>NC_140125.1:119633131-120286678 GCF_964035555.1 Netta rufina
CCAGTATATTTTTATTGTTGCCAATTCATGGCTTTTGGGTCATCCAGTAAGATGTTCTATACAACTATAATTTTTTGCTAATATTTCTCTTCGATGTTCCCAGGCAGTTACACTAACAATTGCTTCAAACCCAGCTAAATTTCCCCTTTGACAGTTCCAAACATTTGTATTATTGGTTGATGCTATATCCTGGTCTCACAGGGTAAATATAATAGTTCACAATATAAATATAATAGTTCAGAATAGCCTAGCAGATAAGTCTTTCTTGTACCCCCTTTTCTTTTTCCCATTCTGTACTTAACAAACTCATACTGACTTTTTTTTTTTTTAGCATTCCCATTATGCAATTTGTCCAACAATTATGTCAAGTAGCTAATGATCTAGTGGACAGTGTCCCTTGCCCATGGCTGGGGGTTGGAGCTGGATAACCTTTAAGGTCCCTTCTAACCCAAGTCATTCTAGGATTCTACAATTCAATGGCATAAACTTTTCCACATCATTCAGTCAGTCGTCACCAGAGTCAAGTAGATGTGTCCTACACTGTGTCATGTATCAGACCTTGCATTTTTCATTCACAGATAAATGGTAAAAACAATATTCTAGCTGTTTTATTACTTTGTGTGAGTAAAAGTACATTTGCTGCATGACTTTTCCTGGACAAACCACTAATCTCATTTTCAATCCTAAAATACAAATGGAGAGAGACTTACTGGGTCTAATAAAGGTTCCAATAACGTTATCACAGCCCATCTCAGCTTCAGGGTAGCCCCTAAAAGGAGCAGCCTTCAGTTCATACTGGCCTGGCTCTGCTGGCATAACTATAAGCATCCCAATTACCTCTTGCTTCAGTGGGAGAGCAGCACCCTACAGATCCTCTTTGGTTATCTTAAAACGTAGACCCCGTGTTTTCCACCAGCCTAAACCTGAGAATTAGATTAAAATAAAAAAAAAGTACCATAAGGAAAAAGGGAAGTTGGGAGGTGATGTGTCTGCAGCAAGGGACATTTGTACGGGTTTATCAAGATACAATCTTTGTGCTGCATCTGTGTCGTAGTGAAAAACAAGCTGACATTTGGGTTACCTTGCAATACCAAACATTTATACATCTTGCCTTCTTTTACAGGATCTGATTAAAAATAAGAGATGATGTTTTTGTCCTGACTAAATTTGTTATAAAAATCATGCAATAATGTGTTTAAATGAAATAGTATTGCTCTGTTGCTTGATTAAGGTAAGACTAATTGTGGGCATAATTTTCATCAAATTAACTGAAAATATCAGATGGGGGAAGGAA
The DNA here is from genome assembly GCF_964035555.1 of Netta rufina. Taxonomy (NCBI): domain Eukaryota; kingdom Metazoa; phylum Chordata; class Aves; order Anseriformes; family Anatidae; genus Netta; species Netta rufina. The sequence continues at coordinate 119,634,426 of NC_140125.1, forward strand.
GAAGGGAAAAGAAATCTATAACAGAATTAACATTGCTCAACAACAGCTTGTCTAGACTGGAACGTGGGATCAGACAGGAACCGGGCCATTTTTTTCTCAGTAGGCATTCAGTATTTTCAACATTTCTCTTTTCAGAACCGGATTTCTCTTATCTGGATGCCCTGGCTCCTTATCAACCTTTGGCCATGAAATGTGTTTACTGCCCCATTGACACAAGACTGAATTTTATTCAGGTGTCTAAATTACTCAAAGAAGTCCAGGTAATGAATTTTTGTTGCCTTTTCTTACGTTTCTTCACACACTCTTGTAAAATAAGTCCCTGATCAGGATGAGAGCCTGTGAGCACGATACTTCTTGTATCTGAAGCAAGAAGGCTTCGTCACCAGGCTCCCCTTGATCAGATGTCCTATACGAGACCCCAACCACCAGGTAGCCTTTAATTAATCCAGTCCTTTATTTTTACCCACAAGCTCTCAACCTGTTTGTGGCTGTTTTTCAGAGGCAGCTCTTCACCATCTACCCATTTCTTAACGTAGAGGGCAATACCCGCACCCCTCCTTCCTTGCCCTAACTCTCCTGAAAAGCTTCTAGCCCTTGATTGCGATGCTGCAGCTGTGTGATTCATCCCACCGTGTCCCCGTGATTGAGCTCTCTTTTATCATCCTGCTCCAAAATAAGTATGAAATGACTTCCAGTGTCTGCACGGAGTGGCTGGAGGATCTCTAAAAGCTGCAGAGCAAGAGATGTGTACATTCCTTTCTCCCTTTTTAGGTATATTTAGTAATAATCACCTTTTCCCTTATTTTTTGCCTTATTCTTTCTCCTGTTTCTTTAAAATTTAACCTGTCTGTGTCTTAATACAGCCTTAATGTAAGGGTTCCAGGTGCTGATTATCCTCAGCACCATCAGCTTTAACCATTTCCTCCATGGCTGTAATGTAATCCTGCAGTTGATCCTTTCCTTGGTTTTGGGACCACTGCTTTGGAGTTCCTCTCTCAGGTTTCTTCCAAATCCACTGCTTTCCTCTTGCAAGATCTGGGCTTCTTCTGTGTAGGCAGAAGGGCAGAATTGCCATACCATCTCTGCTTCCCCCCTTGGCTCTTTTTGGCTTTAGTGGTCCCTCCTTATCCATCCAATTTGTTTCTACTGAAATTAGCTTTCTGATTTATGACGTAATTAAAATAATACCCAGGTTTTTTTCCGGCTGAGCTTTTTCCTTGGATCCATCTTCAGCTTGTCAAACAGAAAGATGCGTGTTCCTCCAAACTTCCTAACAATGCCTGCATCATCTTATCTCATTGTTCTGTGACCTGGCTTGTCACTGCACAACTGATGGAAGTTGACGTTGCCTTATTTTCTGACAGGTGTCTTCTTTCATGTTACAGCTGAAGCATAATGCTGTTTCCAATGCTGAAACTTCTGCAGTTTGCAGAAACACTGCTTTGTCCTTCGGCTTCCTTAAGTCCTGGGGTGATCCTCGTAATCAGCCTGCTCATGCTTTGTTAATACACTGCTGACAGGTTATGAAAACTCAGAGTTGGTTGTTTTGCTAATGTATTTGCAGCCTTGTGTTTTGATACATCTAGAATCATAGAATTTGATAGAATTAATAGATCTTATTCATTTTGATATGTCTATCTCACTCCGTGCCATTTTGTGATGGTCCCCACCACTACTGTCGCTTGCTTCCAATTTAAATGACAAGCCTTTGGAAGAAAAAACTATTGAACATGTTGATTTTTCTCTCAGTATGGCAGCTGACATGCCTGCTGATACTGAAGTGGTGATTAAAGATAGAAATTTGGGTCTTGGTACTCAGGGCACTGTTTGTATACAGAGCAAAGACCGCCTGCTCCTTGGGCAGTTGGTTCCAGTCCTGCCTGGACCTTCCGTACTGCATCTTCAGGATGTTGTTTTCATACAAATGAGTTATTTTGCTAAGGTCAATCTGCAAAGCTCTTTATGGCAACGATTGCTGTTGTAGGGCAGAGCACAGATCCGAGCAGACGTTTCTGTAAGTCACCACGGTTTTCTTTTCCAGCCTCTCCACGTGGTCTGCCCGGAGCAGTACACGCAGCCACCTCCCACCCAGTCTCATCGCACAGATCTGATGATAGACTGCCAGCCCCCACCCATGTCCTACCGCAGAGCAGAGGTGCTGACTCTGCCCTACAAGCGACGCTACGAGAAGATTGAAATCATGCCAGACGTAAGTAGCAAAAGGGGAGAGAAAGATGGTGGCTTCTGCTCAAACAGCAGTTTGAGTTGGTGGTACAGGGCCACAGAAAGGAGTCAGAAATTGGGAGTTAGTAGCCAGAAGTTGTCTTTCTGCATCCCCAGCTTTACCTGCTGTAAGAAATGCTCTTTCCTTTGAGGAGCAGGATTCAGCTGGATGTTAAAGACATTGTAGTAAAATGTCTCATTTGTGTTACAGGAGTTTCAGTGAATGGTTAATTCCTCCAGACTCCTAATGTCCAACAGGTTAATGGATTGCTTGTAGCCATCTGTAATGTGGACTACTTCTGCCTGTAACATCTATTAATAATTTATCAACCCCATAAATCATATATAAGTGTACTCACGATGCAAAGGGTGACCCATTTGCTAACAGATACGATCTTAAAATATTTTTTGGCAATCCAATCAGCACGAATGTGTCCAGTGGCATTTTACGAGCAGGTGTCACTGCCCTTTACAAACCACTGAATATGAGAATCTACTTTTCAACAGAGAGTAGAGGGAGGAAGTACCCTTAGTTAAGCCAAATGTGAGGTACAGAACCGGTACCTGTGTAACAAAATCCCTCAGCCAGTCCCTAAAACCCATTTGTACCGTTTCACATGTGCCTATTTTGCACATCAGCTCTATTAGGAGCCTGTCCAGCCCACTGGTTAGAGGACTGCCAGAGACAAGGAGGGTCTTTTTAATTAGAAAATATACTTGGATGCAACTCCATCATGGCATGTATATTTAATTGCTTTGGAAATTTGCATATTTATTGGATCCTATTAAACCTAAGACTAGTAAAACATGGCTTACCTTCACCGGCATGACCAAAACAGATTTTATTTCTGAGTAGCTGCTATTTTGATTCTGCTGAAGTTATGGGATCTTCCCTGAACTGTGAAGGTGTAATTGAGCCTTGGTATGTGAGCCTGTCCCGTGTCAGCCCTGTGAAGAGGGTGGGTACCAGCTTTTCCTGCAAACAGAATGCAGATTAACACAGATGCTACAAATGAGCATTCACCAACCCTCACACGTTTTGAAGTTCCTGTCAGGGGGAGAGTTGTCTAAAAGATAGCTAGGTGGGTCCATGGGAGTCACAGATTCACTTTCTTGCTCTGTCAGCGTCTTCTTGTATGATTAGCAGAAGTCTAAAACACAAAATGCAGCTGATGCTGGAAAGGGGGAGCACAAACACAAGCGAGGACTGCAGAGTTCCCTGGCAGAGTTTGTTAGTCTGAAGGCAGCGCTATGCTCATGGGGCTGGAGTGCATCAGGAAACAAGTCAGTGCTTCACTTGCTGCCTTGGCTGTTTGCAGCAAGATGCTTGAGACTCAACAGGCCATGTGGATTCAGCTTCACTGGCAGCCAGCAGTATGAAAATGCTCTTCATTTCTCAACCCCAGATGTCCAGTGGCTTTTGGATGCCATCTCTCACTGACGTGAACAGATTCTTTCTATACGTGTTGGTAAAATTGCGCATGGAAATAATAGCACGTCCCAAAACTGCTGGGATGTTGGAGGAGGGTGGATGGTAAACAATGGGTTATTCACTGAGGTGGGAATAGGTCTCAAAGAAGCGTGCAGAAAAGGAGAGCAAGTGTCTACTGCGTTCACTTTAGCTCAGTGTTTGAGCAGAAAGACGGACATAGAGAAATATTGACAGAAACGACCCTTTTTCTCCTCTATCAAATGCATCAAATTATATTCCTGCAGGAGTCCCAGTTTCAAAGCTATCTGTCTGCTCAGGGAGTGGAAACATCTCTTGTTATTTCCCATGCCCAGATGCTCTCCCTGGTTTCCAAAGCTGCACCTATCAACTTGATGCAACAAGCTTCATGGCATGCAACCTCTCCTAAAAAGGTTAAAATGGTTAAAAAAAACATATTAAAATGGTTAAAAAACATATCTCAGATCCTCTCTGAGACTCAGGAAAGCTGTTGTCCTTCCCCTTTGGTGCCCTGGGGGTAGTGTTTGCTTGCCTCAGGGGGTTCATTGAAAGTCAGACCATTAGTGGTGGTATGCAAGGCTGTGGTTCAGAGCTGTTAACAAGATGCCATTCCCCAGCACCGAGATATGCAAATCACCCTCAGAAAAAGAGATCTTGATCATTCTTTCCAAGGGAACTTGTTAGAGGAATAGTCATGCCAAATTTGTAGTGATCACAGACTGTCTCCCCAGAACAATCTCTTTTTTCAGCAGGTGTTCATCGCATCACCGTTTGAGGCTGGTTTTTGCTTCCAGCTTGACCTGCAGAGTGGTGATAAGGCATGGGAGGGATGGTACATCATCTCCTGCCCTTTCAGGCTTTGGTCTCAGTTTCAGCAGCATAGCTGATAACTGCTGAGAAGTATTAATACATAATTTCTCCTGTTCGGTGCAACCAGCCACAATCCTAAAGGATCACTGTTTGATTTTTAAAATAAATTGGGGAAGGACGAGAGAGGACTGTATTTCCAGGGCCTGTATTGTCTTTGATGCTGACCCCTAAATAAGCATAATGATACATTCTCACCTCCCAAACAAATTTTATGTGATGTGCCAGGCTTCTCTCATTCTCTCTCCCAGCAGAAGAGCCCTGTCTGTCTGTCTCTTTGTGCAGAGGGTCATTAGGATGTTGGTTTTGAGAGGCTGATGCCAGTGGTACCAAAAAGATGGCTGTAATTTCCCTATCTGCTGGGTGAGTTGTGCAAGACAGCTTTGCAAATATGATAGATGAGGTTCCCTGAAGGAGAGTATTTGCTGCTTTATGTCCTCTTTTCAGTAGTTTCATCCAGGAAGACTTTTTAATGGTGCCTGAACATACAGATTTTCTGTGTATTTGCTATTTCTGGGCATTTGTTTCAAATCAGCTGCCATCGGCTCCGGGGTTGTGACAACTCAAGTGGCAACTGGAAACGTTATTTTACAGCTCCTGGCATATCTTGTGAAGATTTGTTGTTTGTCAAAAACTCATTAACCAAACCATATTACCAACCAGTGAAGTTGTGATCTCCTAGCATCCACTCCTTGCTACGTGTTCAAGCCCATGGCTCAGTTCTTAGAGCTTTTAAAACCCAAACAGTTGGCTCAGCGTGGCTTTAGTCACTACAGACCATCAGTGCGGTGGCGTGAAATTCCCTTTCCAAAACCCTATCAGTGGTTCAGGTTCTGGCATGTCAGACTAAAGCAAATTCACTGATGCTGCTGGAGCTTGTCTACATTTCAATCCCGGAAAAGCAAAGTCAGATCAAGCAGGGCGGTTGTATCTTAATGAGATTTACACTCGGAGCAACCTTTGTTTGGAGAAAGGTTTGAACAGTCCCAAGGCACCAGGCTGAGATGGCTCTCGGAGGTATTGCAAAAGCCTTTACGCTTTAACTAATTTGTTCTTCTCAGCATTTGACTTTTGCTTTAAAAAATAATACTAAAAAAAAAAAAAAAGGCTGCTTCCTGGAAATTGGTTAGGCATTGTCTATTCACGGGAGAACGATGGGAAAATGGAGAACACCTTCTGGAGCAAACAGATAAATTAAACAGTGGTGTTTGAGCAAATAATGTGCCTCCAGTTTAATTACAGCTGAACAATGGTGCGGATCACTTGACTTCAGCAGCAGACCGACTTCACCGAGGGCTGTGTTTTTAAAATACCCAATTTGCAAGTTCTTCAGGACATGGGCCAGTACAGGAGAGCATGACTGTGCAATGCACAGCCCAACATGAAGTGAAATTACGAGGAACTATTGCAGAGAAGAATTAGGAAGCCAGCCACTTGGCAGCCCATTATAAGTATGTAGCTTTCATTCCAGCCTTCCCTTTTCATGTCTTGACTTCTCTTTCCACGCAGAATCTTGCCAATTCCTTTTTGAGAGAAAAAGAGGCAATACATGGCTTCCATCTTACCTCTCCAACTTTATTCCACGTTTCAGGGACTAAAAAGTTTGATTTCTAAAAAGTTTCTTTGAACCCTCAAACTTACTTTGGTGACTTCACGTTATCCAGTCTTCTAAACTTCTTTTCCTTTTCCCCTGACTATTCCTGCTTGTATAAAGATGCAGCGGTCTCACATAACATAAAATTAAGACAACCATCCTGCTTGCTTCTGCTTTCATTCCTCCGTTCAGCTCCAAGCTCACTGAATCCGCTGTATGTAAAATTGCCTGGCCCTGCCTCATTCCAGCATAGGCCCTCTCAGAATTTGGCCTTTACTCTTTGACATCGCACTGAAACTGCTCTTGTCCCTCTTTTTACCAACCTTTCCTTAGACAAAACCAGAAGTACCATAGCCTGCAGTCTCCCTGATTTACATCATCACTGCTCAGTGCAATCAGCTCTTCTTTTCTCCATAAAAAACATCTCCCACCTCACTCCCTGCCTCTTCTCTCCTGGCCCTTCAGCCTCCCATTGCTTCTGCAGAGAATTCTCCTCCCTCTCCTCCTCTTCTCATCTTTTGTGGGCTTTGAATATGTTATCCCACATTTCCTTCACTTTTTTTTTTTAGCTGCACCTTTTCTCTGTTTAGTCCCATCCACAGATTGCTCTATTTAGATCAGTGAAACTCAGATTTGCTTTTCTACTCCCACCTTGGCTTTGCAAGCCCACATGAATATCTGGGTTTGTTTCTTCCTCATTTTTGACGGCTGGCTGTAAGGTAACTCTTTTCTAGTCAGGCAGAGGCAGTTGCCTCTTTTTTCCCCAATATGCTTCAACAACATTGCGTTCTGACCTGGTTACTATATTTTGAATATTTTGATTGATGCCTTTTTTATGTCTTTCAAATGACTCATCTTTTACATCCGTAAGCTGCCTGCCTTTACTTGGAAGCTATTTTGCATCTTTGCTTGCCCTACCTGTCATTTTTCATTCAGGTTTGAGGCTAATTTCTGCTCCTGATGGTTCCGGCTTCCGCTGTCCTCTTGTAAGTTCCTCAAAAAATTGTTTCCTGCCTGCTCCCAGCATACTGGGGAAGAGCTTCATTAAAGAGCCATAAATCTACTTCATTATACTTCTTAAATACCTGCATAGAGCTGTCCCTTGGCATGTTGAAGGCTAGAAGCCAAGGGTTAGTGACTGCTCCTTATGATCCCACCCAGGATTATTTCCTGTTGGTTGCTCAGGACACATCCTTCAGATTCATCTCCATGCTTTTGGGGCAATAATCATCACGTTGCTCTGAATCTCTGCTCCATTAGCTGGACTTTCAAATAATAGAGCAGAAATTCAAGAAGCAGCGGTAGGGACAACAGCTGCCTGGACCACGTGCATGGCCAAGGAGGGATTTATTTCATTGTCCAAACACCCAGGAACACCCCGTCAGCCTCCACTTTATTTCTCCAGTAGATGTTGGCTCAGTGGAAGAGTAAAGCTGATGTACAGCAAGCAATGACACCAAAACATTTAGATATTTATATGGCATGACCTGCCAGCTGCTGAAGTTAATGAGACTTTAAAATGGGCTGCAGAGAGAATTGTAGCAGACCCACAGGGACTGAGAGGGCTGAGAAGTTCGGGTTTGTTCAGCAACCCTGTCATCCCGTTCAAAACACTTGGTTTTGGTAAAAATCTGAGGCTGAAATCCCAACAAGGCATCATTCAGATAACCCACTAATGATTTTATAGATGCCCTTAGTTCTACGATATTTGTTATTCTCTGTTGGAAATGCCCTTGTTCCTTTAAGTCTTGTTAGAAAGATCCCCCAAGTAATTTCCATCCTACAGCTCTTCCATTCTTGTTTAATATGCTTCCTGGTCCGTATTTAAATCTCTAGACCCCTTCCCTTCAGTGCAGATATATATAACCACACATCTTTTTGTTTCTTCTGCAGGATCTGATCCTTGCAGACTTGCTGCACTCAGACTCTGCCTGATTTAGCAGATGGTGTAAAGCCAAAGCTGAGGCTGTGTGATACGTTGGCCCACAGTATAATCTCTTGTGCATTTCTCTGTCTGGTTTCCAGTGACTCGACAGCAGAGCTGCTGGCATTTCAGTAGTGAAGGGATAAGAAGAGGCAGGGAGGTAGGAGGTGAGGTAAATCGTCTTCCTTTCCTATAACGTTGTCACCCGAATAAAAATAAATGACAAGATAAAGACAATGTTTTTTTAATTCTGTTTAGAAAACTGACTATACAGGACTTCAGTGCTTGTAAATGCAAGGGTATTGTACAGATTTTAAGCACGTGGGGTATTTGGGCACAGCGTTCCTATTAAAGATAAACTGTGAGAGTGCTGCCTTGTGTGTAATGGATATCAAACGGGGTTCGATGTGTGTGAGAGGCAAGGTGAGTGGAGGATGGAGGATGAGGCAGGTTGTTCTCTGTTCATACATTGCTGAAGACAAAATATCACAGCTTCACTGAAACTTTTAGAATCTGTAGGAACCGGTGACTCCCTGTGAAGAGAGGAAGGTCTTGAAATCTTTGTGTTTCTCTGATAATTCAGAGAGGATCTTTTCCTGTCACGTGAGAATTGCATCCTTTATAGGAGTTACGATGTAGGTGGGAATCTCCTAACACCTGGCAAGCTCCAAGACTGTAAGCAATCATTTGCACCTAGAAGTGGAAGAGCCCTCATGGGTTATATGGCCAGAACCCAGCCATAGTTAGTAACAGTGTTTAAAACATTCCTTGTAAAATGGAAGGCACCAACTTCAAATCGTGAAGGCTTTTGCCCCTGCTGTTCCTACTAGAATGCTGTTCAAAACCCCACAGTCTCTGATGGCCAGAAACATCCTAATTTCCAGCCCACGTGTATTCACGGCTGGTCTGCACATACTTACTCTTAACATCATGTTTTAGCATAAATACATTTTCTCTTTTCTTGGTGTTTTCCCTGTGGTATTTATGTGCAATAATCAAATTCCCCTTCTGGCTTTCTTTTCGCCAGGCTAAAGAAGCCAAGATAATTCAGTTTCCTCTTACAAAACAGCTTCTCCTACCCTAATTTACCCTTCAGCATACCTTACTTGAACTTAAATTACCTACAATTTACAAGTAGTTCAGATGAGATCTTGCTGGGCCCGATGTAATAGCAGTAGTTCATTCCTGGTACAACTACCTGATACTTTCCGGAGTTGCATTTGGCTTTTTCATGGCTGTGTCACATCTGTGACTCTCATTTCTCACAGGATGGACTAATAAACGTGGACCCTTCACCTCTATCATTTCCAGCAGCTGCAGCTCACAGCAGAAATTCTCAATATTAGCCCAGTCCCTGGCCTTGCATTTCATGCTGCTGAATTTCATCTTGTTTTCCTGACTCCAGTTCCTGAGGTCATCTGGTTCTTCCTCTATGATGGCATGACTTCTCTTTCCATTAAGGGTGCTTCTACAAACTTCACTGGGGCCTTCTGAACACTCTCTCTTCTGTACCAAAGTCAATAATAAAAATTGGATGGGAACAGGCTCAAGACTGACCCTTGAGGAATTGCAGCAACAGCCCCGTAGTTGTCTGGGGACGTCTTTCCTTTCAGCAGCACTTTCCCTACCTCAGGACTGCTGTAGAAATCCACAGCTTGTAATTTCCCATGTGATGCCTTGCCAGTGAAGCACAAACTGTGGCTGCTGTGCTTCCCTCGACAGTTGTCTTACCAGAGAAGGATGTTATGTTGGTTGAACGTGATCATTTTTGAAGATTTCTTTTAATTTTCCTTCCATTTGCTATATTACTACTACATAGTAGCTTGTCTAATGGACCCTTTAGTAGGATTTCTGAGCACTAGGTAGTGCACAAGCACTGAACAAAACTGATCCCAGCCCCAAAGAATGTATTACAACTTCATTATTCCTTTTATTTTTCGAAAGATTTGCAAGGTGGTGAGTTCACAATGTGTGTGTCCTGCCCAGCAGTGCCACAGCTCCATTTCATGTCTTTCATTCCTCTGGTTTGATCCAAAGTTGTGACTCTGGGTCCTATTTCTAATGATATGCATTTACGGACAATTTGCAAATCTGGAAAACAGAGCTGAAATGCTGATGTAAAAAAATCCGCTCTGTCCCTTTCTAAATACACGTGCTGTAATTTATCCTACAAGTAATTGCATTTCAGGTCTTGGAGGGATTTTAATTACTGGTAACCTTTGGTGTGTTCCTGCTCCTTTACGCTCACTGCAGTCGTGGAGGGTGAAGATGCAGCTCATCTCACCCAACTGTTCAGCCTTAATTTGTTTTTGACAGGAGGAGTTTCAGATCCCATCGCCACTCATCAGTTAGCTCTTCGTAGCCAAGAGGAGATTTTTTTGGTTGGTGACTGAATACAGCACAGGACCTGAAGTATGGGGAGAGTTATCCACAGTGAAGGACTTGGTAGGGACTTCAGTTTGTGACCTGACTTGTGTGCATTGTTTTTCTGCTTAAATAACTGTAGGTAGGCTAGCAACAGTCTTTGGGCTCACGTAATATGTGTCAGATCTCATTTTGTTGGGGAAAACGCGATCCTACAGGAAAGTTTTCGGCTGCAGCGTACGGTAGGAATGTATTTACCCTGTAAGAAGGGAGGTGGGCAGCTCTGATCATGGAACAAAACTTCCCCAGCTGACTCCTCTTTCCCTCGGTTGCACCTGAGACCAACACCTGCAGTTTCAGAGGACTGAGAGTTAATGATTTTTGCTTTTTGCTTGGTCCCTCTTTTAATCGTTGCTTAACGGGAGAGAATTTAAGCACTGAAGCACACAACGTACGTACACAGCCACAGAGGTTTGTCTCAAGGCAGCCCAAGCACTCATCCATATGCAGGGGACTGATTAATGTGCTGTTAGTGCTCAGCACCAGGCACCTCTGCTTTCGTGACTTTCCTGATGCCAGCATGAGACTCGTGATGATGACTGGAAGGAAGAAGCACTTATTCCTGCATGGTGGGGGGCTTTTCAATCTCGCAAAGGCGTCCCGAGATCCAGCAAACGGAAAGCTGGACAAATTCAACCTTGAAATAAGACGTGGTTTCCTAGCTGCAAGGAGAATTAAAGTTTGGAACAGCTCGGCGAGAGGAAACGGCGGAGTTGGCACCGCTTGGAGCAGAGAGAGAAGATTTGCTATCTCTCCGAAAAAGGTTGCTTTAATCCAGCGTTTTGGGAGAGCTCTGTGATTTGTGTGTGCAGGAGGTCAGTCGAAAGGAGGATGGCAGCGCTGCCCGGTGTTGGTGGGTGAATTACTGGATGTGATTAAATGACCTTTTTGCTTCGGGTCAGTGAACTTCTGTAATAAAAGGATCGGCTGCAGCACGGAGAGGGCTGTGAGATGAGGCAATAGCTTAGAGAACATGAAATTAAATGTCCATCTCACTGCCTTTTTGACTGTTAATAATTAAAGTATTGCTATTTACCAGCGACGTGGTTAAAATGTGCATAAATGTTAATAGCAAAGTACTTCAGGGACGAAAGAGGACTTTGATCCTGGGCATCTCTCTGGTTTTTAAGGGTTTTTCTCCTCGCAGTGTTTGTCATTTTGCCACGTATTCTTCAGCCCATTTCCTATCAATCCTCCTCTGGAAGGCTGTGGGAGTGGAAAGTGCCTTCGACCACTGCCAAATGCAGTACATCACCCTGCTACAAGTATTTTTAGCTCCCGGGAGAAATCCGAAGCAATGATTATCATTGTATTTTTATTCTCCTTGCCTTCAAAACCAAGCTGTAAAGGCTGTAATACCTGCGTTAAAGATCTCGAGCAGAGTCCCAGAGAGAAAGCAATCAGAATTGCTGCCACTGAAGCCAACAGAAAAACCTTCTCCATGCTTTGATGGCAAAAGGATCAGGCCAGCAGTCAGTGCTTTTTGAAGTCAAGTTGGCTTGTTTCCCTGTTCACTAGCATTAGAGCTTTGTAGTAACACGGTAATCACCTACATAATTGTAATTTACAGCAGGCAAGAGTACTCTTACTCAAGAGGCTCTTCCTACATGAGATGATGGACGTTGGGGAGCTGGTGGGATGACTGTAGGGAAGAACAGACCAGCAGGGTCTGTCCCTATAGGTGCTACCTCTTTGCAAGTGAAAAGCTCTCCCATCCACTGGTGTAAAACATGACCCATCTTCGCCGTATTTATTTCATGAGGTGCTTGCAAGGTTTCCTCCCAGATAGAGCACACTTTGGGTCTGCAGCAGGTAATAGGAGCTTGCTTGGCTGGGAGTGATCCTGGGAGGCTGCTTGGGCTGCTGGCCCTTACAGTGGAAGATGATCTTTAGATCTTGGATCTTTTAAGGTCCCTTCCAGACCCATCCTTGCAATGGGTTAGGGCTAGATCCTGGCTTGGGTCCTGGGCAGGACTCCAGCGCACCTGGTGTCCAGTGTATTGTCATTAAGAACCCCCTCCAAGGGAAAAAAGGAACAATTTTTGTGTTCACGAGCACCCTTCTCTGCAGAATTCCCTTGGAAGCACGGCTGGGAGGGGTGCTGCCCAGCTGCCCGCTCCACGCGGACTGCCAGTGCTGAAGATCTTGGGAGGCTGCCACCGAAATTCAAAGCTGGAGCCAAGCCTAAATTTCATTTCAGAGGAGAATTGTGTAGAAGTGGCAGGGTTTCTGTGCAGTGTTGTCAGAAAAAATGTCACACCAGTCAAGGGAGCCAGTGGGTTTTTGAGGACAAGCTCTTCCCCCAACTGTTCTGCAGTCTGAATGCTCTAAGGAACTGAAAGGAAACTGGCTTTGATTTTCATTGTACGTGGAGGTAGCAAACAGTAAATTATGCTCAGTTAGATTGAATTTTACTAATCTGAGTTTATTAATAAAGTAGATAATGTCTTTTTAGATGAGATTTCTCTTTAATTGTCTTGTTTTGGGTGACTTGCAACCTCTCTGTGCTCTGATCCCAGAAAAGTCAGGAGCCGTGAGAGCCAGGAGGGCTGAGCAGGTAAGAGGAGCACTCTGTCATCGTACCAGCGGCCTTGTGTTTACAGCTCATTAGTCCATGTTTAAAAATACCACGCTGCCAATTCAAATCCCAGCTGGCTTCATACAAATTCTGAGATTATCGCTTGCTGAACACAATCCTTCTTTTGCTTCAGCTTGCAGATTCGCTCGTGCCCTCGGAGATTAAGCCTGGTATTTCCTTGGCAACAGTTTCTGCTGTGCTGCATACTAAAGACAACAAGCATGTGCTGCAGGTACGGTATAATGGGGAAGGGAGAAGAATATCCTTACACAGGCTTTCCTGCCATCTGGGACCCCAGCTGTTCTCACGAGGCAACCCCTCTGACAACTCCTTCTCCACCAGAGCAGAGTCCTTGTCGGCTGCCTGGTCCTGGCATGTGCAAGGCAGGAATTGCACTTGGAGTGAGAGTGGGATGCATATAAATCTCCCCACTCTTTATCGTTGGCCGTGTGCCTGGCTAAAATAAAAGGGGAAGCGAGATTATGCACAAAGAGAGGCCACAAATCAGGCTGCTGTCTTCCACAACCTGTACGTCAGGATCGGCACCAGCCGGCCTCTCAGGGACTTGGAGTGGAGGGTCAGAGGGGAAGGATGACCCAAAAGATTAGACCCGTGAAGGGAATGCCTTCCTGAAGTCACCCTGTTCCCCAGGAAGCAGATTGTGCATCCTAGATGATGTTAGATGAGAAAATCCCTCTCTTCCTACTACCTGCTTTAGGCTGGCACTGCAGTTCCTGGCATTAATGCTCTGCGGAGGGAGGTGATGTCTGGTGGACCTGCTGAGCAGCAGATGCCCCAGCACCTTTGTCCTTCGATGCATGGAAGTGCAGGAGCTCAGTAGGGCTGGGCCGGGCCCGTGACACTTGGAAAGTGTCATTAGTGAAGGACATAAAGGTTGGTTAAAGGTTTATATCAGCGCACAGCAGCCAAGCTGCCTTGCTTTTTCCAGGTCAGTTCCCTAGGTGCACACTAGGCAATGCTAAACAAACCGAAGTATTAAAATGTGAGTGGGCTGAGTCTGCTTTCTCCTTCCTGTGTTGCTCGTTTGCTCCTTTCTCTGCTCTGATTCCTGATGCCAATTAAACCTAGATCTAGGCACAGTCTGCTTCAGACTGATTCAGGTGAACCAGCAGGGTATCTGTCAGCATGGGCTGAGCCTGGAAACTCTCAAAGGTACAGAAAACGTGCAGGCAAGCTCTAGAAAACCCAATCTATGAGCACAGAGCCACGTGAGTGATTCATGCCCAAGCAGCATCCTACGTGCACCTAGACTCATCATCTTCAGGGAGAATGGTTGTTTTTGTAGGGTGACTCAGTGCGAGCCTGTTGGTGGAACCGGAGCCCGAGCAGGTAGCATTTCTCTCCCACGATGAAAAACAGCCTTCTTTTTCTGCCGAAGGAAACCCAGGGACAGCACAGCAGCAGGTTCAGACACGATGCTGAGCGGTGGGAGAGGCACGGAGCTGCGAGGAGCCCAGGCTGTCACCTGGAGCTCACAGAGCACTGCACAAAGCTGCTTCGGGCGGATTCCCTGCATGTGTTGTGCAGGCACATCCCTGGCAGATGGCCTTGCCAAAATTTGGGGGGAAGTTTTCTCCAGCGCCTTTTTCCCAAGAACTGGGTTGCTCGTTCACTGGGAAAACCCAGTGCTGATACTTCCCCGGCGTAATTAACTTGGCACAGGACACGGGAACCTATTTGACACAGTGATTTCCTCACTGTGCTTTGTAAAGCAATCAGCTTTTCAGCTCCATGAAATGATCTTTCGGAAGGGGGGCAGTTAACCCCACGCGGTGCTGGGTTAGCTACCACTGGCCGTGCTCACCCCACCTCTCCCTGCTCTCAGAGGAGACTCTCAGGCATGAGTTAAGGCAGAGAGCTTTCTGAGGCAGCTCAAAATTATACCCACATCACACTCCATTGATTTTTCAGGCACTGCAGCATCTGTCCTGCCTGTCTGTATTCAAGTTTGTTCTAAAGGCTAATTTTTTTTTCCAAGGCCAGTGAGAAATTACCAATTTTCCTCCTTCCCCGAGTCGCTGCTTGCTCTGAATTTGCGTTTCCCAACCTGTTGCATCTTCTAGACTGTGATTTTCAAGGCGTTGACTCCTTTAAGCCACGATTCCTAGAAAATATAATAAATGATGATGATCTAGTGTGATTCACCTCATCACCGTACATCTTCTCATCCACCAGCTCCCTCCAAAGCCTCCACAACCCCCTGCCAGCAAGAAGAGAAAGCGCGTGAGTGAGGACGTCCCAGACTGTAAGCCTTTGAAGCCGCTGCTGAGTGGCTCCATTCCCGTGGACCAGTTTGTGCAGACCCTCGAGAAGGTAAAAAGTCTCTGGTGGCAAGCTCGGTTCAAGTGGGTTCCTGCAGGTCTCAGAAATTGGCTGCTTTTCTAGCAGAGAGAAGGGAAAACATTTTAGGGTGGCTCAAAATGGAGAAAGGCTAGTGGGCTGTCAAAGAAATGCTGGAATGTGGATCCCTGCACTGAATACAGAGGGAATATTTCCCCGTGGAGGCATGTCCTGATGCTTCATTCACTCATTTCCTCCTGGCTTTTCTCGGAGGCAGAGCTTTTAGGGTCACTCCGAGTGACGTGTGTCAGCTGATTTCCAATACATTTGAACAGTGGGGAGGAGATCTCAAAAGTAGTGAAAGTATTTTGAAGGTGATGTGACTGAGTGAAGAAGAAATCCTGGGAATGCCTCTGCTGGTGGAAGAAGCTTTCTGGAGAGCTGCAGGATGGTGGCTGAACTTGGAGGCAGTTGGGCATTGCTCTGTGGAGCCCTGTTCTCTCCTGCTGGACACCTTGGAGAAAACAGATAGGAAAAAGGGCAGGATTGTCTGTGGAAGGTTACCACGGGATTTAGGAGGTCTCCACTATCACCTGCTTTGAGGCAGCGATGTCAGCAGATGTGGTTTCTGTAGTTAAAGGAGCCGTTTGTCCTCTTTGTCTCTCAAGAGTTTGAGGTTGGCAATTGCCCATGAACCAGCATAGTGGAAAATATTGACTTTAGCCTCCCCGTGCTGTAGTTAATCCTTCTGTATAATGAGGGTTGTAGTGAGCTTATCCTGTGAGCATTTCCTCTGCAGATCCCAGAGATGTAGGATATCTGCAGTGCCACACTGCATTTTGCAGATATTCTTCCCCTTTCCTCCTCCCTGTGCCCTGAGCTTTCATCTCTGTTTGCCTGAGTTGTTGTAACATCTCTTTTTTACTCCCCAATGCTGTGCCTAGCATGGTTTCAGTGACGTGAAGGTGGAAGACACAGCCAAGGGCCACATCGTCCTCCTCCAGGAGGCAGAAACCCTCATTCAGATCGAGGAGGACTCCACACACATCATCTGCGACAATGATGAACCTTTGAGGGTGAAGCTGCGTGACCTGGTTCTCAAATTCCTGCAGAAATTTTAGCCCAAGGACATAGAACTTTTCAGAGGGTGTCTCCAAAAAGAGAGAATTTCCTAATTCGGAGAGACCAGAAACCACCTTTCCCTTCATGGAAAAGCAAGGGAGTATTTTTTAATATCTATATATTTTTTTAATTTAATTTTTAACCGGTTTTGGAATACTTTGGGGGGGGATTCCTGTGCTGTAAAATTTTTTGTTGGAATCTTAAAGGAGATGTGGATTGCAGAGTAAATAAATAGTGTTTGTTTATAAGGTCAGGGTGAAGTTGTGTGCAGGCACAGACATTTCTGTGTGACACCAGCAGTCAGCAATGCGTGCCCCAGTCCTTTATCTGAGAAAACTCTGCAAGAATATGGAAAAAATGACTTCAGATATTGAGAGAGTTAGTTTTCTCCCCCCTGTTTCTTCCCAACCACCAGATCCACTTTCCTGTTTGTCCTCCATTTACACTCTTTCTGCTTGTGTCTTTCAGTGGACGTGGCACAAAGAGGACTGGGGAAGTTGGGAAAGCAGAGATTAAAAATAATAATAATAAAATAAATAAAAAGGGGGGGACTATGCTGGACATGTACAATAGCTCCAAACTGGCAAGAGCTGAGCCATTCCCCGCAAAAGCAGAGGGATTTGGGGAAAGCTCTGTGCTTTAGCAGGTGTTCACTGATGCTCGCCTCCTCTGTTAGGACCAGATTTGTCCACCGAGCTCTAGGCTCTTTGCTAAGGCACAAAAAAGACTGGCTTCTCCTGGGTGCCTCCATCGCCGGTGGAAGAAGTACCTCCAAGGGGATTGCGATCCGAGGGAAATGCCTGGCTTTCCCTCTGTGCCCTGTTTCTCTCTTGGCTGTTGGGGGAGCTGAGGCAACTTCATTCCTGTTTCAGATGCTTGTTAGGTACATAAAGGTAAGCAGCACAAATTTGGGGCCCAAAAGGTAGCTAGGGAGGCTTTCAAAAGTACAGAAGTAGTTAAACTCCCAGTGCTCACGCAAAACCTTTGAGATTTAAGTGCCTCTTGTATCTACCTTCCAAAAACCTGTCCTGTCAGCCCCCACATTCCAAAATTTTGGCTGAAATTCTGATAGTCGCTTAGACAAAGCCATCTGTACCGCAGACCTAGGGAGGTTTTTCACTCTCAGAATCATGTATTTGGGGCATAAACGTAGTTAATAGTATTGCTTTTAAAAGCAGCTGATTTCTCGGATTTACTGCTGTTCTGTGTTTTTTTTTTTTGTTTTTTTTTTTTTTTATGGAATTGCTTTGTATTTATTTGGTGTTAAAAATAAAAAGCATAGTAATGCCAAGGAGGAAGCACATTCTGTGGTTTATAAAAGCATCCGCATGCCTCTTCCACATCTGCCTGTGTGTGCATCTACACATTTGTAAGATATAACAACTTCAGTTTATAGCTTTGGGGAGATTAAGGCAGTGGAAGAAGAGGTCTGTAATAAAAACTATTTGCTGTTGCCATCTCCACACCATATTTCCTACACATTAGGGATTCCTGGGTGGTTGGGTGTACAGACTCCAGCATCCATACCTCTGCTTTGTGTGTGTGTCGTGTGTGAGAGAAATAGCGTCATTAAGGTGATAAAAACCTCAGTTGCAGTAGCATTAATCCTAATAAGAGTTTACAACGTTTGCGGTGCTTCAGCTTCTTTATCATCACTCGAAAATGAAATAAAAGAATCGGGCGTATTTCACCTTGTAATTAAATCTCAAGGAAGATTTTTCTCCACATACAAAAAGGCCATGCGAGAAACTCGGCTGAGCTCAGTAGGCCGGGGAGAAGGAGGAGGAAGCATGGGCCTTGTAGTTTGAGAGTCCTTGGGAGTCTTTCTCCTCGTTAACCAGACCAGCTCAAGTTTATATTTATAGGGGATTTAAGTTGTCACCCTAAGAACCCAGAGCCTCAGGCCCGAGCCTGTGCATTAAGCTCATTGCATCCACCTTTGTGGAGCACGGGCAGCCCGGTGGTGTGCCAGCGGGCAGACATGACGGTGGTGATTTCTGCTTGCTGAAGTGGCTGAGGGTTTGAAAATCCACGTGAAGGAGCTGCTGTGGAAGTCACAGTCAGTGTCACAATCATTTTATCACGAGGAGGTTGCTTCGGGGCCTGCCACAGTGCAAAGAGCGAGGCCCTGCAGCACCGGGGCCGTGCACTCACTGACAGGATATGAGGGGAGAAAAGCTTCCCCGTGGCCTCACCCCTCACTATACACACAGTCAGATTCAGCAGAGAGGTCTTTTACTTCTCAAGGTCTTCAGGAAATATTTAAATACGAAGTGTGAGGCAGCCTGTGTCAGCCACAGTAGCTGCCTTAATTGGGC
The DNA here is from genome assembly GCF_964035555.1 of Netta rufina. Lineage (NCBI taxonomy): Eukaryota > Metazoa > Chordata > Aves > Anseriformes > Anatidae > Netta > Netta rufina. The sequence goes on from NC_140125.1 coordinate 119,653,227, forward strand.
CAAACAAACCCCAATGCTCGGAGCCCCTCATGGAAACCTCTCCGTTCTGCCTAAATTGACAAAAGTGGAGGGCTCCTGGCTGGTCCTGCCTCTGACGGATGGTTCTGGCTTGTTCCTGGCTTGGTGCCTCGCTTTCCCCTTATGCAAAGCAGAAATCGTGCCATCCTCCTCTGCAGGCTGCCTCGAGATGGAGCCGAAAGCTGCTGCAGCAGAAGCCGTATGAAAAGCACAGCAGTGTGAGGGTGATTCAGGACCTGGGAGGGGGCTGCTGTGCTTATTGGCAGAATTAGGAATGCAAAAAAAAACAAACAGTTTTTAGCTCAGTTCACTACTGATGCAATTGGGCTGTCACACAAAAACCTCTCCGTTGGGGTGAAAAGCCGTGGCCCCTACCTGTACCAGCCATGCTGATACTTCTAGCACATCATTGGGCAGCCAGTGGATTTCCAAAGGCCTTGTCACCCCTCCTGGAAATAAAATCAACAAATTAATAAAATAAAAAACACAAGTTTTCACCTTTTTCCTCTTGTCATTTTGGGCAGGAAAACTTCGCAGCTCCAGTCCAGCAACTGAAAACTGATTCACGTCTTTCTTATACACAGCTTGTGCCTGCTGGAAAAATAAACACACCGAGGGGGAAGGGGGGATTTTTTTTAGTGAAAAGTCTTAATTAAACTGGCAAAATAAGTGTTTGTTCATTCTGCACAGAAAGAAGGAAAATAAATAGCATTTCTTTTGGCTGGGTCAGTCCTGCAGAGGTAACCATGGTAGCCCAGGAGAGATGCAAGTGGAGGGGGAGGAATAAGATGGATGCCAGACACATTTGAACCAGAGACGCATGTTTTGGTGGGCAGGCACCAGCGGGGGTTTCGGTGCCTCTGCCAGAAAGAAAGAAGCCTCCTGGCCACCACCGTGTGATGTTTGTTGTGCCGTGACCATCCCCAGTCCCTGTGAACATGGGTGATGGGGTCCCACGTCCCCGCTGCGCTTCACCAGCCGCTCTCACTAATTAAGCCCAAGCAGTGGTGTCTGCTGCAGGGCTGCACCTCGGCACCTGGCGAGGGATTAATTCTCAGTGTACTTCCCCTCCTGCCAGCCAGGGCTCTGTCAGCGGGCTGGGGAATACCGGGGAGAAAAGGTTAAAATCAACCTTCCGCACTGCTGGGTTTTACGGCCCGGGTATTCCTGGAGGAAAGAAGGATGCTCTGATTTTGTTCCATTAATTACAGCCTGAATAAAAGCAGCTGCACCAAGTCATTACAGCCCAGGTTTGTGCTCTCCCACACCGTGCCCAGGTGCAGTCAATGCCCTTGGGGCCGGCATTAGGTCCCCGTTTACCCATCCCATTACCACCACAGGACCTGCTACATGGGCTATGCCACTTTGGGGACCCACCGCCAAGTCTCGTGGCCCAGAGGAACTAAACCATGGCTCTGACCAGGGCCACATCCTGCCTAAGGGCCGTATTTCGAGCCTCTTTGCCTTGCTTAGCATGAAAAATTAAATTATTCCCCATCTTTTCTCCCCCTTGGCCCTGTCCTCGCCCTGAGCTCGTGGGGCTGATGTCTGCATCTCAAGCCAGGTGAGGCCGGGCTGCTGCGGGCCATGGAAGCTGGGGGAGTGAAAGGGTTGAGGTTGGCATAACTCAGCCAAACCTTAGGGTCAGCCTAAGCTCAGGTGATAAAGCCTCAAGGAACCACTGGCTCCATCGCAGCAGTAACTCAAGTGTAGGCCCCGGCATCCATCTTGGTCCTCCCTGGCGCAGCTGTCACTGGGTTCCCAGTAACAAAGCGGGACTGAACAAGGCTGCCCCCAGTCACGGGGGCTGCGTGGGCAGAAGCAGTGCCCCAGGTCCCCGCTCCCAGCCCAACCATGGTGAAAATCACCTCAATTTGTCTGATTTTTGTTGCCATCGTCACGTTGGCAGCCAAGCGGGTGGGGGGGGCAGAACTTAAACCCAGCAAGGTGAGAGGGCCAGGCCCCTGCTGAGAGGTGCCTGCAAGAAGAGCGTCCCAGAGGCAGTAGGAACTGGGTTTACACCACATTTGTGTCCTTTTTTTTAGTTCTTAAAGGGAAAAAGCAAAGCCAAAACATTCGGTTTCTGCCACAGCGCTGCTCTAGGACGTGTCCCTCAGGGGGCAGGGCCGGCCTCCAGGAAGGCGCTCACAAAATGGATGGCACTTGCTCTGGGGTGGGTTTGGGTTTGATTATTTTTGCGTGTGTGTGTGTTTTTTCCCTTCTAGATTAAATTACTTCGTGGCTTAAAACGCTCGGTGACAATTATCCTTCCCTTGCAGGCACAACACAGGGCGCTGCGCAGGGCTTTCATTAATTGCCTGCCTAATAACTGCTTGTTTCCCTCTGACTGCTCTCAATATTCACCAGCCCGAGCCTACAAATTACAGAGCCCGTCCAGCGACCCCGCACATGCAGCCACTGGCAGCTGCGGGTGCTGTGCTGCAGCGGTGACTGCCTGGTCCCCTTCCCCAGCCCCCTCTTTATCGCTCTGAAGCCATTTGGCTGTTTTGTGGGCTAAAACCCTGCTTTGCCCAGGGGTTTAGGGCAAGCCCAGGGCCCCCGGGTGCTGTATGGCACCGTAATTCCACTGCTTGAATCCCATTGTGATGGGGTTTAAAGCAAGAACCAGGGCACGAGGTGCTGGGCCCCGAGGTGCTGGGCCCCCTCTGCCCTGTGCGGCCACCCTTTGCCTGTCAGCCCGCTAACACCACCAAGAAAAAAAAAAAAAAAAAAAAAAAAAAAAAACTCCAAAACCCCATTTTTCTTCCCAAAGCCTTCCACAGTGCGTCGCTGGCAGCGAGCTGGGGGTATAAATCCTGCACGTCGCTTAGCGCAGGCCCAGCGATGCTCTCCGAAACGCGACGGGGCTGTAGGGATTTATTTATGGCATCGCCACAGCAGCGGCACCCACCTCACACACACCCCGATTCCAAAAGCCAGGTCGGTGCCTCTCGAGTTCCCATGCCCCCCGCTGTTAGCACGGTCCCTGCAGCCAGCAGTGTTTTGGGGAGGAATCCCAGGAATTTGGGCTCCTGGGGCAGTGTTCACCTCCTCCCTTCTGGGACATGAAATTTGGGGTTCCCTGAAACCTCTCCTGGAAATAAAACCCAGCACAACGCTCCTAACGGAGATGAGCCTTTACCCCAAGGCAGTGAGGGACATGAAGAGCACAATTCCTATGGGGCAGGCAGCACAGAAGTGAATGGGCAACTGCAGAGGAAGGCAGCTGCTGGGGAGGAAAGGGGAAAAAAGAAAAAGAAAGCAAGAACAAAAAAATCCAGCATCGTGTGGGAAATCCTCCGGCTCCGTTCCGCTGGGCTGGCCATGGCCAAGGCTCCTGCCCTGGGGTCTCAGCTCGCGGTGGCGTGCCCCATCCCGCTCCCAGCCCCCAGCAAAGCAGGCACGGGGACGCGCTCCGTCAAGTTAAACTCTCCATTTATTGGATCCTTTTACAAAAACCTCAACATATGAATATTGTGCTCGTGTTGAAGGAGTGTTTCTGGTCTGTTTTTTTTTTTTTGTCTTTAAACCTGGTGCTCACGGAGCAGGGCGCAGGGGAGGGCAGGGCTGGGCGGCGAGACAGGAGCGGCACCGCGGGCGATGTTATTTTATTTACAGCGAACGCCACCGGGCCTGGATGAAGCAGCAAAAATGTTGAAAAAGGGGAAAGGCCTCGGGAAAGGTGCTGCCACCGAGGGACCTTCCTGCCACCGAGCAGGTGACAAACCACACGCCCCACCCTGAGCTTTGGAGTTACCCGGGGTCCCCAAAAACCAGGGAGCGAAGGGCGATGGGGACGGTGGCAGGGCTGGGCTCCCGAAATGCCTCTGTGCTCCCTGCTGGTGGAGGGAACCCCGTGGGATGGCTCAGGAGCAGAAAGTCGTGGTGTGAATCACGGGGCTGTACTCCAGAAGGGTTCCTGTGTCTCTTTAGGCAGATTTGGGAAAGCTCCAAAGCCGCAGCCCCAGCCCTGGGGGTGGGGAAGGGGACGGGGCATTGTTTTCCTTATCATCATCCCTCCCAACCCGCCCGTCCCTATGCAGCAACCATTTAACCCTCAGCCCCAAACCCGTCCCTTTTTTTTGGGGGGGGTTCAGCCAGGAGGAACCCCTCTCAGGACACAGCACGCGCCGCACAACCGCGATGCTCCACATGGACCAGGGATCTTCAAAAAAAAAAAAACAAAAAAAAAAAAACAAAATAAACACCACCCAAGAGCTGGGTGAGATGGGCAAGAGGCGTCTCTCATTATTTCTATAAAGTGCAATCCACAGCTGCAACGAGGGGGGAGCGAGCGCCGGCAGCAGAGGAGCTTCGTGCTCCTCAGGGACCACGGCGAGGGCTGCTGAGGCTGGTGCAGCTCTCCCCTCTGAGCAGGAGCAGAAGATGAGCCCCTCCCCGAGGTGTTTTGGGGCCTCGCTGAGCCCCCCGTTGTGTCCTTACAGACACTGGGAACCTTCACGTGGTCTGCTTGAAGGGCCTGATGTTGAAACAAAAAGGGAGTGGGAAGGAAAACACCACAGACTGAGAGGAGACATCTCCGTCCTTGTCACCGCGCTCTGCTGGTGAAGGCAGGACCCCCTCCGTCCTTCCCAAAGGGCAGAGCCGTACCCCTGTGGCAGGGAGGGCTCAACAAGCTGGCTGAAACGGGGCTGGGCAGGTCACAGAGCCCCAAAACGTGGTGCAGGCTACACGAGGAGGGTGCAGACCCGAGGAATGAGTGCAGGAGCTGCCAACGGAGCGGCCCTGCTCCTGCTTTGGGACATGGGTGGGTGACAACATCCCCCTGCTGCCCGCACACGGGGCCAGGAGAGCTGGGGACAACGAGGTTTCATCTCCCCATGTGCCCAGAGCCTTTGTGGGGTTAACGAAGCCTTTGCGGGGTTAACAAAGCCTTTGTGGGGTCACCCTTCGAACACAGCCCAAAGAGGACGAGGTTTTAAGGCAGTTACACTGAGACCCCCAGGGATTGAGGCAGAGAGGGGACTCCAGCCTGCCCCCAGCTCCAGCAAACCCAGGCTGCGCCAGCACCTCGCTTCAGTGCTGCCCATGAGGGTGGCCGATCCCAAGAGATGGCCCCAAAAGGGCCTTGATACCCCACTGCTACCCCCGAAAGGCCAGAGCAGGCTCGAAGCCTCTCCACAACCTGCTCCAACACACGACGCTGGGTCACTGCAGCCCTGCCGCGCTGCAGGGGGAGCGTTCCCAACCTCAAACCCTGTTTTTGAGGCCTGGCGGTACCTGCGGTGGAAAAAGGACACCAGGAATGAGAGCACAGCAGCCGAACGCCCCCGTGGCTGCGGTGTGGGACCCGGCGTGGAGTTGGGAGCCGGCTCAGGACCCTCCAGGACAAACCTTGTCCTTGCTCAGCCCTCGTGGAGCTGCGGGAGGCTCGGCAGGGCGCTCATCAGCGGGGTGACACCTGGAAGTCCTCAGTAGTGGCCACAGGGCGATGGGAGCCGGGCCGTGGTGTGCAGGAGGGGAGGAGGAGAGAGGGAGGAAGGACGGGGACAGCATCACCGGAGCTGCCTCGACGTGGGGAGAAACCTTTGCAGTCAAACGCCGCCGACCTGGCCTTGCCACGGCGCCCCCCGAGAGCGCAGACAGGTCCAGAGAGGGGTGGGAAAAGGGAAAAAAAAAAAAAAAAAGCCTCACGCGGCAAATCTAAAACACTTTCATTTTAAATAACAATAATTATAATTAAAAAGAATGGTTGTCCTTGGCTAGCCCGGGGGCGGGTCCGCTAGCCAAGGCGCCATTCCTCAGTGTACAATCCTAGGGAGCGTCCTGGCAGGGGCCGGGAGATCCTGCGCCCCGCCGCCTGGTCGTGTCGCCGTGGGGGAGAGCAGGATGGGGGCAAAATGTGCCTGTCCCAACCCCAGGCCGTCCCTTTTCCTCCACGGGAGGGAGGCCGGAGTCAACAGCAGAAGGCTTTTGGCCCTCGGAGCCCCGCTGAGAGGCCACCCCTCCGCCCTCGCCCGCCTCGGGATGAAGTTCGGCGAGCCGAGGGGCATCCGGCCGCCCGCTGCCTGCTGCTTTTAGATGAATTTGAAGCATTTCGTCTTGTCGTGGGGCAGGCGGGTCTTGAAGAGGACCGAGTCGACGCGGAACTGGGTGTAGAGCAGCGGCATGTAGCCGTACACCTTCACGAAGAAGTTGATGCACTTGTGCCGCTCGTGGAAGTGGGAATCGTCGTGGGACAGCGCCTGGGGGCAGCCGGGGCAGCGGAAAGTCCAGCGGGAGGTCACCTGCAAGAGAGGGCCGGGGGCCGGTCACTGCAGCTGTGTTTAAAATGATTCATTTGGGGCACAGTTTGCCAGCAGAGATAAAGAGAGGAACGATTCACAGCCGAAATTCCTGCCCCAAATTGTGGCGTTGGTTTGTTAGCACGGGGCAGGGGGATCCCAGCCAGGCTGTTGGGGTTTCGTACCAACGGCTTTCCACTCATAAATGTCTCGGCAAAGCCACACAAGATCAGCCAGGAAATCTTTTCTAGTCATGCTGTACACTAAGGGAGGAAGGAAATCTGTCTTCCAGCTGCTCCGCGGGGCCTTTGCTGACCCAGCAAACCCCCTGCTCTGAGCGGCACCGTAAGCCAACCCCAAATTCATCCCGCGTGCCACGGTGAGGACTTGGCCGCTTCTGGAGGCTGCGCTGAGCTTTTGAGCAGGCCCTACAGCTCCTCGGGGACGGAGGGGTAAAAAAAATAACAGTACAAAGTCCCTACCTTTATGGGAGGCTTTCTCGTGAGGTGGGAGACGAGGAAGTTCATGGCGATGTCCTCGCAGTTGATGTACTCGTCCACCATGTCGCGGATGGCCTGCGGCATCACGTAGGAGTACAGGTAGGCGTAGTACTGCAAGAGGAACAAGGGGAAGCGTTGCTCGAGGGGATCCCGGGCAGCACGCGCTGCCTCGGCCCCCTCAGACCTCGCTCTCTTTGCTGCTGCACAGTCAGCACGTCGCCAGCAGCTGGCGGATCCCCTTTCCACAGGACAGCTCAGGAAACTGTAGGAAAAGGGCCCGTTGCCTTCCCAAGATCTGTTTGCCCTCTGTCTTCCTTCTCACAGAGAGAAGAGCGTGTCCCAGAGGCATTTTCCGCCCTGCTCCCTTCCAACAATCAAATCAGAGCTAATTCTTAACAAATAAATCACAAACACACAAGCTCTGGTTCCTCTAGGAAGGAGAGGAGAGCTCCAGGCTGGCCACGAAGGAGCGGCCGCGACGTCTCACCTTATGGAAGAAGGCAGCACCAGTGAGCACCATGGAGAGCTCACACGAGTAGTTGGAGTTGTAGAGCCAGGACTGGTGGGGGATGTCCCACGCGTGGTAGCGCCCCGGGAAGCCGACGATGCGGTCCCTCGCCTCTCTCCACACCCTGCAAACACACCAAGAGCTCGGATGAGGAGCTTGGAGATCAGCACAGCTCTGCCTGAAAACCTCCAGGGGCAGCCGGGCGAGATCATGCCCTCGATGCCAAGGGATCTGCTCCCACGGAGGTGCTGCAAGTTAGGGGAAAACTGCATATAAAAAATAAATAATTGGGGTTTTCTGGTCCAAAGAATGGCCAAGATACATCGTAGTTTGGACAAAGAAAAGATTAAACATCGTTAAAATGTGCAAATGTGGTTTAAAGCCACGGGCTGTGAGCGCAGAGCAATGCTGGGTGCCACCAAATTGGGTTTCCTATGTTGGGCCTCTTCCAGAGGGCTGTTCCAGTTTATGATTTGCAGGGGAGGGAAGTGCTCCTGGCTCACGCATACGGGATCTTCTAACTCCTAAAGGTTGCTCTGTACGTTTAAAGGAAAGCTAACGAAAAAAGCCCGATGGCCCCAAATTAGTTTCTGAGGTACAGAGAGCACGGAAAACGGTGAGCTCAGGTGAAAAAGGGCAGGGAAAGAGGTGGGGAAAGCCACCAAGATGCAAAACCACCGGCTCTACTTTGGCTTCCTCTTATAAAAAGTCCAGAGCAGCCATGGCTCTGGGCTGGGAGTAACCCACCCCCTGCCCCTAAACCCCCTGGGCCTTCCCCCACAGCTCCGTTTCCTCCTCCTTAAGGCAGAGGTGACAGGGAGCTCTCTTCAGGAAGGCTGCAGGGATGCTAAAGAGCCCGGTGTGTTCAGAGGGAAGACGCCAAACTCTGCTAAATCTTTGTCCTTCACCCTAAAATGCTGCTGGTCCCCAGGGAATTAAACCGTGAGGCTCGCGTGAGAGAGAGCGGGCTCGGTTAATATTCTGCTCCCAGCTGCAGCTCGCTCTCCTCAAGTGAGAGCCCCCAGGAGAGCCGTGAGGCTGTCAGGAATCATTAAGACAAACGTCAGAGCCCGGTGTCTAACCTGGCAAACCAACCCAGCCTCCACGTGCGGGGCCGCCAGCTTCCCTGCGAGCATCTGAGCCGACCTCACGTGTCGGTGCCCAAGCTCAGAGAGCCCGGACTGCAAAAAACAAGTCCCAGGCGGGAGCCTGGTGGACTCGGGAGGGTTTTCCCTTCACCACAGGCACAGAACGAGGCAGCGAGTGTTTTTTTTCTCTTTTCCTGAGGTGGAGGAGAGCTGCCACGGCTCCTTTGCCTGCTGAGAGCTTCAGAAGCGATGGCTGCAGGGCTGCTGCAGACACCAACTTTCCAAGGGCGCTCATTACGCTTCCTAACACAGCAAGGAGCAAGGATGGGGTTGTTGTTACGGCCTTGAGTCAAATTAATGAAGCTCCAATATAAGCTGGTAATGAAAAGGGAGTAATTAACGCTGCCAGCAGCGGCCCTGGCACCATCCTCCCAGCCCTCGCTCGCTGGCTGAGCTTTCTCTCAATGTTTTGAAAAGCTGGAGCAGGAACTGCTCGCCCCTCCTCGCTTCTCCCACCTCCTGCTTTCACAAAAACCTGGTGTTTTCGGGACAAAAAGCCAGGGGAAAGTTAAGGGAAGCTGTAGGTGCTGGAGCAGAAGGAGGTGGGAACGGGAGCAACCTCTTCTGTGCACTGTTTCTCTTTTTCATCTTCTGGAGAGAAAAATGCTGCGATAGCTGCCACATCCCAGCATCACACGGAGCAAACGGGATGCTTTGCCCAAGCAATCAAGTCCTGCAAGGGCTGTGACAGTCCTGGCCTTGGCAACGTGAAGGATGGAGCGCAGAAGCCTCTTGGATCTGTTTTCCAGTTTTCTTCTTAACACACCCTCAAGAACATTACGGGAGGGTTATCAGAATTGCAAAAGCCTGAGAGTGAAGGTTAGGAAGTGCGAGAATCAGGAGGGTTGCCTGGACAACCTGGAATCAGCCCACCTGCAGTCATTAAACACTTCATTAGCACACATTTCTCCTCCAACAACTCGAGCTGGAAAGCCCCAGGAAAGGCTGTGCTAGCCCTCGGCCAGGCTCTCGTTTTAACCACAGGGCCATGAGCAGCACCGGGATGCAGAAAACATCCAGGTGGGGTTGAAAGCTACACCCTTGGAGGCCACTCACCGGAACCCAAACATGATCTCGTCGTGGCGAAGGTGAGCGTCGTCATCGATGGACAGGATGGCCTCCGTCTCGATCTCATCCCACGGCAGGAAGCGGTTGTTCAGGCTGTTCTTCTCCGTGCGTACGACCTACGGGACAAACACGAGCGTCACGGTGTGCAGATGGAAAAGGTCTCACCTGCCCCGGCACACCTACGGGCATGCCGATCCCTGGGCTGCTCCGTCCTGCCAGCCTCCTCTTAAAATAAAATCCAGCCTGGTGAAAAGAAGAAGGCGTCACGGGCATGAAACGCCGTTAAATGAGATTACGTTTGGTCACATAAAAAAGCCATTAACAGGGGGAAAATATTTGTGGCGGGGACCCGCGTGACAGCTGGAGCGATTAAACTCCTGTGTAAAGCCCGTGTTGGCGCCTTCAGCTGTCAGCAGGAACAACTGGGGGCAAAAAATGGAGCGTTCGATGAGAAGGCATTAAAATGTTTCGCTGGAGAGCCATCAAAAGCACAATTTATTGCAGGAAGGGGAATGAATGGCGCAGCTCTAGGAGGTGGTGGATCAGGGTAGAGCCGTGCCGGCAGCGCTCCCAGCCCAGGAGGGATGAGGTGTGAGCAGTGCCCGCACGGGAAGGTGAAGTGGAGACAACGCCAGAGCAAGAATTTCTCCCCCCTCTCCCTCTCAGTCGCTTGCCGGACTGGAAGGGCTCTTTGGCAAACCGATGTGGTGCCAGGAGCCATGTTTTGGGATGAAGCTGCTGCTGAGCCTTCATAAAATCACAGAATCATTAAGGTTGGCAAAGCCCTCCAAGACCATCTGGTCCAACCACCCCCTACCACCAATGTCACCATCAAACCACGTCCCCAAGCACCACGTCCAACCTCTCCTTGAACACCCCCAGGGACGGGGACTCCACCACCTCCCTGGGCAACCCGTCCCAATGCCTGGATGCTCTTTCTGAGCAGAAATGTCTCCTCATTTCCAACCTGAACCTCCCCTGGGGTCCCTGCTGCTTGATGGGCCACCAGGAGCATTGGGATCCTTGCTCCGAGGGGGACAGGGCTGAAGCAGAGAAAAGGACTGGACGGCCTTACGCACAAATAAACCCCTGTGGGTGCTCATCTACAGGGCAGCCAGCCAGACCTTGGAGGGGACAACGAGCACTTCCAGAGGGACAGAACACGTACAGGGCCCCTCCAGAAACAGCAGCCCCTATTCAGACCTGCTCAGTGCTCCCTCCAGCTCAGAGACATCATAAAATGGGTGTCAGGCCCTCGTGGGTGTAACACGGTGCCTCTGAAAGAGGCTCCATTTCTGAAGTCTTGTGGCCACAACCAGTTTCTGACTGCCTGCTTCGCCTCCTGTTGCTGGGCTTGCCCTCTGGTAAGGCTGCAGAGTTATTAAAAGCAGCGCCGATCCATAATTTATCCTCCTGCTTAAGAGCACACAGCACGCCGTGCCTCTGCTGGTACGGTGGCATTTCCTCCCTGAGGCTGATCTCATTGAAGCCCAGGGGTGTCTGACTCGTGAGGATTAGCAGAAGTTGGACCCAGGCCATCAGAAATGCATTTAATGCTTTCCAGGCAAGGTCCTGCCTACCGCTCCCGCTGGACCAGCTGAAGACACATGGATAGAGGACAGAAGAGAAAGAATTGGGGCCGAGCAGCAGAAAACCCTTTCTGCCCCATCAGCACGCTGAGAAATGTCCACGGCTTTGTATTTAGCAGCCTCCTACTTGCTGTGGGTCCTCAATTCAGCTTCTCGGGAAAGACTCAGCTTGTACATTTGCAAAATGGCAAATTATTTCCACTCCCCGGAGCTGCAAGAGGGCAGCACAGAGGGTGGAGAGATTGGTGCATTGGCACGAAACTCTTCCCTAAAGAGAAGGATGCTACGGAGGAGCAAGATGCCTCCGAGACTCAATAAGCACATCCACCACGTGAGCACAAGCGAAAGTTAGAAGCAACTTAAAGCTCCTGCCTTTGATGCCTTGTTTTCAAAGGAACTGTCCCAATTTACAGCACTTTTAGGATGCGGCTAATTGGCATCAGCCATCTAGTCAGTGGCTTCTGGAAATCCCTGCGCTTGCCCCTGGGTGACTGCACCAGGAAAGCAAACGGGGACGTGCAGGCAGCGATTCGAGAAGGGACCAAACCTTCCTCCTGTCTCTGCCCTCCTGGGACGGCTCAGCACGGTGCCTTTTCCTCAGGCAGGACTGGGTTTTGGTCTCGAACACACACACTGCATCCCGAGCTGGGGAAACAAGGGCATCGCGTTATTAGATGGGAAATAGAGCTCTTGAGAAAGAGACAAGTGAACCTTTGGGAAGGTTTTCTTCTTTAATACAAGTGGCTAATCTTGTAAAAACAGGTTACAAGGGGGAAGGGGAGGAGTACTCAAATCGGGGACTTGAAACATTCCTATCTCTTCGAAGGTTTTTCCATTTCAATGGGCCTCGGAAAACGCCAGATTTGTCAGGCGTGAAATGGCCATTACGGGCACAAATGCACTCAGGAACTTATTAGGCTAGGTGAAAAAGGAAGGGTTATTACACCAGCCAAGTATAAAGAAGTCCAATCCTCTCCCTCCCGTGGCATTAAGTGAGATTTAGCAATTTTTCCTGACTTCATCACAAACCTAAAATACAGCTGAACGGCACCTTGTCGGGCCGCGTCCTTGGCCACGGGTATCTCCATGCACTCCTTCAGAAATAGCAGCTCAGCCTCCCCGTGCCATGCGTGTGGAGAAAGCAGGCAGCCACTGTGGTGTCCATACACACCTCTATACGTACACAAGGCACGGTATGTTGCCAAAATCTGGGATTTATGGACGAGAGGAGGTGGCCTGGTCACCCTGTGGGACCTCCTCAGGCGGTGGAGCAGGGCCTCAAATCGCTTCTCTTCTCTGGAAGATTCTCAGCCTGAGGTGCCATAAAGCTGCTGAGAAACATCTCGACAACATTACTGGGAGATCAAACTTCTTGGCACTGGTTGATCTCCAAATGCTTTCTGAAGAACCAGCAGCAAATGGCTGGTGGGGTTGGGAGCTGTGAGTTCAGCCATGTTGCCGATGTGAGCCCCTGCTCATGGGAGCCCCTTCTCAGACCCGACCTGTGGCCACCTCAGGTGTCTCTGACAGAAAGAAATCCCTTTTGAAGACATCAGGAGATGGGGGAATCCATCCTTCCTCTGAATGTCCCTCAGGACGTCCAACCTAAGGCCAACCACTCGCTCCTCTGAGGGATCCGCCATCAGCTCCCTCAGCAGGCCTCTTCCACACAGGACCGGGCGGCGCCATAACCAAACCCTCTTTCAGTTCTTATTCAACCAGACAAAGCTCTCCATCTCTCACCCAGGGCCGTTTCTCCTGCCCTTCCCTCATGTTAATAACAGCTTTTGATCATATTTTTCAGGGGTTGTGAGCCAAGAGCTGGGTGAGCACCCACCAAAGTTCCCTCAGCAAGTGTGAGGCGCGCTGAAATGCTGAGCTCCGGCTCACCAGTTACTCACCAGTAACCTTCACCCAGCGAGATCCTAGCACTGGGGAGCTCAAAAAATCCCATCAGCTAAAAGAAAGGCACACAAATTCACCAAAAAGCCACCCTCCCCTGGAGGGAACGGGGAGGCTCCAACCACAGAGCACAGCAACACTGCTAGGACCTTCACACAAACCCCAGCCGCTCCTGCCTCACATTTTGTACTTCTGGCTTCTTCTGTACTTCTTGGTTATTTTTGGCCTTTTCTTGTCAATTTTGCTTAAACACCTTTGCCACCAGTGGTATTACCAAGCGTGGTGCTGTACAAAGTCGCTGCCGTGGCTCCCAGCTCCAAATCACCTCAGCAGTTTACACACTTAGGAAGTTTGTCTTAAAACTACAAGACATAAAATGCTTCTCAGCACAACACACACCATATTACAGACTTCTGCTCCTCTCAGCAAAGCGAGGTGATTTCATTCCACCAGTTTCTTTTGACTGAAGGAGCACGAAACCCCGAAACTCAACTCAAACCTGTTTAATACATCCATTTGCTCCTGGCGTTGTTCATGGCCATGCTGGCCAAAAAGATCTTAAAAGTGTTGGACAGAGCTAAAAGAAAGCATAAATCTGTCTTCTGCCCACCAAGAATGCCCCAACCAACACCAGTATTTTTTATTTATGCAGAATATTTATACATAAATACAAAAATTTAGTAAAATCGGTGTCTTCCAGCAATGTCTAGTGAGGCTTTATGCCTAAGCCTTAAATTAAGCGTCACATCTAATTTGATGGCGAAAACATGAAGAATGTCTGTGCCCTTGGAGAAATCCTGACAGCTCCGCTTAGAGAAGCGGATTGATTTGTGGGCAAAGAGCAAGCTCTGCAAGCAAGCGGGAAGCTCATTGCTCATGTCAGGTCTTCATCAGGAAAAAACCAAAAGGGCACCCTTAGGAGAGCTGAGTAATTCGGGGAGCCAAAGAATGAGTTCTCGGGAAAAGGATCCACTTCCACTGTTCCCAAAGACACGGGGAAAAAGGGAGAAGCAGAGTGGTCCTGGCAGCACAGTCCTCTAGGGCCGACGCAGATTTACAGCCCTGTCAATCCTCTTCTTGGCACCAGCTCTTGAAGTTTGCAGTAAGATCCAGAGAAGGAAGGCACTGAATGCGCAGGGAGGATGCTCAAGGGCTGTGCCTCAGCCTTGCTGCCATCCCAGGGACTGAACCCATGGACAAACCCTTCTAAAAAATGTACTTTATCCCGATGGTAGCATCTGGGGGCAAAGAGCCCAACCGAGGACACACCATTCTGCTTTGTATGGCTGAGCCAGAGGGATTTGCAAGGTCAGAACCTCAGAATTGCAGCAGAGGAGGAACAGCAAGTGGCACCGGGAATCCCTTTGCCCTTACCTGAAACTGTTCTGTAATCAGGCCACTCATTTTCAGCTCAGAGGTCAGACAAAATCCGGATAATCCCCTGATGAAGCAACACGCCCAGCTCAGCCCTCAAGACCTACAGACTACCAGACACAACAGCACACGAATGCTGAGCTGGCAGGTTATTTACAGGGCAGGAAGGGCTTTCTTCCCAAGCAGATCTCGTGCCTGTGTGGATTCACATACACGTGGGCAGGATAAATATTAATTTTTTACCTGGTCTGGCTCCATCCCCTGCTCCCACTGCAGTGGAGGTGTTGGATCAGGCTCTTGCTTCTCCACTGCTGTGCCCAGGGATGCAGAGGAGGAAGGCAGCCAGCCTGCCTGTCCTAGGAGCAGCACCATCTCCACAGCTTTTTCAGGAGCGCAGATGTGAGGACAGGTTTGCACTGACCAGCCAGAAACGAAGAGGGATGCAGCACCACAAATTTCCCTGGCTATTGCAGGAATTTTGGAATTTGGGATCAGGAGAGACTCCGTGTAGAAGCCACACACCTGAAGTTCACCCTCATAATGATGACTTTGATCCCAATTTCTCTCGAGCTCCCGGTCATCTTCCCCCATGTAATACAACAAAGGGCAGAGGCCGGTCCCAAGACCTCACAGATGTGTCCTGTCTGCTGGACGAGCTCCCAAGCCTTCCGTGAAGAAGCCAATGAAGCCACCAGCATCTCCACAGCCACCACCACACATCTCCTGCAGCATTGAAAGCCTCCTGAAAGCACAACACCACAAGCCCCTAGGCTCTGTCCTGCCCACACAGAACTATCTCCTCCTGCCAAGCCCAACTCCCAGGCTCCAGGCTTTGCTGCCTTCAATTCGGAGGTGTTTTCAAGCTTTGGATGAAAAGATCTCAGGGACTATTTTAAAAATCATCTCCAGAGGAATGAGTGAGTTTCACTGGAGGGGAATTTAGCTGCAAAGCTACCCAAAGGCCGCGTGCAGTGCACGTAAATTGGCAAAACAGATGCATTTTTAAAATAGGCATAATTAAATAATGCAACATAAAACCAGACGTAAATTATCCCCCCGTGAGAACAAAACCACACAGGAAGGTACTAGTAGAAATCCCTTTTTAAAACCGATATGGTGTCCATGGACATCATCTGTGCCAACGCTTGGGCTCTCTTTAAACCACGCGAGTGGTATCCGTGGGCTGCTCATCTCCGAGCTGAGAAAACAGCTTGAGATACAAATAAAACCCATTATTTATTCATTTTCATAGGGGTGCAGCTGTCACTCGGTTCGGAGGAAGCTAAGGGAGAGGCGTACTTATTTTAACATTAAAGAGATCCAGATCCTCACTTATTTTTATTTTCCCTGCGTATCCCTGTTAGTGGCTGTGCAATTAAAGATGAGCATTGGTTGTCCACCTAGATTTATTTATAATTATTTGCAATTATTTGGCTTTGAAGAACATCCTTGGGACAACATGCTGTCATACCTCATAGGTATTCTCCCCTGGCTATTATTTCTTTGCAATTAAAAGGGGAATATCCAAAGGCATGGAAGTGAAGTGTTTCTTTATCAGTGCTCTTCTGAGCCAGGCAGAAGTCACAAACCTGCTTCCACCTGGCAAATCCCCTCTTGGTATTCAAGGCAGGAAATTCAGGTGAATTTATTCTGCTTAGGAGATCACAGAACATGCTGGGGAGACCGGGGACGGCAGCAGGAGCATCTGCACCCTGATTTAGCAAATTAGGGGCACAGAAACGCAACCAGTTGTCTTTGGTAAGACAGCAAGGCAAACAAATAAATATCTATCTGCTGTACCAGCTCTCTGCCAGGTGTCTGCTGCAATTTGAAAGTGGTGGTGTTTAACTGGATTGCAAAATCAGCTTCTTACCAGGTGCTGACAGCTGCTGTGAGGGTTTGTGCCTCTCCTGCTGCCCGCAGCTCCTGCAGGAACCCCTTGAAGGAGGCCACGTGCGCCCTGTATCCAGCTTTCTGCAGGGAGACCCAGGCTGGTTAGATAATAGCAGCTTAGGAGATGATGTGCACGCTGCCAGCGAGCCGAACCATCCCTCTGCGCCAGTTTTAAGCCCAGTTTGACCCCTAGGAGTTAGCAGTTTGGATCTGCCAGCTCCCTGGGAAAGCCTGACCTGATCTGGGGAAAAATATTCAGTGTTCCTGCCTCGCCTTCCCAGCTGCACTACGTGGATGGAGCACTCAGCACAGATGTGTAGGGAGATGTTCAGGGCCAGGTACAACCTCAATACCAACCTTAGTCTTCGTTGGAGGAGCCATACTGGAGCAAAAGGAAGATGCACACACTATAAAGTCTTGTCCTTATTAAAGCAAGCAAGCAAAAGCCCAAAACTTTTAAAGTACCAAAGTCCAGATCTCTCTCAGCCCTTCTCTCTGGAGAAAACCCTGCTGGCGAACTCACGTGCTTCTAAATTCATTGGAAAAGAATTGCTGGTCCCTGGGACTGCGCCGAGAAGTCTGGCAGCAAATGGACTGAGAGCTGGGGGAGGGATCTGAGAGAGGCTGTCACATCTCATCTGCAAGACGGAGAGCGTGTAACAAATTAGCCCGGCAGTTTAGGAGCACCCTTGAGGTAGCCTCTCCTTGCCAAGCCATCAGCTGCTGTGCCATAGCAGGTCGCCAGCAATAAAGGGAAGAAAACACACAAATGTCCACTTGAAAAACAGAGAAACACACATTGGAGAGTGAGAACATCTCAAGGGGAAGAGGAAAGTGCCGGCAACCCAAGGGATGCCGTCCCAGGGGATTACTGGAAATACTTTTTTTCCCATTCACTGGGGCAGAGCTCATCTTTCCACACGCTGCTCTCCGGCTGATAGCCTGGCTGCTTTAATTAACAGAGCCTTCCGTCAGTACGGTGCTGCACGATTACTTCTTCTGCAGGTTCCCTCGCTGTCTACGAGGCATCTGTCAAGCAGGATTTCCATGACGAAAGCGAAACGAAACGCCCGGCAAAGCAGGTGTAATTATTTTAAAACTGGTTAAATTCGGCGTGGCTCAGCAGCTTGAGCACGTTACGTCTAATGATGCTCGAGGATGTTCAGCTGCTGTGGCCCATCCTAGATGCTCTGGTGCAGATGTTCACGTTTGGGGGCAGGAGGCATCAAAACGAACATTATTTCTCTGTTCGTGGAGGGAGGAGGTGGGGAAAGACAATTCACAACTCGCAGAGCACTTAGTGAAAAAGCTGGAAGGAAATTCAGTGTGGAAGCAAAACCACAATGGCATCAACTCCACGGGCAGGTTATTTTTTGAGGAGAAGGGGGCAGAGAAGAAATGGTTGTGGTGCCAGGAGCAGCGAGCATGAAGAGCACTCAGACCTGCACACCCACTTTCAGCTGCCAGGTTCATGCCAGACTAAAAGTTTTCCAAGGACATCAGAGATTTAGAGAGTTGAGATCTCACTGGGAAAGTTCTGATGGGTCTGGGCTGGCTGAAACGGCGACAGCTTTGTGCCAGCAAGCCTGTCCTCAACCCCGTTACCTAGCGATGAGAGCTCTTTTCTGTAAGGTTAGAAGAAAAGACCCAGCAAATCCATGCCACGGTTCTGCAATCAGCATCTTATCTCTCATTTTTCTCCAGGATGAGCACGGCTTATGCAGAAAAGCAATTTCCATCAGCTCGGATATCAGAGAGCGGGCGGGATATTGCCCTGAATGTGGTCAAATAAAGGGGAAAGGCAGGTTGGGAAGATCTTCCCTTTGCTCACAGGTTCACCTGCTGCACGTCCCAGGGCTTCCAGGCAGAGCCAGGGCAATGTCCTGTTCTTCAGAGCTCCTCTTGCTCTCAGACTCTTAATTCAGGGTGATCTGTTTAAGCTTCTCCTGCTATTCAATTAAAACATTAAATAAAATCAAGGGGGAACAAATGCTTTCAGTGAGAGGCTCCGAAATAGATGGTTGGGATGAGTGGGGACTACCAAGAGCACCTCCTGCAGCATGGGCTGGGAATTAAGGATGGCCATGTGCTAGCAATTACAAAGTTCACATTGATTAGGCATAATTAAAACCAATACCTTTTAATAAAATCTTTCCACCTGTTTCCACCAGCCCTGTCCAGGATGCTTTAAAAATTCAGCGCTGAGCACAAAAACCCATTTACTTTTCCTGCACGGACCTCAAAAAAAAATCAGACTGCAATTCAGATAAGCGTCCAGACACCCAAAGACGTTTGCTGAACAATTTTGATCTGAAAAATGTTATCTGGGAGGCCCGAGAACGGCTTCACCAGATTTCCCATCTTTCTACTGCTAATAAAATCTGGGAATAGGCAAAAACAGCTTTCTACAGCGTTTCTGTGAGCTCACAGGGAGACATACAACTTCATGCTTCAGTGGGCAGGAATCATTTTCTGCTCTCTGTGCCTCAGTTTCTCTCCAGCTCATTTCCAGCATGCCCCCGTGTGCTGTTTATGGTCTTTGTCCCATATTTATCAGCTCTGGAGGAGGAGAATCCAGGATTTGATTTCTAGAGAGGTGAGGAAGCATCATCCATCAGACAGAAGGGAGAGATTCCTTGTGGGAAAAGGGGTAAAAGCGTCCAGGAGATGAACAATTTTGTGGCTGCTGTGCCACCACCAGCTTGGGAGTAAGTTATCATCTACCTGCGAGCTGCAAGGTCGCTGCCGATCGATCCCAATGAGTTTGGGGAGGCATCTCTGAGCTTCATCAGACACGAGGGAACAAGCGGAGTGATGAAAACCTCTCCCTTGCCCCTCATCTCTTTCTCTGCCCTTGTATCCAGACGTTACAGCCCCAGAAAAGGCAGAGAAGGTGAAAACGGAAGGCAAAAAAAAGGAGAGAAAATACCTACACACTCAGTTCTGCCCCCAACTTCTTCCCCAGCATGGATTAATTTGCTGCTTAAACAGCAGAGGCGGACTGCAAGGGGGTGGGAGTTAATATTGTCCCGCAGGGACAAGCATCTGGGTTTTAGCAGCACAGGTAAACCGAGCAGCAAATCTGCTGCAAAAACTACGCAGAGAGGCAGCAAGCTCCGAGGGGTGGGAGAAGCAAGGCAGCTCGCGGGGCTCCGCAGGCAGCAGGTGGTGCTACGAACCCGGCAGCAGCACAGGAATATTTGGCGGTGTTGTCCTGCCTCTGAAAACTGCTCTCACGGAGAGATTTTGTAATTCGTGTACCTTTGCTGTGCTGCTGCTGAAGGTGCTGTGCTGGCTGGGTCCTGTCAAACCCACGGGGTTTTATTCCCCTCTGATGCAAGCTCCCCCTGGTCCTGGCGCAGGACCACGCACACCACCCCAGTATAATCGAGTTACCGGTGTCCACGAGCTGCTGGTGCCCCAGCTGAGTTTGCAAAGTTGGCTCTGCTCTTCCCAAAAAAACAAGCACGAAGTCGCAGGACAAGCGCAGACGCCGATGCTGCAGACGTGGCAAGCCACAGCCGCCCCGTACAGGGCTCTACTCCTCATCCTCCGAGCTAAAAACAGCACCTGGGAGCTCCCCGTGCTCCTGCCGTGGACATCCCAGGGCAAATTTGAGGATTTCTGGCAGCAAATCGAAGGCATCAAGTCTTTCAGCAGCGGGCTCGGCACAGGACAGCTGTACAGACGCTGCTCAAACAGAAGGGAAAGTCCTGACAGCATCTCCCCCAAGGCTTCTCCCGCTTACCCAGTGCCATTTCAGGGGGCAGGTCTGCAGATTTCAGCGGCGGTGCTGCTGGATTTGAAATTTTCCAAAGATGCTTCCTTTTCAGGCAAGCAGCTCAAGTGAACAAGCTTCCTCAGCCGGCCACCAAGCCAGCAGAAAAGGACACGACGCCACTAGAACCGGCTGCAGAGATCAAAGCTAGCTACTTACCCCGTAACAAAGCTGAGGGAAAGGATTAGTCACTGCCGAAAGCCACGGGAGCTGGCGCTGGCAGTGAACCCAGGCAAATTGCTCGTAAATGCCTCCAAGCACACACAAGCCCGGAGGAAGAGGAGAAAGCAAAGCCCTGCAGGGCTTTTCCAGCCATGGCTCGTCGCCGAAGGAGCCGTGCGCCACGGAAGAGAAGGAAAAGTCAGAAGTTTGGGTTATTAATTCTGAGGACATGAGCACAGGTTATGGAAATACCGTTTTGGGAAGAGTATGATGTAGCCTATGCACCCACGGGTCTGTCCATCCTATAATATTGGAGGCTGTGCTCCAGGCATGATGCCAGCACCCTCTGAAAAACCCTGGGGGTCCCCAAACTGAACCAAAAACCAGGCAGGCATTCCTGGGGCAAGGGGAGAGCTGCCACACGGGCTCAGAACAACACAACCGGATGATCCTGATCCAAAAAACACTCCTACCAACAAGTGTTTGTCCCCACGGAGCTTTCTGTCTTCCACGAACCCTTTTCAGGGGTTGCTTGGACCCATGGCCTTTGGAAAGCACATACACGTAGGCTTTCCTGGCCCAGGCTGCAGTCCTGGGGGGCTTTAAGTAAGTTTCTGCAAGGGAAATGGATAATTTAATTGCTGCAATAGAGGATCTGCGGCTGTTTTGAGTGCAAGCTGCTCCAGAGTTTAATCAGCTCGCAGGTTGGGGCTTTGTGCTTTCTCTACGCAGCGCCGGCAGCCTTCTGAAATACATCTTAAGTGGGTCTGGCTGTCCAAACACTTTGTTTTCTGGATTAAAACCAGACAAGAAAGAAGAGAAATGACTCCTGGTCCCCTTTCCCCAATCCGTGCCCTGCTCTGAGCCACATGAAGGCATTCAGCCAGCTTCGGAGCTGCTGAAACCACACACCTCAGTCATTCAGCATCGGGCTGGGCACACTGCTACGCCAAAATTGGGATGAGGAGCACAGGGAAGTGCCCTGAAGCCACCAGAAACCAGCAGCACACCGGCTCCTGAGCGCAGGGAAAAGCACAGCGGGATCTGAATCGTTCTTGGGTGCATCTCATTACCATTCGCGTGGGCTGCCCGCGTGGTTTCCTCGGTGTTTTGCCTCGTTTGTTTCCCTTCGCTTTTATTTGCGCGGGTGAAAAAGCTGCCAGGGAACTGCAAAGCGAAGAGCGAGGTTCTCCTGTCGTCACCTGGATGTTATTTAGAAATCCTGAGCGTGGAGAGGCTGAGTGGGGAAGCTGGAAGTCTCTGTCCCAGGACCAAGCCAGGTCTTCTCCTTACTGACTCAGTCTTCATTCCGCTGCTGGAAATCCTTCCAAGGTTGATGCAGGAGCCACAGCCAGTTACCTCTTATCACTCAAACCCTGGTGCAGTCTTTCCACCTGCTCAGAGCAGAGATTTAACCCCAAACCCTTCTCCTTTTACCCCCCAGAAGCACAGAAACGGCAGGAGCACGCAGGAGAGCTGCCACCCTGCCCGCACGGAGCCCACCTGCTGGCACCAAAAGCAGGCACTGGGTGGCCCGGGCAGGCTTTAACTCCTTGAGGATATTTCAGCTTTGGCAGATGTCACAGCCACCTCGAGGGACACCCGATTTCAAGGTTCAAAAGTGAGCTCAGGAGGTAAGGGACGGTCGAGATGTCACTGATGGCACGGCCGTGGTGATGCTCTCCGGGCTCCTCTGCGTGCCAGGTTCACCCGGTGAAGTGCTACAGATGCAAACACTTGGGGGAAGGAAGCTTTCAGGCTTGCACAAACAAGAATACTCGTTTGGATCCTTGTTTTTTATCTCCTGAATGCGAGATGGGAACAGCCTGCACGGCACAAAGGCACTTCAAACTCGAGGGCAATCCATCTACATCTGTTCTGAGGGAAACCTTGAGTGACTACACACAGCTTTACAGCGCATTGGATCTGCACCTAGCTCAGCACAGGACCAGAATATATTATCACAGACTCCTGTGCAGCTCAGGAACCTGGCTGGTTTATCTACTAAACGCTGCCATCGCAAGAAATCTATACCAAAATAAAAAAAAATTAAAAATCCAATTTATTCTGTAGCCCTGTCCAACTCCTGATCAGCAACCTAAGGTCAGCCCAGGCTGAAGAAGGAAGCACAACTCTGCTCCTTGCACCCTGCCAGCAGAAAGCTGCCCACCAAAAGCACAAAATAAGTTTTTTTTACCAGCTCCAGCAGCGCCTCGGTGGGACTTTGGGCCACATCGAGCAGCGCGCACGCTGGCCAGCTGCGGGGACGTTACGGATCTCATTTGCTACACAAGGATACAGCACTGCTTGAAGATCTGAGAGAATTGGATATTCCCCATCAAAAGACACTTCTGCCCTGCAAGGAGATGAATCCCACAGCTTTGGAGTTGCTTCCAGCAGCAGCTGAAGGGGCTGTGTTTCTCCCCACTGCCTGCAGCACCCCGCGTCTCTGCTCGGCTCCCCAGGTCCCTGCAGCGGTGGCTTTTAGGACGTGTCACCGTTTGAGGAAGCCCAGGGAAGTTTTTGTACCATTGTTGTGCCAAAACAGGGGGCAGAGTATTGAGGAACACTTACAGACCCCAGCATGATCTAACCAGCAGGTCTGGAGGTGGACGAGCACGTTGTGAGATGGATGCCTGCAGGCTGCAAAGGGTTAGGGCTCATGTAGGGGATCCTGAGAGCCTGAGGCTCTTCTGAAGCATGGCACGTAGAAAAGCTGTGCGTGTGTAAGGTTTGTGCATGTCAAAGTCCCCAAAAAACAAGTGGGACCCCAACACAATAGACGTACAAAAGAGAGCAGAGGAAAAAAGGCATTAACGTCCATCAACAGGAACGTATTTTCCTTGCACAAATAACACCCATTAGCGACTCCAAAGAGAAGCATCCCCAACTCTCCAGCTCCGGAGGAGCGCACGGTTTTGAAGCAGACACAATGCGAAGACTTTCACAGAATTCAAGCATTCAACGGGCCTAATGTGAGAGATTATTTCGCAATTATCCAAGCAATTTTCTCTCCTCATTGTCCCTGGACCATAAGGGTTTTTAAATGTGAGCAGAAGGATTTATTCATCACAATAATAATAAAACGAAATATTAAATCAATGAATCTCCTTGCATGAAGCATAAAGCTCACATTGCTATTAAGCTTGGCGGCGTCCTGTCACATAAAGCACATGCAGTTTGCGTACTTAAATACCATCTCCCTCTTTTATTTCTCCCTTCCCTAATTTGTAACGCATTATCCTTCCATTTGTCCTCTAAACATGACCGGATTCAAACAACGCAGCGCTGCCTTTTTGCTTGTGCTCTCTTTCCGAGTGCAGCTGGAGATTTGTATTTCATATTGATCACTAACAATGCCCGGTGCAGAAAGTCATGCGGAGACTACAGAGAAAGTCCTAAAACAAAGAAATAAATATTAATTAAGGGAGAATTAGCTCGTTAAAAGCAACGCTGCCAATAGGCAAGGGAGTAGCCAGGCACCAGAAGGCACGTTGGTCTTTTAAGGTGTCATTTCTTCAGTTTGGCTGGGAATAAATCAGCCCAAATCTGACCCAAACTCACTAAGACAGAAACTCTCACAGTTACATAGGTCTTGGCTTATGCTTTCCCCCATTTTCTCTCCTCTCCTCCCTTGTAATACAACATGATAAATGCCTTCGGAGGCCCTTATCGAGCGCACAGCACAGCTGCAGTGCGTCCCTCTCTTGTTTTTGTAAAAGATTTATCAGGTAAGGTGCAGCAGCAGCCACTATTTAGATATTTATAAGGTGCCACCTGTCCTCACAGTGTGATACTTGAAGTGCTCGAGCAAAGATTTTCAATAAACAGGCCTAAAATCTCTTACCCTTAAGCCCTGAGACTCATAGCGGGCTCCACGCACGCAATTATTGCTTCAAGACTGCCAAATACCCGGCACTGCGAAGACCCTGCACGTCTACAATTCAGATCATTCTGTCTATCAGCTCCTGCATCCCGTGAGCTGAAGGCTGCAGGCTGGCTCTCACGATCCCAATTCATCTCGCCCACCTCTGAAGTCACGGAGAGAAACGAGCCTTTCTACAAGACAAGCCACGG
This sequence comes from Netta rufina, assembly GCF_964035555.1. Lineage (NCBI taxonomy): Eukaryota > Metazoa > Chordata > Aves > Anseriformes > Anatidae > Netta > Netta rufina. The sequence continues at coordinate 119,677,489 of NC_140125.1, forward strand.
AGTCCTCACGCGCGCACCTAAAATGGGTCAGCTGAGTCATTACCTTTCATCTCCCTGTTTTTCTCCACGATAAAGAAACCAGATCAGGTACAGACATCCGCAAGGATGCGAGACGAATGCTGGCCCAGATGACTAAGCCGAGCCGACGCTCTTCAGAACGGCTACAGCCAACTTTAATATACAAAACCCACTGTGAAACGAGACCACGGGGTCTACATCTTTCTTACCATGATCGGGACGCCGATGTCTGGCCACAAGAGATCCTCGGAGGGAAGCTTGGGAGAGTTCCACACTACCACCACTTTATTTAAGTACGGGAGACCATTGAGCCTTTCTAGGGAGTTCATCAACACTTCCTCCCGCTCGTACGTTAGCATCACGACCGTGAACTGCTCCCGGGGCACGTTGCCACCCAAAGCAGCCTGGAACTCCTTCCCAGAGCCACCCGCTCCTCCACCTATCGGTCGAAATCCAGTCCCGGACCCTAAAAACTTGGCTTCCGATGGTAAAACAGGGTCGAAGGGGGTATAGGGGAAGAGGTGGAAAGGCCCTGGAGCGGAATTCCAATTCCTGTAGATGTCCATTGCGGTGAGGGTGAAATTGCGGAGATATTTGGGAGATGCATAGGGTGGTTCGGTTTCCACAGGCCCCAAGTCCAGGTCACCGTTGTCTGCCATGTTGGGGTCTGTGCCAGCAGCTTTGCCCGAGCGGTGGGGGATCTCCACCGCAGTTTCTTCTCGGATAGGAGCAGCCGGGATTTGGATTCGAGTCCTTATGATGGCTAAGACTGTGCTGAAAACGTTGTCGGAGGTGGAGAAGTAGGTCTCCCACAAGAAGCGGCCCTGCCTCCTCATGGCGAGCAGATCGTTGTCAGAAATGCTTCTCAGAAGGAAGTGCACTTCTGTGATACGTGGCTTTGGTATGATTAAGGCTGCCTCGTTCCACCGGATCACATCGTTATAGGGGAGCTGAACTTGCTCTCCGAGAACCACCGGGATGGCTCCGACCTCCAGCGCCTCGAACAGTCTCATGGCACACCCAGCGGAGATCACCAAGCGGGTGTCCCCCGGGGTGATTATCAGTGCAAAAGTAGATAGCTTCAGTAGCTCTAGTCTGTCGTCCCTTTCTCCACACAGAGCCCACTCAGTGGGCAGACTCGCCTTAGGCTGGTTCTTGCACGTGAACTCCACCAAAACAAAGTCCAACTTGCTGTCCTGAACGGCCTTCAGGGTGGTAATGATGCGATCGTCGTAGTCAGCTGGGGCGTTGCCTTCAATCTCCTCTTCGAAAGAGCGAACCTCTTGCAAGCTGGATCGCAGAGACTCAATCTTCTCCCCCTGGAAACTAAACAGGTATTTACGCTTGACCGGCACCTGGGGCGGGATTTCTAGGAAGTTGGGTTCAGACATAGCGTGGACCAGGGGTGATACCACGATGTCAAACCCTGGTCGGTACTGCACGTCGTAAAAGGTGGACTGGGCGATCATGGCACGCCCCGTGCTGATGTTGTAAAGAAAGTTCTGAGTTTCCGATTTCCTCGATAAATTGATGATGAGATGGTTATGTCCATCAGTCCTCCAATACGGCAAAGAGTGCAACTGTTGCTCTAGTTCAGTAGGTTTTGGCATCACGGGCTCTTGCATTTCCCCCACTAAAATTATATACACACAAGCAATATTTGCATTTTCAGTAACATAAACATTAGTTCTGACAGTCGCCTCAAAGGCTTGCTTAATTAAAGGGTCTAAGGAGCTACCGAAAGGGTAATCGTCACTGTTGTAGACGTAGACTGGAAAGCCAGATGTCAGCGGGCATCGTGAGTAGTCAAAGCAATTGTGCAGCCTGCAATTCCGGTTGGATTTTGGCAGGGGGAAGGTCACGTCGTCTTTGTCTGGCAGCAGCCGGATTGGCAAGGAGAGCTTCGGCTGGTTCTGAGCCATCAGCTCTTTGTAGGAATGCTCCGTCTGGCTGATGACATTCTTCAGCTGCAGCAGGTCCTGCTTGGCGTTCTCGATGCTCTTTTTGCAGGCCTCGATCTTCAAGTTGAGCTTGGCGATCTCGCTGTTGAGCTCCTGCCTCTTGGCCTCCAGCTGGAGCAGCTCCTCGCTGACCGACTCGCGGATGCGGCACAGGTCTTGCACGTGCTTCACCTCGCACAGCTCGTTGCCGGTCCGAGGGCCGAAGATGCGCTTGCCGGCATCGTCCGCGTCGTCGATGGTGGTCAGGTAGTAGTGGGCGATGAGGGGAAAGAAGACGAGGATGATGAAGAGGGTGAAGCTAAGCCAGGTGAGCCGGATCCGACTGGACCACCTCAACAACCACGGCTGGCCTCCGTTCCCCGCTCCCCCATTCCGCAACATCGTATAGCCAGTCATGAGTTCCCAAGTCACCGCCTGCCCAGTCACGTCGGATCAGTAGCCATAACCAAAAGGGCTTTTACAGCAAGTCTCTGCAAAAAAAAAAAAGGTTACTCTGCCTGCTTAACGAGGAGCCAATAGAATGGGAATTTCATCGTGTCGCCACCACGGCTCTCCCGCAGTCGTTTCGGTCCCGGTCGCCTTGCTCGCCGGCCTCCTCGCCCACCCCGGCCCACCCTCGGTCTGCGGGCGAGTTGCTGGAAGTGTCACGGCGTTGTCATGGCGATTGGGAAGTCTCAGCCAGCGGGGGAAGAACACAAGGGGCTCAAGCCAAACTCCGCCGCTGCTCTCGACATCCTGCATTACCATCCGATGAATATGCAGAGGCACCAGCCATCGCGGAGGCCGAGCCAGGAGGGACTCGGAGGAACGTCAGGCGCTCTCATCGCTGCTGCACGGGTGATGCTCGGCCATTCCTGCAAGAGAACAGGCAGAAATTCAGACAGTGCCAACAAAACGACCCCGTAGTGACCTAAGACCACGCTCGTTTTTAAAAGCAACTCTCCTCTCTTTCCAAATAGCAACCTTTGTACATGTTTAACATCTCCAGGGTTAACAGCAGCAAACCTGAGAAGGTGATGGGATCCATGAGGTGTGGACACGTGGCTCTCGCTGAGCACCCTCCTTTTCATTAGGGCTGCACGTTTCAGTGGCCAGCCCAGAAAATCCCAGCCCTTAAACCTGGTTTCCTTTTTCTGCCACTTTCTTACTGTGAAACTTTGGGGAAGCTGGTTGGCATCTGCATGTCCCCATCCCCTCACGTTCAAAAGGGGAATATTGACATCCACCTGCTCTGCCTGCCCGCCTCCTAATGGCACGTTGGGATCCGGGGACACGGCAGCACTGGGAATTTGTCCTGCATAACTGAGCGTAATCACTATTGTTCTGCTCGAGTGACTAGAGCTGATGAGGAATTTTTAGATGAAGTGTTTTGCTTTCATTTCCTGCTGGAAAATTTCGATTCATCGCCGCAGAAAGTTTAAAGGGAACGTACTCACAGCGGTTACAACCACCTCTGCAGGCTCGCTGCTTCTGAGGTAGAACTTCGGGTCAAAACTGGAAAAAAGGAGCCTGTCTATGCTGTCCATCAAAGCAAAGATGCTGGAGTTAGGATCTGCGTGGTACCATGCCACACAAGTGGCATCAGCTTGCTTAAATATGCCCTTTTCGCTTGGAAAACTGCTGTGGCACTGAATTAACAGAGTGGCTAACACAAGGATGTGGCCAATTCAGCAGAGTCTTGGCCAGGTGATTGTGTTGCCATTAGAAACTCTCCCTCCTTTTTATCAGTAGCATCCGAGTTAGCCACATTTCTGGGATATTTTTCATACCCCGGCTGATGAGTACAGCATTGGGCACAGTGGCAGTTCTTGCACAGCCTCACGAGAAGCTTATTCATTTCCGCTTCAATTTTTAATTAAAGTCACCTACAATGGTGACAGTCACTTTGCACTACATCTATTTCGTACTCCCCTCATCTCCTCACCGAGAAGTAGCAGGAAGAAGGTGAGGAGGCAACCTGCAGCTAAAACAGAGCTCTGAAAACCAGCCAAAGCAAACCAGGAGTTCACCTTAGAGGAGCAGAGGTAAGTCACGGATAATTTTCCCTTCAGTACACGAGTGTGTCAGGGGAATAAACTGAAGATTTGACTCCAACCAGGAAAAAAAATGTAACTAAAGGGAAAGAAGTGGACTAAAAACACAGAATTCCTAGGCCCGTTTTGTTACAGGGCTCTCTGCTGTTGGTAGCGTAACGCCGCATGATTGAAGGAGAATTTCCCCTTCGGCCCCCCAACACGACCCCCAGTTGGGAGCTGCACTGCAATTAAAAACGAAAGCAGCTTTTAAATTCATAGCATTGTCTGGCAAACGCCACTGGTGTAAATCTCAGAAAGCCGGGCGGATAAAAAGGGCTGAAAAGTCAGGAAAAAAAAAAAACAAAACGAAATCAGCTTTCTCCGATCTTGGCAGCGTCGTCGGTGCAGGCAGATGGGGGAGGCTTCGGCTCTCCTGGCAGAACATTTTAATGCTGCTCTCTGTACACCAACCTCCATTTGCTGGGGCTGCGAGAGGCTGGTGATGAATGTAAATCCCCAGCTCTGCTGCACGGGGCTGTCACTCAGGCACAGGGAGCCCTGGCAGGAACAGCACACTCGCATCGCGCCGCTGGGACCACTGCTCTGCAACAGCAGGATTTTTAGCACGCACCAGTATACAAAGCAGCCGGCTGACTGAAGGCAAGAAGAAGTTTTTAAGGTCTGTGTTATTTATTTTTTTTTAAGCTCTCTCCAGGAAATGAAGCTCGTGCTGTCACCGTCCGTGCGCACCGGTCGGTCCCTGCAATTTCAGCGCTGTCTCAAAGGGGCTGCGAAGATCCTGGAAGTGCTACCCGTTTTCTGCAAACAGCTGGCCAGGAGATGAGAGCCGCTCTGTTCACACTTCTCCTGAGGGAAATGCCAAAGCACATGCTCACTGGAATGGCAGCGAATCGGAAAACAGCTCGACTTCAAGGCACACACGGGAAAAACAGCTCTGCTGTTCTCTTCTTAGGGGGTGCCGTGGATTGCATGCAAGGCTCTGAGACACGACGGAAATAAGGGAACATAAATGTGAGCAAAAAGACAGAGGAGGGGTGTGCATGTGCTCCTTTCCGACTGGCCAGAGAAAGCTGCAGCCCCCCCAGGAAGCAAACACAGTCCCAAAGGTTATCAGTTTAGCCTGCATCTAAATCTTGCTCCTTTTTAGCAGCTCTGCCCATTTATGAGCCCCAAACAGCGACGAAGTGGCAAAGGGGACTCCCTGAAATGGCAAATGGCATCCCTGGAAAGCTAAATCCAGGCCGTCACCCCACACACGATCCTCTGCAGCTGTTCTGCCATCTAATCCTTCCAGTGGCTCCTCTGGTCCCTCTACTTCAGCTGACACAGAACAAACTTTATCCTCCTGACCTAAAAACGTGGGCTGTGAATTTAAAAAAAAATAATCCATATGCTCAGAAACCTGAAGCTGACAAATGAACTCTGCTGCTGGCTGGGAGAAGACCACACAGAAGACACTAGAGGAGGCTGGGGAGGGATTTGAAATGCAACATGCGTGGCTTGGGATCAGTTAAAAGTATTGACTGTCAGCATGAAATATGTGCTGGTGATAAAGAAAGCACTTTAGTAACGAAGGAGAGTCTGAAAAGAGTGTCTAAGACTTTATTCCTATCAAGTAGATAGAGCTGGAGGTCGTAACACACGGTTATTAGGACTTAAAATGAAAACCCAATCTGTGGTCTTACCAAGAGAGACTTCAGCATTTTATTTAAGCAGCCCCAGTGAAAAAGGCTGCTGATTTCCACACTTCCCCAAAATAAGTTCGGGAGGAGGAGGAGGAATGTATTAGTTTCTGGGCTCTGCAGCTGACCCATTCCTCCCCCTCCCAAGCACCGTTTTGTCCTTTAAACGATCGAGCCCCTCGCCGAGAAACTCCTGGTGACACAACGCAGCGTCGCTGCCTGCCAGACCTAATTACACGCACACAAAAAGAGGCGAGGAGGGCTCCTGGGAAATCAGAAAGTCGGTAATTACCCCAGCCTCTTCCCAAAACACCGAGCTGACCGACTTCTTTGGCACGCCTCGTTTGCACGCCGCGGCTCCTTCTCCCCGGGCACGGGGCTGCGGGATGGCATCGCTGTTGGTGCACGCTGTCACATCCTGCTTCAAACCCAGGGATGTTTTCCCAGCTTTCCTCACCTCCTCAGGGGGTGCCAGGGATGTTATGGGAATATTTGGGGCTCTCACGCTTTTTGAATTTCTAGTGGAAAGAGCCAGGCTGGTCTAAGGTGGGGGTGCCAGAATATTCAGTAACCAAAGTCCCTCTGCAAACACCTGAGCGCACTTACCTCTCCCTGCCTGCACCTCCTTTTGTCCATTTCCCTTTAAAATTAATGAAATATTGTCCCCTTTTCAGCATATTTGTGAATAGAGCCCGGAAACTGTTTGAGAGGATGAGGCACTGTACCCACCTCTGCCATGCAGGCTCCTTCCTGGTGATCTGCGAGGTCAGGGAGCGCGTGCTAGTGGTGTCCTTGCTTTCTCTGTCCAGCCTTGAAGAGACGGTTTCCACTGCCACGTTTCTTTGTCACCAGCACTAGAAAAGAAATCAAATAGAAATCACTTATTTTTGTTAAAGCAGGAAGTGTAAGCCCTTTATCTTTTTGCGAAACGAAGAACATGTTCCTCCCCCTTCTCTTTTTTTGACGACGAGGAACAGTGTTTCTGGTGAAAGGGAAAAGAAAAGCACACAAAACAAACCTTCAAACGGTAACTTTCTGCCTCCTAATTCCCTTAAAGAACAGGATTACCCCCCAAATCTCCAATCATTTTGGGAATGGGAGCCTTTAGAGGATTTTCCTGCGATTGAACAAGGAGAATAAATCTATTAGGTGTGTGTTTGAGAGGAGGTCTTTCCAGGCAGCAGATGGAGAGCTCACTCTGAAATGCTTCACGTGCCTCAGGAAGCAGCACGGGGGATTTGTACCACCCCGAGAGCTCGCAGGTACTGAGAAATTCTCCTAGGCGAAGATCAGCGCTGCTCCACACGCAACCAGAAAAAGGTCTTGTAAGCTGTAAATTCGGGGGATAAACTGCATCCTCTGCTTTATAAAGCTTTTATCCCAGCCAAGAAACATTTAGCAGGTGGAGCCAAACCCGCCTCCCGCCCACAGGGTGAAGCAGCCCTGGGCAAACACGCTCTGGGATAGCCCCTTGGTGTCCTCCCTCCTGCTAGGAAATCACCTGCACTGAAAAAATCCGAGGCTGACGGATATTAGGGGAAAGTATCGTGCATGTTGACACCATTCCTGTACTTTTTCCTTCTCTCCGGGCAGGCTTCGTCCTGCCCTGACGGCACAGGAGACCCCTCTTTGAAGTTATAGTGCCAGAAAATCCCCAAGAAGCATCAGCAGCTGATGGACCCCAGCAGGCAAAACCCCATAAAGAAAGAAATCTTTTCCCTGAGTGTTTCCAGGTACCCGCCTGCTTTGCCCTCTCCATCTGCCTTCTGCCTGTGGTTTCCCTCTCCAGCACCTTCCTGCTTTCTGCATAATGCATTGTGAGATCTCCTTTACATCCAGGCCTTTTAGTTTCCCAATTTATTATTCAGCGCTGTTTTCTGGCAATAAAGCTGGGTATTGTTTTATTTATTCGTCCAGAAGCACGAAGAAACGCACAGCTTACAAGCGAATCCTTTTACATCCCGAATTCTGGACAAAAACAACCTGGACATGAAGTTCCTCACCCCCCAAATCTCCGAGCAAGCAAGGGATCGTGGAGCTTTACAAGGAATTGGTAAACACGAACAGCCTCTGATGTTGTACCGCTCACCCTGTCTCCGTTTATAAAGCGCTGGGAGATTTTTTGGTACTCGGGAAGCAAAACGAGGAGCAGGTGCCTTGCTCCATCGTGTGTGGTCAATCCCTTGTTCCCCACTGAAAGGGAGAAATGAGGTGTGGGAGGCGGGGAGGACTGTTTTTGAGTATCTTGAAGCAATTAATGAACAGGAACTGTCTGGAGGTAAAAGCACGGAGAGGAGCTTTCCACCGAGAGCAGCATGCAGAGGTCAGCTCCAGGCAGCAAAGAGCTGCTGGGAGACAGCTCAAGCGCTTGGTATTTCTTGTGGTGTCCAGCTCTAGATAGCTAGGGCACCTTGTTTTTCCCAGGGTGAAAACACAAACCTCTCTCAGCTCCCTAAAAGAGCACCCTCACCGCCTCCTTGCCAGCAAAGAACCACGCGGCACAATTCAGGCTCCTCATCTCTGATCTTTGGGTCTTAATTAAGCAAAATTGGACAATTTCTTTGTCCTGATGAACTTCTAAGGAGATGTTAGCATTGCCTGAACAGCACAGAAACGTACACAACGTTTAATATTATCTCACGCAGGGGAAACATCCTGTCCCCAAGGGGTTTCTGGAAAGGCTGCCCAGTTCCCAGACGCAGGGAAGAAGCCAGTTCTGGAGACAGCATCCCTGCCGAGGGGTCTCTAAAGAGCACCGAAATGGACAGGCAGCCTCTTGTGGACTTCAGCAGGCCCTTCCCTCCTTGTAGCAGCTCCTTGAACCTCCCCTCACCTCCCTGTTTTTGTCTGTGCTGCTGGGTGCATCCCACGGCAGCTTTTCTCCTCCCCTCTGGAAAGGCTGCGATGGGCTCATCAGCACTGACAGCCTCCTAGCACTTTTTGGGCACCATCAGCGGGTAAAGCGGAGGCTGCTCGGCCTCAGACAGCCCAAAAGATCACGCCAAATAACTAAATTACCTGCCGGAACCTAATCACCCACATTTATATGGATAGGGCGGATTCCTGCCCGACACAGTTCGGCACAAAGTGAACTCCAAAGTCAGATGTGCAAACACAACCGCTGCCAGCACTCCGAGCACTTGGAGAAGGTTCAGAGAGGGTCCCCGAGGGGAAAAGCCCCTTTCTTGAGACCAGACACTCGGGAAGGGAAGGGAAGGGAAGGGAAGGGAAGGGAAGGGAAGGGAAGGGAAGGGAAGGGAAGGGTAGGGAAGGGAAGGGAAGGGAAGGGAAGGGAAGGGAAGGGAAGGGAAGGGAAGGGAAGGGAAGGGAAGGGAAGGAAATTACTGCCAGAACCTGGCTGGGTGACTGAAGCCTCAAGAGGCCAGCCCAGCAGACAGACCCTTGCAGTCCAGCGAAGGAAATCTGGGCAAGACGCTTGCATGGCAGAGGTTGGGATGTGCGGATGTGGAAGTGGCCAACCCCGGCAGTTAAAAACAAACAGGGAGAACAAACCGTGGTGCCGGCAGCTTGTGGGCGCGCGTAATGAAGTTATTAACCAGCAGAAGGGTGTCTGATAGAAGATAAGCACCAGCAGACTGCACGATAATTCGATTTCGACAAAGCAAGGCTGTGGCGTGGATTTGAAATGCCGGCTGATTTCACACACTCTGGGTGCTGAGTTGTCGGAGGTGTCCAGCTTCGCTCATGAGGCACCATAAAGAAACCCAAGCAGCCCCAAAATCCAGAAGACTGAGGGCGCCCCATTCCCAAAAGAGGCAGGATGGGAGCCCACAAACGCTGCTGTGGGCTCAGCACAGGGATTGCCGTCCTATGGGGTCGGCAAAAAGGCACGTGGAGAACACCGGGGACGTCGGCAGCAATAACAGGTTGTGAAGGGCAAACTCACGTTGTTCTGCTTAATGAAGGCTTAAGAGGGATGTCGGTGGAAGGAGGATCGAAGGAGCTTGGCCGTGGCTGGAGGCGAAGGAAGGAATTAACTTTTCACCTGCACAAGCGAGACTCAATCACGGAACAAGATTAGATGGGGTTCGGTAAGGCACAGGTCGTGAAAGTTAAGCTCAGGGTGAGATGGAGGCTGCCTAGAAATAAATTGTTAAATTAAATATAACCAACTCGCCACGTTTTTAATAACTGCAGATCTGTAGCAGGGATCAGGCGACCAAAGGAAGGCTGAGATCTGGAGCAGCGTCCTCCAGAAAGGCCATCTCCCTGTGGGCATTTCTTAATAGCTGAAACTTACAGGTTTGGGGGTTTGGGGACAAAAAATAGAACCCCTAATAGCAAAACTCCCTGGTTTTATAAAACATCAACGCAGCTTGCATATTGTTCCTTGTTATTTGGACTCTTCCAGTCAACCACCTCTGTGGATGCTTTGGGATCCTTCAAATAAAAGGCGATGCTGCAAACTCTTGGGGCTGGGAACTCGGGTTATTAGGAGCAGTTATTAGGAACTCGGGATATTAGGAGCAGTAAGACAGGGCTGGTTAACGGCTGCAAACTTAGTGAGCAGACGCAGCACTTCTTTTGACCTCAAAAATTTCTTTTTAGGATGAAAGAGAGGAGAGCTTAAAATAAAAGAGGCATAATGAAACGCTTCCCCCAATGGCTCTGCAGCATGAAGGCTGCTCCTCAGCATCCCAGAGCAGATGTGCTGCACTCAAAATGTCTTTGTCTATTAAAACTGTGTCAGCTTCAGAGCCTCCAAAACTCCCTGTGGCATAAACAGAATTTCTAATGAACAGCTGCAGGATGCAGGAGTAGCCGCACAAAATGCAGCTGCCGAGATCACTTTTCTTTGCCACCTTTCCTCCGCTGCCTGCATCCCACCTTCCCCATTTGGGGCTCTCCTGCCTTCCCCTCCCCACACCTCCACCTCCTCACCGTGGCAAAAGCTTCAGCCTCTGAGGTGCTTTGCTGCTGTCGTGCCTGCTCGCACCACCAAAAAAAATGCAAAAGGGAGAAATAAAGGGGAAAACTTTATCCTGTGCTTCCAACAGGAGCAATCCTAAGGGAAGGATTTAGGCTGGGTAAGTTGAAACCCACTAAGAGAGCTTTCAGCTTCAACGCTGCCTTGCAGGCCGAGGCATCAAAGCCTAACTCCTTGGGTGAGCTGTTTTAGTTTTTTTTGTTTTATATATTTTTTTAAAATCCTCTCCCTTTGAAACCCAAAACCCATCAAGAACAGAGCCTGGTCCGAAGGCACTTCCCAACTGCTCTCCCAGACCTAACAGTGTCCCGTTAGCTAGCTGGAGAAACAGCTGGACTGGTGATTCATTTAGTCTGGCACTTTTACCAAACCCTGATAAAAGGCAAAAAATACGATCTGCTCTCTCAGTGTACCCCCAAAAAGCACTGCAGGGAACACCAGCACAAATGAAGCCCCGATATTCACTGTCTGATGTCTTCAGGCTTTCACGGGGTTCTCCAAAACCCGGTAAAGAGCCTCACTTCTATTTCTAGGGCATTTGCATGGAGTTAATGCCTTGGTGAGCTGTATCCCTCTCATTCTGAGTGAAAACAGCTGATGGGTTCAAGTTATGTGTTCAAAAATGTGGCATGGACATCGTGGCTGATAGCTCTGCACTTTGGGGATTGCCCAAGTAATCCCAGCCACAGCAGAAGGTGAAGCGAATCCAAATGCTACCAGCGAGGGTACATCTGGGAAGGCTGAACTTGCTTTGGCTGGGATGCCCCAGGCTTAAAAACACTCCAGGCAGTGATCTGCAACGCGCAGCAGCTGCTTTTGCTGGGTAAGCGGGGCCAAGCATCCTCAGAGCATCCCCAAAATGGGCAGTGGGATGCTGCCAGCCAAGCTCTCGTAGAGGAAGCAATTGCTTCCAATATGAGATGCTGCCTCCCAGCCATCATCCCAAAGATTAGGCCACTTGTAACTCACACCACCTTCAGAAACCACTTGTAGAATAGCTGCTGAGAGGTCCTAATACACGAGGATAAATGTCTCTTCTGGCCATTTCCATCAGTCATTCTGGATAGGAGAGCAGGGCCAGCATCTCTCACGCTGTGCAGCCTCAATATTCCCTCCCTGGGAGCCACAAATAGCAGTTGATCTCAAAAATATAGCAAAGGACAGCACGGTTTCCTCCCTTTAATGCTTAACAGCTTAATATGTTGGCTAGCGTGCAAGTTAACTATTGTCATCCACTGGCCAAAAGCTGCTCATGTCCACAGCAAATACCTGATAACCAGCCAAGAAAAGGAGACGTTCCCGGCGCCTGGGAAAGCTGCCTGTGAGCAAACACTTTGAAGGGCTCAGCAACACAGCCCCCAACTTCACCGTGGCCGTGCCATGCAGACAGACACAGGGCATCAGCTTGGAACGAAGCCATTCAGACAGCCACAAAATTCACAACTCATGTTGACCACTGTGGAGAATCCCATAAAAATAACAAAAAAGCTCAAGGATGGTTGTAGTAGACCCAACTATAGGACTACTACAGGTCAAGCTATAGACCAAACTGTAGTACTACTATAGGTCTACTACAGACAAACTATAGTAGACCAAACTGATCTACCCACTTCATCCCCTTACTCCTGAGTGCCCATTTCCAGCTGCTTTGGTGCAAAATACTCAGATCTGAACCACAGAACAGCCTAGTCACAACCATTTTTCCCTTATCACTACAAAACAGAAGTTGTGTGAGCCCCTGAAGAACAAAGCCTCTCACCAATAATACATTTTTGGAGCAATCCATCATGTACATTCTCAGCTGTATGAAGTCTGAGCTGTTAAAAACAAAAAAAAAAAAAGGAAGAGGAACTGCCACCTTACCTGCTCTAAGAGGGGCAACATCCCACCACTTGCTCCTCTCTGAAGCAGGCAGGAAAATCTCTTCAATCCCTGCGACCACCAGCGCTGGCAGGGAAGTACAACGACAAGGCTCCTACTGCCAAGAGACAATTCCAGCATAAATCTGCTCCTCCGCTATTGTCTCGTCCTTCGTGATGGATATCCTGCTTCTCCAGCACACTGCTTTTGTGGACTGGCCCTCCCTCTCCTTTATCTGAAGTCCTCTGTAACATCTCCGCTGTGTTTCCATTCCAGTCATTTCCCAAATTTGGGCCGTTTCTTTTTTTTTTTTTTTTAATTGCTCTCAATATGTCACTCTATATTACTCAACAGCAGATTTATTTAAACGTGTCAATGCTGTTGCTTAGCAGATCTGGATGCATGTTACAGTTTAAGCCTGCTTTGGGATCACATGCTCTGCTTCCCGATGCTCCCAGCACGTCTGGACCATCCAAAAGACTGGGCAAAGAAAATGAAGTCCAGCTCTACAGGCAGTCCAGTGACCTGTCTAGGACGGTGTCATTAGCAATCCATGTTAAAAAACAAACAACGATGAAAAAACAACACATAAAAATACCCCAAATCACCAAAAAAATACCCCGGGAGACCTGGGATTTTGCCAAAAAGCCCACCCAATTTTCATCTCAGTCGGGAAGCGGCATCAGATGCTATTTGTCTTCCATTTTCTGCCTTGTCCCTATGAGCCTGAATAGGAGCCCATCAAGTAAATGATCATCAAAAGCTCTGAAAGGAGTCCTAATACAGCGCTAATATCAGCTTTCCCCAAGCAGCAAGCTAATTTTATGTAATGGCCTCTACAAATGCTGTATAAAAGCCCTGGAAAGCCCAGGTGAGAGCATGTTCTGACCTCTGAAATTAGACTCGGGTCTTTGCTGAGAGGAAAAAGATAACGTGCTGCCGAATCACACCCACAATGTTTTCTGCTCGGGCTTTCCAAGCTCTCCGACCAGGATCAGCGGTGGCACAGGCTTTGTCTCTGCCCCCCATTTCCCCTTTGAACGTTCATAGCTGAGAAACCGGAGCACCTCATGGCTCTGCACAGCACCCACAAGCACAAATTCATCTAGAGATAAGAGCTGGCCCAAAATGTTTATGAAAAAGCCTACATAAAGCTGAGGAAATGCCATCTTCCTGCAAGGCGCTGAAGCAAGTGAATTGCCTCAGAAGGCACCAAAAGCTGCAGCATGGCCGCTGACAGGACGTTTGTCCAGGCTTCAAGCAGGAGGCCTTCTCCACGGGCTTGTCTCTACCTCAGGCGACTTCCACGTCTTATCTGGGGAGAGTGGCTGGAAAGCTGTGCAGAAGGAAAGGATCTGGGGGTGTTGGTTGATACTCTCCTGAACATGAGGTGCCCAGGTGGCCAAGAAGGCCGATGGCATCCTGGCTTGTGTCAGGAATAGTGGGGCCAGCAGGGCCAGGGAGGTGATCGTCCCCCTGTGCTCTGCTCTGGTGAGGCCGCACCTCGAGTACTGGGTTCAGTACTCAAGGACTACAAGAAGGACACAAGAAGAAGGACATCAAGGCCCTGGAGTGTGCCCAGAGCAGGGCTATGGAGCTGGAGAAGGGCCTGGAGCACAAGTCCTGTGAGGAGCAGATGAGGGAGCTGGGGGTGTTTGGTCTGGAGAAGAGGAGGCTCAGGGCAGAGCTTATTGATCTCTGCAACTGCCTGAAAGGAAGGGGTGGGGAGCTGGGGTTGGCCTCTTCTCACAGGTAACCAGTGATAGGACCAGAGGGAATGGCCTCAAGTTGTGCCAGGGGAGGTTCAGGTTGGAAACGAGGAGACATTTCTGCTCAGAAAGAGCAGTCAGGTGTTGGGACGGGTTGCCCAGGGAGGTGGTGGAGTCACCGTCCCTGGGGGTGTTCAAGGAGAGGTTGGACGTGGTGCTTGGGGACAGGGTTTGGTGGTGACATTGGTGGTAGGGGATGGATGGACCAGGTGATCTTGGAGGGCTTTTCCAACCTTAATGATTCTGATTCTACGTTCACATCCTCAGGAAGTGACGCCACCAAGGGAGACGACCCAGCCGAAGACAAAACTTGCAGCAGGACCTGCTGGAATGGCTGCTGGGGGACTCCAAAACCAACCCAGGTCCCTTTGGGTGGTGCCTGATGTCCATTTGCTTACAGGCACGTAAAAAAAGCCCTCCCCATTCGGATCAATGAAGAGGGCTGTCAGGAGCGAAAGACCCTCATCACTCCACAAACACACACAAGACTAAGTAAGATAAAGTATTTCTGAAAGGCAGCGGAGGGAACAATCCCACGCTGGCCCTGAGAGAGCCAGCTGGATGGGCCTAATGATTCTTTTCCAGCAGCAGCTGTGATTGGGTTGATTTCCATTTTGCGTGATTAAAGAGAGAGACAGATAAAAGGGAGAACAAAAAGTCCAAGATTTCAAAAGGCGCTAAAAATAAAATGGTTTGCATTCACTTGGCACCCTACCTTGACAGCATTTTGTACGTTATAGCTAAGCAGTCATCAAAAACCCCAAAAGGAAGACGCAAACAATTTCCAGGCGGGGAAATCAAGGCATGGAAAGGTTAAAATACCCAGAATCATTGATAAAATCATCAGCAGTAGTGGGTTTAAGGGGCAGGCACTCCTGGCGCACCTTCCTGTATTCATGGCCAAGACCCCTCTCTATTTATTCTTCACGGAGCCAAGGTAATTGTTTCCATCACCCAGCAAGTGTAAATCGATGCAGAGGAGCCCAGCAGCTCCTCAGGAGGAGTTCCAGTCCATTGAGCTGATACCAGTTAACTGGTTTTGCAGAGCCTCTTTGCACCTCAGAAGGAAAACAGACTTTCTCAAAATTAGAAGGAACGAGTTTAGCGGCGGGATGCCCGAAATTAATCCCTTTATTTAAACGCTAACAACCTCAAGTGTCTCTAAGCAATTGTAAAGGCTTTCTTAGCGAAGGCAATGAAAGCCTGCGAGCGGCCAAGTCAAGAAGAAGCCAAGGTTATCAGTAAGTTTCCAAGCATTAACTTCGACAACAGAAGCTCACTCGAGAGCATCTGTAGGGCTGAAGAGGAGGGCAAGGCAGCCGGCGAGGGATGCCAGCACCAGCTTGAAGAGGGATGGATGGAGAGAATCCTCCTGGGAGCCCTTCCCATGGGCATGAAGGGCGAGAAGATGATCAAGAACAGCACAGGCTTACCGTGGGCACGTTGTGCCAACCTCCAGAGGTCCCTTCCAACAAGGCTTGTTCTATCTGTTAAAGAAATGCCGAAGAGAAGTCGCAGGTCATTGCTGGAGTTAGCCAAAATGGATAAAGCTCTCATGTATAATAAAAAAAACTCTTTGTAAGCTCTTCATTAAACTGGCAACCTGGAGACAGGGAAATCTCAGCATTTTCCTCTCCTCCACAGTTTGGAAGTTGAGAGAGGAATGTACCTGGTGAGTTAAACATAGATACCAATTTCATGTTAAAATTCAAGGTGCTTCAGATGTCGTAAGACTTGATGCCTGCAGGAGGTGATAACCATCCATGAGAGCAACACCGTGCGATTTGATGGGTTGGGTCAATGTCAAGAGACATTTTAAGAGACACTCCTTTCAGGATTCCTCTCTTCCCATCTCTCTGCTCAACCGCTACATAACCATTTCCCCAAATCTTCTCATGTATTCGACATATGGGGATGCACACAAGGTGTGCACAGCCTGGACTGGATTCCTTCTGGTTACTTCAGCAGGAGGAGAAAAAGAACGGGTCAGACACTTCCTTTGAATTCAAGGTGTCACTAAGTGACCAAAAAAAAAAAAAGGAAAGAAAAAGCTTTATCCCTCTGAAAACTCGGTACTGGTTCTTGAAAGGAAATCAAGGAATTCAGCTCTCTGGTTCTCACTGGAAAGCACAACGATTGAGTTTCTCCACAGCTGAAAGCTTTCTTCCGTTCCATTTCCCTTTCAGCTTGCTCTGACAGCTGTCTCACCGACATCCACGGCAGACAAAAATCTATAGTTCCTAGCACACCCATTTTGAAGGGGTTTCAAAGCACAGTTTTCATCCTTTTATGGTCTATTAAGTCAAAGGCTGGCTTCCTGATTTCACAGGTCTTGATCCAGCAGAAAAACAACGCCAGTCGCTGGTTTTACATCAGCAGCCTCCAGGGGCACAGCACACCAGGCTGGAAGTCCCAGGTGCTGGCTGCTCTTCCCTTAATTCTCTAAACCTCTGCAGCTCAATGGGAGCAGTCATTTAAGTGCTGGTAAACTTACTTTTCGTTGTATTTTTGTGAAACTGAAGGTTAGCAAATGATTTTGTAATTAACGCTGCCACATAATTCGCAGCTTGATGCATACCACAAGCCTACTCTGCTGAATGAGTAGGCTTCAGGCAAGGGCTGGGCTGCTAATTTGGGGGTGTAAGGTGCCCCACGGGTCACCACACCTTGCTGAGAGATTGCTCAGAGCAAAAAAAAATGTGTTTTACAGCCTCTGGAAGACCCAGCTACTCCACTGCAAGCACCCACACCCGTCTGCAAACCTTGGCCACGTTTAGCGAAGAGCTGGCTTCTGTGCATGCCTTGACCCTGGACAATCCTTCTTCCTCCTCCTTATTGAAGTCTGTGCCTTCCCTCACAACACCTGAGCAGCATCCCGTGGATATGCACAGTACGGTCACTTGAAATTGAGTTGTTACTGTAAAGGAGAAGGACCAGCCATGCCTCAGAAAGCAAACCATGCAGCAAAAAAGAAAAACTTTAAATGCTGCATTTCAGAATGCAGGAAAGTGAACAAAACTGCTGGAAAAGTTTCACCATTTTTTTCTTTTCCAGGTAGGAGTGGTACGGGGCTCCCCAACCTTTGTGATGGAAAATAGCAGCTGGAAAATACCCACTCCAGGTAAGCGGTGGCACTTCCAGCTCTCAGAAGGCAGAGACAGCAGCTTCCTTCACGCTATGCTGTCTAGAGACAAAAAGCTAGAACAAGCTGTTATCTTCTGAGCTTTGACAACACAGCAACCCAAATCTAATAACGCTTTAGCGAGAGGTAATCCAATAGTTTCGGCTGAGCAATTGTTTCAACAGTCGCAGCGTTCTGGTACGAAGGGAGGTGGAAAATCAATATTTCCTCAGTCCAACCCACGTAGATCTTAAGCAAATGGGGAACAAAATGCTTGTTTTTCCTTCGTTGTCCTGGCAAGCTCAGGGCCCTTCCACAGCGCCCCAGCCAAAGCAGGGCAGGAGCAGAGCTGTGCCAGCTGAGGCAACATCCCCTGGTCCTTATCAAGACAAGTTGGGCACCGTACCTGCAGGAGACCTCAGGAGAGGACATCGGTCACAGCTGGTAATTTGGGCACTGGAAGCAAAGAGCCTGCACGTGAGCTGGGTGTAAATAGTGAAGGACAAGGGATATTTTCAACAACAACAACAACAAAAAGTTCAAAAAAAGCAAAAATAAATAAATAAAGTCAACAGCCCAGTCACCTCTGATTTTTAAGGCTCTCCATCTTTTCATCCTAATTATATTCTGTTGGAAAACTCCCTTTAAAACCTCTGCTAATCCGGGATGCCGAGTGCCATCATTTCCTGGGGAAATGGTGATAAACAACTACTAAGGAGAAAAAAAAAAGGAAAAAAAGGAGGGGGACAGCCAAACAGACGTCTGTGTTCCTCCTCCTCTGGCCTTCAAAGGATCTTCTGCTCCCAAAACTGTTTTGGCCATATGATTTTTGGTAAGGTCACCAAATGTGCTGTACCAGTAAAGCCCTGGGGCTTTCCAACTGGTCCCAGTGCCCCTGCACCCCAGGGAGCAGGCTGTCAGCCCTGGCATTTCATCTGTGCCTGGCCTTGACAGCCCATGGCAGGGGAGGGATGTGAACTGTGATTTTACACTGGTTGATAAACATTAATAAGAAATAAATGCCCACGAAACACGTGGGATGGGTTATTACTGCAGCACGTATAAAGGAGACAGCGAAGCGTCAGGGAACTTCACTTCCCACCTTCGGAGGGGATAATACAGCCCAGCAGAGCGGAAAGAAATGCAAAACATCATTCATCAAAGCAGCAGCAGTAGGATTTTCTGTCGAAGGGAAGATTTCACAACAAGGACGCTCTCGGCACGGGTGGATTCCTGACAAAACAACGGAGCGACGTGAGCCATCTCTGATCATCTCCTCGCGTGGAGTGCCCAAAAGCTTTCGGGTGCTTTATAAAATCAGAGCTGCTTTATGTATAACAGCCGAAATGAAAAGGTGGGGAGGGAGAGCATCCCCCGTGATATCAGCCCTCTGGAAGCGGAGCTGATTGTGCTCAGCGTGAAGCACGCTGCTCCTCCCACCGAGCCTCAGGCACAGGAGAAATTCAACAATTTGCAGAACAGGGTCCCTGCTTTTGTTCCTCTCGTCCTCCCCCCCTATGACACAGGCACAGCCGAAAAGACTGACGCTAATGCCAATTAGGTGATTTGAAGCCGGGAGCCGAGCTCCTCTGAATGCAGCCGCACGAAGCAGCAGGATTCTGCTGGTGACATTTGGGCCACAAATGAAGTCCCCCAGCGCCATAAACAATCAGGTAAAGAAATCTGGGAAGAAATTACCCAGCACACCTCGTCTTCTCGGCCCCCATGAGATCCATCTGAAATGTGTTAATGCATCTGATTATGATCTAAATTATGTACAGAGGCTCCTGCCAAGTGCTCTGCGAAGTTTCTTTGTTGTTAAGTTGGAGGCTGGTGAAGAACGGTGCAGTAATCGCGTTTCAAATTCGATTTGGGGAAAAAAAAAACACAACATTCTCCTACTTCATCGCTGGCTCAGGATGAGGAGTTGTGGGAGAAGGTCGGTGTGTGGTTCTGCTCCGCTGAAGTAAGAGCAGGAGAAGTGGTGACAGGACTAAAGAGCCTGCATTACCTGGCTTGGGGTCGTAACTGGAGCCCACTGGATTTTCTGCACGCAGCCGTGCCAGAAAATGACTGCAGTTGCAGCTAGCTTTCTGCAGGGATTTCTCCTGAAAGGGGGCAGAAACACCGGGGTGTTCTCCAGGGCACACAAACCTGTGTTCCACGGACTAAAAAACCTTGAAATAGTTTCTGAAAATGGTAAGCTTGATAAGAATGGCTTGCAAAACATCATGCGGGGTTTTTCCCATGCGTAAGGGCTAGCTTAGCTGGTACCCACTGCCCAGCTCACTGCGATCCTTGGAGGCAGGCAGGAAAGCTGTTTTTCTTCCCACTGTGCCACACCATCACCGGTTATTTAAATAAAAAATAAAAAAAAATAATAATAATACACACCTCCCAAGGATATATTCAGTATATACAACTTGGGAAGAGCACGCAGATTTTTGTAAGGCAAGGCTGACAACCCCACTTGCAGTTCGAGCTGCAGACCGCCCCAACCTGTGTTTTATCTTCTGCTGGCATCTGACCAAGCCTTCACGGCACCGACCAGCAGCTGCTTTCCACTGCAGTGCTGCTTTCCCCCGTTAGAAGCAGAGCCAAGGTCACCTTGCTCAGGGAAAAGCAGGTTTTCCAAGGAGGGTCCCATATATTAAAGGTCTTCTGGCTATTACCTCTGCCCTTGCAAACACAGTTGTAGCAACGACTGCATAAATACAGCCTAAGAAGGGTCCTAAGGGAGACAACTAGCATATAATACTCACTTATTTTATAATAACACGCTTATTTTGCACTGTACTTACATCTATATATGACAGAGAGCTGTCTGCATCTCCGAGTGCACTGCCTGTCATCAATATGGGGCTTCACAGTCCGTATTCACTGCTAATGCCCAGCATATCAGGCATTTTAAGGTGAAAACCCATCCCTCTGCTATGTCAAGATGGCTATTTGATATGAACAACTGCTGCTCAGAGCTAATACTGCTCCACGGGATGATGTTAGCATTAGAAAGCCACACTTTAGCTTGCACTGCATGCCACACGTGCTAGAGCTTGCATCCGAGCAGCTTAGCTTCCACCTCGAAAGGCTCACAGCGGGCAGAAAGAAACAAAAAATGCAGATGTGAGGTCTAAATGTTCCCCTGAGATGTCCTTTTTGCGTTTCTTCCTAAAAAAACGTGTCGGTGATGGTGAGCTGTGCTCCTGCCTGCAGTGAAATTCAGTGCAAGGACCAAAGCTGGCAGCGAGCACGTGCAAAACCCGGCCCGAGCCGAGTTCTCAGACCTCGTTATCGGCAGATCTGCAGGAAATTCGGGATCAGAAGTACCACTGCCGTGTAGGGCTTTAAACACCAAAGCTGCTTTAATGTAGGCTCAGCTCAGGGGCTGGATCTCAGCCAGCCAAGTGCACTGCCTGGGAAGGAAGTATTTATCCCGGCCAAACACTTCCTAAACAATGTGCTAGGTCCTTGAAAATAAAGCCGACGCGAACCAACCGGATTTTAACCCGAAATTCTGTATGTTGGCTTTCCCTCCTGCTGCAGGTAGGGCTGCTTCCCTTACGCAGCACGCTTATTTTCTCTCCCCTCTTTTTTTTTAAAAAAGAAGAAAAGATTTTTCTCTTTCAGCTTAACTTTGAGGCAAGATGGGAGACCAGAGCCTGGCCTCAAAGAAGTGAGAGCTTTTGAACTGCAAGTCAGCAGGCTCTCACGGGAGCTGAGCTCGAGGGCTGCTCTGGAATAAATCAAAAAGGATTTACTCTTTCACTCCAACAAGGCAGAACCTCCTCTCCCGCCCCAGATGTACGCAGACGGGCAGCTGGGGGAAGGCAGAGAGCTAAAACACAGCGAACGAAACAAGAAGGGAACTTAACAACAAAAAGGGAACTGAAACGAGCACCATTATGGCTCGATTGCCACAGCTAAGCACCATCCTGCAGGGCTGCATTTCCTGGAGGAAACCAGCAGCGAAATCTCTGCTGGAAGCAGCTCAAGCCAAGCACACCCAGAGCAGATGCTCCGAGCACGACACACAAGGACACACGGAGCTCCTGGAGGAATCTTCTGACAGCAAGTCAAAGCAGGGGCTTGAACTGTGTCAGTAGGGCTGCAGCTGTGATTTTTTCACAGATTTGCAGAGTTCAAGGCCAAACGGGACCTCGCGAGCACCCAGTCTGCTGCTTGCGGTCTGGGCCATGACACTTCAGCCAAGTTTTCCTAGGAGCAGGAGTTGGATCTGGATCCGAACCTGAAGGCAGAAGTGATGCCGTGCTCCAGCCACTTCCCCTTCACCCAAGCCCAGCTTCTTCAGTGGTTTTGGCAATACCCCAGGGTCTATTTCTTAGCAAGGGACCCAAATTCCCATCCTTTGGCTCCACTACAGGAGCGACAGGAAAAGTGGAGGAGAAATGTGCTGCTGGCAGCAGCCTCCAGCCTCTGCGGTGTGATTGCCTGTGCTCCCCCATCAACCACACACCCCAGCATCAGCAGCCCATGGACCAACCCTTACACGGCGAACCTACCTTGGTTACAAAGCTTTTTGGGACAAAAATCTGCTCAAGGAATGAAACTAAAGAAGAAAAAATTTCAGATCACGCACGTGGTTTCAGATCCTCACCTCCCTGCTGAGCGCCAGGATTCGGGTCCTGAGGCACGGAGACATCAAGCGAGCGAGCTCAGAGCATCGGCAGCATCCAGTGCTGCTTTTAAAGCCAGAATTTAAACTGCTGGAATCAGAACCTCTTGAAACGCTGCTTCTTCCCCTGCGGCTCTGCCAGCTGCAGTTGGTGAGGACTTGGAGTAAATAAGAAATGATTGAATGAAAGCGGATGGCCAAAAAATATACGGGGTCGAGCAAGACTCCACGGTGACACTGCCCCGATGCTGCCCAACTCTTCGAAGCTTTCCCCATCTCTCATCATTACTTTAATGGGTATGGTGAGAAGGGAGAACGGTGCTGGAAAACCACACCACTGTGATGTTCTGGTGTTAGAATACAGCAAGGGGAGAAGCAGTTTAAAGTCGGGCACGGCGCAGCCTGGTGCTGCAGGGCTCCTTTACGCCTTACCTTCTGCACCGCTTCTTGGCTCGCAGCTGTCCGGCATCACATCAGCTCCTCCTCTTCTTCTTCTCCTCTTCCTCTAAGTGTTGATCTCGAGGGTTCCTCTCCTGTTTAATACAAGAATAGAAACAAGACCACGTGTATTTAAGAAACTCATTACCCATCGCCTCGAGAGACGCCACCTAATAGCAAATTGGTGAAAACTCTCCTTCCAGGCCACTTCAAAACAAGAGATTCCTGCAGCCCCAGTGCTCCCCGGGGACTGACACCCCTGGAGGACACCAGCTGAGGAAACAGGCACGGCTACTGATAGCTCTCCCTACACCAGACAGCCCGGAGAAGGGATATTTCCAATTCTTTGTAGATGAACAGGACGAGATGTGGGTCGCCAGCTCCAAGGCGGCTCGCAGGTCTCAGCTCCCCTAACAGAAAACATTTCCCCGACAGCACCTGGCAACCAAAAGCTCTGCAGTCACATCCATTCGACCGTTTCCCACCAAAAAAAAGAAGTCAATTTTATTCCTTAAGTGCCAAGGTCAAAGGGGAGCACCGCGAGCCGCCCGGCCCAAGCTGTTCGAGAGCTCTCCCTCCAGCTCCAGCCCCGAGCCCAGCAATTCCCAACATTTCCTCAGCCAGGCTTTTCCCCAGCTCAAATCCCATTTCAGCCACGCTTCTGCTGCAAAAAAAGTCAGCTCTCAGCAGCTAAACACACAGCAAACTGACCCAAAACACAATACCTTTAGCTACTGAGGACAGCCATTCAGCAGCGGATACCCCTGCGGCGGGCAGCATCTCCTTTTGGTTCGGTGCTGCCCGTCGGGGCCATCCACATCCTGCCTCTGGGCTCCTCCACAGCTCTGGCCGGTTGTAGTTTTGGCGAGGAGCACGAGCAGAGCTCCCAAATCTCCCTCTTCCCACCCTTATTTTCACTAATGCTTTCCAGCCTCGCAGCCCGAGCTCTGCCGGCGCTCCCCGCGGGGAGCAAAGCGGAGCGGGAGCAGCTCAGCTCGGTGCTGGGCTCCAGCAACGGGACTGGCAGCTGCTTTTAAAAGCTGCCTCCATCGTTTGCTGGCAAAAGGCTTCCCAATTCCTGCATCTCTGAGCTCTGAAGAAGTAAACATACCCCGAAGAGAGCTCTTCGGGCTTGGCAAGCTGCGGGACGTGGCGCGTTTCCAGCTGCGCGAGGCTCTGAGATGTTTGCAGAAACGGGAACCAAGAGCCGTGACCCCTCCACCCCCGATTCCTCCCCGGATTGCAAAGCCCTTTCCAGAGTTCTTCAGAAACGACGAGGGAAGATGTTAGCCAACAGCCGCAGCTGAGGATTTTGCTTTCTTGTGCCCCACAAAATCCACGCTTTGAGGCTGAACGACACCACCCGCAGCCCTGCCTGGCTCCCTGACCGAGGTCTGGCAAGGTTTTCGGTGACCCCACTTATTCTGGGTCCCTGAAACCCAAGACATGTGGGACCTAAGAATTCAGAGCACAAAGAAATAGAAAGAAACCTTTAGCCCCCCACGAAATAGGACGCCCAAATTGGCGTCACCCAAACCAACCTCTCCCCTGCCAGCTCCGGAGCGCAACTCTCATGCAAGCTCTGAACAACATTAGGGTGCTCATGGGATGAACAACACCCGACAATAAAAGCAAAGCCCCCTTCTCCCATAACCACCGTGTAACAAAATGTAAAAATTACAAGCTGCATTAATGCCAGGGATCAGGAAACAACATCAGCAGCAGTACTGGTACATTCCTCCAGCTCGGCCGAAAAGAAAGGCAGCTTCGCTCTCTGCTCCCCCTCGGAGAAGCGGTGGCAAGGAGCTGTTACGACTTCATTTTATTTTTTATTAGTTTTTACAAGCTAGCTATGCTAAAAGGTTGCACCAGTAATTTAAACTGCAGTTGTCAGCAGAAGTGAAGGACATTGTGGGATACGTTTTATTCCAGCTCTTTTATTGCCTGGCTCCTTGGAGCGATTCAAGCAGCTGAAGGATTTTAGAGGTACTGTCACAAGGTCCCTCCCTGAGCAAGCTGCTGTTTAAAAAAAATAAAAAAGAAGGAAAAGCACAAAAAGAAAAGCCCCAGCCTTTAAAGAACTGGTATTTGGCATTGAAGGAGACCCGGTGCCAGTTTGTTTCTCTCCTTTACCTTTGTCCCCCAGGTGGGATGTGCCATGCCCGGGATGGACACGCGCCGCTTTGCTCATGCTCCTAGGCGAGGGACAGAGGCCAAAAAACCTCTCGAGGGGCATGGGACAGCACCTCAAACCTCGAGATTTCCATGGCACAGCTCCCGGAGGTGCTGCTGAGCATCACAGGGACATCAGGAGCGAGGTGGGGAGCTCGGCTCCTCCAGCCCCAATCCCAGGAGCCGCCGCGAACATCCGAAGCCCTGCGGGGTTTGTTTCGCCACGCTGAGGTAACGCCTTTCTCCTGCTGGGTCCGTCCCCGGAGGAGATGGATGTAGGGCTGGAATGCGACCCGGCTGGCAGAGGCAAGCCTCAAACAGAGCTGGCAAAAGCAGGAGCGTTGTGAAGATTCCCGAGCCAGCAGGCATCTGCTTTTCGTCCAGGCACCGCCTTGGGGTCCTGCTGGACTCGGCGCTACCGACGATTAAAAAGCAATTTAGTTTGCTTTGGCCGAAGCAGTGAGTTCCTGTGACCAACCTCAGCTGGAAATGCACGAGGAGCTGCTCCCTCGTCCCGATTCAGGTCCTGATTTGGGTAAGAGGCAGCTGAACTGGGGTGCCTGGTGCTCGGGGCGCAGGCGGAGGCAGCCTCGCCGGCTGCGGATCTCGGTGCCCAAGCTCCGTAGGCTGAGGCAGCTTTATTTGGTGCCTCAAAAGCACCTCTGCTAGGAAGGTTTCTGCAAGAAATGATGCTCTGAAGGTCATTTATTTGACCTGCAGAGATGGAAGCCTTAGAAGGGAGTTTTCAGCCCCGCACCAGCAGCCATAGAACCACGCTCGGGATTTTTAAGCTATAGAGGTGGGTTTTTTTGTTGTTTTTTTACTGCATTAAAAGCCTTTCAGGTCACCTTTGATGCAAGGAGCCGTCCAAAAGGAGGCAGCTGGTCAGACGGCCTCTCAGCACGGCCGTAGCCATTCCCTGGGCACAGGTTCAGAGCCCCACGACCCCCCCGTGCCATCTGCAAGTGCTGCTTTGATGCGTTACCCATCGGCGAGCTGAGGTCTTCCCAGATTTCCAGGAGGCATCCGGGGGGATCAAAATATTTAGTGTGAAAACGACCCCTCTAATCTTTGATACACGAGTTGCTGCTGCTTTTTTTTTTTTTAAGAAAACAAACCAAAAAAATGAACTTTCACTTTTTTCATGTCGCTCCATCCTTGGTTATTCTGCTGAGCACCGCCAGCCTCGATCCCAGAGCCTCACCGCTGCTGGCCATGGCAGGGAAGCCAGCGGCAGATGTCTGCTGCAGAGAGCCTCAGCACGCCCGTGCTCAGCGATGGATGAGCAAGGATCGCTTGGAAAAGGAAAATAAATACGGCTGGGCAAGGCGAAGCTGCGTCCCTGAGCAAAAAGTGATGGAGAAGGGGGAAATTCCAGCGTGGAGACCGAAGGAGGACGCAGAGGGGGATTAAAGGGCTCAGCAGGGCACGGCCGAGGCAGGAGAGTTTGCTCTTCTGCCCTCCTTTCTTCCCTCTTTGGCTGAATTTGGCCATTTTCTTCTGCTGTTCCTTTTGGTGCCCACTGAAAAGCTTTTACCTTCGCCCCTTGGTACCAAAACCATCACAACCTGCTTTCATCTCCCCTTTTCCCTCCAATTATATCCACTCGCTTCCCTATTTTCTTTCCTTCCGAGGCTCTCATCCACGTCCCTTTTTTCCTCCATTCCTCTGCCCGTACCGTCATTATTTCTCGCATTGTCCGGCCTTCTATTGTGCCATCCGAAACCTGCTCTCAGCACCCTTATTTCAGCTCGATCCCCCGTGCTAAGGGAGCTGAATATATCCGCCAAGGCTCCTCCAGCAGCAACCTAACACAAAAATACACCCGCGGAGATCATCTGAGGGTGCAACACCCTAACCGATGTGGGCAGAGGGGTGAGGTGATGAAGACGTGGAGCCATCCGCCACCCGCTTTCTATTTAGCGAGAAAATCCTAAAAAATGGGAAATTCAACCCTGCTGGGCAAGGCAAAGATTTTAGGATCGCACTGCAAGGACAGAAATTTAGGTGTGTGCAACTGTAATTGCATGGAGAGAGGGAGATGAAAGCAAGTTGTGATGTTTCTGGTAGCGAGGGGTGAAGGCAAAAGCTTTTCACTGGACATTGAAAAGGACAGTAAAAGAAAATGGGCAAATTTAGCAAAATAGGGAAGAGAGGGAGTCAGGAGAGCAAATTGTTATAGTCAAGTATCCTCCAGTGCCATTTAGTGCCGTGCACTTAAAACAAGTTTGTGAAGAGCAGGGATAAACTCAGCTTGTTATGAAGCTAACAAAAACAATTCATTTCCCAGCAACGAGCTGGGAAATGACTTTTTTGTTCCCAAAAGCCCAGCCCAACCCTGCCAGCAGCAGATCAGCTCCTACAGCCTGCTCAACTCCAGAGGCTGTTCCAGTCTGGGCTGGGACTCACCACAGGAGGTGAAACAGCTCTGAGATGCCCTAAAAGCTGCTGAGTCAGCAGAAAGAAAAGGGATCCGAGCTGATAATCGATCCCCTTCCAGCCGAGCAGGACCGTGCCCTGTACGCACCGTGCAGCTCACACACTGGAGATGCCCACCTGCAAGCTCTGGCTGTCCCCAGCACCCACTTCAGGAGCTCCAGCGTCCCTTGGAGGTCCTCTTTTCCAAGACTGAATAACTACTGAGATCCCAAACTGACCAAAGATACCCTTTAAAACCCCCCTAAATTCCTTCCACGTCCCCAAGCCTGCCCACTGAGCTGATAAGGCGATGCCTAAGGAGTGTCAGGACCTCTTACTCTTACCTCTGAGGAAGGCAACGGCGAGGAAAAACTCATTTTGACCTGAAAATACCTGGCTGCGTGCCCCCCAGTGAGCCCAGTTACCTGCTTTCAGCCGAAGGACAGCTTCCAGAGCTGCCAAAGCTTGGCCAAAGAGAGAAAAAAGCCAGTCCTTCCCGGGAATCTCCTCCAGTGGTGGACCCCAGCACGTGCCTGTTTCATAATTTCACCTCCGCCAGCCTCGGCAGCATCCTGCACCCTCTCTCCGTGCAAGGGATTTGTGTTTTCTCCTCCCTCAACCCACCAAAGGCAGTGGGAGATGTAAGGATTTCAAGCCTATGTATTTTTTCCCCCTCCAGGCACTGCCCCGCTGCTCTTCCAGCTTTTCCCACGTCTATTTTAACACACGGATGTCGGAGCTAAATAAGCTGCCCTGCTAATATTTCCATGCAAGCAGTTTTGGGAAGTGAAAACATCCTTTTTGTTTGTATTTCCCAGTCCCCACAGATGGCACCGCTGGCCCCTGAACTACTGGGAACTGGGAATTGTTCTGGGAACTGGGGTGGGCTCGCTGGGCAGCCCCGAGCCCCCGCAGCATCTCCAGGGCATGCCCTCCTCCTCTGCCCACCCCACACCTCTACCACTGGGTGTTACACTCCATTTCCTTTTGCTACGGACAAAAGGAAATGAATTAAGTGGGAAAAACCATCCTTAAAAACACATCTGCTCCTCTACTGACCATCAGATGAAAATAACTCGAAAAACTGGCAAATTTAAGCATTAGCCTATGAATTTAAGACAAACACATCTTTCTAGGACTCTCACACATTTCTCCTCCCAGCCAGGACTCCTGCAGGTCTTTGCTCTCACTGATAACTTTAATTTTAACATCCACAAGCTTGAGGGAGGTGTTCAGCGATGCTTAAGCAATGCAGCTTTTCTCCCTCCTCCTCCACGTTTCCAAGCTGGCTCCACTTTGGTGGATTTTCATGGGAACTGCAAGAGGAGACATCTGCCAGACGTCAAATCACTGCTCCCAGGAGTGGGGGCATGGCAGCTTTAAAGGCCAACGGTCACCGTGCTTTTATTTTTCTTTTTTTTTTTTTTCCTCTTTATTTTCCTTTTGAATCGTTGGAGCTGTCTCTGTTCTCAGCCTCGTTCTCCAAAGCAGCTGAGCCGTTTTCACTGGAGCCTTCCCCAAAAGCGCAACTCCTGGCTGACAAAACAAAAGCAACTGAAAACAGTTTTTTTTCCTCTCTTTTCCTCCCCTTACCCACCTTTACCTGCAGTTTTTGTTTTGTTTCGTTATCCTATTTAGGCCCTGTAGCCCTTTGGAAGAAAACCTCACCATTTTACCCATCCCTAGGAGTTCCGCAGCACCCAAACACCTCTTTGCAAACAAAAACATCGATTTTTGTCGTGAAGGTACCAGTTTTACACAAGGCACCCTAACAAGCACATTTTAAGCCAAATTCTCTTCAAACATCCTGCATCACAGCAGGGCATCAGAGCAAGAAGATAAAACGCTTCTTGTGACACGCAGCGTTTCCATAATCAGGGCTTTGCATCATCCACGAGCTCTTTTTTTTTCTTTGGAAAGTCTCCAGGAGCCCCTGGAAAAAATCCCAGACACCTTGCTGCCTCCCATCACCCACCACCTTCATCTATTCCCCGTATCCGAGCTGCACAAAATCCCATATTGCCCAAAATCCCATATTGCACAGAATCCCACACTGCACAACCCTGTGGCACCCTGACCAGGGACCAGCTGGTAAATTCTTCGGGTGTTTAGGGTGGAGCACGTGTGCTCCTGTGCGGGTACACTCAATTTCCAACATTATAGGGGATTTTTATAAGGGATTTCTCAGAGTGCATCCCATTTTCAGGCGAAACCAGCCAGCAACTTTATGGCTACTGAGCTACCTGGGCACAGGGAGAGCTTCATATTCTTTGCTATCAACACATTTCCCCTATTAATCTTCCCCAAATGATCCATAGAGGAAATTTATGGGTGATGCTCTATTAAAAGCCCCAGTAACTCTTGCTCTAAACCCATAAAAAAAATACCTACGCCTTGAGAGATTGTACACGGGGAAGGACAATCTGTTTTCGCGTGTGTTTGAGAGCACGTTTTTGCAAATTTAAACTAAAATAGCTCCCAGATGGAAGCCGTATCATTCCAACCTCAACCTTAAAAACACTTTTTTTTAAAAAAAAATACATTTAAAATGCAAATCTTCAGGAAATTTGGCCCCACGGAAAGGCTGGCACTTCGCGTCCTCGGAGGCACGGCGTAACGAGCCTCGGGATTTTTGTTTTTTGGGGTGAAAGATTGGAATAATAGGGCAAAGTTAGCAGCAGCGAAGTTTGCCCTCTTGCTACAATGCGTGCAGCAGACTGTGGAAAATGTCTTTACAAAGCTCCAGGCATCCGGAGTGGGGAGTGGATTCCCTTGCCCGCCATCCACTGACTGTAAGCAGCTTTCCTCTGCGGATCAGTAAAATATATGATATTTATGATTTAAAGAGCCCCGTGTAGATGTAACACGGCTCTAATGCTCTTCCAAGTCACAGCTTTTTCCCGTCTAAAGCTTGAATTTAGCTTCACATTTGCATCAGCGCTGCGTAATGCAGACGACGGCGCGGCTCAGCCCTTCCTGCTTGTTCTGCTGCAGGAGAGGGAACAAAAAATGAGTATTTTTCCCAAGAAAACTCACATGGAAATGCAGAGAATGGGAGGAGTTAAGGGAGACGAAAGCAGGATCTTTGCTTATTTCTGACAGGGCAGGAGCGCAGTCAGCACCTGGCTTTTTTTGGCTTCTTCCAGGTGTTGGAGGGGTTTTATGTATGTAGCAGGTGGGAAGGATAAAGGTGGAAATGGTTTGACCCGCAGGACCCCAGGGATGGAAAGGTCAGCCCCTCAAAGCCCCCAGCAGAGTCAGAAAGCATCACTAAAGCTCTCACTCTGCCTGCTGGAGGAGAAAACCCTCCTGGCTGTGATGGAGAGGCAGGAGGGGAAGAGAAAAGGTTTGGTTGTACGAGGAATGCAAAACCAGGGGGGGAAATTGTGCTGTCAACACGAGCCAGGCCCACCTGGCTGGCAGAAGTTCTCCCTTTTCTAAAAACTTCAGGCAAGAGTTGCGACCAGAAACCTTATTCCACACTTGGTCCCCCCTAAAATTCATTCTCTGAGGGGCACGGAGCAAGATCTGGGCACCCCGGCACAGCTTGGCCAGAAAGTGCAGGTTTCAGCATCAATTTCTGCTCGTTGGGAAGCCCCCAGAATAATTAGAGATATTTAACGTGGTGATTTCAGAGCTGATTAATAACCCTCTGGCACTTTCAGATAGGTAATCTCAGAACGATCGAGAAAAAGGCGATGGGGCTGGAGCACGCGATAAGGTCGCTGAACGCTGATCCCAGGAAGGGAGCCAGATTTCCCCAGAAATCTGCCCCATTTTTGCACCTCCAAACACACACGTGGAGGATCAGAGGTATTTAATATCTGTATTTGAGAGCAGCAGAGCCTTTTTATTAAGGGCACAGAGCAGAACCGAGTCCTGGGCACTGGAGATGGTTCAGTGGAGGTGCTGAGGTGGTGACCAGCAAAAGAGGAAAGGAATAAGTGGAGTCCTGGGCGAGAAGGAGCACGTTCTCCTCTACCCAGGTGATAGAGATCGGGTGGTTATGATTATTAGGTGATATGATAGGGAATTATCTGTACCCGAGGCAGGGATCCACCTCTGGTGGGAAATACCTGCAGCCACGCGCAGTTGGCTCCATGCTCTGCCCTCTCCTACAGGCAGCCAGAGAGGCTGGGGAGGATCCTCACACACATTTGGGACGCTTCAAAGTGATTTTCTAACATAACAGCAAGAGAAAAGGTCACAGGTTAAAAGAAAAAGTCATTTAGGACAGCGAATTGTGGGGAAAGGGGGAATTTAGGACTTCCCCAGCCGTAAATTTCTGTCAAATTTCTCTGCGGTCCAAACCTGTTCAGCACAGCCTTGATGTTTCCAGCCACTCACGGAGCTACAAGCAGCCCCACCAAGCCTGCTGGGCCACGGGAAGGGGAACTGGGGATGGCAAAGCTCAGGCTGCCAGCGTGAGAACGGGCTGATAAAGCCACGCTGCAGTTAACGAGGATTTCCTGCCTCTGAAGCTGCAGAAACAGGGGTGTTTTTTTTCTTAGAAATTAACTCAAAACACTGGTATGGTGAGCGCAAGTCGCGGGAGAAGGAAGTGCAAACCAAACAGGAAAAAAATGGGGTGAGAGCACGGCACACAGCTTCTGCCTTGGGTCCGATCCTGTCTCCAGCCCCAAATTGGGATGCCTCAGAGGCTCGTCCCATCACCCAGCAGCTGAACCCAGCCCCTGTGCTGAAAGCTTCTTGTTCCCGACGCTGGCCCCAAACCCAAGACGCTGCACAGGGACCCACAACAGCCTCAAAACCAAACCAGCCCGAGCAGAACAAGCCAGCAGTCATTAAAAGCTCAAAACCCTTAACCCAGACGCTCGCGGGGCGCTGCCTTTTCCCCTCCCAGGCAGGAATGCTCCATCCCGTCAGACAGCCATAAATCTCACAGATCCTCAAACAACACGCGCTGCAAATAGGCAAAAAAAATCATGAAATACCAAGTTTTTTTTATGCTCTAAAGCTTTTGCTCCATCATTTCAAACCACGGTGAAACCTAAGCCGTGATTCTGAAGACAGCGAGGACCGAGGAGGTGTTTCAGTGAGCATCACATCGATAAACTGATGACAATAAGTTTGATTTCAAGCCAACGAGGTCACGCCGGCACCACCCGCTGGCATCCAGTTTTAGGAGGAGTTTTGCTGCTTGCTTGGCTGCAGATTGCCTGGGAAACGTGCTGGAGATTCCCCCTGTGCAAGACCACAGATCTGCTTTGCTACTGCCTCAACGCACAACCAGCAGCACAATTATGAGAACCTGCAGATGCTGGGAGGCAATAATTAAGTGAATTAAGGCAAGGAAGAGCTAAACCATTTGCCCAGGGCCACCGAAGGCAGTGACAGAGGAATTAGGGGTGTTTAGGAGCCTCCTGCTCGCAGCCAAAAGCCCAAAGCCCTAACACAACCCCCACGGGACCACCTCCAATCACCCTGGAGATGGGCTAACTAATTAACAGGGAGCCACGGGATGTAAGCGAGCAGTTGGGTGTTTAAATTAATTACTTCTGCCTCAAAAGCATCCCAAAATTAGAGCTTCTCCTTGCAGCATGCCCCTACAACAGCTCGTTACCTGCACCCAGCCCCCGGCGCGGCTCTCGCCGTCTCCGGCAGTAGGAGATTTCCTTGGGAGAGGTTTCCGGCAGCACAGCTCGTTTTCGATATTAGGAGGTAATAAAAAAAAAGAAGGAAATTCGTGAATTGGCTGCAGCAATTTGAGAGATTTGTGGCCATAGCAACGTTACTACGATCCGTGCTGCAGGGAGCAGCAGCCGCTTCGCTCCGCTTGTTCCCTACTCCCTGCACACCCCACGAGGTAAGAAAACATCCCCCAAACGCCTGGGTGTGCTCTCCCCATCGCTATCCCGGACCTGAAGTCACCAAAAAGTCCCAAGGGCTCTTCGGGAGGTTGTCCAGGTCCTGTGCCACCAGGACGGGCTCTCCCAAGGGACCTGTACCCCCCGGACCACGTCGTGCGAGCGCACGATGGTGCTGCTTTGACAGGGGATGAGTTGAGGGCACTGCCTGTGCTCGCAGCAGCTAATAAACCAACTCCTTGCACAATCTGAACCTCGTTAAAGCTGGTTATTGCTGCCTTATGTCACGCGGCTGCTGCCTTCCTCCCCGTCAATCTTCAATTCACCTACAGAGTCTCTCGCGACGCATCCGTTTCGCGCCCAGCCGAGGACCTAACAGGGCTCTGAGCTCCCCTCGGGCCCGCAGGCACTCTGAGAACAAGAAAAAAAGAAATCAAAACGCCGAGAAACGAAGCCACGAAGCCGCCTGCCTGCACCCCGCTCCGAGGAAGATGCATCTGGAGAGGCACGTGTGCCCACCGAGCTGCGGGGAGGCAGCTCCGTGCTCACTATTTTTAGCTCTGTGCATCACGGGGAGCCCACTCGTGCTTCCTTGCCCCCCGTGCCACAACATCTGGGCTCTTCACGGTCATTCAAACTCTTTTTTCCCCCTCCCACAACGCGGCAAGGTGGAGCACCGGAGGGGAAGAGGCAGGAAACTTTCCAAATGAGCAGCGAGCAGAGCGAGGCTGCAGCCATCCTCCAGCAGCGACTGCAATCTGCCCGCTTCATTTGGCCCCGCGGTTTCCATCAGGAGCTCACTAGGAGGAAATTCTCGTAGGGTAGTTAAAAGCAAGGGGTGGCGGATGACTGGGGTTTTATTCCCAGCTGCAGCTCAGACCTCCTGAGCAACCTCAGGGAATTGGCTTCATCTGCTCCACTTCCCCCGCTCGCAGCATTCCTCGGTGAGCCACGAGGGACCTCGCGGGTCACAAATAGCAACCGAGGGTAGAAATATCATCGAGAGAAACTTCCCCTTCGACGGGATGTGAAGCGTCTTACAGATTCGCCTGTAACCAGACCGAAGGACTTCATTACACTGGATTTATCTCGCCGGTTCCTCCGAGCATCCCACTTTTACAGGGACACCCACGCCGTGCCCAGAGCCCCACGCCGCCAGGAAACTTATTTCAGGATTTATCTCCCAAGCTGGTCTCAAACAATCATCTCGGGAGACATGAAGGGGAAAAATAAATAAATAAATAAATAAATAAAATAAATAATGCATCTTTTGCTGGTCTGGCTTAAGTTGTTTCCTAAGTCTGACTCTGAAATGAAACCTGAGCGTGGGAGCGAGGGTTCTTAGCGAACCCTCCTGACCCCTCTGCTTCAATCAGACCCAAACTGCAGGATCCAAGAAGAAATAAAAAGAGAGGGATGGTGGGACACGGGGGAGAACAGGATAAATACAACAAAAGAATAAAAGCAAGGAGGAGAGGGGTGCTCATTTCTTAAACTTCACTAGTTTAAGCCTGAAATTTGACATTGTTCGAACCAAATATATCCCGATATTGGGGTCTTCTCCCAGTTTTTCTTTGCAGGGGGGTATTTCTTTGTAAAATGTTTGGAGATGCTCAAACAGATGGCCAAAAGCAACCTAATGTGTGCACCTTCCAGTTCAAAGCCCTTGCACCACGCTGATGGCAAATTGTTGGGACAACGCATTCGCTCCTCGGGGTAGCTTCAGCACCAGGAGAGGAATTTGGGGGTAATCTGGCAGGAAAAGACGCAGCAGGACCTGTTATCGGGCGTGCAACCACCTCTCCTCGTGTACCACCCCCACCTGCAGCACGGCGATGCAGTTTCTGTGTCCGTGCTGAAGGATTCGCAGCTCGGGGCTTTGCCAGCTCCTTGGAAGAAAGGCAGCAACAACGCTTCGTGCCCGTTTCAGCCAGCTGGAAGGCAGAGCACACGATGCTGAAGCAGCCAGGGAGCAGACAAACAGCGAGGATTTGCTTTTGGGGTGAAGCCTCACGCTGAAGTCGGCCACACTGACCGACTTTGCTCCTGGGCTCCCGCTGGACACAACTCCTACAGCTCTGAAATCTCTCTGAAAGATAAATTATTTCTTTTCGGTGAGGGCAAAAATCGGAGCAAGGCTTCGGAAAAGCCACTACGCAACTTCTGCCTTTCCTTCAGCACCTCTTGGCTGATGTCCACCAAACGTTAAACCCCCTCTGTGCTCTTTACAGGATGAAAGGGCAGACTTCACTTCTCAGGGAGAAAGCTTTCCCAAGTCTTACAAAAAAAAAACACAAAACAACAACCTGGGTGTTTGAAGCCAAGGCTCTACTTGAGTCAAACTTTCACTTGTGGCTTTATTTTGAGTCAAATTCTGAAATTTACTGAATTAGGAGTTTGCAAAGGACAAGGGGCTAAATGCTCTGTCCCTAATAACAGAGAGCCAAGGAGGCTGATGTATTTGAAGGGCAGCAGCGGCACAGAAAGGCGAAAGAACCTGGGGTTCCCTTGTTGGGAACATCAACGAATTCTCCCTAGGCCCAGATCCTGCTGCACAGCCCCGTTTTTAAGCACGGGGCTGGAAGCCCAGCAGAACGACCTTTTTTTTTTTTTTTTTGTATTTCCAAGCAAAGAACTTCAGAAAACTTTTCAAGCCAAAGTTTCCCGATCGGCAGCCAGGACTCTGAATCGAGGCGCCGGTAACAGATTCCTCCTCCTGTAGCCCGGCCGTGGTGCGATGTCTCCGCTTGCCAAACACCTGCTCGTCAGAAGCGAAGCCTGGCGCTCTGCAGCATGAAGCAGGCTCTGCAAAAAACACACGAAGGAGCCATGCAAATGAGCCATTTGCTCAGGCTTCCCGAGCAGCAGCCTGTCCCTCGGTGGATCTGCTTCCAGACCAGAAGCTCCCAGGGATCACAGCAAGGTGGAGAAGCACGATCAGAGCCCTGAGAGCTTCATCCAGGCTCTCCATCCTGGATTCTTCTACATCTTGTCCCGCGGTGAGCTGCTCTGATTCATCCCAGCACCAGGGCTGTAATTAGGGAACGGGAGCACTGGAGAGAGCACACGTACGAATTAACACACGCCAGTTGACAAGACCCCCGCTCCTCCCAGTCCCAAGATCTCAGACTTGCATTCTGGTTGGCATTTAGCTGCTCCGATGTGCCTCGAAGATGTCTGGTGACAAGCAGCTGCATGCCAGTAACATCAAACACAGCTGTCTTCAACTACAACCCCTCCATTTCATACTGCATGGGGCAGATCTGGGGCTCCTTTAATTTTGTACCACGCATTTTGCACAGCGCGGGCTTGTCCAAAGCCTTCCCATCGAAAAAACCCAAGCTCGGAAGTTTTACATTATGCAGAAATTTTGGAAGACGTGATCACGTTACGGATGGCAGGGCGAGATTAATGTCGGCTCAAACGAAGTCTTCACCTGGGGAGCACAAACCTGGCTCCAGGCTTCATCCAGACGCAGAAACGGATTCCTGGTGAGCAGACTTAAGCCTCGTGCTTTGACTTCTTTGCAAACCATTGCCTTTTGTTGTTGTTTTTCTCCAGCATCTCCATGGATGAGCAACAGGGTCTGCTAAACAGAACAGCCTGACCACCTGTACATAAAACTCACCTAATATTATACCCGGGTACTTCATTCCCACTCACATTTATGTTGACTCCAGAGGGTACCAGAAGTGCTGCCTGCATGGACACCCAGCAGCTTGCTCCTTCAGCCCTGATTTTTTTTTTTATTTTTTTTGAAGTATGGGTGTAAGAGAGCTGCGCCTACATGAAAGGCGATTCAGAGCTATCTGGCTGACCTAAATAATGGTAATTTCCTGGTAATTTCACATAACAACTTCGGAGCTTGCAGTACCTCAAGCAATCAACACGCCCTGGGCACGCAGATAAAAGCTGCTCGCTTTTCACTTTGCTATCTGAGCCATCCCTTCTGCCGTGCGCATCTCTGATAAGTGCCCAGCTGCTGCGAAGGAGAACCATGAGCCCCAAGCCTCAGATACCCTTTTGATTTTATCCAGCTTCTGGGAGGACGAACTCTCCGGCCTGCCAAAATGATGGAGAAGCACTACAGGGGAGAAAAACGGTGACTTGCTTTCATCAGGCTGCAGGGTCCTGGATCACTGAACAAAACCCCATCCAGGAAAGGTGCACACGGAGGCTGGAAGTACGGCGTTACCTTAGGGATCTGGATTAATAAGGAGGTAAAATTTTGTTTGCAACTGGGAACTGAATTATCAGACGTGAATGGGAAATCCCTGCTGACAGTACACGGGAATAAAGATATCTGCTTTCAGCACGTTTTGGCTATTACCCTCAGCTGCACCTGGTTCTGCTGACACAAGATGTTTTACGTGCTTCAAACAGGTTTCTTTACTCAGCTTGTGTTTCTCAAAACAAACAATCAACAAAAAAACAAGCCCCCCACAACACCAACATTTTTTTGGTCAAGTATTTAAGTCCTAGACATCGTATGAAGACCCCCAGTTAATGACGTATCCTCTAAGGCAACCTGGTGCTTTTCAACTTCTCCTTTGTTCACAACAAGCAAGCAGCCTCGGTCCCTCTCCTTCAAAATCTTAAAACAGGAGGGATTTCATTTTTGAAGCAATTTAATGGATTACATTTGAGAATTACACACCCCATCTGCCTCTTTTCTTTTGGCTCCAGTGCTCCTAGCACCCCAGCAGCGTGCTGGGGCAGCCCCGTCCCTTTGGTGGTGCACAGACACGGGTTTCTATCGGCACTGCACACCCATGCCAGGGCTGCCTCGTGTCCAGAACTTGTAGATAACACTTTCTGGTGACACATTTTGCTTGGATTCCCCGGGTTTTTGTTCCACATTAAGCACCGAACACATTAGCGGGGAATGGGGATTTGCCAGGATGACATCGATATTTGCAGACTGCCATCAATATTTGAGGGTGCAGACACGCAGACAAAGAACCTGTCTTGTGACGGGCACTAACACAAAAATCAGAGTTTTAAGGTGGCAGAA
The DNA here is from genome assembly GCF_964035555.1 of Netta rufina. NCBI lineage: Eukaryota > Metazoa > Chordata > Aves > Anseriformes > Anatidae > Netta > Netta rufina. Next base: position 119,715,387 of record NC_140125.1, read on the forward strand.
AGGACTGAAAAAACTAGAACAGAGGCAAATCCTGCCATGGGAAGACCAGCTACTACCAGCAAGCTGAAGGACGATGCTGCTGTGCAGCACTGCAGGATGAACAGAGATGGCCCCAAGAACACAGTCCCATCCTGGAAAAGCACCTCACCTGGAAGAGTCCAGCCCCTACACAGAGAAATGACAAGAATAAAGATGCACAAGTGGATAAATAATAGGAACAAGGACTAAATGCGGTGCCTGGGCCTACAGTAGTAAGTTAAATCATGCCCGAGCTGATTCAAACAGCCCCCAGGTAAGGGTCAGGAAATGGAACAGGCTGGGGACCTCTCCCAAAAGCAACTGGGACAGGGCTGTGCTCATGTGGAGGCTGTTGAACAGTGTGATGGTGTGCAGATGGTGTCAGGAGGGCTCATCAGGCCAGGGAACGGGTCCTGGCACCAGCCAGTGTTGAGCTGGAGGTGCTGAGGTTGCCAGAGTCCTTGCCCCACTCACCAGAAGGCTTTGTCTCAACGTGCTGAAGTTGCACCACTGTTTGTGATAATCTCCCATTTCAGAATGCCCCACGAGTCCAGATTTAGCACCGTAAGAAATGATGATGGGGGAAGTTCCAGGAAAATCTGAGTGCACTAAGAAGGCAAAGGGAAAAGGCTTTCCCCATCTTCCCCAAGAGATGCACAACATGTTAAAGCATTTTTTAAAGCAACAGCATCTTAAAACTGCAAAACTGATGGAGGAGTAGGATCTAGGGACCAGAGCTCCCTCCTGTCCCCCGATAAGGGACCAGCAAGGAGAAGGGTGGAAGTCCTCGACAGCACTGCACCCTGACCGACCAGGGGAAGTGCTTGGGGCTGGATGGGGAGGAGACCTACTTCCATGGGGGTAAATCTTCCAAATACATCAACGTTTTGAGTGTCTGCTCACTTAATACTGGAAAGAACTGCATGAACTCCCTGTAAGAGAGCACACGGAGCTGCTTCACATCCTCTCTGCTGGGCAGGACCTGCTCTCTGCGGGATTAGGACTTAGCACCAGCCATGCAGCGACCCACATGCTCTGTTTGATCCCATCGCGAAGAAAAGAAAGCATTCACTGCCAAGGTCCCTGCCAACAGGCCACCATCAGTGACTAAAACTCACTTTATGCAATGAAAGATTTGAGAAAGATCTGCTCTCTGAGCAGTTCAGGAGACATTTGAAGGCTTCTCTACGCTGCGTATTCCAGCACGGCCACTGGGACACCTCGGCTCGAGGGGAGCAAGCACTCCTGGCCCCAAGGGCTTTCAGCTTCTGACTGATAATCCCTGTCCCCTTGCCTGGGGAAAACACTTGACCTATGGGGAGAAAAAATTCCTGGCTTAAAGAAAAAAAAATGGACTGAAAGAATAGAAACCTTGAAAATTTAAAAAGCGGGTTAACAAACTGAATTGCCAGGCTAATTAAACCCCATCGAATGAGCCCATCTATCCTTTACCTGATAATTAAATAAGGAATTCATTAGGGAGGGGAGCGGTATGATTTTAATCCCAACAGAGGAGCATTACCACGATGCCTGTGACCGCTGATAACCGCGTACAAGGGCTGTGCAACTCACACAGGCTTCGTGTATTTACTCATGGGCTCAAACCAATGCTGAGACGTTGATTTGCATCAAGAATTAAAGCTCCCCAAATGAATTACAGGCACATAAAACCTCAGCTTACCAAACAGCCCTTCAGAAAGAAACTACATAATTTGTTTAAACTCTGTAACGTGTTTCAGTAGAAAGGATGACTTCAGGTTGCAATATTACAGGGTCTAACCTTGAGAGCACATCCAGGTGCTTTTACAGAGAAATTGTATTTAGTCTGCGATGCCTGAGAGAAACTGTGGGTATCTCGCTCCTGCTCACACACTTACCTAACAGCCATCTGCTGAAGTGCAGCTGGAGCCCAAGTGTTCCCCTCCTAGCAGAAATGGGAGGATGAGCACGACTTTAAACGTGAATACACACAAAAAGAGCAGCAGCTTGAGAGGAGGAAAATTACTCAAATTTCGTTGCTTCCAAGTGCCTGCAAAAGGAGCATCTCTGCCCTCCGCTCAAAGATCTTAACGCTCGCTTTTCTTCTTTATCTCCATTTATTGATTTTACAAGGAAAACCAGGATCAGAGCTTTTACCAGGAAGGGTGAATTATGTGCATGGATTCGAGAGGTTCAAAGCAGGCTTGCCCTGAAATCTGAGAAGCAAGTTCTAGCAAGGTTATTCAGCCTTTAGTACATCCACTAAGAAAAAAAAATCCATGAGAAAACAGATTCATGAGCTACGCAAGTTTTCCTTTGTTTTTGACCATTTTTGGAGCATCTTTAAAGCCTTTACATTTCACAGAAACATTAACTTCCTCATCAAAGATTCAGAAAAAGGATAAACAAAAATGGCAATTTTCTAAAAGCATAAAAGCAGCTTTTCTAATTTATTGCTTTACTGCTCTGGAGAAAAAAATAATATATATATATATATTACTTGGTTTAAAGTTATTTTATATTTAATCCAGCTCTGCTAGACTGAAGTTATCTTACTGTGTAGAGGGACAGGAAAGGCAGATTTCTCCTGATAATGTGGTAGGGTTGCTGTGCACCCCAAAAATACACACAAACGTGGTGAGACAGAACAGCCAGTACCCAGTCAGTATGCCCACATCAAAGGCAAATAAATGGGGCATGAATAAAAGCAAGCCAACACCTTGTGACAAGAGCAAGAAACCCTGGGTGCTAATCCAGTGCTCACCTCACTATGGGGTCATTGGGGGAAAGCTATTCTAAAAGGGGTATTAATAAGAAAAACAATTAGCTCAACCATACTACCCCTTTATTTACAGAAGCAACCTCTTTCAAATTGGCTTAATTTTACTCTGGAAGTAAATTAAGGCAATCCTCCAGGCAAATTTCATTGTGAGTAACAACCGAACTTCATAAACTTCAAGCGATTGAACCAGCCAAGTTGAATTCAAATTAGTGTGCTTGAATATGCAGATGGACTGTGAGCCTCAAGGCAATTCTTCCAAACATCCTATGGCACCCTCAGCCCTGCTTTCTGATCCCAAACCAAAGGCTCAGCATCGCCGTCCCTGGGGGTGTTCAAGGAAAGGTTGGACATGGTGCTTGGGGACATGGTTTAGTGGGTGACATTGGTGGTAGGGGATGGTTGGACCAGATGATCTTGAAGGTCTTTTCCAACCTTAATGATTCTATGACACCTTAAAGCCCACATGGTCCCAAACAGCACCCAGTAGGTGACCTGTTTGGGCCCAGGCTGCCCCCAGCCCCATCCAGCCTGGCCTTGGGCCCTGCTGGGGTTTGGGGCACCCACAGCTCCTCAGGCCTTGCCACCCTCATTGTGAAGAGTTTCTTCCTAATATTTGAAGAGTTTCTTCCTAATATCTAACCCAAATCTACTCTTTTAACTTACCATTACCCCCTGTAAACCTAAACAACCCCAGCCCTCAGCCTTTTTTTCCTAGGAGAGGTGCTGCAGTCCTCTAAGCCTTTCTGAGGCCCTCCTCTGGAAGGGCTTCTTCAAGACCTCCTTGCGGTTGATAATCATCCCTCTGACTCCCCGATGGCTGTATTTCTGCAGAGCTGTGAACATATAGCTGTCTGGGGCTTCGAGATCTTGCAAATGGAAAGCATTACACGATGCTCAGGGCTATTATACTTGCGTGTTGAGCACCGTAGCCCAGCAGCCAGCCGTTAAGAGAAGAAGTTGAGACACAAAGCTCTTACAAAAGAGCTCAATGGGAGGTTTCTGCTCAAAAAAATGGGAGGCTAGGGAATTGGAAAATATTAGGGAATAACAAATTCATCTTCCAAGTTCATTTCACTGCATCAACTCTGTTAAGCAAAAAAGACTGCTTGGAGGATATGAATTGAATTAAGCACACCAGTTGAGGGAAAACACAACACGGCGGTGAGGGGGAATAACTCAGCTGGCTTCAGAAAAGCAGATCTGCTAGGAGAATAAAAAGGCCACTGGGGCAGGCAGACAGCAGAGGTCAAGCAGGAGGAATGGACTTCCAGCCAGCTTTTAAAGCAAGGGATGACTGAATACCAGCTCAAGTTCCCGAGGCACAATTCAACAACTAAATCCAGGCCCAAAGGAAAGGCCTACAAGAAGTTCAAGTAAACAAGATAGAGATGGGGAAAAAAAATCCTCTGAAGTGCCGTATTCATGACGTACAGAAGGAAACAAATCATGACAAACTTGTTGATCTCTTCTGATCCAGACACAGAAGAGCCCCAGAGCTAAAAGTAGCTAATACGCAGCTGGGAGAGCGCAACACGTACGATGGTTCCCCGTATTTCAAGAGAGAGGAATTATCTGTCAATGGTACACAAGGCTGTGCTTGGAATGACAGAACTGCAATTTCAGAGGCGTAATTTTGAGCTCTCTTTGGATGAAGCTCTCCTGGAAGATCAAAAAGACCCTGAAGAGCAGGAGCAGGAGTCCCATTTTTCAGTGAGAGAAGCCCAGGATGGTGCACAGGGGAGCAGGCATCAGGCCAACGACCCTCATTACTCATCTCAACACGAAACAAAGTTTGTGTGTGAAATTTCTCTATTTTGCTTCATTTCCTCTTCTAAGGCCCTGCTGGAAGCCACCCACCCTTTATTCCCCCACCCAAGGTCCTGAAGGACCATTGCCACAAGAGCTGCGTGCCCTGCACAGCCTCCTCAGTTGGGAAAGGGGGTTGGCAGGAGGCAATAACACCAGATATAAAGGGACACTGAAGCAAAATTTGTTTCCAAATACCAGGCAACACTCTCCCTGACATTTCTCAAATAAGCATCGTGCCTGACATTTCTCAAACGAGCGAGCTCTTTAGCACAAGAAATAACGAGAAAGCCTCCTCCGGCTGAGGCCTGCTCTGGGAATACCCCTCCCAGCACATCACAGGCAGCCTGAGGGCAGCTGGAAACACTGCGCCCTAAGCTCAAACCTCCACGGTTGCATAAAGAACAAATGACTATTAGGATGCTCAGATGAGCTCATCTCTTGTTCTCAGACTTGTTGGTTAAGTCACTGTTGACTCAGAGCTCTTCCATTCCCCCTGAAGGCGTCACGCACAGGCCGGCAGCGCCTGTTGCTGTCCCTACCCGACAAATACCACGGATTTTGGTTAGGAGTGAAGTGCAGGCAACACGCTGGGATTTATTGCTTGAAAAAACAACTACACGCTTGGCAGAATTCAGAACTCTCTTCTAGGGAGAAGAAAATTTTCTACATGTTATGTGGGAGTCACACAAGCCTGCTCCCATAACGAAGTTCACACAGGCAAACAGGGACACAAATCTCCATGAAGTCACACATCTCCCCCCCCCTTTTGTGGGAGCCAGGGATGCTCGATTCAATTCAGAGCATCACGTCCCTCGAGCCAGAAGCATCAGGCAGCAGAGAATAAGCACATCACATCCTGCCATGTACTCTGGTTTGGGATCTGAAGAGGGAAAAAGCAAGTTATCACACTGCATTTCATTTCTCTGGCTCTTAAACCCTTGCCAATAAGACAAGAATTTGTCACTAAGAGCTAGTTCACTGCCCAACAGAGATGTACGCGGTGGGACAGGCTCCAGCCTGCTCTCCCACAGCATTACTTTGAAGAGCAAACAGGAGGAAGGGTTTAAGTGCTAAAACAAACAGACCGAGCTTCAACACAGGGGCTGATGAAAGTGGCCGTACATAGCTGCTCTTGAAGTGTTTTTGTAGCCTTAATTCCCACACATAATTAGGAACTTCAACATTCAATGACTTCAAATGATACCTTCCACTTTCTTCAAGTTAAATAAATAAATCAAGAAAGTCTCACATGCTTTTAAGGTCAAGATTAATGAAGCCTCAGAAGAGTAGAAGCAATAGTCAAACTTTCTTAAGTGGTAGACTTGGGGGGGGTGTCCTGGAGCACCTAGTTTTCCTAAAACCCAGTTTCTTATATCTATACTTCCCTCATAGGCAGTCCGTGCTCAGCCTGCCTGCAAACTCACCTGAATTGTGTGGTGCCAAACACCACCTACAAGGGCACATCAGGATGGATGAAGGCAAACAGATGCAGCATGCAAGGACCCAGTCCCTCAGCAAGTATCAACAACAGTGAACTTATTTCAAAATGGAAATACTCTTCCCATTTTACTCACATGTGCTTAGGATCTTGTCAAAAGGCTGTAGCAGAACCTGGGCTGAACCTGTAACTTTTGAATCTAAAAATTCTTATTATTGTTCTCTTGGAAACAAGATGTATACCCAAGCCTGCCTTTAAAACTAAATTCGAGTAGTACGGATTTGTAGAGACCTTCTCAAAGTACTTCTAGCAATAAAATCAGCATTTGGAAGAAGAAAGCTGTAGGTCTTAGCTACCCAAATGTTGCCAGTATGAACTCACAGGAACTCGAGTCCAAGGAATGGAGGAATTCATCTAGTATTTCACACCCACCTCAAAATAAAAAACGTCAGGCCGTGTTTTCACTTATTTCCCTGTTTTGTGACCGGCATGCCTAGGCCAAAAGGCAACACCCAGCCAATCCACAGAGGCATGCTGCGATTTGATAAATTATGACAATATAAAAATAATAATAAAAGAAAAAAAAAATGATCCCCTACCAAGGGTATGTAACATGGGATACAAATAGTTCGTGATGGAAAATAATAGGTTTTATTCTCCCCTCCAGATTTGGAGAGCGTGCTATATTTTGCATAGCAAGTGTGGAAAAGGAGTAGGGGGAAGAGAATATCAAAATCAAAACAAGTCACAGGGCATCAACAATCCCTTGATGACAGGAGAGTAGTTTTTGTTGGCACAGCTCACGACAGCTGGAGGAATAATTGCAAAGCTGAGCGAGAATGCCTAGAATATATTTCGCCTTTAGATTCTCAGATGAAAGATGCTATCCGCAAGCACTTTGCAAACATTAATTAAACCCACACAGCCCCCTTTGGCGGATCAAGAAGTATTTATCCTTGTTTTGCACAGAGGAATGACTGTCTCTGGCACTTTCAGCATAAGGTATCTACTCTTTCTACTTATGAAGTGCCCCACAGATACACACGGCATTAAAGCACAAATTAACCTTTCCTGTCCAGGAGCTGTCCCCAGTGCACGGCCAGGATAGAGCAGCTACCTTTTCTTTCCCTCTGCCTACTGCCACGACAGAAATCTTGACTCTAGAGGAAAAGCAAGCCAGCTCTGGCTATGAAAATCAACAGCAGAAGTGAATACGAGCACTGCAAAACGCTTTAAAACACCGCCGTCCCTTTATAAGTAGCAAAAAAATGAACTAAAAAAAACCATCTTCTGCTCTTCCTTTGGTTTTCTTCTTCATCACAGGTCATTCTGAGACTGACTGAGCTTCAGGCTGTGAAATATCTTCCCCATTTCAGTTGTTCCTTGTGGGACTGCTGCTTTTCAGCACCACTTTATAGATGCCTGCCCTGTAAAGTCACAAACCTGCGCAACGTCCCGTGCTCCTGGGCCACTCACCCACATTCAGCTAACAAGCTGCCACTTCAAGAGCTCCATTGCAGGCAGGGAAAAACCCATCCTCGTTACCCCCAGCGATCTGCCTGCTGTAACACCAGCTCTCTTCTGCTGTAAGAGGAGAAATATTTCCAGCATCTCCCCCACGCGATGCTCCAATTAGGGACTGGAGTCCTCAGCTTTGGCTCAGTTCCTCCTCACCGAGCCCGAGGCAAGCACCTGCGAATCCAGTAACAACCAGGTTTCATCCATCCTCCCTCTAATTAGACATTATATCAGCACACAGAAGTGTTTCGGAATAGCTTTATGCCCAGCCATCAGCAACTACTGCTGCCGTTCCCAACAAGCTTCCTGTTCTATATACGGATACAAGTGCAGCACTCTCCAACGTGATAAAATAAAATACTATTAGTGTAAATGTATTCCAACCCGCTGCCTTACAGCAGGGAGAACCGGTGGAAATAAAAGGGGCAGTGAAATATTTACCAAAAAAGCAGAAGAGGCACGAGGAATATGAGGCACCAGTGGGGCAGATTTACTGCTGCTTTCTACTGCAGGAAAGATCTCATCCCCCCCCAAAAAAGCAGTCAATTATTTGCCAAAATTACACGGAAAATTTTGTGTTTGAGAGGAGAAAGGTCAGCGTGTTGGATCTGTAAAGGGTAGCTGAGAACATCTGCAAGGGCAGGAAGAATATGTATAAACACACAAGTGTGACCAAAAAGGCCAAAACCCACAATGCCTGAGATCTTACCATGAGAATAAGCAGATTTGGAGTTTTCTCCCGTTTAAAGATGCCCTTAAGGCAGCTGATTATGTATGGATTTCATATGGAAATACATCTAATGGTGTAATTGGAAAGGGAACCTAAGAGTAAGTGGAGCACAGCCAAAGATTTAAGACAGCAAAAGGCAGAAAAATCTACAACTTCTGAAAAACGTCATTCCGACAGATGCACAGCCCAGGAGAAGCTTGGATGTGAACATGGTGTAAAATAGATAGTTTAAAACCTTGTTCTCGTTTTAATTTCTTCTCTAACATGGATTTTGATGGAGATCCCCTTCTGCCCTACTGCTGAACGTGGAAGGAGGACCTTGGAAGAGAAGGAGGTTTGTCCTTCCCCACCTTGAAGCTGGACAAACACAGCTCCTGCACTTGGTACAGCAAAACCAGGTGGAAAAAAAACAAGCAAAACCATGTGCAGCCAACGTCTCAGCTCCCCTGGACATGCCAGCTCAGGAGCAATTACAGGTCCACCAGTTTCCTATATCCTGAGTAGAGTTAAAGCATTTTTTGGCCTAAAATACTTGCCAAGAAATAGGAGTTAGGGGATACAAACTACCATTCAAACCATCTAGTCTCACAGCTCAGACTATTTTACCCAAATTCAACGTCATTGCAGCCATTTTTTCCTACAGCATAAGAGGTGAGGACATTTTCAAGCTGCCCATCACGACTCCAGCTGCTCCCCAACCCCTTCACCAGCCACCTGGGCCAGCCAGAGCTGCAAGCAGCACACAGACCAGGAGCTGGAAAGCTTTCCCTACACTAATCTTCTGCCTCCGTGGTCTTTCCTGGAAGCTTGCACGGGGCATGGTTTGCAAAACCAGGCTGCAGCACACCGGGGCCACCACTGAAGTCACCTTAGTGGCCAGCGGTGTGGGGCACTGCGAATTTCTCTCTGCTGATCCAAGGCTGAGGCAAGTAAGACCTAAATAAACCTGAAACTCAGCCAAGGAAGCAGCTACCTCGTTGTGCAATCCCCGTGTTTGTGTGCTGATGTAAGCTGGCACTGCCAGGAGACACCAGCAAAGTTTTGGGGTGTAGGCAGCAAGATGTTTGCCACTGCATTTAGTTACCCCTTCGCTGACCCCCTGCCCTTGTGGGGTCCCCCAGGAGCTCTCTCTTCACCCTGCCTCGTGTGCCAGCTCCAGCCCAGGCTCTTCCCACGCAGCCAGTCGCTTCCTTTGCTGCTCTCAGCTGCTTCTCCAACCTGCTCAACCACGATGGAGGTAACAGAGGGGTTAAAATAACACATCTCGACTGCATTTAGCGATAAAGTCCACATTTTTTGGCTCGAAATTTCACCTCTGCCCTTGGCTTCTAATTAAATTAAGGATGCACAGGGCCAGGCAGATACAGAAACATTTTTAAGTGTGACCATTACACTCAGATCATTTCCTGCAGAAACAAATGCATTTGCAGCACACTTCATCTTGATGACACCTCCGAATCCAGGCAGTTCCAGATGAGAAGTGCTGTTTTAATGCACCGCACCGACCCTACCTGGCTGCTGCTCCTGGCTCCTCCTGACAAAACCTTGTGGCTTTTGGTCTGGTTTTGGACTTGCACTGCCCTCGGAGGACACAGCACCGAGGAGAACTCTTCTTACCTGTGCTGAGTCCCAGCACCGCAGGCTGCAGGAGGATGAAGGTTGAAGGGGTGGGTTCCCCGCTGCGGGCAGGGGCCAGGCCACGTTACTTCACCCCTTCCGATAAGAGGCAGAGCACATTTTTGGCCTTCCCACACAAATCCATAGTTGCGTGACTGCCAGCTCTTTATCGCTTCCCATTTCACTTGTTTGTTTTCTTTTAAAACCTTGCCCAAGGTTACACTCAGGAAAGGTTTCTCCCTCGAAATACAGCATTAAAAAAGCACGGGACAGCTCAGGACCAGGCACAACAGCTCAAAGCCCTCTGTCAGAAGCATCAAACTGTTCCAGAAGGAGCCCACCAGCTGTTTAACTCACCCCCTTTTCCCATCCAAACTTCAGAAGTAGGCTGGCAGCCTTCTCCTAGCTCCCAGCTGCTATTTTGTACGGCCTCACAACACCGTTTTCCTTTGGGGGATTGACACCGCCCTTTGAATTAAAGGATTTTTTCCCCTCTATGTTGCCTGCATTACACGTTCACAGGCAGTAAATGCTTCAGTAATATTTCCTAACCTTCCTGCCTGCCCTTCAGCATCCCAAGCACTCCTGTTACCACTCTGCAGCTGCTCAGGGGTGGCTGCCAGGGCCCCTTTCACAGCTCCTGTGCCCAGGAAACGTTTCACATTTAGGAGAAGCAGCAGTTTCTTACAGGCAGATCCTTCCAGATCATCCTTCACCGAGCCTAATGCCTCTGGAGAGATCCCTTGGGAGGGAAGGCTTTGCTGCCAGCGAGCTCCGCGAAGGATCCAACAACATCCAGCAAAAAAAACAGCACAACTTTTTTTTTTCCTCCTCTCCAAGTTGGCCCTGGCACAGAGAACATCACGGAGCATATGCTGCGTAAGCGATCTGCCCACAACCCTCTGCACTTCTTTTTTTTATGAAGCAAGGTGGCTGCAAGCAAACGCAGCTATTTCCAGGAGAGGTGGCTTGACTTTACGATGTGCAGCAGCACTGTTTTTTAGGGCTTGCCCCACGCACCACTTACCCCGTTTCTAACGGGTTCTTACACCCGCTTTCCTATCACCACCCCTAGAGGAGCAGCCACCAATTATTGTTGCAGCAGTTCCGTTTTTGAGCACAGACAAAAGCTGAGACAAAATTAAGGATGGTGAGGGACAGGTTGTCCAGGGAGGGAACGATCACAGGTCCAGGAGGAAAGGGGAAAGAAAAACCTACCCATGACTTCCCCGCGCTTGGGTCACCGCTCCTTAAAGCTCTGAAGAGTCACTTCACAGGCTATAAATGCTGCTGCTCTCGGTTTATCCACTTATTATCCACCTCAGACAGCAGCCAAGTCCTTTCCACACACACATGATCTAATGGGAATGCTCACTCTGAATAAAATGAACAGGAGGAAAAAAAAATAAGGCTCTCCCTTCGTGCAGGAGATGCCACGACGCCAGCAGCTTCCCTGCCTCCTTCCATGAGTTTCCACCTCTTCTGCAAGGGGGAAAACCCCTCTGAACACAACTCCTGGGCTGTGAGGGCAGAAGATGTGGCTGTTGGTATTTCTCTCTACCCCCTGCTGTTCTGAGATTCCCAACAGACCTTTCCAAAGCTTTTCCCATTCGGGTTTTGTTCCATTTTATGAAGTTTCTGGAGTGCATGAAGGCAGACACAGAAACCCTCCAATTCTGGCTATTATGCAAAACTCAGAATTCAACAGATAGTAGCCAACTTCTGCCCCTTTTTTTAATTTTCTGCCTAATTATGGCATGAAAAATAACGTAGTTACAACACCCTTCTTTAAATATTCAGGAATTTCTTCCTGTATTGAAATCAAGTCCAACATCAGACAACAATGCCCTAGTGGCATCTATCAGGGATGGCAAGGGTGAAGTTGGTTGCTGTTCCCACACACTTCATAAACTCCTGCTAGCATCGCTGATAAAATAAACTAATAATAAGAATAAAAAGCTTTTAGCCTAAAGGTTAAGGGTTGAAAGATTCCAGAACTGCTGAGAAAGATCAACAAACCCCAGCTCCGACCGGAAAGGCTGAAACATTCGCTTTCAGGCCAAATATTTTGGCAGCTCCCATCCTGCAAAGGACTTGGAGCTGTGCTTAGAGCCAGCAGCAGAGTTGACAAACCATCACACCCTGACATGGCCGAGGCAAAAGCGTCGAGAAACAAAGACACACTTGACTGGCAAACCCTGGAGCATCAGCGTAAATGAGCTCCCGGGGGACCTGAACCGGAGGTTTCTTTTCCTCCTCAAAGGCGGCAGCTCCACAAGGCCTCACAGTGAGCTCTCGAGGCAGAATTAAAAGGCAGGCAGAATTAAAAGGACGCTGAACCTTGTCCACAGGGGAAGACGGCATCTGCATGGGCAGGAGGAGGGAGAGCATCCCGGCAGCTCCATACACAGGGCGGGAGGGGAAGGGGAGCAGTGCCTCCTCCTTGCCTTCGGGGCAGCTTCAGTGCAGCAGTGAGTTCATCTTTGGCAGTTCCTGTGACTTCTAAGACCCAAACTACACCTCTAAGACCCGAACCACCCCGAGCTGCAGCCACCCCAGATGCTTGTAGGGAGGGTTGAGGCACCGTGCAACACCCCCGAGCTCGTTCCAGATCCAGCTGACTTCGCACCAGCCTCCCACAGCCTGCCCCTGCTTTTAGAAGTGGAAATACCAGCAGGCACGACAATAACCTGGCTCTTCAGAGATTATCCTAAAAGATTCAAGTTTCCAGGTAGGTTCCCCTCTCTAAAACAGGTCCAGGCTGAAGCCTGCTTGTAGGAGCTGAAGGGAAACCTCTTCTGCTCAGTACCTCCCACAGCGAGGTGTCTCTGCACCAACATCTCCTCTTCTAAAACTTCAAGTATCATCCCCGCAGCGAGATGCCCATGACCTCCAGGCTTGTACTTCCCGCAAAAAGGCTGGCCTTGGATTTTAGCTTGTGGGGTGTCAGCAGAAGGGGCTGCAAGAAACGAGTGTTTTGCAGTCATCAGCATCACCAGCAGCGGGTCTGAGCCTTACCGAGTACAGGAGGCACGTGTCAAGAACGCTTTCAGAAGGGAAAAATGCAAAAACCTTGCTATTATTTTCAGAAGATAACATCGATTCCCACTCTTCTTCCTTTGATTTGCAGCAGGAGGAGGAAGGAATGAAGGAGGGAGAAGCGAGTTGTTTAAGCAGCAGCTGCTCCATCAGTACTGGCACGATGGAGTCGCGAGCATCCTCTCCTCGTCAGAGCAGTCGCTGCTGAAGTAAGAGCTCTGCCTTTTGGAGAGGACTTCACAACCTCAAACACAAACGTTGGGTTGTATTTTCTTCCCAATCCCTGCTGAGTGATGAGAGAACAACCCCACAAAGTAAATCCTTTTCATATCGGGGCCTTCCGTGACCCTATCGCACCGGAAACTTCCTGGCTCACACGAAAACGAGGAGGATTTCACTCCTGCTTCCCATGATTTTCTCCCCAGGGGGACAAAAAATTTCTCTAAACCTCCAGTGGAGGAAAAGCTTCGTCTGACAACACGAGATGAGGTAAATTTCCAAACTGAAATTTCACTGCTCAATCTTTTAGCGAGTCCGAGGCTATCTAGAGAGTGTTTACCTCCAGCTGTCTGCAGATTTTACTCGCAGAAGCAAATTAGCGCGACTGGCAAACATTACTTAACTTGTTCCCTGCTCCCTAATCGTTACTATAGTAATGCAAACCTCCCGGAGAGTCCCTTTAACACTTTTTTAACCGCTCTCAAACAGCTTTATTATGGTAAATAATCACTGGAACATTTTCCTATCACCAGCAAGTTATAAGCTGTCCTCAGGCTCGGGCCCCTGGGGTCTTCTCGTTAAGAGCTTGCGACACTGTTCTGGTCCCAGGTGCCAAGGTCGATACAGAGAAATGACTTCCACCACAACGAGCTCCCGCTACCCCCGTTTGGGTAAATGAATGAAATTGCACTCGGGAGAAAACAGGAAAAGCCAGAGGGTATTAAACAGAAAGCTGGCTGATCCCCGCGTTGCTAAGCTCGTTCTTCCAACGCCATCCTTTAATAAGCACAGGCGGTCAGCTTCCAAGCTAACTTATCCATACACAACATCCTTTTGGCAAATCTGGATGTAATTTGGAATTATTTACCTGGCCAGGGTGCAGGCTAGAGCCAAGGTAGCCTTTAGTTTGCAGGAAAGGTCCTATGGCATCGCACAGGTTCACTTAATCCAGCTCTTCTAACTCATCCTGCAAATAACACGAAGCTGATCTTCCCAGGAATGGTTCAGGAATGAACCCAGGAAACAACCTGGAGAAAGCAGCAGGGGAACGGTGGAGCCACAGCCCAAGAGGGTTGAACCTTGAGATTCAATGCTGAAAAAAAAAGCTACCACCCCGTGGACAAGATGGATGGAGGGCTGCAGACCTGCACCTCCACGTTATGGAGGACCTCGTACGCAACGTGCTGATTTCAGCCTCGCTTGAGCTCTCTTCCTCTGACCCACACCATGGGATTCAACGAGAACTGGGAGCAGAAAGGAAGCAAACGCACAAACAGTGACTTGTTCTACCTAAGTATGATCCAATTCTTGGAGGGGAAGGGAGGGGAACAGAACCCGGGCTGATACCACAGGCTCAGCAAGCGGGAGCACTCAGCAAATACTGCTGGCTTTGTACTGGGTCACAAAGGCTGCCTGTTACAGCTCTGCCATTACAGCATTGTCCCACGCAGCCTCCAGTCCAGAATTCAATGGCTGCATTACAAGAAAAAGCCCCCTGGGTGCTGGTTGGCTTCTCGGAGCTCCCCATGGAGAGCACAGCGCCTTCCGAGCATTGCTGCATCCCAGCGAGGTCCCCAAACCTTGCTCCAAGTCAGATGAAGCTTCCCCTCCATGGAGGTTCTCCAAAACAAGGGATTTCCCTGGGCAGAGCAGGATATTATTCAGTCAGTGCACCAGAAGAGAAAAAATAAACTGTTCCAGTGCTGCCCAGGAGGAGCTGATCCCTCGTTCAGAGAGGGACCGACGTCTGGAGCATTTATACCCTGCCCTAGCCAAAATGAGCATCAAAACCACCAGGAGAAGCAGCCAACGTGGCTGTTCTGATCCCAACCATATTAAAATTACTCTCGATTTCCTACCTTGATAAACTATAGCTGAAATTGTTAGTGTAGGTTGCCTGCGGGCTGGCAGGCCGGCTGGGTGCAGCTTCGTGTGAGCACATGTAAAAAGAAGGCCGAGAAAGAGCCGTATATAGAAAGAGGGCAAGGAAAGAATGGAAAAACCTCAGGGCAACAGTTCATCCCCGGGATATCCCAAATAGGGTTACGAATGGTAATCGGCGTGGGTGTAAACCCTATGAAACAAGGGGCTGGTGAGGGAAGCCGATCCCTAGGGCTTCTCTTAAAAAAGCCACCAGCAGAGCACAGACAAGCCTGAACAACTGCTTGGGCTCCTTGGTTGTAAAAGTAGACATGAAGAGGAGCGTTGGGGGAGGCAGCAGAGGGGAAAGAAGAAATCCCCGATGGCAGGAAGAGCCGTGGGGCTGGGAGAAGGCAGGGCAACACCACTCCCATCGTCCGCAGAGCTCTGGCTCCGTGCTGAGGGAGAAAACCACCCAAACGTTTCCCTGGCTGAACTGAGGAGCAGGTTTCTCAGGCCGACCACAGGGCAAGGCTTTAAGCACGCTTGTGGGAGCTGTGATTCACCTTCGGGCAGCACAAAAGCCAGGGCCGTGAGTCAGGGCAGAGAGAGACAAAACCACAGAGCTGGCTCGGCCCCAGGCGCGCCGTGGCAATCTGCAGACCTGCGACTAAAACCCCAGGCGCTAGTTTGAATTTTGCCGTGTTTCAGTTCTACTTTTTGGAAGGGAAAAGTAGAATCTAGCAGTTAGTTAGTCCTACTATTTATCTTGTTAGTCCTACTAGAGTGTAGGACTGACAAAATAAAGAAGACTTGGGCAAAGCACAGGGGATGGAGGGGCATGCCTCTCCCTTGCAAAATCAGTAGCTGCTTGTTGACACCATTTGATGTTTATCTAAGTACAAACTACTTGCTCTTTTGGTATCTACTCACTCTTCTGGTATCGTTTTACCTCTCAACCAATGGAGCAGAAGGAGAAGCTTTAACATCCAGAGCGTTTCTTGTCCCCATCTGGAAGACGCAGCGCACACGAGCAGCCATTTAGTTTCCCGAAACTGCTGCAGGATACAAAGATACAGCTCATATCCTGGCTGACAGCTCGAGCACAAAGCCACACAATGTCTGTCAGGACTCTTTGTTAAATACTACATTGTCCCAGTGACTCAGTGTGCTGGAATGCATCAGGTTTATTCATAGCTTTTCTGATAAAGCCTTTAGATTAGACACAAACTCCTGCTTTTTAGAAGAAGAAGAAAAAAAAATAATCTATGGCTTCTCGTTATGTGGAACACACACGATTTCTGGCTTCTTTTCCAGGGTGATAAACACCAAACTGAAACAAAAGGATGAGCCCTCAGAAACCTAATGGTTCTTTCAAGGTACTAATGAGTAGGACTTGGAGAAGGTTTGAGAGGAAAACCAGACGTGCACCAGGACCAGAGGTCAGTGCCACGAGGAGAGGGGGCAGAAGAGAAGTGAGGATGGTCAGAGACACGGAACATCACCTGCAAGGACAGTCCAACTAGATTTGGGTCCTTTTGTCTGGAAGAGATCTCTGCTAAGGGGCATAGCAGGGATCTACACAACCCAGAACAGCATGGAAGAGGCAAACATAGAAACAATTCAAACTGCAGCTAAATAAATTAACGAGATAAAGACCATTTCCACCAGCCACTGCTGGAGACAGGACAGACCTCGGGCCTCCCCGTGGCTCAGGTGTTTGTTTGCTGTGGTTTGAGTTTCTAATAAAGCCAGCAGAAGTCTACGGCTTCTTCTGGAAGATCAGCAATGCAGCCTCCCCCAGTACTTAGCTGGGGTTGAAAGCATTTTTATACTCCAACCCCAGCCCATTTAGCAGCTTAGTGCTACAGTCTTGTATAAAATGGCTTAAAGACTCTTGAAGCCGGTTATTTTTCCATTTTGTTCCACAGCAATCACAGACAGACCTTGTTTCTATCACTCTTCTGTTCCATCCCTCTGCCAAGAAGATCCCTTCGCTCAGCTGTCTCCTACTGACCTAAATTCGTACGCTCAGTCTTTTGCATTAATCACGATCTTCAGCCCAAACTCCAAACCTCAAATCCTCGTCTCCAACGTTTGTTCTTCCAGCCATCAGGCCCACAAACGTGCTCCAGGTTCTGAAGGTCAATGCTGAGCCTGCCACACAAGACACCAGCCGTAATAGATGCTCTGCAGGCCAAATGATGCCCTCAGGGAAGCCCACGCAGCCCTGGGGCCTGCTGCACATCGCACAGCTGTCAGGCTGCAACTTTCCGTGTTTCTTCGTAAGCTATGCAAGGAGAAGGAGAATTCGATGGTATTGACTTATTTTAGCTCCTGCAGTCAGCAGATCTGACTCTAGACACACACTGGGATTAGATCTGTCGATGCAGACCACGGCACGATGGCACCCCTGATCGATAGCAGCAGCCTCTGCTCTTCACACGACCTCTCTGCTACTTTCAGTTTCAGTATTCAGCCCCGACCGCAGTGTTTGGCACATCCCAGCAGCAGGGCAGAAAGAGTGCCCTGGATCCAGAAGTAAAACGAGCTGAATCAACGAAGAGAACACCTGAACCAAGGACATCTTGCATGTGAGGTGGAAAAGTTAAGAAGCCACAAATTAGAGAGCCTCTTTTTTCCCTTTCCTGCACAGGAGGAAGCAGAATTGACCGCCCCGCTCCCAGGACTTATTGAAACCAACCTGCTGACACCCTCAGGTTTCCAAGCGTGTGATTTCCTCCTTGTCTTTTTGTTAACGAGCACCTTCAGCTTTTAAAATTCATCATCCCACGTTATCCTTCGGGGAGTCGCCTGCTAGGATTGTTCCGGCGGATTTAATTGTGCAGCCCTCTTGGTCAATCACAGCAGCTCCCACACTCACCTGCTGTGCCTGGGCCAGCATTTTGTACCCAAAAGCAGAGTGTCCTCAGCCTGCAGGGGCTTGCAGTTAACTGTTTCAGTCTGGCTACACACCAGATGGGCCGACGTGTTCCAATTAACCGGGATTTATTAGCTCGAGTCCCTCGCAGTAGCAAGTTGAACAATGTTTGTAGACACCTCATAAAGCACCGGCTCGTTATTACCGCCCATTAGCATGCGTGCGAGATATTTTAATGTGTAAAAATTCCCCATGAAATACGGATTTTCTCCCTCGCTTTCAGAAAACGCCTGCCATCCTTACCACGTACTAAAGCGGGCAGATTTACCCCTTCGGATAGAAGGAGCTGGAGCTGTCAGCTTCCACCTCCCTCGAAACAAAACAGGAGGAAAGCCAAGGGAGCTGCTATTTGTAGGAAAGCGTTGTCAAAGTATGTAGATTTAGTGCTGCTCCCCCGTGAAGGCAGTTTTAAGGCAATATTAAGCACAGCAAATCTCATCCTCGAGACGTCAGGGTACTTACTGCAAAGGGTGATCAAGCAGAATCTGCCTCTCCTCCGTGCCCGACTCCCCGCTCATTTGTCTGGATCCTATTAGAGAAGAAGAAAAGCTGTAAGTAGAGACAAAGAGACAAATCCAAGAAGCCTGATAAGGGAAGGAAGCAGAACAGACACCCCCAACACCAAGGTTGAGAAATGAGAATGCTGGCAAAGGTTGGAGCATGTCCTAAACGAGAAATGCCCTACAAAACCAGAAATGCCCTAAACCAAACCAGAAATGCCCTAAACCAAGAGACACTGCAATGCCTGAAGTCAGCTGTGGCACTGGTGGCCTCCAGGGGCTCTCAGAAGGTCAGACTTGATCCAAACCAGGAGTAAAGCAAGATAATGATATAAAAGTAGCACCAACAGCTACACAAAAGCAGTTACTACAGGGACGGTGAATCCCTCCTCCTGAGGCACACTGGTCACCATTACACGGGCTCAGGATGTTACAAAGGCTTCCTCGGTGGCCACCAGGACAGGAATTCCCTTCCTGAGGCACTGTCCTGGCGGCTCAGATGGCCATAACCTGCACGCACCAAGGAAGGTCCTTTAATAGGTTTAAAGTTTATAATTTTAACCTTATCCCCTTCATGGGAAGCCACTCGGTTTGTGCTGAAGCCCATTCTGATTAAGCAAGGAATTACCCACGGACCAGAGTTACGATGCAAAGGAAAGCAGAACCCATCACGAGATGCGTCAACACACGCCGCACGCAAACCGATGGCGCTTCAGGGACACGTTAAATCCCCCTTCAATTAAAGAGACACCTCTTAAGAGGGGCATTAAATAATTCCCTACCGTGCAGCACGACAACTGGCTACTTCTGGATATCAGAAGCGAGGACTCCACCTCTCCCAGCCCCAAAAACCCCAAGGAAACCATCCCGAGAAGCAACAAGGGGTGAGCAGGAGGGGCTGAGGGGCAGGAACGGCACTGCTGCAGCCTTCTTGCGTGCTTAGATTAAAGAGTCCTCATCAGGAAATTAAACGAAACGGATGCCTTTCATGTTTATCAATAACGGAGCTAATGGTTTTTATGTAAATGCCACTACTCGCAGGCGGATCTGCACGAGGCTCGAGCCAGCCTCGCCGGCGACTCCCCTTCGGGCAGCCAATCTAAATGCAAATTGCAATCAAATGGCAAAACCCGGAGCTTTCTGGGACAGACCAAAAATTTACAACTCGAGACGGAGCACACGCGTTTGGGAGAACGGCCCTCCTCTTGGGCAGGAGACCTGCTGATCCCGCGCTGCTTTTTCACCCTGAACATGGATAAAAATTCAAGGTGAACGTGGATAAAAACCAAAGGAGAGCTCTGTTCTCATTTGCAGCCCTATTATTTACACAGTAGTATCTGTAAATATATTATAAAACAAATAAAACAAAGAGCGCTCTCCTCTTCTGTCCCATCCGTGTTAATACAAGGGGAATTTGTTATTTATTTATTTGCCAAGCTGCAGAGAGCTGCTGTCAGCACAAGGAGAGCCATCCTCACAGCACAAAAGCCTTTCTGAAGAACCCTTGAATCACGACACCCACCTGGAGAACACAGCACGCGAGGCGCTTTGTCGGCGCTGACGAGAAGGGGGCACTAATGGCAGACCCGAAAATAACTCCTATTAGAAACGGCGCTGCTAATTAAGCAGAATGCACAGAGGATTAATAAACCAGAGGCCAAAAATGTGAGAGCCGAGCTCGCAGAAACGTGCAGGAGTGGGTCTCGGAGGGGCTGCCCCCGCCTGCCACCAGCAGCACCAGGACCACCACCCCCGAGGGGGGCGTCCTCAGAGGGCTGCAGCTCATTAACACGGCTGCACACACACTCATTAAACAGGTGAAGAGCTAAATAAAGCACCGCTTGTCACGCGTGGCCTGGCTAAATCTGATTACGAGGGTCTGACTGCCCATCAGAAGAGGGCATTACAACAGCACAACCCTGCTTACCTTCCCCAGAAACTCTCATTTCTGGAGACTCAGTGGACTCCTCCCACAGCTGTTTAGACATCAGGGTTAAAGAGTTACTCACGGAGCTGTTGTTGTATGGATTGAGATAAAATGCTGGCTTTCAAGCCTTGAACACAACTCGCTAAGGCTCCCTCCTCTTCCTCCAAGCCCTGGTGCAGCGAGCGTCTGAGCATGGCCACGCAAAGGGCCTGGAGCACCTTCCCTATGAAGAAAGGAAGAGAGACCTGGGGCTGCTCAGCCTGGAGAAGAGAAGACTGAGAGGAGATCTCAGCAATGTGTACAAATATCTGAAGTGTGGGAGGCAGAGGGATTTGGCCAACCTCTTTTCAGTGTTTGTGGACACAGGACAAGGGGAAACAGCCACAAAATGGAGCCCAGGCAGTTCCGCACCAACACACGAAAGAATTTCTTCATGGTGAGGGTGCCGGAGCACTGGGCCAGGCTGCTCAGGGAGGCTGTGGGGTCTCTGGAGACATTTAAGGCCCATCTGGGCACCTACCTGGGCAGCCTGCTCTAGGGAACTGCTTTGGCAGGGGGTTGGACCCGATGGTCTCTGCAGGTCCCTTCCAACCCCTACAGCTCTGTGATTCTCAGCAGTGGGTCACAGACCCACATCGAGGCACGAGATCTCAAGGAAAGGCCCTCGCAGCCCCAAAATCCCCACCGTGCAGCCCCACAGTGACCGTGGCTCTCAGCCGCCCGGGGTTTCACACGCAGCCACCACATGCAAATTTAATCTGATTTCGCAGTCCGACTCGGGCTGTCAAACCACAACCCCAGCACGCTGCTGCAGCGACGTGCCTGAAAACCAGAGCTGGTCCTGCAGCAGAGCTGGTTCCTCCCGTGACGAAAGGATCGAAACCAGACCCCACATACCCGTCCTCCCGCCGCGCTACATCCTCCCTGCACGAGGGGCAAGATGCTGGCGACACGGATTGTCCTGCAGGTGGTGGAAGCTCCCCCAAAACCACCTAATTCTGCAATCTGGCAAAGGGGAGGAACAAATCTGGAACTATTTCCACTTCTGAAGTGCTTCCCAGAAGCTCCTGTTCTTCAGTATAAGTTCTGTAACATCTAAACTCACTCAGCACTCCTTTTCTCTCCCCGCTTTCCATCACCACAACCCCTCAGCCTGCCCCACCAAAGCCGAGGGTTTCCCTTACAAGAGTTCAGGTTTAAGCAGACCAAAACAGCCCGTTTGAGCTTTTCCCACCGCCTTTTGTGGCAGCCTTCAGGCTATGACGGATGCGTGGGGATGCAAAGCAAGAAGTCCGCACAAAGAGCAAGCCAGTGGGTGAGGCGGTTTTGTCCTCAGAAGGGAAGCAGGAACGACTTATTGCCTCATTAAAGAGCCTCGGCCTGCATTTTTCTTAGATATATTTAGACACTAGTGGCAAAAATAAATAATAAAATGGAGAAAAGCGATTGTATTCTTACCATACAGACCTCGTTAATCACACGGATACAAACTAAAGAGAGGAGCAAGCTCTGAAGCCTCCGTCCCACCAGCAACCTGCAGCTCCACAAGGCAGCTTCCTTCTAAACCTCCTGCAAACGGTAATTCCCGTCCTCTGGCTTGCAGGAAGCACAAATTACTACCCTCAGTGATACCTCCCCGCCGATAAACCACGGCTAAGGCTGCGTGCGGACACTGGCGCGGAGCGAAACGAGGCGGCACGCCCCGAGCAAGCATGCTGCTCGACCACTAAACACACATTTCGGTGCCCTGCGTGGGCAGCAGCTGCTGTCCCGAATGTTTTCGCAGCGCAGCCTGCACCACTTGATGAAACGGGACTAAAAAAATGGGTTGGCAAAACGGTCCAAGGGTTTCCGTGCAGGGTTATAACCTCAGAGCACGAAGAGCAGAGCCCCCAGCTCACCGTGCCCCTGCCTGCAGCACCCATCCTGCTCCTCCTGGTTCCCAAAGTCCCTCTGTGTGATGTCTGCTGGCTCCGTTTCTGTCCCCGCCAGCCACCCAAAAGATCCTGCAGCACCCCAAAAAACCAGCAGGGAGCCTGCAGGAGCAGCACCCCGAGCACTGCCCTGCCTGGATTTCGATCTGCACAAGTCACCCTTCCCGAAACAGCCCCAGAAAGCAAAATGCAGCCGCCAGCAGCAAGCAACCACGCACCCACCTGCCTGGGGGTGCTCCCCAAAGGGCCACGGCCGCACCTCAAACCTGCTGGGGGCCAAAAAACCCTCGTCGGAGGGGAGCTGAGCCCCACCGCGCCTCCTCCGGGTAGCCACAGTCCCTCTTTGCCAGCAAGTAAAAGCACTTTGAGGAGGGCTTTGCTCCCCTCCCTTCACTTTTAAAGGGCTGAAGAATTTCTTCTGAATGCTGCCGATCGCAGGCTCACGCTGGGTTATTTTTAAGAGCACAGGAGCAGATTTGCAAGACCCTGAATGAGGAAACGCCAAGCTTTTCTGAAGCAATAATAGCCCAGACAATGGTCACGGTTTCCCAAGGGTCTGAACACCGCGGCTGACAAGAAGCTTTATTCCTCCACAAAACCCCCTTCACGGGCTTGGAGGGTTTGCTTTGTGTGCTCCAGGCTCAAGTGAGAGAGTGAAAACAAAAAATCTGCCCAGGGAGACAAAAATCACTGGGAAAAGCTTTGGTGGTTGGTGTTTTGGGATAAATCCCCCTTGGTACCAAGACTTCTCCCCATCCTACCTGCACCAACTGGCTGGCTTCTCCAGGGTTAGGGGGTTGGGGAAAAGCCCTTCAGTTTCCTTCACGGATATTTGCACCACCAAACCATGCCTCTCCCCTAAATCTCCAGAGATGTGCTGCAACCCCTGACCTGCTGCCAAATGGGGGAATCGAATCCAGAGATCACATCACTCCTTCCTTCTTCTGAGGAGGAAGAAGGCTCCTTTTGTCTCCCGTTCCAATGCTGGCCTCACCCTAACTGCTTAAAAAAAATACAGAAAGATTAATACCACGAGTTCATTAGCTCTTAGTTCTTCAAACCAAGATGTCAGGGTGTGCCTGCAGGACTTCCTCACTCTCCCGTGATCTCTGCTCTCCCTTGTCCCTGTAAAAAACACGGTGTGGCACACAGCAAACCACGGTTACAGCTCAGCTTTTTTATTTGGTTGCTCTCAATCCGATCGCTTCCCAACCTGGTGCACCCCACAGCTAGGAGAGAGGGACCACAAAGCCTCTCTCCTCCAGCTTACGACACCTTCAAGGTTATCAAAACATTTCCTAACCTAACGCCACGACCTCCCTGAGTTAAATAGAGAATTAATCGCATTAAATTTCAGCGTGACAGTTACATGCTGACCCACGGAGGCTCCAAACACACAAAAAAAAGCCAAGGGCCGAGGCTGAGATATCCCAAAACACCTGGAGCTGCCCGTGCAGGACAGGAGAAAGAAGCTGCCATGGAAGAAACGACGCCAGCAGATCCCTGCGCCGTGCTGCTGATCTCTGCAGAAACCCCAGCCAGCCTCTTTTTTATTTTCGGCTCTCACTTCCAACAGATTGAGATCATCCCAGGGGCATGGCAGCGGACCAGAGCACGGGAGATCGTTTCAAGACATCCTTAATGATGCACAATTAACAGCTTCTCCCCGATTTTGTCTCATGACCTCATTCGTTAGTCAGAGTTTTTAATCAGATCCTCAAATAACACGTTTTCTAACCACCTCCAACTTTCCTTACTGCCACCAGGAGCCTGGGGCTCCTCTTCCTTCCCCTTGAGAAGGGTTCAAGGCAGCATCTCCATTTCCTTACCACCCAACCACAACGAAGCTGCCTGCACCCACGTGCAAGCCAAGCTGGTCCTCCACCACGCATTTCAGCCAAATCAGTCAATATTTGACTTTGCAAGGACCACAATTTATTTATTTTTATTAAATTCAGCGCATCGTGCCCGCAAGAGGAGATGCAGCAAAGGGTGAGGCAGCAGGACACGCTGCTTGGGGTCTGGGGAATAAACGCTGGCCCCTAGGTAACCACACAGCTCTTTTAATGGGGTATCTCTTGTCAAAAGAGGGGTGAGGGAAGGGCAGGACCTTCTGCTGCCTTCTCTGGTGCTCCACAGCTGGCAGAGAACGGGAAAAATTCAGAGAAAGAGGAAATCTATGAAAATAAGGCCAAAGAGGGGGAAGGTGATGGAAACAGGAGGAAGCCAAGCCTGCGAGGATGACAAATAA
Source organism: Netta rufina (assembly GCF_964035555.1). Taxonomy (NCBI): domain Eukaryota; kingdom Metazoa; phylum Chordata; class Aves; order Anseriformes; family Anatidae; genus Netta; species Netta rufina. The sequence continues at coordinate 119,739,949 of NC_140125.1, forward strand.
AAATTAAAACCACATCAGGCAGTTTCACCACAAACTGAACTCTCCTGCTCCTCTTACTCTTGGTTTTTGACAGAAACCACGGGGGAAAAATCAGTAAGAAGCCATCAATTGCAGGCCAGGCTCAGCTTCGCATCCCTTTCTGCAGTTTTTATGAGCTTCCAAAACTCCAGTTGCTTAAAACGAGCACAGCCCAGCAGGTATCGATGCTGTGAGCCAGCAAGGGCTCTCCCCAGATGTGATCTCTCCCCAGATGTGATCTCTCTCCCCGAGTGATTGCTTGCCAGAGAAACATCCCCAGACCACGCTCAGCATCATCGTGACTCCGAGTTCTGCACCAGCACAGGCACGAGGAATAAAAACTGCTGCAGCCACCCAAAATGTCACGTTGGTTGATGACAGAGCGAAGAAATAGGGCGACCCCTGATTGTGTCGGCGTCGAAAAGTCCCAGCGAGCAGAGCATCACAGGGAGACGGGAGGAAAAAAAGCGTTGATGAAGCTTCCCTCTTCAACAAGCAGCCACAGAAGTCTCCTCCTGATGGAGAGGACCCGAAGAACTGCTCGGGGCAGAGCTGCCACCAGCAGAGAAGGGTGCACAGGAAGAATAAAATTAAATATAAACTATGCGTGAACAGGAGATGTTCCTTGTTTAGTTCTTAATTGCGGGAGAGGAGAGGCCAGACGCCAGGAAAACAAACAGGCTGGGAACAAAACGGGGAAAGGAGACCCAAAAGCAGCAGGGAGGACAAACACCTACCACTAAATTCCTGGATTCTAATCTGGGAATTAAAAGCCCGACAGATTTAACCCCCTGATGGATTTAACCCAGCTCACCCCATGCCAAATTAGCTGCTGTTTAAACGCAGAGCTGAGGCATTGTCTGTTTGCAGGGGATTATTTTTTTTTTCCAAGCTAAACTGTTCTCGTGTTCACAGCTTGAGGAGCATCATTTATTCCTAAGAGGCTCAGCAAAACGAAGGGGGTGCAGCAAACCCTTCTCAGGAGCCCTGCAAGCAAGGAAGCTCACACCTAAACTGCGAGTTCCAGCAGTGTCAGACTTTTATCTGGAGTTTAGCAGGAAATTCAGAGCACTTCCAGGTCTATCCAGGCAGATTTGAGGATGAAAAGCCCACTTTTGCCAAAGTTAAGGCCAGCAGTGTGCAAAAAACGGTGACAAAGACCCAGAGCCCTTTCATCGTCCCAGCTTTAGACGTTCAAGAACGAAGCGAGAATTTTCTCCATAGGTTGAAAAAAAAAAAAAAAAAAGTTAAAAAGCAGTATTTAGAATAATGAACAAGCAATTTGGGCTCCAAGAAAAACATCCCCACGAGAAAAAAAACACAAAGTTTCAGAAAACGCCATCTGCAGAAGTGCTGTTAAAGACAGCTTGCTCTTTGAAATAACCAGAGCCGCAACGAACAGGGAGGAAAGGACTTTGCTGTCAGAATGTGATTAAAAAAGAAATAAATAACAAGAATAACAAAAAAACTCCATTCTGTCCTATACGCAGAGAGCCAGGAGCTGCTCTGGGAGACAGTGAAGCAAACAAATTTCCACCCTGAGACTCCAAAAGGTCACTGCAAACAATTAGTGAAATGCAATCCTGGAAGCAACGCGTGCCTTTTTTTTTTTTTCCAATCTGTTGGAGCATCTTCAGAGCTCTGGTTATTCCGTGCATCAAGGAACAAGATCAAGGATCAGGCAGGCGGTTCAATAAGTGTACGGGCAGCAGGGAACCAGCAAAGCCGTGTTTGGAAGCGAGGAGGCTGCGGCACGGCTCCTTTCCTCTTCTTCTCCCTCTCCTTCTGCAGGAGGCAGCTCCCAAAGCAGAGCTCATCTGCTGTGAAACCAGAACGAAGACATTCCTTGCCATGTAGGGGAAATAACAGCTCATTCATTTCACTTCTCCTCGCAGAAGAGCAGAAGTCGGAGCAAGGAGGCCTCGGGATAAGAAACCAGGCAATGAAAAGAAATACCTTTCCACCACGTCCCTTTCCACCTGTCCCTCAGCAGCCTTCAAAATGGGGCATTTTCTTCTTTTCTTCTTTTCTTCTTTTCCCTGTTAGGAAAAAGGGGCCAAGCAGACCCGGGTGCTGCCCTCCCAAAGGAGCAGGTGCCCCTGTGATCCCCTTCAGCAGGGAAAAAAGGAGGAGCAGAGACAGCTCCTCGTTGCTCTGCCTCTTCTTTGGGCTTTTGGGAAACAGAAACAGGCTGGCTCCTACCAGGCAGCCATCCCGCATGGCCTCGGGGCAGCAAAACTCAGCACATCGGACGTCAAAAATACAGAAATCCTCCCAAACGAGCGGTCTCCTCCTCTGGAACCGCCAGTGCTCGCATCTCTGGTCTTCGGAGAGCCAGATTAGGCTGGAGACAGGAATATCCTGCAGCAGGGTAATGGAGACAGCAAGCAGACGGGGAGAAAAGGCAGGGAAGGGTGCCCAGCAACCTCCCCCCAGGCCTAAAAGAGGAAAGAAAAAGCAAACAGAGAAAGAACAGGAGCAGTTTGGATTAGGAAACGGCTCCCAAAGATGCTCTGGGCCTTGCTGCAGGAGTAACTCCACCCCGAAAGCGAGCTCAGGAACACAAACGATGTAAAAACATTTCCCTGACAGCTCCTTCGTCAAGGAAGAAGTTAATTGCGTGGCTCAGCCTTTCTAATCAAGATCGCCCTCGTATTTTTTTTAAAGATATTTGGGGAGGGAGAGCAGTCTGGTTCCTGAAGGAGAAAAATCAGCTCGTGTACAAAGCCCTGAGATACCTGCCAGCTCCAGCTCCTAACTAACTGCACCCCTGAGACGCCTTCAGGAGCCCTGGTGCTATTTATTCATCACTGCCACGGAGCAAAAACAAAGCCCGCAGACCCTGGGGGCAAGTGTGAGGAAGCAAAGGCAGGAGTTTGCAACCTTTTTATCCCTATTAGCATTAAATCTTGGGTTTTGTAACCAGCTCGGAGATTCACAGCAACACCACGTGGCTGAGGGTACCGATTCGGGGGTTTCCCACGAAGCAGGGACCTGTTGCACGGGCAGGAGGTGGAAGAAAAAAAAAAAAAGCCAAGCTCCTGGGGTGCCTTAAATCCCAGCTGCTCCACCAGCACGGCGCCGTGTCCCAATCCGTGTAGGAGCAGCAAAAAATCCACCACGTGGAGCTTCAATTCTTCCTCTCAAGACCATCGCAGCGACAGCTCCTCCCTTCCTCCGCGTCCTTGTTTTCGTTGGAGAACTCGCTGAACACCAGCTAATTGCCCGACGCCACGGTAATTAGTGGCAGCCTCCCAACAGAGCCATCTCTGGGCTGCTTTGCCCATCGCTGGCTCCTCCTCAAGCCCCAGATGAAAATCAAGGTGCGGCGGATTCATTTACTGAGCTCTTCCCAGGAGAGACGCCTAAGGAAAGGAATATCTTACCAAAACAACGCATGGTCGGTTTGGGGTTGTTTTTTTTAAAGCTTTGTGCTGTTTTTTTTTTTATAAACCATCTGCTGTGGGACTGCTATCTTTACGAATAATCTGAGGACGGTGTTCGCTGTTGGCTGCCTTACGTTATTAGATGCTCGGCGCATTTCTGGGAGGCGGTGGGCGCCTGTCCTTCATGTTATCTCCGGCCGGCAGCTTCCCTCTAAATGAGGAAGAAAAGGATTACATTGCCCTGTCTCCTGCCCACCTGCTGCTTACACATCGTGGCTTTGATGTTATTACTTGGCTGATACCACAGGATTTCGGCCTCTTGACGTGCAGAACCTTGCAAGTTTCCTTACTGAGTGCGAGCCAGCTCTGCTTAGACTTCCCCCGAGCCCTTCAGAGAAATGCAGGGAGCAGCTCACGCCACCGCTCTGCGAATTTCAGCTCTGCTCTCGGCTCCGAGGCTCCCCCGCTCGCTTGGCAGCTCCTCTCGTCACAAGCTCCAGCGCTCCCCATGCCAACCTTTCCCAGGCAGCAGCCCCGCGCCGCGCAGGCTCCGCTCGCCGCCAACACGATCCCACCGCGTGCCCACGGAGCAGAGCTGGGATGTGATTTCCTCCTGCCCGGAATAGAAACGCCAAAAAGACGCGTGCAGATTTCATCCCGAGGCACTCGAGGACAGGGAAAAGCCAAGCACACCTTCACAGCGGAGAACCGAGACGTGCTGATAGGATCACGTACGTAGCGGAGAGTGCTGATGGTTTTAATTGCCTTAATAGAAGCAAAGGACCCCATTTCCACACCAAGTTGCCAGACAAACCCATTATCTAGTTGCCTGGACTTCGAAAGTGCTCGACCTGTCATAAAACATCCCCTAAGGAAGGCAACAGATGCATGGAACAACTTATTCCCTGCTCGCTGACATTTCGGCGTTCAAATAAATCGAATTCGCTTTCGAAGGAGTTCAGAGATGACACACGTAGCTCCACAATCCCTTCCTGCAGCACCAAGGGGCTGGCACGAAGCTCAGCCTGCAGAGCCTGGTGGCACAACAAGCTTGTGAGCACAGCAGCACCCTTACCAAGAGCGGGATCAATCCGCGGGCTACCTGCGCTGCCAGGAAAATACCTGGAATTGTTTTGAATCACTTCACGTAACAAGGCTAACCAGCTGGAAACTCTGCAGAAGGAAAAGGAAGAGTTACCCATACAGCAGGAAACGTTATTTAGCTTTTTCTGGCAGAAGAAACCTAAGAGGGTTTCCCATGTTCACGGGTTAATCCCGCGTTCTGCTGTCGTTTGCATCTGTAGAAGAATGACAGCCAGCTTCTGAATGCGTCAAAACTCACAGAAGAGGAAGGAAGAGCAAGGAATACAGAAAAAAAAACATCCACACCCAACTCCACGCAACCTTTAAAGAAACTGGTAGGCTGGGCAGAAGTCCTAAGATGAATGAAAAGCACTTTACAAGTTTCCCAGGGAACTTTTACACCAAACCAACAGATAATCTGTAGTCCCCAGTGGGAGTCTTAGGGTTCCCTCCCCCAAAGGGGCAAAAAAAACTTTAATTTTCTTGATTTACGAGTCTCAAATCTCTGTATTTCAATCGATTTCATCAACAAGAGAAAGGTCATTTCACAGTTTCACTGCAGAGATCAACATAGCCTTGAGAAACCAAGAGCCAGTCACCACGAGGCGGGGGGGCAAATGCCAGAAGAGGGAGCACAGCACACCTACGCACTTTATCTATAAATAAGTAAATAAATAAATAGAAAGATATCGGAATTTTATAGTTAGAATGATCTTGTAGGGATTGTCCAGCAAGTCAAGGTACAAAATGTCCTTTCAAAAACCGTTTGTGACAGATTAGTCAGACCTCTAAAACTGCTCTTGCTGGTAGCAGGCAGCAATTAACTAATAGTGATGATTTAAGAAAAAAAATGGGAGTTCAATTTGCTCTTCAAAACCGGGCCTGCAGCTGCTGTGTACTGGCATCAATTTACCTGGTTGGCCAGCAACCCGGGCAACGCAGGGATTTATGAGCTGTGAGCCACGGAGCTTTGTATTCTCCTGTCCTCGTCCTTCCTACCAAGCCCCAAAACCTCAAACTGCCTTTGCACCTCTTCTCAGGCAACATCCACCTGATTTGCATCCGAGGATCAGATGTCTAGGCTGCAGGAGCCGACCCAAGCACAGCAATCACCAATAAACAGGGCTTTAAAGCCTTCTCCAAGGAGAAAAAACTGTGGGTTTTGCTTTTGAGGATACATCTAAATTGCAAGCACAGCTCTGCAGGCATACTCAGGCCAGCCTCAGCATCAGCATGGGTTGTAGGAGCCAGCTGGATATCCCAGCTGCATCCCCCAAATCCCACGTGAATACTAGCAGAGAGATGCCTACCTGTCCTAAATTGTCATATCCTTAAGCATGCGTGTGAATATCACTTGTGTTTTTCTCAAGGAAACATAAAAACCGCACTTATTTTGCTTGCTAGGTGGTTAGGACATAAGGATCCCAATCTGGGTTAGAATTAATTCGTTGAAGTAAGAGGAAAAAAAAACAACCTGGGTTAAAGCCCAGTGAAACGATCGTGGGAAGGAGAAGGAAACCAGGCAAGGCAGCTGGGATGGGGGACAGCAGTCAAACAGCAAGGAGGAAAATCAGGCAGCACAGGGTGTGAGAGTGGGGAAAAAAGCACAAATACACAGCCAGATGAGACAAACTCTAAACAATTTAACATTATCATAGGATTTCAAAACTTAATAGTCGTGGAAAACAGACTCAAGATGGTGTCTGGCTCCCCGTGTGCAAGCAAGCCCTGGGAACGCATCGACACCATGTAAATCCTTGTCTGAACAGTCCCAGAGACCCATGAGGAAGACGATCCTTCCCATCCCACCTCAGCAGCACATAAACAGCCTTCCAATTTTGCAGTTTATTGTTGAGAAACAGCCTAAACGACAGCGGTTAAATAAGCATGTTTTTCTTCTGTTCTGTTTTCTGCTGCTTTTGCTCCGATTTGACAACTGCCAAAAGCCGTCCTCACGTGCAAACAAACAAGAGAGCTAACTAACAGTCCCTGCTTGCAAAATCAGGGAACTTCAGGAAACTATTTTGGCCCTTCCCTTTTGCAAAAAAAAAAAAAAGAAAAAAAGCTGCGAGGAGTTCGGGGGCTGTCCGTGCCACGGCTGAGCTGCCAGAGGAATTTGGCCGTACCGGGCTCAAATGAAGGCAATTAGCCCTGCTCTGGGATCTCTTAACACTGAACCCATGTAAAGCCTGATTTCTGGACATAAAAAGCTGAAAATAAAAGATATCACAAAGTCGTAACTGAACGTGGGTACAGCCACACGTAACACCAGGAGCCTTCACTGAGGGTAGGGGATTTGTGAGGGGAAAACACGTTTCCCACCACCACGTAACCAGCCTGCAGTCCATTTGTGACTGATAGAAGGAGGATTTAGGATTATTCATCGCTTGATGAGGCGTGACAAGGCACAAAACACGTTCCATGTGACACTTTACCTCAGATACATGACAAATGCCGATCAAAACACGCCTGCGATGCCTGTGATAGGCGCTGGCACCCCGCACACGCAGATTTCTCCCCCCTGAAAACAGAGAGCCGCCTGCATGTGACACCCGCTTCGGGAAACAGACTTATTTAATCTCTGTTTTTACAGATTAAATAAGCCTCACAGCACAGAAAGCAGCAGTTTTAAAGCCAAACGAGGCGATGAGGCCACACGAGCTACCAGAGGGCAGAAGCAACAGGAGCCCGAATTTTGACAGGGTGGCAGCGGGGCAGCACCCCTCTGAAGGACACGGTGTTTTAGTGAACCTTTAATACAAATTTAACCATTTCTGGCCCCTTCAGACAAAACTGTTTCCTCAGGGACCAGCACAACTGGGTGGCAGGCAGCGATAACGCGTTAACACAGTTTAATCCCACTAATTTTGTTTAATTCCACTATTTGAGGGGAAATTTTATTAGGGAGAGACCCCTACGTTTTAGGGGAGAACAGCTGGAGAAATAAAATGTAGAAATAATTAAAAAAAACACCACAAGGATACCCCCCCCAAAAAAAATAAAGCCCTGAGGGACCGTGCCCCCGGACTGTACCACTCCCCTCACACCCCCTGCCCCGCCATGGAGGGGGGGCTCGGCACCCCCCCGCCCCCCGGTCCGTGGTACGGTCCAGCCTACCTCTCGGCGCCCTCCCGGCGGAACCTCGGGACCGGCGGGGGTGGGGGGGGAGCCGCGGCCCCTGCCTCGCTTTACCCCCGCTTTGCCCTGCCCTGCTCCCCCCCCCAGCCCCCCCCGCCGCCGGCGCGCAGTTGGTTCGTTCCGAGCAGCCGGCCGGGCTTCTCCCCCTTTAGACCGCCGGCTCCCTCACGTCTTCGGCCATTTCCGACCGGACCGGCGGAAGTTGCCGAAGCGGCGGCGGAACTTCACGAGCGGAGCCGAAGGGCGGGCGGAAAGAGCCGAAGCGCTGACGGAACTTGCCGAAGGGCTTTAGGGGAGCGAGGAACGCGAAGGAAGAGGGGAGGGGAGCCGCTACGGAAACTACCGAGAATTGCCGAAGCGTCCCAGCTCTGCTCCGTCACGAGGCGAAGTGCCCGAGGCCGGAGGGCTCCCGCTTGCTCCACAGCCGCCCGCTGCCGGCGCCGAGCGGGGCGGCCGGCCGAGGCGGAGCGCTGGCCCTTTAAATGGTGGAGGGGGGCGGGGCGGCGCCTCCCCCTCCTGCCCCGAGGTGGGCGCCGGCCGCTGCGCATGCGCGCTGCGCACTCCCGCTTTTCCCGCCTAAAGGTGGGCGCGAGGGGACGCCGTGAGGGGACGGGGTCCCGTCAGCGAGCCGGGTCCTGTCAGCGATTGGCGCGGTCCCAGTTAAGCCCCAGTTATCCCAGTTGTGCCCCAGTAGTTCAAAGTTGTGCTCCAGTAACACCCAGATGTGCCCTGGTAACCCACACTTCTGCCCCAGTAGCCACCCGTTGCACCCAAGTAGCCACCAGCTGTGCCCCAGTAGCCACCAGTTGTGCCCCAGCAGCTACCCATTGTACTCCAGTAGCCACCAGTTGTGTGCCAGCAGTCCCCAAACATGCCCCAGCAGCCCCCAATCATTCTCCAGCAGCCTTCAGTTTTGCCCCAGTAGCCACCCATTGCACCCAAGTAGCCACCAGCTGTGCCCCAGTAGCCACCAGTTGTGCCCCAGCAACTCCCAGTTCTGCTCTGGTAACCCCCAACTGTGCCCCAGTAGCCACCAATCATGCCTCAGCAGCCCCCAGTCATGCTCCAGCAGCCCCCAGTTTTGCATCAGCAGCTACCCATTGTACCCCAGTAGTCACCAGTTGTGCCCCAAAACCTTCCAGTTGTGCCCCAGGAGCCCCAATCATGCCCCAGCAGCTACCCATTGTACGCCAGTATAGCCACCAGCTGTGTCCCAGTAGCCCCCCATTGTACCTCACAAGCCCCAAGTTGTGCCCCAGTAGCCACCCATTGTACCCAAGTAGCCACCAGCTGTGCACCAGGAGCCACCATCATGCCTCAGCAGCCACCCATTGTACCCCAGTAGTCACCAGTTGTGCCCCAAAAACTTCCAGTTGTGCCCCAGTAGCCACCAGTTGTGCACCAGCAGCCCCCAATCATGCCCCAGCAGCTACCCATTGTACCCCAGTATAGCCACCAGCTAAGCCCCAGTAGCCCCCAATCATGCCCCAGCAGCCTCCAGTTTTGCTCCATTAGCCCCCAGCTGCTTCCCAGCAATCACCAGTTGTGCCCCAGTAGCCACCAGTTGTGCCCCAGCACCCCTATGAGGCACCCATGGAGCTCAGTCACCCCTCAGCTCTATGGTCAAACCCTCTGCTGGGACTGCAAAGGTTGCCATCAACCCCCTGGAGAGATATTCTGATGGTTTCTGGTAAAAAGGACCATGAAAATACGTATATGCTGGGATGCTGATACAGAGACGTAAAAGTGATTGCACACCCTGCTTACTGGTACTACACCATCACCACCCATTTCACTTCATTACATCATTACTTCATTACATCAAGGGCCAATCTGGACAGTTTGTATTAATATCGCAGATTATGACTCAATCTGGACAAAAGAGGTTTAAAGACTGTGGTGGTATAAAACGTCATTCGTGGTTTTAACCTTTCTTTTCTGACTAAACAGCATTTACACTGACAGCAGCATTAACGCTGTGAAGTAAGAGCAGCTATGTAAAATGTAGGCTGACAAGTACCAAACACACCAAAAGATGGTGACTGAAGCAAAAGAATTAGAAAAATATAAATATAAAAAAACAGTGAGGAAATAAAGGGAAGAAAAAAGGCAAGTGATGGTGCCAGTTATCATTTTACAAGAAAACCAAGCCAAACTGAGCTTCAGTACTTTTTATTATTTTATGCACTTTAATTCTGCACTTATATTAGGGCCCCTTGAGAGGCAACCCTATCTGTTGGAATCATGTCTCCCCCCAAAGCACCCAAACTGACAACTTTTGGGGGACTAAAGAACGTGACAGAAAAAACAAGGTTTTTATCTCCATAGGAGCGCGTAGGGTGGCAACTGTAGTGTGTCTCCAGGAATCTCAGCTTTAATAAAACATGAGCACTTGAAAGCTGCAAGGAACCACTTTTCCACTGCTCTGCACTTTTTAACAGTCATTTAACACATGTGTAAAGAAACTAACTTTTCTACCAAGATGAAAAAACAGTGGGGGGTGAGGGGGAGAGCAGGTCTACCTGTTGTTAAAGAATACAAAAGGAAATCTCAACAAACAGAAGGGCGGGCATAGGTAGTGCACGTTGAAAGGATCTCACAAACAATATTTTATATATTCCAGGAAAAAGAAGATGGATGATTAAGGCATTGCCCAGTATAAAGGCAAGGTTATCACCCAAATTGCTGGACACAGCCATGTCAGGACACAAGGCGAGAGACTAATTCTTATCCCAGCTCCCAAAAGGAAACAAGCTCTCAGGAACAGCAGCCAGCACGGCAAATCCTTCTTGCAAAGCAGCCTCAAGGCTGCTGCACATTACATCGATGTAGGCAGCTTCAGATTTAAACCCCTTCTCCGTGTACTAACCCCTTCTTATTCCAAGGCAACAGGAGCTCAGTATAAAAGAGGAGTTTTCTGCTTCCCTCCCATCGAGCCAAAACTCTTCAGCTGCCTTACGCGTATCCCAACAGAAGTATTATCATGTTCAAACATCCTCATTTCCCACCCTTTCTGCTATCAGGGCTTTTGTTTTCTTACAGCCTGCTCATACGCCGTATCCAAGAGCACACATAAGGTGTTACCTCGGAAATGGATCCGAATGGGCAGTCTGTAAGCTGCGATGAATAAAAATTTAAACAAATATAAGTTGCATGACTCCTTTCCTAGCAGAGGAAATGCGGTGAGGGTCCGTGCTGGCACGCACCCCAGGAGAGGGAAGAAATGCTGGCTGTCAGAGGCTGAAGACAAAAGCCAAAATCTAAGGAAAAACAGCTTCATTAGTCCCTCTGCTCACAGAACAACTTATTTAGACACCTGTGTATGATTTCATTGCTGGGAATCTCCCTTGTGTTACCTTTTAAGTAGCTCTACAGCTGGCAGTTGCAATGTAATGCAGTGGATGCCACCACTCCTTTGTGGCCTCCTTTTCTCTATCTGAATAGTCCCCACTTGACCTCTTTCCCTTTACCAAATTCCCTCTCATCCCACTCGTGGTTCTCACATCCAACACACCAATGTTCCCTCTGTGCTATAAATTACAATCGAGTCGTTTCAAGCAGGTATTAAGGAGTTTCAGAGCCAGCCAACACACAGGTCCGTGGCACGCTTCCATGGCCTGGAATAAACCTCAGAAAAACATCCGTTGATCCTTAAGAGAACAACAGTCGGAGGGGAGGACCCTGAACTTTCATCTTTTCCCTACTTATGGGCCTTTTGGTAAATCTTTTTATAAACTTCTTTCTCCTCCCTTCCACAGGAGACAGCCCCAAAGCCTGACCATCTGTGGATTTCACGCGTTTTGTGGATTTAGGCTGCACTCTTCACCTCAGACATTCCCATGAGATTTCACAGGATTCAGTCTCCTGTTAGCCCCCAGGGTGCTGGAGGTATAAGAAACATCTCTCAGCCCCTATGCAACAGCTACACCTACACACCAAACCTAAATTTTCAAGCCTGCTGAGCTTCTGTCCCCTTTTGTCCATCAGATAACCCACGGCACGCTTCACACGAGAGGAAATGTTAATCTGGAATATTGGCCAAACTCCAGATTAGTTAGTCCCATTCTGATGATTTACAATCTCCCTGCAGTTTTTTAGTGGATACAGATTTTTTTTCCCCCTTACTTTATGTCCTAAAAGTAGTGGCCTGGTCCTGCTCATGCTGCTGGAGCAGCTGCCAGGCTTTGCAGCCTAAGTAGCTGCATTTTGGGGTAGGCAACGCTTAAATAAAGCACGTTGAAGACCCCATGGGCACAAGAAGTACTTCAACAACACACCCTACTGCTGGGCATAAAGCAAAGGGCTAGAGGATGTATGGAAACTAAGCAATAACCGGAATAACACTGGAATAGTAATCAATAATAGTGGAAAAGGAACAATTAGCATAAGAATGGACACATGGACATGAAGTGCAAAGACTTTTTCCTCCCAAATACTAATGCAGGCTTGGACCCAGCACAGCTCCAGCTGGAAACCAAAGAGCAAGGACAATAAACCCTCAGCATCCTGCACAGGGAAAGCAGATTATGAGGGAAGGGGAAAGTTAAGTCTATAAAAGCAGGGAAAGCTTTCAGCAAGATGCTGGGGTGCTAGAGGACACTGCCGGGTAGTAAAAAGGTGTGAGGAAAAGAAATGTCCGTCACCTTTTTAATAAAGGCCCGTTTTACATAACCATTTGAAGGAAAGAAAAATTGAGGCGAGAAATGGGGTAGAAGGTTTTGTTTTAGGGTGTAATATCACACTCAGAGTATGTCGAGTTGCACTGCCACACATTTTATTAAGAGCAAACACTTGTAGATAAATTCATTAAATGACTGCATTATGCTTTGTTTGGAAACCCATACATAACCACGCTGTGTTCTTAGCTTCACGAGAACCACGAGGCCTAAAAGGGCAATTTTCACATTTCGGCAACAATGAAGTTAGGAGAGATTAGGACGCTGGTTACAAACAAACCGTGAGAGCCCAGATGGCTCAGAGGATGGGTAATGAGACATGCAGCCTTCCCTCCTCCCCCAGTGTGGCCCAGATCATTAGCGACGGAAAGCTGTTACTAGCACTGGGTGAGTATTTCTCACAAGTAGTTTATTGACCAAAACGTGGGTTTGCCCATCCCCAAACCTACTGGCAAACCAAATTCCACATGATGATTCCCTCCAGGCTGTGGTGGAGCTCGATGGTGTGTGAGGGTGAAGGCTGAGGGTGTTGTCTTCCTGCCCCACGTGCCCATAACCACTCACAGCAATTCCACAGCAATTTTGTGGACCTGATTTCCCTTGCCTTTTTTTTTTTTTTTACGGCTATCTGAAAAAATGAAATGCTTTGAGTCATACGGAGTCACGACTGAGTCAGAGAGTGTGAATCAAGCCCAGCCAGGTGAATTACGAGCCAGTTGTTTGATGGTGGCACCCAGAGAACAGAGAGGTGCTCCACGCAAGCAAGTTGGCTCATGGCACGGTAGTTTTTTGTACTGAATAACTCCTAGACTAAATTTGTACTAAACTCCAAGACTAAATAACCTGCTGAGCTCCTTTACCTGTCCTGCAAAGGGTTGTTCCTCTCCCATCCGCACCTCGGCCCTCATGGGATGTGCAGCAGGGAGAGAAAATTTGCCTGAATATGCTATGCTTGTTTCTCTTTTTATCTAGACTTAGCTCTATCAATCCAAAAGAAATAGATGAGTCACCCAGAATCAAAAAAAAAATAGATATATTGAAGATGTATCTAAATCAAATTTATCTACAGAAATTTTGAAAAAGCACGTTAAGAGATGTTCATATCACAATGCTCCTGGAGATTTCAGTGATTATTAATAAAGAGGGGCTTCGAAGCAGGAAGCAGCAACCCGGTCTGGTGACAGCCAAGCAAAGACCTTGCTGGATCTCAGCTACGACTGTGACACGATCCCAGTGCTGCCTCCTTGGTCAAGGCTCCTCCACCGCCTGAGCCCTGCTGTGCCAAGGACTCTGCCTCATTTCTGTAGAATTCCCGTGAATTCCTTAACCACCACAGCTAACCGTGCTTCCCTTCATCTCACAACAGATGCTTTGAAGTTTTCCCGAGACACCCAAGAAAGAAGACACATCCAAATACCTAGACTACCCCCAAACTCCACCCTGGAACAGATGGCGAGGTTATAAATACAGAAGGCATCTGGTTAACTACTGGTATGAAAAAGCTGGCAAGCCACGGCTTATTCTGTTCTACTAAATATTCCGTAATTTGAACTATATTTAAACGGGACTTAACAAGAAGCAATCGTTTCATTTGTATCTAGCAGAATCCCTAACCACCTACACGCTGTAGCTGCAGCGGAGCTTGTGCATTACGCCCTTGTCTACCAAAAGCACTTTTTTAATTAAGCATTCAGCAGTATTTAAACTCAAATTAAAAGCGACTGCACAACAAGCCGCTCAGCCCCTCCTCGGTGGAGTACAAAAGCATCATTTTGAGCGCGTGCTCTGTTCCACCAGACAACCAGACTCGAGGCCACGAGTTTCCAGCACTTCAGCTCAACCTCGAGCCCGCACGATTTGAGGGGCTTTGACAAGCTGCCAGATTGCCCAGAGTATTTCAAGAGGCAGAAAGCTCCAAGAGCCCAGACTCCGCTTAAGCCAGCTGCTTCATTTGTCCCTGGGTTCAGCTGCCACAGTGGAAACTGGAGATAATACTCCATCACCGTGAGATGATTCCTACATCACCGTGAGAAAAAGATCTGTTAGAAATTATAGTCAGAATATGGTAAAGAAGGTTGCTAAGCACATCCACATGGTGAAAAACACACAAAAAAACACCTCAAGACCCTGAAGCAAAGCCAGACCCGAGTGCGCACGCTGCACATGTAACCCTGAAATGTGCGATCCCAAAACTCTGCTTCAATAATCTTTGGGGACAACACTCTGCAGCTGAGTGAATCATCTGCGATTGCTGGAAATCCAAAGCGATAGCATGCATGAAACGATCAGTCCGGATTAAAGTCACTGGGGGAAAAGGCTGGAAAAGGCTGTCTGCTGGGTTAGAGGTCTGCTGGAGACCCCACCGTCAGGTTTGGCTGTGTGCAGAGAGCCTTTTAAAACAACGAGAAAGAAATTCTCCTAGGAACTGGTTGATAAGAGAGCCTTAAATTCCAGATATAGAAGGAAGAACAAATACTAACAGCGGGGCCCGGCGAGCCCTGGATGGAAGAGCTGCCAGATTTCCCCACAAAATAGGCGCTGAACAAACAGGAGGTGATGCTGCCGCGGCCTTCTGGCAAATAGTGAGGCTGTGATAATAAGAGCTGCTTGTGATCACTCAATTCAAGCCTCCTTCCCACAAATTGGTTCGGATTAAGCAAAATCAAAGCGGGTCTGCGAGGTTTTGGGTTCCACAAAGGGAAGCTGAGGTAATTAACTGGTTTGTGAAGCTGACCAAGCTGCATGGCTGAAAGGCTCCAACCAGGCCTTGAAACCAAAGAACAAAACCCATCTCCCATTTACATCCTGAATGGAAGAGGTGAATAAAAAGCATGCATGGGGATGCCAGGAGAACACGCAGGAGATTAGGGAGAGCCACGCTCAAGCCCCAACCCTTAATAAATGAGCTGCACCACGGCAGCACAGGACAGCAGCATTTCAACCAGGTCTGCACAACACCCCAGCTACAATTTAAAAATCTTTGTAAGCCTAGAAGTGGCTGGGAACCTCCTCGCCTTTGATAAAATAAAGGGGCTCTTTGGCCAGAAAGGCGTTTTGATCTTATTTATTGGGATTTTAGCAAAGCGGCGAGAAATCTGGGGAATTATTGGTAAAGGGGGGAAATGGGGATCAATAAAGAGAACAGCGAGATCAATAAGAAACTCCAGCGAGCACTAAGTGCTGCAGGTTTTGTAGAAAGCATCATTACAAAGGTAAATAATAATAAATGTCATCTTTTTAAGCACAATCTATTTCAAGGCCTACACTTACTATAAGGTACCAAAATGATTTAAATTGGACAATATATATAGAAATATATATCTATCTAAGCACGACAGGCCTGCTGCCAAAATCGACCACGAAAATAGGGAAACGGTTGCCAACTGTGCGTTTTTGCAGGGCAGAAAGGATGCTTTCTTCTTTCCACAGCTCACTCCGTGCTATTCTTAGTGCATTAGAAACGGAGAAACCAACTCAAAGCTGAATCATTTTGCAAGTGTTTCTTAAAAGAAAAACTTTCTACGTGTTTTTTTTTTTTTTTTTTTCCTTTTTTCTCTCTCACCTGCAGGATCCTTAAATATATTTGCAAAAGAGGGGACGGAAATCCTGAGCCTGGTCCCTTAATGCTGAAGTCATCGTCATTGCAGAATGCCATTAATACATTTATCAGGCTCCATCTTCGCAGCAATCAGGTTTTTAGCCCCGTTACACAATTCCCATCAGGAGGCTATTCAAGAGCCTCACTTGGGTTGAGGCATTCTGCTCATTTCCAGCTTTAACACATTCTGAGCTGTTTGTTCTTGTGCCCGAATTGTCATTTAACTTAAAGAACTCTTCTCCCTCCCTGGCGTTTACAGCAGTGTATTTATAGAGAAGGAATATCATTTTTCTCTGCCTTTTTTTGTCACTGGCTTGCCATCCCGGCTCCTCTAAGGGGGTTGTGAAGCAGCTGCTCTGTTCTCCGGATCATTTCCAGCAGACACCCGCCCCTGCACCTCGTACAACTCCAGGCACTCCCCTGCATGACCAAGGAGTGCAGAATACATTTTAAACAATACCTCACTAACACCTTCTGCAGCGGCCTTCACATTTCATTGTCCCTAGTGGAAATTTTGATGACAAACATGACCCTGGTATGTATCTATGGCATCAGTACATCGCTTACCCTATAAAAATCCTGTCCTATATGGTCCAGTTCCAATATAGGAAACCCTACATTGCATCCGAGCTTGCACTATGTTCCCTTCACACAAACAGCCCTGAACTCATTAATTCCTTTCATGCTATATCCCATTTTTCCTATTTTTATGACCTCTCCAAATACCATTAGTTTCTCCTATTCCATTTATTAATACATTAATTAACAGCCGTCTTAGGACCAGACCTTGAGGATCACCGCCGCTAACTTGCCCGACAATCCTTTTTCAACCACCCTACCTTTTCTCCTGTGACTGTAGGATTTATTGATGCAAAACACAGAAAATAGTTTGCTTCTAAATGATTGATTTAAACTGTCTTGCTTTGTATTTTTAGTCTTTTTTTTTTTTTTTTTCCTGCCTTTTGCTGGAAAAGAACAACAAAGGGCTATTGCTCCGTAAATCAGGCCTTCGGCTAACTGGAGAGCTGTCCTACTTTCTCAGCTGGGCATTTGTATAAATTAATAAACTATGCAGGTTCACTCGTTTTATGTTAAAAACGGGAAATGAAGTTTCTTAAAAATGGCAAATGAAGTTTCTTAATGACTAGCCCGACTTTTTAATTGCACTTAGGATTTATGCCGCAAATAAAAAAAAACAACAATTAGAGTGTAGGAAGACGGCATGTAAAATTTGTAGTTAAATAAAATTAAGCTAAATGTGCTGAATGCATGGTTTAAATGAAAACAAACTGTTCCGTTGTACAAAGGAATGCTGCAGCCTATATATAGAACTAATTTTATCTATTCAGCATGTCTTCAGGTTTCCAGAGCTTGAAACGAAATTAATTTCTATTCTCATGCAAAGGAGGAGATGGTCCTGAAGTCAAAGGAATGTGGCAAAACCTCTTTCATTGAGCATCTTATTTTAACCCAGATCGCTCCCACAGCTCAATTTGCCCACTGCCTGTGTCCTGAGCAGATGGAAAGAAGAGCAACAGCAGTGAGCAGAGGTGGAAGGGGAGCACACGACTGCTTCTGCTGATGTTAGTCCTGCTGAAAATGCCTGTGGAAGCACACTCATGGCATTGGAGAGGACGCAGACCATACCTGATGCACTCTGGTGAGCACTGGGCAGCTGAATTTTCAGGACTGTGGACCAAGGCACTCAAGGAGCTCATCAGGAACTCTGAGATCGTCCAACAGGTGGCAATGCGTGTGTTTAATCAATGCCAATTCCAGCTCCCAGGAGAGCAAGAAAAAACAGTGATTTGCTCTCCCAGCTACAGCAATGTTCCACCAAAACCCCTGTGTGGGGTTTTAAATTCATTCCAATTTAAAGACTACAAAATCAGAATATTCCGGGTTGGAAGGGACCCAGAAGGACCATCGAGTCCAGCTCAAGAATAAGAAAAATCCTCTCTCCCAGCGTAACAGAACAATACTACATTTTGTCTTTTTTCTTTTTTTAAATTAAAAAAATAGGTTGAACTTCAGGAGCGTTCCTGTACTGGAAGCAATAGAAGAAGCTGAATACAGCGCATCATAAAAAGATGCCACCGGGATCTGTTAAAGCCAACAAAATTGAAAACACGGAGAAGGAAGGGAGCCAAAAGCCCAGAGCCAGATTTCAACTTGGCCGACGCCGTGGCAGGGGGCCAGGGGAAGACGTGTACCAGGAGCAAAGGAGAGGGGAGGCTCCTGCTGCAACCCAGGAGCCAGGTTTCGGGGGCAGACAACCCCTGCCATCACCTGGATGGAGCAGGTGAGGTGAGAGCAGCGAAGTGATGCCCGTTTCAGCCTTCTGGGGCTCTCTCCTGGCGTTATCTAAACTCAGCTGTAAAAAAAATCTCGTAGTAAGCCGTAGCATTAATAGCCACGGAGCTGTTATATATTCTTCAGAGGGCTGTGAAACCAGTCACTGAGTCTCCCAACCACCTCCGTAGGTGCAGGAACTGCTTAAAGATGGAAACGGAGGCAAAATGTCGAAGTCATCGGCCACAGCTCCTAAAAGGGAATCTCCTAAAAGGGAATTTTAAAACCCAGCCAAGCACGAGGCAGAAGTGCTGGGCTCCCAGTCACTGCCCCCTCTCACATGGCAGACTTTCCCTTACCTCCTGAGCCCAGGAAATGGATCTGCTACCTAAAATATTTCCCCCAACACCCCAAAATCCCTTAATTTACAGAATTACTCCTCAAGTGGGCGTGAGGCTGCTGTCGTATCTCCCCTGTGCAGGCAGCGATGGGCAGAGCAGCAGAGGAAACCGAGCGGATGCAGTGATAGCACAACGGAGATCAACAGGAAGCTTTGGCCACTACCTTGCATTTCAGCTGATGTGGTTTACCCGGGGAAAAAGAAACCCAACAGCAACACGCACAAACAGCAGAACCGACTCATCAGAGCGTCGGTAAATCACAGGCCCAAGGCGCTCATCTCCACCTCTGGAAGCTTCCCAGAATCGCTCCACACCTCGGTTTTTCCTCCAGCAAATGGAATTGCCTCAAAATTTTTGAAGAAAACTACAGAATAAGGCCAGGCTTATAACAAACTCTTGGAGGAAAGGCAACGTGGAAGTACAGAGCATCTCTTTTACTAACACCCCGCTCAGCGCAGATCTCCGGAGGAGACCAGAACTGGAACAAATGTTTTTAAAAAGTGCCAGAAACAACGATATGTTACTGAAGGGAGAATAAACCCGACACACTCGTGTTTTTAAGCACCTTAATAACATTACCAACAAACCCCGCTGCATTTTCTCCACAGACACAGCGCTGACAATTGATTCGAATGGATGGCACGTCGCTAACGCGCCCCTTTGACTCTCCGAAGCAGATAAAAATCCAGAGATCGGGCTTCCTCGGTATTCGTATGCTAATACGCACGGCTTTAGGGAAATTGTTGCGACTCAGCCTACAATTCCCTCGTTCAAGGACCCACCAGCAATTTTCGGGCCGCTCGCAGGGTTTCTTACGGGCTGTCATCAGCCTGCTGCGGTATCTTCTCGGCAAAAATCCGGCACGAGCACCAGGCAGGCTTCCCCTCGCTTCAGACAGGCGGGATTAGAGCTGACTCATCCTCTTTTTTTTTTTTTTTTCCCCTTTTCCTGACAACTTGTAGAGGCTCATTTTCAATTTAGTGTTCCCATGTTACGTGAGGAGAAGGCGCCTGGATGCGTGCGAGAGATGATTCGTTTTTAATCTCCAGCTATTCCTCTTGCTAACTGTTTCTTCTGCTTCAGCTCCTTGGAGGTATTTTATTATTAAAATCAAATGAATTCTCATTTTTCCTCTCGCTTTTATTGAAACAATAGGACTTGCAAGAAGCCCATATAGGACCCGCTCGCCATCTCGCGTCCTTGGCTGCGACTCCCCAGGAGGCACGTGAGCCGCCCCATGTCCTGCAGATCCACACTGCTCCCCGGCACAGCCAGCTTCTTCCAGAGCCACTTTTGCCCAAATCACAACCACATTTAAACAAAAAACAAGTTTTCCTGCCAATACAGACCACCACCTGCAGGATTGGGGTCCAGTTGATGTCTCCAAGTCTTCCAACTGGATCTCTCCCTCGTGGGCACCGCCAGGCATCTCCTCTTGCAGGTTGGAGCTGCTCCTCTCCCCGAGGCTTCGCAGGTACCTGGGCTGCCTGTTTATCATCATCTTGCCTCTTTATCATCATCTTGTGCAGCCTTAATTAGCCTTGCAGACCTGTGTCTCTTCATCAGGGCTGACTGAAATACTCTGGCAGGCTCCGAAGTTGCTGGGGTGGCGCAAACGCTCGCGCCTGCTAAGACTGGATGAGGATGACTCTGATCTGGTAAGAAAACACCGTGGATGTTGAGCGTAAGGGCAAAACAAGGGAGTGCCACTGTGCCTCCGAGCAGAGCTCACCCACAGAAACAGCCTACAGGCTTTTTTGGCACAGCCACCCAGAGAAAACAGCACTCGGATGTACTAAGGAATAAGGAAATTCCCAAAATGCCACATTCATAAAGAGCCCCCTAATTTACTTAAGCCACTTTTTTTTTTCCCAGATGTCCACTCCGACACCTCCAGGATCCTTTCAGACTATGGCTAAGGCAGTCTGAGGTTGTAACAGGTAAAGGAAAAGCTCAAAAGCATGAATTCCTTTATTTCTTCAATTCCTCTCATGTCACCACCACTGTGAGTAAGTTTTGCTGGGCTCTCCTCCTGATGGGCTTTCCTGGGGACTTCAAAGGCAACGAACACACGAGCCAAAAAGCCCTCAGGTGGCCAGAGCTGCCTTACAAGAGGCAGACACTCTCCCTCCAGCCTCTCTCCAACCCCCACTTCATCAAGCGGCTTGGTAAATTGATGAATTACAGCTCAACGATCTCGCTGCGATGCCTTCTGCCGAGGGATGAAGAATGCCCTGCCAGAGCCTCCCGATCCCAGGTGATGGATTTGAGCCCAGGCTGCACCACAATTCCTTGGGGCTGACAGCCTCAGCTCTTTTCACTCTTCAGCTTTGGAATATTCGATCGAATAAATCCCAGGGCGTGATTTCCCACAAGGTTGTTCAAAAACACCAGCAGCCCTCCGATTGCTGGCCCCCAGCTCGTGCCATGCAGCCCTCGGGGACACGGACCCCCGAGGACCAACATTTCTCATTTTTGGCCACCTTCTGGAAGGTTTTCTCTTTTTTCATGTTTCCAATTTGATAGGAGGCAGCTTGGCTGGATAGCAGCGCTTTGAAGATGTGGGAAGCCGAGAAAAGATAACAATTAATTTAGATCGTTTTCTCCCAGCACATACAAACACTGGATAAGAGGAGGAACCTCCGAGCTCCCACGCTTGAGCTTTAGAGAAATACAAAGCCTTTGGGGATGCAACATGATTTTTCCTTCCCGTTTTCTGCTCCTTAAAAAGGCTCAGAAGGGAGCAAAGCCTCCCCCAGCCTGGCTGCACAGATCTTGCACACGGAGCTTCAGCCGGATCCAAAGAGGTTGTGTCATGTGCGAAACCTCCCAGCACTTCATTGTGCAATCTCCTCGTTATTCATGTCTGGCCTCTGCATTTCTGATGGAGCATTTGAACTGGCTCTCCCTCAAATCTACGGACGGGGAACCACAAAAATGGTTTTTACCGCCCCAAATCCTGCAGGCTCCGGTTAAAAAAAATCCCAAGGAATGAGCCAGCTCCTCCAAAAGAGGGATTTGGGAGAAATTTTCTTTCTCCACCCCCACCAGAGCAGCACAACTGTCCTTTAAACAACTCCCCTCTGCCAGCTCTGTGCGAAATGTCACCATTTTGTCTGCTTTGAGGGATACAAACCACCCCGTTGTATGCCTGGCCGTCCCGTCCTACAGCCGGGAGCAGAATTGGGACAGGAGGAAGAACAGGACACAGACGGACCCCGGGGAGCAGCTGATGCAAAAGGCAGCGCGTGGACGTCGCGGGGGGAACCAGAACAATGGAAGGAAACGCTGGCGCTGCTCTGGCTGCGGTCCGTGCCGTCCAAACCGGTGTCTGGGGATGGAAAAATCTTGCGAGGGAGAAGCAGAAAGCATCTGGGGACGAAGGGCTTCGCTCCTGCATGAAAACTTCCCAAGTGAAGTGAAGGAGAAGCCTGGAAATTAAAGATGAGTTTGGAGGCGGATGAATAATTGTAACGCCAAATGAAGGCAATCCCCTTCCTCCCCACGAACACAGCATTAAAAATGCCTGTAGGGTGAGCAGGCAACACCCATGCTGGTGGCACGCTGGTCGGACAGGGGTTAACACCAGCTGCTTGTGCTCCATCAACCAATCCTATTTATCCCTTCCTATACGTCTGAGTGTGGATCACTTCCACAAATACCTAAAAAAATACATTTTAACTGCAGGAGGTAGGATCTAAAAATTAAATTAACCCACACGTGCTATTGCAGGGGTCGCAATAAAATAAGGACCACGGATGCAATGAGTTAGAGGTGCCCTAACGAGGCAGGACAATGGGATCTCTGTTTTGTTTCCTCTGTTATCAGGAGACGCAGGGTATGAGGCTGTGCCACTGCTGTGCTCTGATTCACGAGCTGGAATCCAGCAGGCGTTTGATGGCATCTGCATTGCTGACTCAATCCCGGGGCTTCGGTGCTCCGAAAAAAAGGATCTGGGGGGAGAGCACTCTTCAAAACCCTACGCAGAGGGCAACGAGGTCCCGGCTTCGCTGTTTCACCTCGGGGCATCGCCGGTATAAACAGATAAATAAAATACCCCCTGCCTCCACCCCGCATCCACCCAGGCGAGGTTTTCAGCTCTTTTTCTCCACCCAAAGTTGGCGGAGCGACTTATAAAGAAATCCCAAGAGCCCCATTGAAATTAAAGCAAAGGCGACCCTGCCCCGTCTTCTCCCTGCACTTCACACCCATCCAACCTCACGAAAAGGTGGAAGGAAAGCGTTTCCTTGTTGAGAAAAGGGGCTGTTTCCAAGCTCTGCATTTTCTTCCTCCTAAATTTAAGCTCTGGCACACCGGCTTTGCTTCCTTTTGGAGAACAGACACGAGCAGCAGCCCAGCGGGCAACGAAGCAGATTCTCCTCCAACTCTTAGAGCACCGAGCTGAGCCCAAGGAGGTGCCAAAGAAGCCAAATGAAGACCCGAGAGGCTGCAAATAACACGTGGGAGCGGTGCTTTCCACCAGCTTTTGCCTCTTCTCCTGCTCTGGCAGCCCTCGGTGCACATCCCCAGCCCCACACGTGGTTTTGCTCCTTGCCTTCACCTCCTGCAGCTGAGATGGACGAAGCTCCCCAGCCTCCTCCCTTCTCCAGGAGCAGGGCCTAGAAGGCTGTGTGCACCCAGAAGTGGATTATTTAACCCCAAAAAGCCTGCAGCTGGGCCCTCTCTGGATAACCCCTGAGATAACATGGGCCGAGCACCATCGGAGGCCAACAGCACCTCGTAAAACCTCGTGCTTTTCGGAGGCCACCTCCAGGAATTCACCCATCCCGGTTCAGCCCTGCTCTTTTATTCACCTCAAACAGAAATCCAGGGGATTTATGTTTTTAAATAAAACATAACCACCTCATCCATCCTTCACGCCGGGTTTCGTCTCCACCGTCTCCACTCCCCTCTTTCCAGGCGATTTGCAGCTCCTTTCGGTTGCTTTTTGGGAAGGGAGAGCGCAGGGCAGGGCTGACTTACTGCTTAATCTCATTTTTGATCTATTATTCAGCTCCTGCTTTCTTCTTTCCTTTATTTATTTATTTATTTATTTTTTACCTTTTCTTTAGGAAGCCAGAAGCCCCAGCAGACCTTGCAGCCAGAAAAAAAGATCAGCTGCGAAATGAAAGCCGGGGGAGAACGAATTGCTCAAGGGGTAGGGGTGCTTTTTTTTTTTTCTTTTCCCCCAGAGTTTTCTCATTTTCAGCTAAAAGAAGCATCTCCAATGCCAGCCAAGTAAGAGAAAATACACTGGGAGGGATGGAAATGCAAAGATTGGCCCCAATTACACACATGGACCCCTCCCATGCCCAGATATCACGTGTATCCCCACGGGATTCCTCTGTGGGGTTGATTTTAAGATCACACAGCCTCTGACATCTCCTGATTTTCCTACCAACGTTGGCAAACCTCTTGCAAATCCCCAGGCCCTGGGAACGATGTGACGAGCCACGAGGCCGCACGCTCGGGATTTCGAAGTGATGGCAGAGCCACGAGGTGCTGAGAGCCCGGGACGGGACAGCAAAGCCCAAGGCGTCCCCAAAAAAGCATTTTTTAATATATTTTATCATTTTTATCAGAGGGTTTTGCAGGACCACAGCAAGCCACAATCCCTGCCAGGAGCTTACACAAACACAGAGCATCTCCTATCGACTCCCTCGATCAATTTAAGCCTTTTCCTCTTAATTTCCTACCGCAGACATGCCACCAACTGACAAGAGAGCCACCCTATAACCAGCAGGAACACAACCCAGCGCTGTTTTGGGGGGAAAAGAACAGCTCCAGGAACATCCCTTCATTTTTAGGGAATTATCAACCACTCCCCCCCCCAAGCTGATCACCTCCAGGGACCCACCGAAGAGCAACAAGAGAGGTAATAAAGGCAAACAGGGCTGGAAATCCCAAGGGAGAGCAGGGAAATAGAAGAGATTAGGGAAATAACCGTCAGCCTTCAATCATAACACACCCCACAGCCACAAAACCCTTCTCGGGATGTCCCAGGGACCGAATCACCGCTGCCACAAGCACGGATGGAGGTGATGAAGGAGCAGAGGGTCCCTCACATTCGTGGTTTGGCTGTGTATGACTGATTTTGGGGCAGGAAAGCGGGAAAAAAAAGCAAAGACAGGAGCCAAACCAGAGCAATTCCTTCATTTGCTGCTAAATGTCAAACTTTTCTGCAGGGGTGATGATGTTTCCCCCTTCCCCAAAGCACGCATCCTGGTCCCGGGTCTACAGAATTGGGGATGGGGACAGGGAGAAAAATATCTCAGGGTTTTGGGGTTTTTATGGGCGCCCTTCCCAGGGGCACAACCTACACCGCCTCCCCCCTCGGACAGCATCCTCCAGCCCCCGGCACAGAAATGTTTCCTTAGCACGGGGGGTTTGGCCAAATCTCTGATTTTTAGACCAGAAACCAACCCAAAACTCAATGTGAGAGAGGCGGCAAGTCCCGAGAAGCCCCAGGAAGCAGCACCAGGTAAAGAGACCAGAGCAAGGTTGTAGTGGGGAGGTCAGAGCCTCCCCCCCCTTCCCCAAATCCCCCTGGATCCCCAAAATCTCCCCAGGGGAAGGGAGAAACCCACAGAGGCCGAGCCTCTGCGCCGGGGGATGCTCACAGGGGGCTCGTAAGCCCTTTGAAAGCAGCCAATTTTCCCCAAAATCACCAAATTCACAGCAATTCACCCCGATGTGTACAGCCGCCTGCAGGCAGCGGGACCTCCAGGCACGAGTTAACCCCAACTTCGCTTGTTTTTGACCCAAAATCCCCCCCCAAAGAGCAGCAGCCCCCAGCCCTCGCCCCGCAGGGGGCTGCGAGCACCCAAATCGATGGGGAGGGGATGGGGGGGAAATGTCCAAGGGATGGGTGGGGGGAGGCTGAAAAAGTGAGAAAATGGGGTGAAATAAGGCAAGAGAAAGGGGTGAAATAGAGAAAGAAAGAAAAAGGGGTGAAATAAGGTAAGAGAAAGGGGGTGAAATAGATGAAATAAGAGAAATGGGGTGAAATAAGAAAGTAAAGTAAAAGAAAGGGGGTGAAATAGATGAAGTAAGAGAAATGGGGTGAAATAAATAAATAAGGTAAGGGAAAGGGGGTGAAATAGATGAGAGAAAAGGAAAATGGGTGAAATAAGGTATGAGAAATGGGGTGAAATAATTAAAGGAAGAGAAAGGGGGTAAAAAAGTACTAGAAAATGGGTGAAATGGATGAAGTAAGAGAAAGGGGGTGAAATAAATAAGAAAAGGGGGTGAAATACATAAAGTAGGAGAAAACGGGTGAAATAAAGTAAGAAAAAGGGGGTGAAAAATGTAAGAGAAAGAGGGTGAAATAGATAAAATAAGAGAAAAGGGGTGAAATAAAGAGAAATTGTGTGAAATAAAGTCAGAGAAAGGGGGGTAAAATGGATAAAGTAGGAGGAATCGGGTGAAATAAGATAATAGAAGCGGGGTGAAACAACTGCAGCACCCCAAGGAAGGCGAACTGACAAAAATGCGGTGAAATCAATAAAATCGGGCAAATGAGGTGAGGCGGGGAAAGTACCGTAAACGCATAAATAACCCGCGAGAAGCGGAAAAAATAATTGAAGTAAAAGGTCAAATTAAAACCTCACCCGGTAAATAAACAAACGGACGCGACGAGAGTCGGAAAAAAAAATAATAAAAAGGGAAAAATCAAAGCGGGGCCGGGGCCGCGCTTACCTGGGGCGGGCGGGGGCTGCGCGGGGCTCCGCGCTCACCCCGCGGCCGCGGCCCGCCGAGCGGAGCCGAACCCAGCCGAGCGGTTCCGAGCGGTTCCGAAGGGTTCCGAACCTGGCCGAGCGGTTCCGAGCCCGGCCGAGCGGAGCCGAAGCGGTTCCGAGCGGAGCCGAACGGAGCCCGAAGGCAGGAGGCGCGCGGAGACCGCGGCCGTCCCGCTGCATTGTGGGAGGAGGCGGTGAGGCCGCGCCGCGAGCGCCCTCTGGTGGCCGAGCCTCAAAATGGCGGCCGGCGGGGGATTAGTGATTAAAGGGGGTAATTAGTGAGGCTGGGAGGGGTAATTAGTGCTGCCGGGGGGAATTGGGGCAGCTGGAAGGGGTAATTAGTAAGGCTGGGGGGTAATTAGAGCAGTTGGGGGGGTATTTGTTGCAGCTGCAGGGTAATTAGTGCAAACGGGGGGGGGTATTGAAGCTGGGGGGTAATTAATGAGGCTGGGGGGTAATTAGTGCAGCTGGGAGGGGTAATTAGTGAATCTGGGGGTAATTGGTGCAGCTAGGAGTGGTAATTAGTGAAGTTGGGGGTAATTGATGCAGCTAGGAGGGGTAATTAGTGAAGTTGGGGGTAATTGGTGGAGCTTGGAGGGGTAATTAATGGAGCTGAGAGGGGTGATTAATGAAGCTAGGGGGTAATTAGTGCAGCCAGGGGGCAACTGATGCAGCTGAGAGGGGTAATTAGTGAAGCTTGAGGTAATTAATGCAGCTGTTAGGGGGTAATTAGTGCAGCCCGGGGGCAATTAATGCAGCTGAGAGGGGTACTTAGTGAAGTTTGGGGCAATTAATGCAGCTGGGGGGGTAATTAGTGAAGCTGGGGGTAATTAATGCAGCTGTTAGTAGTGGGTAATCAGTGCAGCGGGGGGGTAATTAGTGCAGCTGAGAGGGGTAATTAGTGAAACTGGATGCAATTTATGCATCTGGGAGGGTTAATTAGCGAAGCTGAGGGTAATTAGTGGGGGTAACTAGTGCAGCAAAAGGGTAATTAGTGTGGCTCCGGGGTAACTAAGGCACATGGGGGTAATTAATTAATGCAACTGGGGTAATCAATGCAGCTGGGGTAACTTATACAGCTGGGGCAATTAATACATCTCTAGGTACTCTAATTAGTGCAGCTGAGGGCAATTAATACAACTGGGGTAATTAGTGCAGCTGGGGCAATTAATGCAGTCGGGGTAGGTAATTAAAACATCTGGGGAATCAATGTAGCTGGGGGTAATTAATGCAGCTGGGGTGGGTAATTAATGCAGCTGGGGTAAGTAATTAATGCAGCTGGGGGATAATTAAAGCAGCTAGAGGTGAAAATGCAGCTGGGGGCAATAAATACAGCTGGGGTGGGCAATTAATGCAAGTGGGGGTAATTAGAGCCGCTGGGGTGGGTAATTAATGCGGCTGTGGGGCAAATAATGCAGCCGGAGGGGTGATTAATGAGACTGAGGGTAATTAATGCAGCTGGGGGGTAATTAATGCAGCTGGGGAGGGGAATTGGTGCAGCTGGGGGGCAATGAATGCAGCGGGGTGAGTTCGTGCGGCTGAGGGCAATTAGTACAGCTGGGGGGTAATTAATATGATGGGGAGGCAATTAGTGCTGCTGGGGGGCAATTAGTGCTGCTGGGGGGCAATTAGTGCAGCTGGGGGCAATTAATGCAGCTGGGGAGAAATAATCGAGGAGAAAGGGGGTGAAAAAGGTGAAGCCGAGCCCATGAGGAGCCGCTGGGGCAGCTCCCGGGGACCCGGTGGGGAGTTTAATGTTTTTCCTTTAATTTTAACCTTTTCCCTTCAATTTTAACCATTTCTATTTAATTTTAACCTTTTCCCTTCGATTCCAACCAGCTCGTCGGTGCTGCCAGCGCCGGATCCCGCGGGCTCAGCCTTTTTTGCTCCGAGCGGAGGAAATTCGGACCCTGTCCCCGGCCTGGTGATGCGCCTGGTATTTATACCCCATTATTTGGGAGCTTTTTGGGGTTTTGGGGACGGAGTTTGGTTTTGTTGACACGTTAAATACTTCCCATAGTGCCGATTTATTGGGAATTTATTAAATTTATTCAACGGGGCCGTTTCATTGAAAGTTCCTTCTCATATTTGCACGGTTCGGTGGCCTCGGTCAGCACCTGGCTGCTGGGCTTTAAAAACGCACCCAAAAAATAAAAAAATACGATTATTGATGTATTTTAAAGACTCTGGGAGAATGGGAAAAAGAATCAGCTTCCCCTGCGCTGCCTTAGCGGAGAATTACCCCCACCCCAAACCCCCTCCTGCCCGAAAAAGCCCCGAGTTTGCTGCATTTTCAGCATTTTCGGGGCTTTTTATGGTTTTAGTGGTGGCGATTTTGCTGCCGCTCGTGGCTGCAGCCCGCCCGGCACACGGGGGGGCACTATTGCATTGAAAATCTCCCTTGGTCTCGGGGGATGGCGCTTTTTGGGGGATATTTGGGCTTCCCTTGGGATCCCCAAACCCCAAAACCCTCAGCCCCAGCAGGAGGAGGCCTCGTAATTAGCCGCAGCTAATTAAATCTCTTTTGGGATGAGCCCGCACCCCATTTGCCCTAAGAACTCTTTTTAAGCCCCCCCCCCCAGCCCCGTGCTGCCCCAGGAGGGAGGAAAAACCCTTCAGGAGGGTTCACATTTAGGGAAAAAATCGCTCCTTGATTTACAGGGGCTCTGTTTAGGGTGGGAGCCCCTTCCAACCCAGACCGTTCTGTGGGATTTCAGTGAAAAATAGGAAAATTTGCATCCTACCCCCTCCAGCCTGCTCCGTGTCCCCCCCTCTCCCTGCTGCATGTCCCAAGGACGGGGCCCCCACACCCTAATGGGGCCGCAGCCCTTCCCCAAATTCCTGCAGCACTTCAACAGGGCAGGGTCAGGGGGCTGGCGGGTGTTTAGGCTCGGATGTGCCCCAACTATTTGGCCACTGCCGGGTTTTGTGGCATCTCCGAGGGGCTGGCGACATCCCGCTCCCCTCGGGGAGCGCAGGGAAAACCCCAAAACCCCGTGCAGGGGAGAACCAGCACAGGAGCGGCTGCTTTTCCCCAAACTCCCTCAAAAAAAAAATAAATGAGGAGCAAAGTTAACTTTGATTTCATCCCATTTTTCTGCAGCCAAGCAGCTGGTCTGCGTCTTTTGGCAGAGGCAGAGCCTTATCTGATCGCAGCGGGGGAGAGCAGCGGGCTTTGAAGGCACGGCAGGAGAGCAGCGGAGGTATGTCGGGGCTCGTCGCTGCTGACGGGTTCCAGGTGGGATTTGTAGCTGGATTAGGTTGCAATTTGGGGCCTTAAGGGATTTTTCAGCGCATTTTGCAACGCCCGGGAGCCCTCCGCTCCGTCGCTGGGCCAGCAGACGGGAGCAGCAGCGCAGGGGATGTGCCTGCACCCAACAAGGAGGATTTAACAGCCCCGCAGGATGAAAACAAAGGATGTTTTGTGTGTTCCAAGGCAAAACACTAAGAAATAAAGTCAGGGTTTGAAGCTGAGTGCTAAAAACGTTTCCTCAGACGCTGCCTGGGAGCAGCAGAGCTGATTTTCCCACCTCCCCTAGACCCAAAAGCGAAGCCAGACCCTCCCTGGGTTTTGTTTTTTCTCCGAGAAGGAAGATTTTATTTTTCAGAAGCAACCTGCAGCAGAAAGGTTGGGTTGGTCCCTACGGGGAGGAAGCAGCAGCAACCTGTGTGGGTGCCAGGGATGTGTTTGGGTCTCATCCAGCAGCTCCTCGCCTTCTGACCTGGATGTGGGGCCACGACCAGGAGCCAGGAGGGAAACCATCGCCTTCTTGTGAACAAACTGAGACAAAACAGCACCCAAACCCCCCAAAAAAGAAAAAGAAAGCCCAAAGCCCAGAACAGCCCCGTTTTCTCCCCGCCTTGGAGCTGTTCCTGAGCTCGCTGCCCGCACAGTGCTGATATTGGAGCTCTCGGCTACTCAGCGAGGGTAAAACAAAGCAGAGCTGGATCCTGCTTCGTGCTGGAAGGACACCGGGCACCCGTGAGTACAGATGTTACAGCCACATGAGGGTTAGAAAGTTTTTCTCCTCATTAGGACCGCTGCTTGCTGGAGAAAAGCGTGAGACGTAAATCAGAAACGGGGATTTTGAGGGGGATGCAGGCCACGGTATCAGAGAGACGAGGGTTTTTTACACGGTTTTATTAAAAACGTTTAAAGGTCTAAAATTAAAATGTACACCCACTACAACGGAACCAGTTCGTACACTCACAGGTAAAGTGCTAAAAATTAAACGTTACGAAACCGACACTGGACTACTGTAAACAAAGCCGAGCGGGGAGCCGAGCGCGCCTCCAACCAGCTCCCGGCGGGCACCAGCCCCGCGTGCCCCCTACGCACGGCTCTGACGAGCACCAAACTTTCCTTTTCTCGCCCCAAAACGAAGCCACGGCCCGGCCACGCGTCCGAGCAGCCGCCCGCGGAGACAGCAGCGCTGACGGCTCATGGCATGGAAAAAATCTGCGTGCAACATCCCCACCGCTCAGGAAAATGAATCCTGGTCTCTCACAGAAGGTGTGCGTCGGCGCAGCGGGGACGTTTCACATTCAACTCGACATTCAGGCTGCCCCACCGTGCCCCCCGCGCAGGGATGTGCAGCTCCACAGCCCGCTTTGCTCGCTTTTTATGGGGTCTTCAGCCCCCAAACCCGCTCCAAGCTCCTCGCCAGGCTCCTCCTGCAGTCCCCGAGGGGTTTTGGTGGCAGAAGCTGCCTTCACCTCCTCGCCAGGACAATTTGGCAGCGGTGCTGGATGCCCAGCTCCCAGCCCACAGCTGGCAGGCACTGAGGGCGCTTCGTACGGCCAGCAGCTAAAGCATCACAGCTAAACTGAGCTCCGGGCGCTAAGAAAAGGCAGGGCAGGCGAGCAGAGGGACACATTCACAGAAAAACGTGGCTTTTTGCTGCCGCTGGGCTTTTAGGCTTTGCAGGAGCCAGCAGGGAGGCGGATGCCGCGCTGCGGAGCCAGCTTTTTCCATGCAGCGGCCACAGCGTCGCTTCACGGGGTTTGGTGACGGGTGGGAGCCACGAAGGGAGGAAAAAAGAGCAAATATCACAAATATCACAGCCTCGGGGACTCTG
The DNA here is from genome assembly GCF_964035555.1 of Netta rufina. NCBI lineage: Eukaryota > Metazoa > Chordata > Aves > Anseriformes > Anatidae > Netta > Netta rufina. Next base: position 119,771,358 of record NC_140125.1, read on the forward strand.
CTGGCACAGGACGGGGCAATGCCTGCATTTTCTGAGCCTTTTCTTTTGCCCCTGGGCACTTCTGACCCCAAGCAAAGCCCACGGAGAGCTCTTGGCACTCATCTCTCCAGGACTCACGGCTGTGGCAAGGGCGCAGAGGGATGGGGAAAAAAGGGAGATGCAATTCCCCGGGAATAAGAAGCCGTGGGTTTTGCTGGAAGCTTTGCCAGCACGATGGTGCAGAGCGGTGTTTTCGTGCGCTGGCCGCAGCATGCAACTGCTCGGGAGGGACAAAGGGCAAAAAAAAACGCACCCAGAAGTGAGTTGTCCATTTTCATCACCTCCCTGGGTGGTGGGAGGGCTCTGGGGGAAATGCTTAAACACACCCACCCAGAACAACGCGGGGATTAAACCTCACAACTGAGCACATTTCTGGGAGGATGCACTTCAGGCCTCCGTCATTCCCCTCCCTGACTCAAAGCACCTCAAAGCCGGGCTCCGATTACCAAAACGCAGCGCTGGAAATTTAGCCAAAAAGATCAAGACAACCACTTGACCTCCACGATTACAAGAACTCCCGTAATCTGGCTTCTTTTTGCAGATGCACATTCCTAAAACTATCATCCCTCTGAAGCAGGAAGTTCAGTAGAAGCCGAATTTCTTTCTCGCAGCGCCCCCGAGGGTGCAGAGCCCTTGCTGAGCTTTGTTTTTTATGGTGGTGCTTTTGGTTTGTGCTTCTCCTTTGGAACAAAAGCCTGGTGGAAGCAAGAAAGATGATTTACAGTAGGTGTCTCTCTAGAAGACACCACGGCTCCCCAAGCAGCCTTTGATTTCGGAGGCTGCACGGTTAACGTGCCTCGCTGTTGTGTCATCACGACAATTAACACGCCTAATTGGAGCACAGCTCAGTTTCTGCCGCTCAAAAAAAGCCTCTGAAGCGCGCGTCGTGGTTGTTGCCCTACTCCTGCCCTCGAGGTTGTGCCATCCAGGCATGTGCAAAGGCTTTTTGACACGCCTCAAGCAGGTCAGAGAGGGAATTATGTAAAGACAATGCAAAAAAAAAAATCAGGTATTCGCTTCCCAGCAACGATCTGCAGTAATTACTGAGGTAGGTTTAACGAATCTTACAGCAGATGCTTCGGAAGATCGCTGCGCCACCCGACCCATGCCTTGACCTCTGCCTGCAGTGCCAGCGAAGGCTTTGCTGGACCCCAACGAGATATTTACACGCCAAGAAAGCCCAAACTGAATTCTCTGCTGTGAATCTACGGGAGGGAATGAAGAGAAAAGAACCTGGAGCAGAGGCTGTGATGATTGGGAATGCGAGCTCGAAGGAGCCAGCGGGTTGTGGTGGATACCTCGAGGCTCAGAGGGCTCCCCGGCTCTGCTCCTGCCTTGATTTGTGTCCCCCAGGTCCAACCTCCTGCTCGGTGGAGAAAAAAACCCCAGGAAACAGCCGTGGTAGCACAAGGAAGGTGGGCGGCCACCCCCGACCGAGCTCCTCGAGGCCGTTTTGGTCCCAGCCCTCCTCACCTGGACTGCGGGATTTGTAAACGGGATTTGTTCTGTTTTTAAGGAACGGGCTGCACGTCCCCGTTTGGGTGACAAATCCAGCTTTTCTAGTCTCTCTTTGAATAGACAGGAACAGGCAATCTCAGCTTCTGTACATCCATCGAAAAATAACTGGCTGAATAGCATCTAGATAACTGCTTTTAAAATCCATCTTTTGCCTACATAAACTGTAAACGAGTAGAAAATTTAAATAGTATTTCGTAAAAAAAGCGAGGACAATACAAGTTATACAAAAATCACTCTTCCCTGCCTCCTTCCTCACCCCCGCCCTCCACCCCCATCCCAACGACTGAGCCCAGGCAGCTCCGGGAGCTCCTCGGCACAGTTCTGTTTCCTTCTGCGAAGCGCTCATTCCTCTGTCGCATTTCCAGTGTTTGCCACTTCAAACTGCCCGCCGCGTGTCCTTTATACAGTGTTGAAGAGGGGCCCTCCCCCTGTGCTCGAGGAGAACACGTTATCAGTTTGTTATCTGGCCAGAGAGCCGCGTGGAGGAATTCCTTCAGCATTCGAGAGCTTCCTTACGCCCACCGGGAGATGTCAAGGGTGACACCTGCTGACACGCAGCCGCACGGGAGGGAGGGGAAGGTTTTTTCTTTAAACAAAGCGTAAGGAATTCAGCCACGGCGTACGCTGGGTAAAGAGTTATCAAAATAAATAATTCCCTAGGGGTAGGCTCCAACGAGGCAACCGGCTTTTTACTCGGCAGCTCGCGACTCGCCGCACGCTCGAGCTCTGAGGCAACTCCAACAACTCCGGCTTCCGAAACGGAGGAGCCCGTTTCGGCTTCCTGATGCAAAGATCAGCACCTGCCGAGGGGCAGGGAGCCGCCGAGGAACGGCCCGCGAGCCCTCCAGCCCCGGCGAGTTCTCCTTCCCCGGGGGCAAGGCGATCAAGCGCTGGTCCCGTCCTCTTCGATGACGCGGTTCATGCTGGTGCCGTGCGTGATGTGAGTCATTGGGTTGCTGCTCAGGTCCCTGACGCTGCTGTGACGCGACTGCTCGTTGAGCCGGTGGGAGCTGCTGTGCCTGGAGTGATCGGTCAGTCGCGACATGCTGCCGTGAGGTAGTCTCTCTTCCACGCCTCTGTAGCTGCAGGGGGTGTACCTGGTTGGGAAGAGCACAGGACGGTTGTGAGCAGCACCGAGGATGGGAAGAAATCTCACTTTGTGTGAGCACACGCGCACACGAAGCCTCAAACCCTCGGCTTTTATGAAGAAAGGTTTCCCTGCTCGGTTGTTGAGCTCACACAGCCTCAGGCAAGTTGTTCCAGCTCCTCGTGCAGCCTGGTTCTTGCCGTAGTGCTGTGCAGAATATTGGTAATGAGGTCAATACTTGATGATAAATGGTGTTGTAACGCTTCCCTGCTCGAGTTAGAGAGGGTAACTCAGTGCTGGTTATAGCAGCAGGGCTATGAGTAGTCACAGAAACCAAATCCTTTTACACACACCACACACAGAAGTGCTAAACTGATATTAGGACAGCTCTGGTTCCCCACGCACTTGGTGCAGCACCGATCACCGCCTACAGGACACCCAGTGCTGACCCAGCCTCCAAAAACCTCACAGTGATGAATCTCTTTCTAACCTTGACACTAAAAAGGAGAGGAGATGTAATCAGAAAACACCAACACCAGCAGAACTCCCAGTTCACCAACCCGGTGGCCAACCTCCCGGCTTCGTAAAGGCTCCCCCAGCTTTCTACAAGACTTTAAAAGAGAAGGACACGCACCGGCCATCACGCGAGCGGTGCAGGCTGCCGTGGTAGCTGCTCACTTTGCTGTGGACGCTGCCCGCTTTGCTCCTCTGGTCGTCCAGCATCGCCAGCTGGGTGGAGGAGGCGTGGGTGGAGGTGCCCTGGGTGGAAGTGCCTCGGGATTTTCGGATGATGGGGGTGTTGGGGTCTCGCAGAAGAGATTGAGCAAAATCCGGCTCTTGCAGCACTTGACGACTCTCATTTACCACTCTGTAGGAGAGGTGCAATTTGAATAGTTAATGCTAATTGCTGCAATAAGAGGCAGGAAAACGATCGCAGCAACAGCACTGGAAGCACTTTACGAGCAGAACAAGTCAAATCTTACAGCTTGGCAAGTCAGGCCGCTTATTTGCATCATAATGGCTCCATTTACCTAATTTCGAAGCGCCCCTACATTTGGATGTTTCAGTGAGGTTCATTTCTCGTCTCCTCCATCCTCCCTGCATCTGCTCCTCCAGCCTAGACACGCAGAGTTAATTGCAGTGTGTTTGCTTATGGCCTCAGTCTGCAAATAGTGTCACAAGAAGCTCAGCACCCGTGTGTTTGATGCTCAGCACCCTCCCATTCCCCGGGGACCTTTCAAGGACCGGGAGGAGCGGCTCCCTCCCTCGGGTGAGCATTTGACACCTGGGCTGAAACCAGCAGCGGGAAGAAAACGCCAGCTGAAATACAGGCTGTAGAGCACGAGATATATCTAATAATGCAGGAGCAGCTGGCTGGCAGCCCGTGGCTCAGCGGTTCCGGTCCCACAGCTCTTGGTTGTGAAATCCCCTTGCTGCCAAGGGGTGGCAGAGGGACACGTGCTTGGCTGCTCCACCACAGCGTGGTGAAAGGAGGTGCTACCACACCTGCACTCCTTTTTTTTTTTTTTTGTGGGGATGTTTCTTCCTCTCCTCCCCCATTCTCTGTATTTTTCGTTCATGTTCAGTGTCCTCCACCTGCCCCCGCTTCTCCTCCTCATTTTCTTGCAGGTCCAAGAACAGCCTAGACCAGCCTCCTCTGCCTTTGCTGACTCTATTCCTGTCCTCTGCCCACCAAACGAGTATGTCACCCCCACGTAAATCCCACCTAAATGTATGTCCATGTCTTAAAATCTTATTAAATTAACCCCGTGCATATCTCACTGGGTTATCTTCTGAATAAATACAACTCTGCCCCAACTCTACAGGATTTAATTTTCCTTTAACCCCAGCACAAGGCCAGTTCTGCTACAGATGGGACAAGTTGAAGTCACGGAGCAGATCCTGCACTACTTGAAGGCTTGCTGTGTTTCTGGAGCTCATTTACAGCTGCTTACAAGGCAATATTGACCACTAGGAGGATAGCTACTCGTAGCTATTACATAATCACATGGATTGGCCCTAAATTTATGCCATACCTCAGTCTAAATTAATTTCAGCCTTCAGGAAGCTGCAACACACCCTCACTGTAATTTTATCAAACTGCTTTGGCACTGATGTCTAAAGCACATGTGAATATTAGGAGCAGAGACAATGGCTTTTAACTGCAACCATGGTGAAAACAGCTTAGGTTTACTTTCAATTTGAAGGTCTGATTCAGCTGGGCAGGTAGGTACCTTCACAAATGAAAACTTCAATTGCACCCCTCAGCACAAGGCAGAGCAGTTGTAATATTTAACCAAATATTACATTTCTCATTAAAAAACATTTTGGAAACAAAGAGAACAATGTAAATTTGTTTCTGGGACTGAAAAATAATTATGGCAAAATGCATGACAGTTCTTCAGGTTTTTTTTTTTTGGAGTTGTTTCTTGTCCTGTCCTTCCTTGCTCCACTGTAAATAACGACAGATTTCCAAGAAAGCTGACCCTCTCTGCTCCCATCCTTGCCTCCATAAAAGATTGATCAAAATTGTATGCCAGGACAATGAGGAATGAGTTTATTTGCCAATTCTCAGCTTGTTTATCTGTTAGGTATTGATACTCACTCTTTTTTCCTGCGCCCGTGGAAGAAGCTAGCCCACTCGAAACAGGTCTTTTTGCTTCCAACCCAGAAGACGGAGGGTATCCCAACTACCAAAGCCATGAGATATTTCATGAGAAAGAGAATCAGATCTGGACGACTCATCTGAGTGACCTACAGAGGGGAAAAAGGAGAGAAAACGTTACACAGACCATCGTAGTTCGCTGCCGCGTTTATTAACTCATTTAAAATAACTGTCTCTGCCTTGAGCCAAAGTAAACATCAACAGGGTTCCTTTGTTTCCTGGCTCTAGAGAGCACGACCGAGCGTGATGTGCAGCCCACTGTGGAGTGAAACAAAAGCCTCAGCTGCTGGGAGGTCTTGGCCTTTATTTGTACTTCTGGGCTTTTGTCTGCGCCCTGAATAACTTGTGAAATCTTTTCTAGTCTACAAGATATGAAGACTCGTTTCTTTGACAGATTTAACCGATATAAAACCAGGTGCTGCGTATGCTGTTGGGAAAGAGTCCTACTGAAAGGCTTCGTGGGATGTTCAACACTGGCCCTTTATTCCTCCCCATTCAAGGGAGGGCTTCACCCTCGCCTGCCCTCCCCTGGGAACTCGAGGCGTCAGCGAGGTAGGACAAACCTCCGACCTCTTCCCTTTTCTTTGACAGCACCAGCTGGGTCTAAAAAAGCTCACGATGAAGATTTTTGCAAAGAGTCACCCGAAACATGAGTTGTTTGGAAAAGGCATAGAAAAAATACAAATACGTTGCTTCCAGGAAGGCCGTAAAGAACCAAACAGGCATTGAGGCACTCTTCAACAACCCAACCCCAAAACAACTTCAAACACAAATCCTGAAGACCTAAAGCACATGCCTGAAGAAACACACCATGGGCTTCTTATAAGAAGGTTGCAGTAGGAACTAATGGCTGATTTTGGTTTTACGATGCGTAACGTGGGCTGGGAAAGATGTTTAACACGTGGAAATTCGACTGCTCTTCACTTAAATTCCCCTGATCACAACAGAAACGAAGAAGGCACGTAAGAGGATAATGGAGATCCCCAGATGGGTCAAGGGTTAGTAGGGCAGGAAGGTCTGGGGTTGTTAAATCGTGGGGAGAGGCTCACAAAATCAGGTTTCTTTGCAGCAAGAGGTACCTGAAGCAACAGCTTTGAGACTGATGCTGACACAGATGAGAAAAATGAGCGATTTGGGTAGGTTCTGGCCTGCTTGAAACGGAAAACACAAAGTCTGAACTCGCTGGGTAGTCGCTGTGTCAGGATGCTTTGCCAGAAGCAGACCAGAGCGTGACGGGTGTCTGACCACAAGAGCCCCTCACTGCTCAGCCAGCAAAACGGGCCAGCAAAAATTCTGCAATTTTTGCTCTAACACGTTGCGTTACTGCATGTTTTTGACTAACATCACCATTGGAGAGCAGAATTTAAGCGCCTTACCCAAAATCACACGGCACAACCGTGGCGGACCAGAACACGACCAGAATTCAGGACCATCGGTACTGGTCTTCAGAAACTAGCTGCCAATATTTCATAATGGATGAAAAACTTAATTTAGAAGTATCACGAGCATTATTTATACGGTATTTCACCAGGTTCATCGTTGCGTGAAGTTTTCTAGGTGGTTTTGTAGCCGTTCTGTGAGGTTTCACCCAAGGAAAAGATATTAACAATTACCCAATATAAAACTACCCACCAAAATTAAGCTCTCAAAATTAAGCTCTCAAAAATTAACCTTATTATCCTGTTTCATAATGTGCAAATGTGGCACGAAGTGGAATAAATGGTGCGATTCATCACTTCTTAATGTAGGCAATGCTCAGGTAAATTTTTTTATTTACATGTAATGCTTGTCTGCCGGGCCAAGCCATCCCCAGCACAACCACCTGCCTGAGGTGCATTTGGTTGTAATTTTTGCATGAAGAATAAAATGACAGTTCTAGCACTAAAGCTTGGTGCTACAAAAGGGCATTTGTAGCTCTTGATCGAGTCTGATTGCGTTGTGTCAGAGCCATCAGGCGCTGTGATGTGCGGTACTGCTCGTACCAATACAGCATAAGCCCCTATTTCACCGAATAAAAGGTTTTAATTCCATGAAAATATTGTATTAAATCACTGATGTCAAAACTTTTTGGCCTGGTATGTTTGTGCTGGGTGTTACAAATAATTCCAGGTAAAAAATAGAAATAAAGAAATGGAGCAAATACCTTCAGGTGCAGCGAAGCACATCCTGCTCTCTGGCAAAACAAGTTAATAAACATCATTAAACATTTTTCTCCACCATAAGCTTCTTTGCACCAAGCCAGCAATTCAAGGAGGAGCACATATTATTCAGAAATCATTAGAACTGAAGTGACTGCACCTGCTTTAAACAATCTATATCTGTGGATTATGAGGCATTTGCAGTTATTAACATAGGAAAAACCCAAGCTGAGAGTCCCACTCCAGGAATATAAAACCATAAATATCAGATGCTTAAACCCAAAGCCTCCGAGCCCCTTTCCAAGCAGTCCTGATGTCATTCCAAGCCCCAAACGCTGCTATTTTCTTTCATTAAACACCAATAATCCTGATATTGAAATTGTAATTTGACCTGGAGTATCCAAACTTCACCTGCTCCTTTAGTGAAAGGCAGAATGTTCTCCAAAAGCACCTGCGAACTTGCTCTGCTTTAGGGCCCAACCACATCCAGGTCCCTGGCACCACGGAGCCGAGGCACCAGTGGCAGCAATTCCAGCCCCACCAAACATCTCGCCCTCCCTTACAAGCCATACAACTTCTATGTGTGAAGACGACAGTGAAAATTGGGAAATATCCCCAGTTTCTGCTTATCTTCTTGGAGAACGATGATGCAGGGGATATATAATAATATATCACGCACTCCTAGGGGCTGCAGACAAGCACTGCTACTTCACCTTCGTAAGCTCTCTGCAGAAAGACTCTGGAAAACTTGAGGCTAGAGAGAAGTCACCCAAATCTGGGGCAAAATGAAGAAAAAGTGAGACAGTCAGGTCTTCAGGTCTGTGGTGCCATATATGCTAATGGCACTTAATGAACTTTCAAGCTGCATTTAAAAAAAATTCAGGATATAAGCAAACATTTTTGAGCTTAAATACACGCACACTTCTTCAAGCACTACTTGGTCCTACCTCCTTAGGAGTGAAGATATGAGGAAACATCTAAAGAAACTGTATATACATTTGTTGTTCTTTCTTCTAGAAGTATTTCAGCTTAGGAATGAAAAATGATTGCTATTTTCAAAGTACCAACCCTGCAGTCTAGTGGGGAAATACAGTTTGGAAATCGAGAGGTGGCAAGAATAAGAAGTGTTTCTTTTAAAAGTGTATTCTCAGAGAAAATCTCTCTCCAGGAAGAGGCTGTGAATGAAAATGTGGGAGGCCTTTGATAAGAACAACAAAGAAATGGGCAAAAACTACACCACTGATATTGTTTGGTACAAGTATCAAAGTTCATCCCAAAAACATCCCAGAAAGCTAAACTATTGATGCAATTAAACAGAGAGAGAGAAGCTGAAATGCAATGTTGAGAATTAAAATGTGAACGTACAGCTTATTCAAACCTTCCTTGGTGAAACTTGATTTTACCCTCCCGAACACCAAGATACCAATATCTGAATGTGTAGCCACACACATATTCTGAACTCGTACACGAAATATTTCCCAAATAAAGACCTGGAGTTATCCTCTGGAGGAGCTACGCTGAGCAGCCCCACAAAGGCAGCCTGTCACCGTTTGGCTCTGCTTTGACACATGCCTGGTATGCACTTACTGCAGCTGGAAGCATCAAGAAGAGACGTAAGAGTATTTTATAAGGTGAGTTGAGTGTCCTTAGTTACATTTTTGGGTTATAAGATGTTGATGTTCTGCAGTCATTTCCATATGGCAACACGCTACTTCCCTCCACCCTTCATGCAGAGACGGGGAACATCCTCACACCCTTCCCCAGTGGAAGAGGATTTAGTTATTCAGGTTTCTAAGCAAATATCTAAAGGCGTACTCGCTCACAAAATACCCTTGGCACCTGCAGCACCATCCAGCTCAGCTCAGCTGCCCAATTTTAGGAGCTCAGAGTCAACCACAGATTCTGCTTTACACTAATTCCCCTCGAAATCAGACCTGCACGAGCATCGACTTCAGCTCCCAGCCTTGCTCTGTGAGCAGTCCAAGTTGCGAAAAGCTAATAAAAGGTTCCACCGTGCATCTAAAAATAGAGGGCGACTGTTTGAGCTACAAACACTTCTCTGCGTAGCAGCTCTCAGACATTACTTTTTTTGGCTCAGGAAAGCATGAATCACTTCAGCAAAGCGATGCCTTCAATATTTACAGATGGAGCTCCGCTGCAGATGCAGCCAACGAGGAAAAAACCTCAAAGTGACACCACTGGGTAGGTCGACAATGTATTATCAGCTGAAAGAACTGCGAAGGTCTACGGAATGATTTAATTCAGTCCTTTCTTCGGTTTCCCACTTGGCACTGTTGCTGCCCGCTTGGCATCATAGGTGTGGTTGATCACTCTTGAGCTGAGCTCTCCTCTTTGTCACGTTCAGGAGGCTTTCAGAGCACCTCGAAATGGTTCAGCTGGCTCAAAGCTAGAGACACAGCTCTCCTCTGGACCTTACGGAGCTGTGCTGAAGACCTTCGAGATGAAAACCTCTCCAAGAGGACAGGAGACTGGTGGTGCTGCTCCATCTTCCCCCGTACCTGATCGCCTCCCTGCGTCTCCCAGTGTCAACGCTTTGCTTCCCTGCCGAAGCTGCCAGTAGCAGGTGTTGGGAAAGGAGGTTAAAAACATCAATTTCAGCACTCCTCTGGGGAAAAACAATGCCGCTTTGTCCGTGTGCTGCTCGTTTAGGATGCTTATATAACTGATTTCTGAATATTTTCCCCTCCTGCCCCCGAACGATCAATCACGGTCGCTTTTTCGTGGCAGAGAGCAGCGGCCCCTTCCCGCTGCAGTGTATGAGCTCACAAATTAATGAGCTTGCTGCACATGGGAAGCGAAAGCACAAACCCAGCACCTGTCCCCCTCCTCTGGGGCACGGTTCCACAATAAGAGCGATCATTCGATATTTCCCTAAGGATCCAAAGCAATGAAATTCAAATTAACCCATCCTTTTGTTGGGAACAGGAGGAGTCGGGGGAAAGACCAAAGGGAACGTGATCCAGCAGCCTGGCTTTCAGAACCATTTCCATCACTGTCATGGCTTTGAAATTCAGAATATTACCCTGACGCTGCTTGTTCAATGCAGCAGCATTTTTCTCTGCAAACTCAAATTGTTTTCCCAGTTTATTACGATCTTGCAACTCTCCTGTTTTACCCAACAAGCAAACAAGGATCCACGCAACCACTCTGGCTGCCAGGCAACACAAGTAGGAGAATTGAGAAACTACAAGCAGCTATAAAACAGTGATGGCCAAGCTGATTTATCCCTCGTTTAAGAGCTGCTGAGGAAGCCAGCACGTCCTTCAGCAGCTTCAGAATGGTTCAAATCTGGGTGAGGCAGTCACACCAGGATCAGGAGACTTCCCCACATCTGAAAGAAACAAAAGGAGACTTTTCCGGCTCTAAATATCAAAAGCCACATGGCTCAGATGGCATCTAGACCGTCCCGAGCAGGATAAAAACGAACATTCAGGGCCCGGAGCGCCCAATTTCCGAGGTTGCTGCTGTCCCAGGAGAACACTGCTGCCCCTTGTTTCTTGCTCCCATTTGCTCTTTCCTCGGCTGCAGAGGCATGAAAGTGCCATCCATCAGCTTTGCCCCCTGGCTCACAGCAAAACAATTAAATGGTTAGAACAATTACGGAAAAGCATTACAAACCCTTCTCCAGAATTGCTTAATAACTACCGAGCGGCTGTATAACCGGAGTGGAAGCAAAAGCAAAGCCATCAGCCTGTGCAGGACTGGGGCCAGCAACAGCTCAGAAACCTCACGCAAGCTACAAGTAAATAAATAAATAAGGCACTGTAATAAAAGCTGCAAAATTACCATCTTAATGGGCTATCAGCTGTTCGGGGGGGAATTTATTCGCTTTTAACACAGAAGTGTTAGCTCGGGTACTGCAGATCCACGCCAGCGTGCTGAACTCATCTGAAACACATTTTTTTTCCAAGAATTCCATCTAAGTGCCCCAAAAATGCATCCTTATGAAGGCTGTCTCTACAGGACAGCTAAAATGCAATGAATTTTAGGAGGATTTCACTTGAAGACAGGAGGCTACGACCTCGAAGATCTTGCTGCTGTCTTGCAACAACCTCAGGACACGCTGGTTCTGCGGCTCCAGGAAACAGCTTCTGGGAGAGGAGAATCAAGGGAAAGCTGCATCTCCGCGGAGCTATCAGGACATCTTGTCCTTTGTGGCTTTATCTTGAAGTGGAAGACAGCATTCAATCACAGCAAGTAATTTGTTAAGTGCTAGCCAGGGTTTGTAATTAGAGAGCTTGCCCAAGCACCCGCCTTCTGCTTTTTTACCCTGGAACTGGTGTCAGGAGTTTCTCAGCACCAAAGGCAGGCGTTAAACATCAGCAATAAGGCTTCGTGAGTGCACCACCATGAGAGAATTGTCCCTTCTCTCCTTCTCCTGTGGTTGTACCAGCTGAAGTTGGGCACGCTCTGCAGAGAGAAAAACAATCCAACAATTCCCCCCCCCAGCACAATTTATGATTCCTTTTATTCCTCTTGCCATTGAATAGAAGAATCACGTCGCAGTTCCTGGGCACGTTCCTCATGCTGGGTCATTTCAGACCCTCTCCCGAGCACCCCGTGAGCTGTAGCTGATGTAACACCTCCAAGGAACCTTTTTTTTCTTCCCTTGCAGACCTGTGGCTAAGGCAGGGATTAAAATGACAGGCTATCACTTCAAGTCGAGACACGACTCATCCACAGGTGTCTAAAACACAGGAGGAAACAAATATCTTTTTCTTAAATCTCAATGTTCACCAAAAAAAGATGCAAAAACAGAGGTTGTGGGCTAAAACGAGGCAACGCATTGAGAGCTGAAACAATAATTTATCAGCAAATGCTGGTTTACTGGCACCCACCACACTCTGCTTGAAGATTAAGCCAAGATGAAGGAGATGCTGACCTGAATTACTGGCAAATCTCTCAGATCGGGGATTCCAAGGGGGAACTGCAGACAAACCAGGGGGTTTGTCTGCATTTGGCAGATTTGTCCCATAGCCAGAGCTCTCTGTTGCCATTCAGAAACACAAGCAGCATTCTGACTTCAGATATCAGCACTTAATTTGGAATTAAACAGTGAGTCAGGCAAACAGAACAAACCAGAAATCTACTGAACCAGAAAAATCTGATTTCCGTCAGCTCTGCTGCTGACAGGATATTTGGATTCAGATCTTTGGCATTATTGACTCTTTCTTAAATTTATTCAATTCTTGCAAGACAAAATTCAGCAAGGTTACTAGAGCCAAGCTTGGAACACGTCCCCACTCCCAAATCCTGCTGCCTAGGTGCAGACACTTGGCATTAAGACGGGCTGAAAGGAGGATCCTTGGTCAGGCCAAGCCCCGAGCTGCAGCACAGCAGCAGCACGCCAGCCATTCTGCAACCCATCCTGAAATCGTGAGCTCCTCCCCGCCTCCAATTTCTCACCTAATTTTCTCCTTTCCAATTAAGTTGAATTCACAATCACGGTATCAGCACTGCCATTTGACCTCAGCAGCTCTTCTCCTTGTCCAGCTGGGTTTCTAAAACCCGAACTGCATCCCTTCTTGCTCTTCTTTTGCAAGGCTACGCTCCTACACCCTCCTCCTCCAAAACAAGCTCTAACAGAGCCGTCTTTCTGGCACCCTTTCATTACTTCTCATTTATTTATTTTTTTTCTTTTTTTTTTTTTTACAGCCTTTTTGGAGCCAACACGATGCAGTCAGCCCCGTAACACCGTGCCGGAAGAAACTGGCTGCACACGAGGCGCGATTTGTTCCAATGCTGGTGCTGAGTGAGTAATTGCCGCGCTGGGAAATTGCTGCAGATGAAACCAGGAGCAACAGATTAGGGCAATTCTGCAAAGATCCAAACATCAGCCAAACCACAGCTTCAAGCACAAGCAGAGGAGTTCAGGGGAGAAGAAACAAATATTTTTTTTTTTTTTAGCACACGTGGTTGGATAAAACATTTCCCTTTTTCTCCACAGCCAGAAGCTCTGCGTGTGTTAGTCTGGAGGTCTTTTCCAAATTATAGTGTGAACGGAATATTAACCATCATTTACATGAGCAGGGTGCTTGGCACAACAGACCCACAGCTCCTTGCAGCCTCAGCTACTCTCAGGTGCAACACGAAGAGCTCTTAATGCCCTATTTCATACAATCACAGAAAAATTAAGGCTGAAAAAGCCCTCTAAGATCATCTGGTCCAACCATCGCCCTACCCCCAATGTCACCCACTGAACCATGTCCCCAAGCACCACGTCCAGCCTCTCCTTCTACTCAAACCCCCTCTTAATTCTCTCCTAAAACAGCTGCTTCAGGATTAGAGATGGAAGCCTTTCAGATATCCAAGCTGAGCTCTTAACCACACACAATAACGCATTTTCAGACAGACAAATCCCAAATTTCAACCAGGAGCAGCAGCACAGTCTGCTCAGAGACCCAGCACTGGTTCTGGAGCATTCTGCTCCTGGCAGATGACACGTCCTGAGTTTTGATATCGATTATCAGTCTGGGCACTTACCAGCTTTGGGTTCATACCTCAACTCTCCTATGCTGAAAGTGTTGTGATGTGGCCCTGTTCCTGGCATGTTTAGAGCAAACCAGTAGTTTTAACACAACTCAACATTAAAGGTCATGTATATTAATTTCATACATACTAAATTCATAAATTTCATATTAATAAGGAAATAACACATAAACAAGTAAAAATCCCTATTACTACTAAGAGTATAAAACATGAATGGCAAATGTGAATAAGGCATTTTGTAGGAAACCCAAATACAGTCTTATTTATATAAGAAGACTATTATTTATATAAGAAGACAGTCTTATTTATACAAGAAGAATACAATAAAGCATTCTTGTGTTCTTCAATTGGATTTTGAAGCTACAGCTGATTTTTGAGCAGGCTCAGCTGGTGTGGAAAGCCAGCCTTGAGAGATGTTGGGAAGAGATACTGGGTACTGTGCCCTCTGGCTGCATTTACTTTTCTGAGAATCAGAGCAATTCAGAGCAGTAATTGGGGGAGGATGATGCTGGGGAGCACCGCTTGTTCCCATGAATAATTTAAAACTCAAACTTGAAACGTGCGAGGGCCTTTTTTCTTTTCTCTGCATTTTCATGCTATTTAGCCCCGCCACGGCTAAGCCAAGCGGGTGTTTCACAAGATTAAGGCACAGAGAGAGAGCATGGCAAGAAATCTGGACAAGTCTTATAGGTGAGCTTAATTTACACACCTAATTGCATTCCACCATGAAAACAGAGCTACTATTTTTAAGTACAGTTCTAACAAGATTAGAAAAAATACTTTAATGGAGAGAATAAATATTTTTCTATTTTCTTTCTATTAACTGCCTTTCTACTTACAGGTAGTATTCTGAACTGGACTACACCAAACCACTGAACATCTCTCACAACCCTGACGGTGAGGCTGAGCTGGCTGCCCACGTAATCCTGTGGCACTATGGAGATGGTGGCTGGAGTTACAGCTTCCTGAAAAGCTTTCAGAAGAAAAACTGTTAGTGGTGTAACTGTCAGAGCTGCTAGCCCAATGATATTGCAATACGATAGGAGCACCTTCCGGGATTGAAGTTTTAGAAATTTCTTGCAAACAAATAATGAGATGATGGAAATCCACATGGGGACAGGACTAAGCACACAGAGGTGCGCAATCTCGTGTCTCTGGGCTGGCAGGACAAGCCCTGCAGTAGTCAAGGGAGGCTACAGAGAGCCCAGCAAAAGCCACCCAACTGAAATTCACTTAGCATTCGCTGAGATTTTGGCAAAATGTACAGTCAACGCCAAATTAAAGATCTATCTGCAAGCCGGTCTACAGCTATTTCAACAGGACTGTGCAAAATCTCAGTGCGACTCTGAAACCAAGTGATAGGAGTCATAATTACCAATGAATGCATCATTCTTTACAATTTTACACCTTTGCTGAGGTGGCTAATGCATGTACTGCAACAGACTTTTACCACTGACTGGTGCCTCAAAGCCAGAGAAAACAGAGCTCCTGACTTCATGGCTTTGCTGCCGTGTTAATAGCCGTGAAAGCCATCAGTGGAAAAAGATCCCTTCCCTAATAATCAGAATTAAAAGCTGCTGTAGATATATAGCATTTATTATAAAGAGATTTGAATGAAATTGAAAACTCAAAAGAGGCGAGATCTGACCTCCTTGGGCAAGCGGCCTTCAGCAGAATGGTGAATAAAAAGAAAATCTACCCCAAAAAATGAAAAGGTGACCTTGAGGAGTCACATGCAGGTACATGGCCAGCTCAGCCTGGCTGAAGATAATGGCTGAGAAGTCAACGTTTCCCTTTGTCTCTACTTCAGCCAACCCAATTTAAAAAAAAAAAAAGAAAAAGAAATGACTCACGTGAATGACATGATTGCTTTCACTCAATATGTTAATTGACTGGAAATCTTATCTCACCTTGGCGTGCATATGAGAATACACTGCATCCTCTGCAGGATTTATCAGCCCTCTATGTGCAAGGAGTGAGCACTGATTTACTAAGACTAAAAATAAATCTAAGATATTGGCTGGGATATATTCTTTTTCCTATGTCCGTAAAACAAGCGAAATTCACTGACTCACCCCTAGAAAACGACGTAATCCGGTGATTACTATTCTTTTGCTGAGCTGACATTACTTTTGTTTTTGAAAGAAGTCGAGTTCATAATTCGGATTTGCTCAGTCTCTTCTGAGTAAACAGCAATATGGAAAATATGTTTTTACCTCACTTTTTTTTTTGGAGGACAGAATAATTACGTTCAACAAGCAAGAAGCAATTCCTGAGGGCAGATTTAAGCAAATCCATTACCTCTTCTAAGAGGAATTCTAAACAATAACTAATGAAAAAGAGGGAGGAGGAGAAATCTAGGTTTATAGACATCTTTAAATATATTCCCTTTATGCCTGTGCCACACACAAATGGTGCTAAGACATTTCTCAACAAAGCCTCTTTTCTTTAGCCAGCTCAGAGCACTCCCCCGCATGTTTCTGAAGCCCCACTGTAACACAGATGGTAAAACAGCTGAGACATTTCGTATTTAAAAAGATCACGGTAAAACCCCTGATTAGGGAAGAAATTTGGGAAAAAAAATGGAAAATGCAGTGTATGGCTGCAAAGAAAAACGGGGAAAGTCCATCCCAATGCAATTTGTACCCCAAAAAGCAGGCTCTGCGTCTCAACAATTACTTCTTGTCAGTGTTTTTGGCAAGATGTTTGCAAGCCCCATCTTTTCTTCTCTTTGGTCCGTGTGTGCGATTGTTCTAAAGCATTTGTGCATGAAAATAAAGCCTGTGTCAACAGGGGTTACACTTCACTCACAGGGCAGCCATGGGAAAAGACAGCCTGCTGCAAGAGCATTTCTTAAGTGCATGCGAGACAACTTTGCCATTGCAAAATTTTAAATCCTTTCTGTAAATTTAAATTTCTATCGAGATTTTTTTTGGGAAAAAAAAAAAAAAAAGAAAAGTAGATTATTCTGTGTGTATTAGAACCAAATCCAGGCTGCAAAACCGGAGCTGAAAGTTCAGCAGCCCGTCCCTGGGTCTCTTCTGCTCCTCTTCTTTCGAAGACAGCAGCACGAGCTGCGAGGATCAGCAGAGGGAAGGAACTGCAAAAAGCAGAGGACTGAGCGCTCCCATACACCTGGCTCGCAGCCTACCAGCACGTTACCACCGGGGTCGCTTCTCAGTTGGCAGCCGTTCATAAGAAAGCTCCCCCGTGTTGAAAGGGGTGTGCACGAAGCTAGGCGTAGTCTCCGGTTTCAGCAACGTTCCTGCGGTGTTTGTTCAGGGCAGCAGGCGGAAAGGAAAGGAAAAAGGACGAGCCCGCGCCAAGAGGGAATTAAGCTCACTTGGAAGCGTTTCCCCTCACCCCCATTACGCGGGCAAGCTTTAGAGAAGGATGCAAAGCAAGCAGATGAAGCCATTCCTAATTGCCAGCGATCCGAGAGGCTGAAATGAAGAGATGCTGATCTCAAGTGTTAATTTCCACACGTCTAAACTGACCTCGAAAATTTACAGTAAGAAACAAAATCGATCAGATCAAAACATCTTTGAAAATGGGAAACGGAGTCAACAAATCCTTGAACCTAAAAGTATCAAAAGAAGTATCAGAAGCTGGGATTAATGCTAATATTAAAATAATTTCTCTGCTATTAATTGTCAAGGCATTGAAATAAGCTCTAACGTGGCTCAGCTGAAACATTAACAGAAATATATTAGCAAGCTTTGTTCTCCTTTGTGCCTGCACTAGATACATATAACTGCCACCGACAGACAAGAGGCACTATTAAGGAAACATTCCTCCCTTTTAAGCTGCTGGTATCTTAGGTAACCGCAATTAATCCTCTCTTTTCTATCTGACACCAGCAATGAACACAAGAGAGTGGATGAGCACTCCCATGGTCGGGAGCAGCCCGTCTGACATCGCTGCACGGCGAGACTGGAGCCTCGTCTCCGCGTGCAACAGATAAAGCAGGGAGGAAAAAAAAGAGCCCGGACTGACTGTCTGTTGCTGCTGCTGATAGAAATGACATTCAGCACTACATCTTCTGAAAGCATCGCTCTTAATGGTTAACTCCCTAAAAAAAAGTCAAGGAGGTTTTAATTTTTTAAAGGTAAGATCGCAAGGAAAATAGAAAAGGTTTATAGAGATAAGCATAGTTAACCAGGGAAAGGGAGGGACAGAAAAAAAAGCCAAATCCCAATCCCTCCTCTCCCTGCCCCCAAAAATACCCCTCAAATTCTCCAGCAAAACTCCTAACATCAATATATTTAAATAAGAGCAAATGTGACCTCTTCACCCAAGCAAAATCTTAAGGCAGGGTACAATTCATCTGAATAGCCAACAAATCACTCTAAAAGTGCCCATTTCTACCCGAGGCAGAGCAAAGGAAGCGAGCATGACTGGCTCAGATGGAGACATCTGAAATTAGATAAATGGGGATTAATGACAGGTCCCTGTTATTTTACTTCTGAAATTCCACTGCTTTATATGAGGCCAAGCCCAAAAACTGAAGACGCAGATGACAAAGTGGGGCAGACACTGTGCATGTGCCCAGTGCTGTTCACAGCTTAAGTCTGTCAAAAACAGACCCCACAGCTGCATCTCCGTATTTCAGAGCCTTGCATCTCTACATGCTGTCTTGTCACTGCTTTTCCTTCTGGTTCTGGGCTTAGGAATCTACCTGGAATGTCCTGCAACAATGACTGGACAGTCAGCACCCAGCACAAAACCGAGCTCCTAATGAAAATAAAAAAAAAAGAGTGAGTTTACAACACACAAAACTGAACTTATCCTGCTATCAAGTCTTCCCCATCTACAGCAAATCCTGTGTGCTACCCACATCTCCTTCCAACCTTCTGAACTTCTAAACACCATCGACAAGATAAGCAGGCAGCACCACGTTTCCTCTTAGCACTGAAACATTTCAACCCAACGAAACTTTTTGCCCCCATGGGTGGGCAAGTTACGCGTATCGCATCACAAGCAAAGATAATTCACGTTCCGTTTCTCAAGGACTCGCAGTAGGGTAGCAAATATCTTTGAAATAGCTTTTTTCTTCTCTTTAATATCTAAATGAGATGTCTTTCCCACCAGCGCAGTGCCTAGCCCAGCCCTGAGGCATTTGCGAAAGCTCCGGAGAGTCTGTTTACACTCGGATTGCACAGAAACGTACCTTCACTCAAGACCTTCTTTATTATTTTGCTTGAAACCTGATTTTGTGGATCAGTCCAATTAACCTTTTCAGGCCTAAACTACCTTAGACAGTTCAATTACGTGGGTAATAAAAGAGGTAAAAGCTTTTAACATCCATTAACTGCCATTCCAAGAGAGCCAGGCTGTGTCGACCACGTGAACTCCTACTTTTCCTAAGAGGAATGCACATTGCAACCATCCTTGGAGACAGCCTTACATCGCTATCTATTCCACTTTGTAGCCAAATTTATCTTGAAGATGTATTTCCATGAACTGGGGCAGGTCGCCGTGTCCCAGTTTGATTTGCTTTGTTATCGCCCAGGGGAACAAACCTCTGCTGGTCTCCTTGTACAGAACAAAACGCCGCTGTGCCTGGAGATCAGGCACATGTAACGGTACCTAAATGCACCTCAAGCTTCTTTAACCCTTTTACTCTACTTTTTACCTGATCTCAGATATGTTTGAGAAGAGATTTCTGATGCAGAGGTGAACTTCCAGCTTTTATGGCAATGGGAATTCAGACTGGACACGGTCCTGGGCTGCCCCTTCCTGAGCAGTGGGGTTGGAGGAGGTGATGTCCAGAGCCTCCTCAACCCGATGGATCCTGCAAAGGGACTGGCCAAAATCCCAGCCCAGCCCAGCACCTGAATTCGCTACCAAGGCACAGCACGTTCCACCAACACACAAGATAGAAATTGAAAAGGAACAAAGGAAAGCAAAACCAGCAGCTAACCGGGTTAGGATTCAGCCTGAAAAGCCAAGGCAGTATCAACAACGTGCTACGAATGGCCAAAATTATCAAGGACAAGGTGATGACAGTCACATTGGACATTTTCTCAATGATAAAGGCTTAAAGCTTGACTCTGCATTAGGAGCAGGCCACCTCTCTCACAAAAAGAACCAGCAGGAGCAGTAGAAAAACACATAATCACACCCAAACAGATGACTAGATGGGATTATTTTGTGCTTGGCATGCGTCATGCTTCCTTGCTTTTCTCCCTTCCTTCTGCACCTTATCTCGATACCAAATTGTACCGTGCACTTATGAAAAAGATCAAATTTGAGTGATCAGGTCAGAATTTTAAGGCACACGGCCCAGCTACAATGCTGCGTGCTCATGATGGGGGTACCGGGCTCTATACTAGGGAAAATTAATTTCATTTTCTGCAGTACAAACTCATCGTCCTCTAAAACAAAAATCCATTTCTGAGGCCAAACGTGAATTTCTTTTTTAAGTCATGAGTGAAAATTGGGATAGCAACAAAAAATTCAGCTTTCATTTGAATATTATTGTGCTGAAAGTAGATTACAAGGCACTGCTTCCCCGTCAAGAAAATGAACGCACTGACCTTGGTGAGATTGGAAGGGGATGGGCTACAACATTTTTAGGCTGCTAAAATTCATTTGTGAGCCACACAAATGAATATTTCTGGTAACTACTTACTCAATTTCCCGTTATGCATACTGAAAGATGGATGATCTAACACAGAAACCTTGGTATTTTAAACTCATTGAAGAATGAGTTTAAAATTTGGGTTTACAGGACTTAAAAAATGAGTTTAAATTTGCCCAGGCTGACACAAAACTCAGCTCCCTGAGTTCTTCGCTCTCCCAAATGTGTTTAAATCGTTAGACATAAAAAAGTGCACATCCCTGCAGTGGGCAAAGTGCACCTCAATTTCTTAATCCTTAGATACACCAAATATACTGTAAATAAACCCAGCCCCTCAATGTACTGGTTGGCTTTTCCTTGCTAAAGGAGACTCGAGGAAACAATATTTCCTCTCCTTGACTTTTGATGGGTCATCCTGGAGCCATCCTTCCCCATCCTTCTTTCGCTTCCCCCAGCACCTCGGAGGGGCAGGGCAGGGTAACACCAGCTCCTGTTTGTCCTCCACCTCCTCCTCCAAGAGGGAATATCGATTTCCTGCCTTTGTGGGGAAAAAAAATAAAGACTTATTTCTATGGGCGAGCTTTACGCTGGTCAGATTAATGGAAAGAGCAGGAATGGCACGAATCTAATCCTGTAAGGCTGGACAGAAGAACAAAACATTTCACAAAGCAGATGCCTCCCAGATCCAACACCGTGATACGCAGCCAGGTCAACCCAGGAAGCATCCAGGCAGCCAGAAACCCAGGTCAAAGCATAAAGGTATCTTTTTGTTTTCTCCATTTTGGGGGCTATTTAGTTCCAGGTGTTGGAAAACGTGTGCCAATGCAAGGAGCAGATTCCAACTACCACGACTCCATCTAAGCCATGCACGTAAAACTTACTCCCACTGAGAAATCAACTGCTACTCTCTATTTAGGAAAAACTAATACAGAAGCAGCTGCTATTCTAATTTCAGGACCCAAAATTCAAATATTTAAAATTAAATATCATCAAGGCTTAAAAAAAACCATGGTGTTATTTTGCAAGTGAGTGATACTCTCTAGAAAGCTTTAAATTCTCCCCTCATTTAGTAATTTATTTTACTTGCACGAACTAAGCATAAAATGATTTTTCCCCACTGCTTTGGAAATTTGTTTTAATTACAAGTCTGGGCAGTGTAATTGGGGAAGCATGTTTAGCTCACACAAAAAAAAATTGGATGGGTTAGAAGAAAAATCCTCCTAACACTCCCTCAGCTCTACGGGTCCTTCAACCCAATTTGACGTGAATGAAACCATTATTGTTCTTTTGACTCCTGCTGAGCCATTATGTTAACGGTTTTCCAGAAACCTGGGTAGCATTTTCCTACATGTGTTCATTATTCCACCAGCCAGGATTTGGGTCCTTACACAGCAGAGGTTTCAACATTTAAAATACTTTTTGTTCTACGTTTTGAGAAAGCAATACGCGTTTCAGATTGGTGTATGGGTGGGGAGTTGGAATTAGCTGAGAAAACTCTGTCCCCCTCTTTCCCTCTTTTTAGGCAGCAATCAATTTAACATATTAAAAACTGCAGCAATGAAGAGTCAATCAAGCAAATGAAACTGAACACACCCACTGAGAGATATTTCCTGCCATAAAAATGCTCCCACATTGGATGGAAGAGTCACACCCTAATAAAATTTAACAGAGAAAACAATAAAAAGGGTTAAAAGGTAATAAAAGGATTATTATCAAGCTACATAAACTAAGCCAAACCTTTAAGTGATATTTTATTGCATTAAAATGCGAGCTCTGATGACCCAGCTGGTGTTTTAACTGCTTTAGAGCCAAAATAATAACTTTTTTTTAAAAAAAAAAAAAGCTTGTGCAGCTATGTACTTGATGGTTGCTGTACAATCTTCCTGAAATAAAGTTATTTTCTGCATCTTATTTGAAAACATTTAATAAATACCATTCAAAAACCAATTTGCTACTTTGGCTCCAAAAAGGAAAGCAGGATTCAAGTAATTGATACTTCCACAAATACTTTCTTTGCAACGGCACCAACGTAAGTGACATAAACAGGGGACAGTTTGGTATCTAATGCTGTTCCTGTGACAACTCAGTTAAACACAGAGGAGGTACACGTAATTTTCTTTACCAACCAGCACGGATGAGCTGTAACCTCTGGTTTTCATCAGAAGACATTTCAAGTAAGATTTTATGTTTCTGACACATGCATAGATTGCTTTAAAATGAGCACAGAATTGCTTTAAAATGAGCACAGAACCCGCAGGCTGATCAAGGCAACAAAACCATTACAGAGAAATAGCACTCAAAAAAGCAGTAAGGAGGCTGATGACAACTGAGCTTAAATGCCAAACTCCTTCCGAGCAGAACTTCTACCACATATCTAAAGGCCAGAAATAAACTCATTAAGATGTGTTCCTGAAGTCGGTTTAAAATAGCATCTTATATCCTGTGTAGGTACCATATGGACCAGAAACTCCAAAGCTATTAGCTATAAAAAGAAGCACCACGCAGCTGATGCAAACCTCCAATTTCCCAGCAATATTGAGTCTTCCAGAAGGCCCAAGACATCATCCAAATACCTTGAGAATGAAAAGAAACTTCCCCTGTAGGAAGAGCAGCACTTTTGAGTTAGGGATGACAATTAAGGCTTAGCATAAAGCCTCAATATCCGGTTTCTGCACTCCTGAAATGTCTCGTATCGATTTTCTCACCTGGTAGGGGCACGGGATGTGATACTCCCTGCAGCGTTCTTGAATCCACGTCGTCTCCCACACACCTCGATAAGCCTGCTCATAGAAATAGCAGCCAATTACAACCAACAGTGGCACGAGGTACAGAACACTGAACACGCCAATCCGGATCATGAACTTCACTAGCTTGTCCTGGTTCTCTTTTTCTAACGGGATTTCAATGCGAACCCGATTGAGAGAGATAATGCCAGCTAGCAGGAGGGAAACTCCGACAACAACATAGAGGCAGAGGGGTGCAAGGACAAAGTATCTCAATGCATCCACATCATAGAGGCCAACAAAACATACGCCGCTAATATTGTCACCTTCAATTTTATTCATTGCTAAGAGGATGATGGTGAGAGTTCCCGGAATGCCCCAGGCACTGGCGTGGAAGAGCAACGCTTTCTTCTCGATCGCTTCGCTGCCCCATTTTGGCACGGCTGCCAAGAACCACGTGATGGTGAGAATGACCCACCAAACACTGCCAGCCATGGTAAAGAAATAGAGCACCATGAAAAGCATGGTGCAAGCTTTGTTGTGAGAGCCCTGGGTCACCGTGGAAGCCTTGTACTGGGCAGGGCTTGATGCATTACACGCTACTCGGTCTTCAAGCAGAAAGCCAATGAAGAAAATTAACGACACCATCATGTAACAGACAGCGTAAAATATGATCGGTCTTTCGGGATAGCGAAATCTTGTGACATCGATCAGAAAAGTTAAAAAGGTAAACAAGGTAGCAGAAAGGCAGACGATGGAGATCACTCCGATGAAGTAGCGAGCAAAGGAGAGCTCCTCACGACGAAAGTACATATTTGGGCAAGGAGGGGAACAGTCCCGTACCCTCAGGAAAGAGTAACCCAGGTCGGGGTCGATTTTCAACTCTCGAGGACACCAAAAGCCATAATCCCTCTGCACTGCCATTGGGGCCTCTTCTGTGGGCTCCCCACCTAAACTGAGGTCAACGAGGCGAGGATACGGCTCATCGCAATCCGGGAATCTAGAAAGGAAGACAAGAATTATTTACAAGAAATACACACACACTCTGCAAAGCCCAGCAACATCATTTATGTGTCTGCCTTTAGACACATGGACTGGAGAGAAAAAGTTCATCCAAATAATGGGTAACGAGTGAAATACCACATTATACATAAAGTCTAGAACTTATTTTCCCAGACTTCAGTGGATGATGAAACTACACAAAATAAAACAGAAATAAAAGGATAAGGTGCTTATTGGGGCCTTAAGCATAAAGGTGAGGATACAAAATCCATCTCAGCAAGTCTCTAAATTTAGGTTTACTGTAAACTCAAATGACATGCTTGAGGAAGAACGACTTTATAAAACATTTTAAACCCCTTCCCTATGCTACTGCACTAGCTATCAGACAGGATAGTGAGCTAGCTAGACCAAAAAGCCAACCTAGCACTGCTACTATCATTAACAAATTGGAATTATGATGAAGATTCTGCTGCAGTTAGGTAAAACTGATGGCAGGCTAAGGTTTGCTGGAGATGCAGTCCGAAGTTTTAAAGGAGAGACTGGAGGGATTCCACGCATAGCTGCCTCTGCCAGATGTTATCTCCTCAGCAAGCACAGCATAAGCTAAACGTGCAGGTTCCTCTGCCACAGTTCATGTTCTGGCACTCTAACAGTAACACAGAGAAGCTTTGGTAGCTTTATATCTGGTTTTGAAATTTCACTACTGGTGTGGGCCGTACCTAAAGGACCCAGGCACCCGTTTGGAGCACAGGCTAAGAGCAATCTTTGATCCAGATTATCAGCACCTAGAAGCATCCTCTGACTTAACTCTGTTGCTAAAAGAAGTTTTTCATCCTCTGCTATCAACTGTAAGAGAGACTATTTCTTCCTGACCGTGTTCCTGTACTTTATTAGCTGTTACAGTCACTTATTAGAAAAAAAATCAGAAAGATATTGCTTTCATTTACACATATATTCTGTTTCAAGTAGATTAGAACATCATCAAATCCTTTGCTCACAGAATCAAAGAATATCCTGAGCTGGAAGGGACCCACAGGATCACTGAGTCCTGGCTCCACACAGGCCCACCAAAACTCAAACCACACGTCTCAGAGAGTTGTCCAAATGCTTCTTGAACTGAGGCAGGCTCAGTGCCGTGACCACTTCCCTGGATTTGTGTAACTAAAAGCTGAAAACGTCTCTCCATATGTGCTCAACAAGAGGTAGAATCTCTGAAAACAGGGGTTTTATACGCTCTGCAAAACCAGCCAGCTTCCCCTTCAGAGAAAGGGGCTATTAATCTCCAGCGTGTGTAACTTTGCAGAACTCTCAGAGGAATTTTGAGCAGTGACATCCATTCTGCTTTGGTACAGCAAAGAAAGCCAGGTCTGCAGATATGGCAAAGAAGAGGAAAACTAGATTGGTAAATTCATTCCTTTAATACGCACGCACATCTTACAGCAATTGCCTACAGAAATTTTCAATTCATCTCCTGGGCAGATGATAGAAACATGAATTCAGTTTCCTCCCCAGGAAACGAGCTGTGACACAAATGGAAGGGAAAATAAGGGCACTGGTAATGGAACACGTTAAAACTGTCCGTTTTAGTATGATCTGGGATGTTTTATGATCTGAAATGTTGCTCTGGGATCCTGAAAGAAACAAGGCAGGTTTGCTCACCTGGTACACTCCATATCCTCGGGCCACGAGACCCCAAACATCTCCATGAGTTTGGAGCACTCGCTGTATGCCCTTTGACAGAGCCTGCGGCACGGCAGGGTGACGCGGCCGTACTCCATGCACACGGGAGCGTAGAGGGCGCACAGGAAGGGTCGAAAATCTCTGGAGCATTCCAAATTCACCATCGGATGAAATGGCTGGAAAAGAAAAAGACAGAATTCAAAAGCTTCAAACGGCAGCTTTTGTAGAACATTTCAGCAGGAAGCTGTAATTTGACTAATGAGGTGTTAGGGCTTTCACAACCAGAACCTTCTTTTTCTGAACTTTTCCTGCTGGAAGAAGTGATCATCATAATACAGCACTTACGCATTTTTAGGAAGGCAGGCAAGTAAGAAGCCTGGGGACAGTGACAAAGACTCACAAGGGACATTTACGTACTCAATTTGCATCAAAATCGATGGGAATTAGACAGCTAAACACCTCTGAGGATTCAGGCTCAGGCTCACACCCTCCAATAAATGTCGCATGCACTTCTTTGCACTGCTTGGTTAAATGACGGACGGCATGAATGGCTAAGTGCTTATTTAGAGGGATAATATGATGAAAAAAAAATTCAATTGACCAGACCACAATCTGAGGAGTATCAGACAATGCAACACTCCTTCACAGTACGGAAATAAAACACATTGTGATTTTTTCAAATACGATTTTCGTGTCCCTACACAGTAACTGTAAATCCTACCTCTATTCCTTCAATATTTTCAGCAGGGCAGCAGAGTGAAGCTACAGCAGGTATGCCTCTTTCTACCTAATCAACAGAAATCTCTGAAATGAAAGCTGGAAGGAAATGAATGAGAGCAAAGAAGTGGTGTCTTGTGCTACTCGTTGCCTTGTAGCAGGTTTAAGTCGCGGTGGTAGCGGCGACAGAAGCACTTGGGAGCACTGAGAGAAAATCGATCACAAACAGCCAACGTGTAGCTGTTCTTAAGCATTTCTGAAGGTAAGAAATAAGGAAAGAAATAGAACAGAGATTTGTGACTTCATGAAAAGCAGTGCACGTTGATAATCCAGGTCATCTTCTTGTTATCCAGCATGGATTCATTTTGTGCTTATGGCTTTACAGCTCTTCAGGAGGCAATATCTAATTCCTATCGCTGACCACCACCCAAAGCCTCATTGTATCTTCAGATATTAACCCAAGATCAATTACATTCTGTTAAGGGTTACTACAAAATAGCAAAATACATCAGAACTTACAAGAATAAAACAAAAACCAGAATGAAACGAAGCACTGTAGGATTGTTCAATGACTCTGCTACCTCCAAAGTGCAGAACCAGCAGTGGCCCTCCAGCAAGCCATTTCTTTTCCTTCGCTTGTGTTTCAAATAAAGCTTGAAGGGAAAAGGTGACAATTGCTTGCTCAAGGGCAATACTGCAGGGTAAGCTAACAGGAACCCTCTTCCAGATACATTTTTCTAAGCCCATTATGTTGAAACCAGTCCCCTCTCCGCAGCCTGGCAAGATTAGCAAGAAATCTAATCTTCAGTCTGCTGCAGTAGCAGAAATGAACCTGCTATATATAGAAAAACCTAAATCTTGCTGCCGCTGAAGAGTAGGCTGTTCTGAGAGCTAGGAAGATTACATTTTTAGCAGCAGTTTCCTGGAAAGTCTTTTAAACCAATTCAACATTTTCTTTCCCCAAACTACAGGGCAGAGCAGACCACCACCAAGAAAGAGGTCATCTGCTGTGACTATTTGAGTGAGAATTACCAAAAATAGTAAGGCAAAGCTTCACATTTCAGTTTTCTTATCTCCTCCTTAAGACTGCCCTTGCAAGAGGGAATACAAGACACAACCACGTTGGGATTTTGTTGAAGTTTGTAAATAGAATTAGTATTTACCAAGCTGATTGAATTCTCTCCGGTGCTGCAGGTTTCTGGAAATGCCGTCACATAACAACAGAGCCGTAACTATTTGGCAATGGCTTACCTGAGAGGCAGCAAAAACCTCTGCAGCTATCGACGAGGAAAAAGGAACCAACAGTTGGAAAGTATTTACATTTACAAGCTCATTGTTACCCACAGAAAACTTTCTCCTTGACTAAATATTTACTCTTTTTTTTTTAACGATTTTCCATTAAGATGTTTCCGAAATTTCTCTTTTCCTGCTCTCCCTCGCTAAGGATGTGTTTGGTTTGCACAAAGCTCCCTCCTTTAGGGAGGTGCCAGCTCACCTCAAGGTGTGCACGGGGGAAAGCCACCGCAGGGCAAGGACGAAGCAGGAGGCAGGCTCGAGGGAGCACAAAGGCACCGGCATTTCCTTGCACCCTGCTCATCCTGCTCCGGGCTGGTGGCTGCTGTAATGGCCAATCAACCCAAAATTTGTGCAGGATTTGCTGCTCCACCTGAATGCACACATGGGACCTGCTGGGATTCATCCCAGAGAGCTGGCTGGTGTCATCTCAGCACCTCTATCAATTATTTTTCAACAGTCTTGGGAATCCAGGGAGGTCCCAGTTGACTGGAAGCTGGCAGATGTGGTCCCAACATTCAAGAAGGGCAAGGAAGATCCTTGGGCGTGGAGCTGGGACAGGGCAGGGTCAGGCTGGGGGTGAGGGAAAGGTTCTGCACCCAGAGGTGGTCGGGCACTGGGACAGGCTCCCCAGGGCAGCGGGCACAGCACCGAGCTGCTGGAGTTCAAGAAATGTCGGGCCAACGCTCTCAGATAAAGGATCTGCAGAAATTCACTCCCTTCTGGCATGGAAGCTGGGGCTGGGATGAAGATGCTGGAACATCTGAGGTAACGCTGCTGTAATTGAATCTTCACTGGCAAAGTCCCTCGTGCCCCAGAGGGCACGTTAGCTGCACTTAAAGTTCTTTATCCCTGCAAAGAGCAAGTCTGGTTTTGACTACGGTCTTGGCATACTCCTCAAAAGACAGTAGAGACATCCTCACCCCAAACAACACGGAAGAAATCTACTTAAATAGGAATAATTTAATAGGACTGCTCCACTAGGGCTGGCTGTTCTGCTTCCCAGCAGCTCCAGGCCTCTCTCTCTGTTCTGTCTCTTGAACTGCAGGCAGACAAAAACTCTCCTATGAATTATATCAAGTCCCTTTATTTTAAAATCATGGAGAGGCTACACTGGACAACAGAAAAAGGGAAAACTCGACAACCACTCCTTGTTAAGGCTGAGGAAGAGAAGCTTCTTTCAACCAGCACCGTGCCCGTAAGCAGCCTAACTCTAAAATTATCTTACTCCTTCTTTGCAGCTCCCAAAATGAAAAGTCACTTCCATCTACAGATTGTTTTTCACTATTAAAAATGAAGGCAGGGAGATTAAGAGAGGTTTTTTTTTTTATGATCTTGCCCGGGGAAGCAGCGCAAATGATGACATTTAGCCCATTCAGCCCCACTCCACTTTGGCTCCTAACAAAAGGCTCTCTGTTCGAGTGGGTTGTGCTTTTGAAGGCTGCCTGTTGAACAACTCAACGTGCGGAGCAAAAGAGGGGGAAAAAAAAGGACAAGAGGAGATAAAACAGCCAAACAAATTTCAACGATTCAGGCCAAGTCCTGGGAGATCCAGGAAAGTGCAGAGATAAATGTTTAAGAAGAGATAAATACCTATGTTGCTCCTGAAGGTACTTAAGTACTTAAAATAAGCCAGATCACCTAACAGAGTAATGTCTGTGAAGTTGTGCACCCCCTGGTCCTTCTACCTCTGAGAAAAATCTTTATGGTCATGTAAATTCCCTCAAGGCCACTGACAGCAACTGCATTATGAGCCTGATTTCTTTCAGGCTGAGTCCCCTCGCATCCCTCCCCTGCTCTGCCACGCAGGTGTGTATCAGATAACTCATCACTGCTTTTCTCTGAGCTCTCCACCTTGCAGCGCAGTCTCTTCTTCCCCTTTTCCCCAGAATCTTCTTATTCATCAGCACAGGTCCTTTCACAAATCTCCCTGCTCCCAGCAGCATGGCCCCGGGTCCTTCTGTCCCTACAGCTCCTGTCTGCTGAAAAGACAAAGCCTGGGCAATGGTTTCATGGCTGTCTTCTGCCAGCGAGCTGAAGTTGCCTGCTTGCCTTTGGTCTTTTGGTTTTCCGGAGGAGATGAAGGGGAAAGGAAAGCCACAGAGATCTGTGCAGGTTCCTCCTCCTGTATACATAGCAAATTCTCTCAGTTACAAAGCAAGAACAGTAACTCTAGCTGTAACGACAGCGTGGAACTGTGCATTACTGAGACAATAAACCTTTCTACCCTTTATTTTGCTCAGCAGTAGTCACTGAGCTGGCTTGTTATTTGGGAAGTGACATAACGGCAACATTTAAACAGCAAGATTTTGGTGATCCTTCTGTTCTCTGTCCGGTTACATATTCCTTTCTCTTCACACAAAGCTGGCCAGGAAGCATCCTCACAAACTCACAGAAGGAAGGAGGGAAGCTTCCTTCCCTTGGGCTCAGGGGAAAAGAGCAATGCTCTGATGCTCTGACTATCAATTGCTCTTGCAATTCTCCGGTGGCAGCAGCTGCCTCAGGGCGAATCCTGTCTCAGGCCAGCCACAGGATAGGATCTGCTCTGCTCCTTCTGTCCTGATCCACCCCGCTCCTTCTGTCTGTGTTGCCCCGTGTTTGAATTTAGCTTGCTATTCATTAGAAAAAAAACTTGGAATTGCATCTCAAAGGGCACAGTGCTTCCCAGGCTGCCTCCCCAGCTTGATTTAACTCTTCGGGCAACCGCTAGCTAGCCCAAATGTGGTGCTGCCTCCCGTCTGATATCCATATTTCTCATCCGACTGAATGGCTCTGAGAGCAGAGCAGCTCATGGGGATGCTCTCCAGAGACTGTTCCAGGCAGAATTGCTTTACCTGAGGCAGTGGCAATTTGTTCTCTGATGGCTCCGACCTCTGCTTGCTCCTCTGAGTCTCACCAGATGTCCTGGAGCCCGCACCCTTCAGGTCCCCACGCCGAAGGGATGCCAGCAGCGCCTTGTTCCAAGGCAGTGCCCAGGGCTGAGCAGCTGCTGGAGCCAAAGCTGGACATCAGAGTCCTGACCTAAGTAGTGCTTCCTAAAAAATGAGGGACTGAAAAGAGCATGAAAACGAGCAGCCAGGTGTGTAAGAGTCCCTTCGTTTCTTTCAGAAACAATCCACGCCTGCTCACCTTGAAGGAATTATGGAAGGGCAGCTTTACTCCACAGATCATATTTTCAAACGGCAGCAGGCTCGTTTATGTGCCAAAGCCTATTTTTAATGCACAGTGCCAAGACAAAGTTTGGGTAGAACACAGCGTCGTGTACACTCAAAGCTGACCTCACCATCAACTTCCTTGTCTGGAGAAATGCAGTGTACTTTTTATTTTAATCTTTACAGAGTGATGCAGGCATGAAAAGCAAAACAGGGTCACAATTCTGGCCACTGCTCAGCACGGATAAAGGAGAGTCACACATTTTCTGTGTGAACTGTTACAAACCTCCTAACCCACAGCCCCTGATATCCCACCTCGCCTACTTTGATGTGAGCTCAAAAACTCTGTTTGCAATGAGGATTGTTAGGATTGTTTTAACTTACTACTAAAAATAAACGTCCCTACTAAATAAGCTATCGAGTCATTCTAACGCTAAAAATGCCAAGAAATGAGTGTGCTTGTAGATTATATGTTTCTCGTGTTATAGACTGATCCAATCACCCCGTTATTCACTTTAAAACCTAAGTCCAATTATTTCACCTGGCTTACTCGTGAGAGGGCAGCAACAATGCAGAGCACCCTAAGCTTCCTGGGCTTAAACAGACAGCTGAGATCGGTTTCTCAACTACAGGGAAAAAAAGATATAGATGAAAGTAGTTAAAGGACAAAAAATGACATCAATCTCTGTCTATATGACTAAAAGGCAAAGCCATCTGTTCCTGTTCTTTAAAGAGGTCTCCTGCTTCATTTTAAATTCTGAAGTTCCTTTGGAAGACACTGGGAAGACGGCATCCATCTGTCAAACCGCACTTCTCCTAAATGTGATCTTTCTGTTTAGGAGCTGACGAATGCAGATGGGTGGTCCTGGAACCGATTTCCATTTGCAAGAAGTGTTAGTTTTTATAAGACAGCTGAGACGGCTCGGACTTCCTCCTTCCTCTCCATATGCCTGCTGTGACGGGCTTGGGAGAACTCCAAAAAATTACAGAGAAATAAATCCGCAGCCCCCTGGCCAGTGTTTTAGGCACCATTAAGACAAGACACTGTTAAGCACACTTTGCCTAGACAAGCGAGAGACTATTCGGCAGGAGCCGTAAGCCCTGACAGAACCATCCCTCCAATTTAAATAACACATTTCTGTATCCTGTGGTTGCAAAGACAACCTTCCAAGTACAAGCTGAGCGCGATTGATGCTTTGATGCCCGCCGAAAAACACTCCCAGTGCTGTTGTCACTGTGGGAAGGAGAAAGAGATCCATTATGAGAAGTGGAGCAGTAGTGATGACAACTTTTTCCTTCTCTCATCTCTGCCACTGCGGCCTGATCTGCATGTCAGGGACTCACCGACTCCTTCTGCCAGCTGCAGGGAGGTCTGTCTCCTTGAAGAGCAGCAGGATAAAAACACTCCAAAATTTATCTTGCTGAGTGAAGGAGGGAAAAGGTTTGGTATCGAGTTCTGTGAGAAGACTCAATGCTAACTCGAGAGCGCACAATGGATTCGGTAGCAAGATCAAGTCCTTGAGAGCTTATAAGAAGGGAATTTCTAAAAATAGGGGGCATGAGAAGAGATAAAGGCATAGCCAAGCTTCAAAAACCCAGTCGGAGTAGCTTCACCTTTTTGTTTTTACTGCCAGAATGACAGCATCTGCCACCTAACAGCCACCACAGCCCCTGCAGAATAAAATTAGGCAAGCTGGACTTTTAAAATACAACATAACCAACGCTGAATTCTCCTTCAATTCAAGACAAGTTACTTTTTTTTCCTCAAAGGCTTGATGGTTTTTAGCACTTCATGTGTGATTCTGCTAGCCATGATTTCATACAGAGCAGAACATCTCAGGACTCAACACTAAAGCCAACGCAAAGCCCAGGAGGATTAACGTGTTTTCCGCTGGGATGAGAATGGGAGAAGACTTCTGTTTGCCTAATTCCGACACCCAGGCCAAAGTGCTTCTTGACAGACTAATGAGGGGAATCTAGGTCCCCTAGAAGGGACCGTGCGCTGTGGGGCTGTCATCGCCGCTCTCCTACACGGCTGTGAAACGAGGACAAATTCGAGTTGTCACCTCGGGCGCCTCAGGGTGCAGTTTCACAGCAAGGCCAAGTTAATTGACCCCCTGCCCTTTCCCCTGCCTCCTATATCCTGCCCTGGGTTTAAGATTGGTTGGAACTGGCCATGAAACTCACCTCAAAGCCCCGCATGCTGCCTTTGGACCAGCAGTAGTGTGAAAAGTCGGGATAACGTCTTGAACGAGGAGACCTGTGAGTGTTGGCATCTAAATATTCTTCCTGTAGTCCCGGGATGCTTTACAATATATTCCAGGTTGATCAATTCATGCTTTCTAAGGGTAGTTTTTTGCTGCTTTAGCACCTTAATAACCTTACAGGAGGTGTGAAATGGAGATGTTACTGGAGGAGGAGCAGGGCACAGCTAAGCTGACCTTATAGCTGGTTAACATCACACCCTGAGCTCTGGTGCTGAAGACATCCAACATGTTCACAGCCACCTATAACAGAGTTTAAGTGCCCTGGAGCCAGCTGGACACAGAAGATGTTACAAGGATGTGTTTAAGGCAAACCCCTGAGTTTTAGATCGTTTGCTCCACGAGACAGAAGACAAAGACTTCTCGCTATGGCTGAGAGTGAGTGCTGACACCGCTAAAACCCAGCAGCACAGCACTTCTGCAGGCAGGAGGCTGCAGGGAAAAACACACCAGATGAACTCGGAAAGCTATCTGCTACTCCCCTGGTCGCCAGGCTGCTGTGAACATCCTCCCACAAAACTCCCCTGCTGGCCCAAACAGCTGCTTTCACACACGAAAGCAGGAATTGCCATTCCAAAGCTCTCACGCCTCGCCTGCCCACATGGGATGTGCACCCCAACATAGGTTAAATGACATTTTATTCCTAGAAAGGTCCACCATAAATCTAACCCCAATACTTCTTCCAATGCCTTGCAATACCCACTAAGACTATTCACTGATTTGCAATGTACTATTATGGAAAAAAAACACATTTGTCACAAGTAGCCATGCCAAAGGGATTTCCTTTTGGCTGCCCATGATGGGAACTCTCCTTGGCTCTGCCCAGTATTTATTGTCCAAATTGAAAACCAAAAAGCACTCAGGTAATACAATAAAGCCTCTTTAAAAATGGAAACGTGAGGGTTTTTTTGCAATATAACTCGGAAAGAAACAGAGCATGACACCGATCCGATCCAGCTATGTTTAAATAATAGGATGCAAAGTGAAATAAGAACGTAATCTGCTGGATTAATACCCTAAGAACTGTTCTGCACAGCAAACAAAACCCATCTATATGCATGCTAATATTTTAACAGCTGCGTCTCAATCTAACATTACAAGCCATCTGTTACATCTACATACCAGCAAAAATACACGCACACGGAGACACATCAACAGTTGGGGAGCAGAGATTCACATCTCTGGGCCTCAAAATTAAGGCTACTTCAGAGAGTAATACTTAAAACGTACTGTCTGCTAGCTCAGCAATGCTTTTCTTCTCCTCTCAGTGAATTTGCAGGAAGGCCAGGCTGTCGGGGTAGGGCAGGGGCTGCTCTAAAGCTCAGCAGGCTGCTTCGCGCGCACCAGCGGCGCGGGGCGGTTCTCACGGCGGCGGGGTCACGCTCCGCGGCCCTGCCTGCATTTATCACAACGGGATCCAGCCCAAAGCAGGCTGGGCTGCCTCCTCGTCAGCTCAGCAGCTCCTTCTGCCTCATCTTAGGATCATCCAGCCCTCTCTCATGCCCCAACTACGTGCTGACAGTACTTTGATCAGGAGGATTCTCCGGGGATAGTGTGGTGGTGATCACTTCAGCCAGCTTCTTAACGGGAGAGAAGGAAAGCTGTAGTTGGTGGTAGCCTTCACATGCGTTAATTGCAGAGATATTGGATGATCTAGATAAAATCTAGATTTTATTTAGGAAATCTGAATGATTGATTAGGAAAAAAAAAAAAGGAAACAAACCTGCCAGGGGCTACACGTGCAGCTCTCCTGCGCTGCACGGCCATGAGTCCAACGCCAACAGCTGGAGGTGACCGAGCGAGCTGAACTTCTGGAGCTGCTTCTACACATTAGTATTCTGCACAAAATTTGTCTTGCGTGCTACCTGGACAACAGGACTCCAACACTGGGAAAATTAGGTGGCATTTGTGGAAGGTTTTGGTGTCTGAAAACAGAGCGTGTGTGTTCTGAGCGAGTCTACAGTGAGTCTGTGTGTTATGGTCACTACTGTGACTCTGGTTGTTCTGATCAAGCACTGAATCCATTTATTAGGATATTTCTATTAATTTTTTTTAAGCTTTTTAAAGAGATCGTCCATCCCAACCTCTTACGTGGTTTCAGAGGTGTAAGAGGGCTCCAAATGGGCCTTTTGCCTCAGCAGACAGTAATAAAGAAGAGAAACAGCCTGAGAACCCCTCAATTTACTCCAACGTATGAAATGAAAATCGATTTCTGGTCCAAATAGAAGCCTGAAGATAATTACTTGGTGACTTTAATTTTAATAATTAACTGCTTTTTAAAAACATGTCAGAGCATAGCAGCTGCAAATTAAAATTTGAGATTCACCGGGGGACTCTACCCCTCCTACTCAGTGCTAAGCTAATGAGGTCACAAATGAACCCTACAGGGGAGGACAGGGAAAGGGAATTGGAAAAAACCTGCAGTTGTACAAACTTAGCAGCTTGCTGGCCCAATTCGGAAAGCCCGGACAAAACTGTCCCATTAAGCCTCAAACCAGGCTCCCCAAGTTGATTTTTCCTCCCCACAGTTAATAATTCACAAGATAAATATTTGAGAGAATTCCCACAGTGCCTCTGCTTATTTGTTTCTGCGGCACCCTAAAAGCACGCCTGCTTCTCTCAAAACGGATTAAGCAATATTTTGCCCTCAAAGGTCCAGGAGTTTCTCCATACCTTCGTGCCTACTTCTCTGCACCACCATCAGCTTTGGGAAGGGCTGCTCCTACAGCGTACACCGCACGTCTTTGAAACACTTTGGCCAAGCAGGACAAGACATAACACAGTAATAAGATTAACGAGGCAGTGGGTGGAAAGAGGGGACACAGCTGGATGGGAATGAGAAGAAAAAAGGATTGCCTGGCTACTTGGTGAGCTCCCAGCACTGGGGATGCACCCAAATTCTTGCTCAGTTAAACAGAATAAAGAGGAGCAAATATCTGCAAGAATTTATTGGTGCAGCAGCACATCTTCAAAAAGCACCTCAAACAGAGAACTACGCTCACGAGCACTGTAATGTACTCCACGTGTCAGGTTTTGCACAAAATTTACTTGCAGGGATGTTTGTAGCTAGGGAATATATGCAGAACACAGTAAGTGGGATCAGACTATAAAAGAGAGGGTCAGGTAACTGGGAAATGCTGCACTCAATTGCTGGGAGATGCAAGCAATCGAGGCTGAGGCAAGAGACAAGCGGGGGTAAGCGTGTTTTCCCACTGATTGCCTGTTGGAATAATTGCCTGATGCTGCAAAATCCCTTTTATAACCCTCTGTATTTAAAGGGAAGGAAAATTGCATCACATGAAGCCGAGGCACAGGGCTCTGAGCTGGCAGACCATGGTGTAAGTGCTGCTCACCTGGCTGCTGGCTTGAGACCTGTCAGAGGGTGTCAGAGGGTGCTGCTGCTCTGTAGGACCCTGAGAAGGTCGCCCAGCACAGCTGGGAGCCCAGATCCCTTTGTCTCTTCATCCTCACAAGGAGCAGGACAGGAGATAGGAGCGTACTGATGTGTTTGTTAGTGTTTTGGGGTGAGCTCTGCTCAGCAGCCCTTCGCTGCTTTCACTCACGCTTACCTCCTGCTGCCTCCAGCCTCACAGATGAGGGACGGACACGGTGCAGATGAGAATTGTGCCCTCAGATCCATCACGCTGACTCCTCTCTGGTGGGCACTACAGGTTATGCCAGAGGAATCCGCCGTCCCTGTAGGAGCTGCAGATCTTTTGCAGCCCTGCCTTCAATTCAGAGCCCCTTTCGAGTCCCCTCCATGACCCTGGCTCCTAACAGCAACTAGTCCTGAGCAGGGAGGGGCAACAAAGCCCGAGCTGTAGCAGCCTGGAAGCCCATTCCTTGCAGACAAAAGCAACTGCCTCCTGTGGTGTTGGGGGAAAAAAAAGTAACTGATGGATCTGAAGCATTGTGTTGGCTTTTTGTGATGCCGCTTAATTAAGGTTACTCTGAGTAACAAGAACAATTTGCCTGTGGTTTCAAATAAGGATAAGGAAAATGTCTGTGATTTTGTTATTTTTCAGCACTTCAGCTGCCAGATTTTGTAGAAGTGCACTTAGAAGACAAGTTTTCAAATCAGGCCTTTTAAGTGATATTTCTTCTACAAGAGGTAAAAGCTATCTTCCTCTAAGAACTTGGTCACTTGAAAAGCCAGCGTGGAAAACCTGAAGCCACAGGAACGCCATTGTTCTTTAATTAAAGTTTGGTATAAATTGATTTGTTCAATAATAAATTTCATATGCTGATAAAACATCAGAAAGGCACTTAATTATTGTGTGACGCTGTTTTCTTGACACTTTTTTGGTACTGACAATAAGCACCAAGCCTGAAATGAAAGGCCAAGCTGTACCTGCAAGGCAGACTGAGGTTAACATCTCCGCACTGCACCTGCCCGGGTCAGACACCGGTGCTATAACAGTGCCAGGAGCTACCCAGGGAAAATAAAAGGATTCAGACGCATCAGATAAAGGATAGTACGATCCACTGACTGCATATTCAAAGAAATGCACATTCAAAGATGTTTTCAGGGAACGCATTCAAATATGAACGATGGATTAGGGTCAGGAGAGGGGAAAACAGCTGGGTGAACGGCTGGTCAGAATCGTCTCGCTGGGTTTAATCACAGAGATCTGAGTCGGGAGAGACCCACAGGGCTCATCGAGTTAAAGATGTCATGTTTGTGGCAGTGAGAAGCTTCTGTTCCATAAATCGAGGAACACAAACAAGCCCACAGCTGACAGCACCTCCTAAAAGCTACATTTTGGGTTTCCACAGCATTCAGCTGAGCTACGAGGAGCCTTCCTTCCTTGTTCAAATCCCATCCAGCCAGGCCTTTGTGCTGCTCCTCTCTTTTCAAATTTCCTGCCCCGTTACCAGGGCAACCCCCGGCTGCTGAGCGGGGCCGGGGGGACCGGAGGCAACGGGACCGTGGCCACCCGGGGTGAGACGAGGCTGTTTCAGAGCCGAGGGAAACGAAACCTCACAGATGAAAATGATTCCACCACCACTCGGATGTTAAGCCGATGTAATTGCTTCAAATCAGCAGTCTCAAATGCAGCTGAATTGTTTCATGCTTCTGGAAGGATGCTGAATCCTCCCTGTGATGTCAGCGGGCTCTGATGGCACCCTCAGAGGTTTCCCGGACACCTGGGAGCAGCACGGCTTCAGGGATCTCAATCAGGAGCTTCCCACATGTGTAAGCAGTCTTCAGCAAAGCTTGAGAGACGTGGAGGAGCGAGTCCAGGCCTTGAGGATACTGCAAGAGTGGGGTTACCCAAAGTAACACAGCATGATGCTAACACACTATATAAAAATATAGAGTGGGCACACTTTTGTTCCTTCGCCTCCTAAAACAGACAACGGGAGGATGAGGAGGGTTTATAAAACCCCAAATGAGGCTGAAAGGAACAGCGTGGTCCTGTTCGCTGCGTCCGCAGCACAAAAAGGCAGGGCACGAAAGCAGCGGGTGGGCTGTCTGAAAGGAGAAAGCCAGCAGCAGCCAGCTCCTGATGAAACATCTTTAACTCACCCTTTGCCACTGACTGCTGAGGATATTTGAGGGCCATACAGGTTGAGGAAGACAAGCAACAAATCCACGGGATGAGATGAAGCACAGGTGCTGGCACATTTGTGAATTTAAGCAAATTTATCCTTTGAATTTTAAGGATCTGCTTTGATAAACCCTCCTCACGCCGCAGAACTCAACAGCTTTGCAGCCACCCAGGAACATCCCACTGATAAAAAATGACTCAAACCCAGGGAAGGCCTCCTAACTTTCTCTAAAAATCACCACGAATCACTCAAAAACAAGTGAGAAAGATGCAGCCACAGCAGCAAGACAAACTAAAAAATTTATGACAACTTCTTTGGTGTTTAGGTTATTTTATACTTAGTCTCATCCTGTCGGCCTGCTGTGGCTTTGTTTTTGAACCCAGCCATCCTGTAACTGGAATCATCACTGCACACTAGAGAAAACAGGGAGAGAAACACCACTTCCAAGCGGCGTGCAAAATGAGAAGTCCACGCTAGCCTCACAGCTTTAAACAAGTCCGGAGTGGTTTACATCACTGCCAACTTCTCACAGGGAGAAACACGCTCAGGAAGAGCGCTAAGTCAAAAGGACAGAACTAAAGAGCTTTCAAGCTGGTATGTCAGCGAACAAGTTGGGCTTGAAATGCCTAAATAACCTCGGGAGAACATAGAGGGGGGAGAGAAAGGGCTTGGTAAGGAGGTGGGCTACGAGGAAGAGGTGATTCCCTGCTGGGGGATGCTCCAAACCCTACCCACAGGGCACAACGTGGCTTTTGTCCCGCTGCAGCTGCCCCATGGAACGGGATGATTTTATTTAAGGTAGAGAAAAAAAGATGGGAATGAGTGACCACGCCTGTGGGAGGAGATAAATATTAAAACCAATATTCCCTTAATGCTCTGCCATGACATTCTTTTGCCTTAGAGGTCATACGTGCACCTGGAAAGCTACAATTGGCCAAAGCACCCTGTCATCTAGCTATGCAAAATAAATTCACGTGGCCCACCTTTCCTCAGAACTCCTCTTTAAGCCTCCACCAGCTGCCAGAGAACTGGCCCCGCCGCAGAGCCATCTGCCTGCGTGACCCTGAAAACAAGCCCGCTGTGAATGATGTTGATTAAGATGCACATCCTTCACTTTAAGCTCAAAACCCTCACACTGAACTATTAAGGCTCAACTTCGCTTCCTTACCTCTACTTCAATCACCCTTCCAAATTCCTCTTTAAGAAAACAGGAACGTGGTGACAGTTCACCTTCAGCACACCAGCAGTGGCTCAGCAGTTTAACAAATCACCCTACTCTTCATTTTCTCACTATTAGCCTGCGTTTTTAGACTATTTGTGGGGCATTGTGTCCTCATTAACGCACATAAAAGGCTGGGAACACTATTGCTGAAGTTATTCTCTGGAGAAAGCCTGTCGCCAGGCGAAGGGAAGAACAAGCAGGTTGCTAACACCTGCAGTCCAGCTCTGCTGTTTGAGTTTTAGGTTAAAGGAAATGCTCTTAGGTTCTCTATTCTTTCCTGCTGCTCCACACTACAATTCCTTTATCTGGTGCAAGGATACGGCCCCTGGAGGGAAAAAAATCAGGTGTTCCTCGCTGGGATTGCTCACATTCAAATGAGAGCTGTAGTTTTTAGCCCCTTTGGTGTTTGTTCTGGGATGAATCCCATGCTTGAGTAAGCTCCAGGTCTG
The DNA here is from genome assembly GCF_964035555.1 of Netta rufina. NCBI lineage: Eukaryota > Metazoa > Chordata > Aves > Anseriformes > Anatidae > Netta > Netta rufina. The sequence goes on from NC_140125.1 coordinate 119,811,953, forward strand.
CTGGGGGACCTGAAAGCTCTGTGATCCATTTGGTTTGCTGTTCCTGATCTGGGTACTCCTGCAGCCACAAACACCTTCCTCCCTCAGTTGGGATTTCACCGCTGTCAGAGCTGCAACACGCTCCCAAACACACCACATGGCACGCAGCAGTCACCTAAAACTCCATCTCTCTAAAAAAAACAAAGCACACATCTCCTCCTGGGTGTTCCTTGGCGTGGGTTTATGGCTTCTACAGATTCCTAGCCCCAGACAAACCTCTAACCCTTTTTTTCCTTATTTTCCAAGTCGGTAAATAGGCACGGCCTGTGCTTTAGCTGAGCATGAATGCTTCTCCTGCATGCAGTTCCTCTTGCTGTCTGAGGATGCTGGACATTTCTGTCTTCACTGAACACTTTGTTCAGATTATTTGGAAGTTCACCAGAGCTTAGGATGAGAAGAACAGGACTGATAGTCCTCAGCTGAAAGCCCCCTTCCTCAGAAGCCTCCTTTTGTGAGCCAAACCACCAGACCGCACTAATTTTTGTGCGGATCATCTTGGGAACGTAACAGCTCTAGTTCTTCCCAACGTGGTCTCACCCATTTGGGATTTCTCCCACCTTCACACAATGCTCGTGCCCTTTACAGGTCAAAACCGAAGCCATAAACGGATGGGTTTCAAACAAAAAAGCCTCAGATTTCCTAAAGCAAGAACTTCTAAGCAGTACTTTATTAGCAACACGTTAGCTCTGCCTGCGCTCTGCAGTCACCTGTGCAGTGCCAGCTTTGAGACCAACGTTTGGGTTTAACAATAAAATAATTTAGAACACTTACATGGCTATTTCGAAGATAAAAATCTGGAGGAGGGATAGGAAAGCCTGGAGTAAATGAAGGAGCAGGCTTTAATCAGCTGGCGCACAGCTTGCTTTCTTATGATCATGTACAGCTCCATTGTTCTGTGGCATCATAATCTTACGCACTGAAGAGAAGATTAATCCTCGCTGCAAATTAAAGTCTAAGATTAGGGTGCTTACACAACACTGACTAATTAAAACCTACTTTTCCATTAGCATTACGTTCTTACACTTCTACAGGTTTTAGATGCAGAACTGAGGACTACAAAGAGCCCAGGAAAACGGTCGAGATTTAGAAGGGAAGAGTGCATGGGCAAGGCAAAAAGAAAATGAGGGGCAAAGATGGAATTTAGGGGGGAAGAAGTTAAAGGATCTCCCACCCTACCCTGTCCCTATCACTGCTCAATGGGAAATAAAGTCAATCCCCACGTCTCAAGAGAAATCACTCTGAAATAGAAGTGGGGCAGCACTGACCCCAGGGAAGGTAAGAACCTCACCATGTGAGCCAACATCAGTGAATTTGGCACACTTCTCCCTGGTCCTTATAAAAAAAACAAGGACTGAGAGAGAGTAGTCCCTTCTGATCCAAACCCCAGTACCTAAATTTGGTAGTAATATGCCTGAAAGAAAAGCTATTTGAGAAACACTGCCAGGAGCCTTAAGCTTGACATAGCAGCAAAAGCAGCTACCCCAGGTGCTAAGAGCAGGGTGAGAACAAAGACAGCCACGTCTTCTGTCAGTGTCATGTCTGGGTATGCTCAGAAGAGATAAAAAAAAAAAAAAGGAACTAGTTTTAAGCCTCTAAAGATCAGCATAGAGAGAAGAAGAAAATATACTGCCACAAAATGCCTTTTTTTTTATATAATATATATATATATCAGAAAAATATCTTTTTAAATGATATAGAAATGTTTTTGATATATATATACACACACATCATATAAAAAATAAATCAGAAACGCAGCCAGCAAGGGCACGCAAATCTCACAGCAGGTACTCAGTTCTGCAGCAGGTCAATAACACCGCCTGCCAGAATTCATACAGCAAGAAACCACCGCGTCTGGAAAAGGGGAGGAACAATCAGGTGTCTTCACTTCTGAAGTTTATGTTCTGTTATCAATCCATATGCACCCAGAGGGACCCATTTAGGGCTCATCTCTCTCTGCTTCCTGTCCCTCTGATCCCTCGTCTTATTTGTGAGGTCCCACAAATGGCACGGTGGGGAGAAGGAAGTGCTGGTGGTGTACTTGGCTACAAAGAGGCTGGCAATCATCACGTTAAACCACTTTTCTTCATCAGGAACAAATGCTTTGATAGCATGCTCTCAATCTCTGAGCTACCAACACTTACATGCTCGCTGATAAAAAAAGATATTTGATTACAAAACTTGTCTGACAGCAGCCAAAATCACCGCTTGCTAGATAAATAAGTCCTTCAAGGCCAAGGGAATATTAAGTGGAAAAGGGAGGGAAGATAGTTCTCCACGTTATAGCAATAATAATCCAAGAGGTGGGTAAGCAAGATGGGATTCCTCAGGGGAATGGGGCTAATTTAACTTCCATGGCCTTGTCCAGCACACAATCTGCTTAACACAATGGAAGCAGCTGATAAAACAAACAAAAATGAGCACCAGAAGTAAAACAGCAGAGACCAGCACCTTAAATACTAAAATAATTCTCATAGATTTTGTTTTAAAGTACTGACTAGTATTGAACTCTGGTCAGACTGTCGCCCTGAACCTGAAGTCCCACAGCGCAGCAGACAGACCCCATTAGATGGTTCCTGTAAGAAAACCACCCGCTCGCAGATCAGGGATCATTCTGAGAACACCCTGAGGCAGCACGAAGCACGGGGAGCCCTGCGGTGGCTGTGCTGTGCAGAACTGCAGGGCAGGACAGCTCCCAGCGCCGTGCAGCCTCTGCGAGCACCACCTCACAGCCTCGGGCCCTGTAGCGACCGGGGCGCTGGTGTGCCTCATCCTACAGCCCCTTTAGAAAGGAGGAGAGGGTGTGGAACAGCTCCTGGGATGCAGTGTAGGCAAGCAGGTATTGTGGATGTTATGGCTCCATCCTACCCTAACAGGTAACGCGCTGTTTCCCTGGGATTAATCAGGATGTCTTGTGCCAGTATTGCTGGAACGCGACAAAACGGCGATGGCATGACTCGTTCACTTATAATTATCGAGGAATTGGATTAGTATAAAGACTTAAAAAGGCGACTTGCTGATTTGGGTTTTTTTTGAGAAGTATCAGTAAGTTCAGGTTGGAGATGAGGAGGTATTTCTGCTCAGGAAGAGCAGTCAGGCGTTGGGACGGGTTGCCCAGGGAGGTGGTGGACCCGATCTTGGAGGGCTTTTCCAACCCTAAAGATTCTGTGATTCTATATTCGATGATTCTAAGTAAGGTTTCAACAGTTCCTCCAATGAGGCAATCAATGGCAGGGGAAGAAAAGTACAACAAACGTACCAATGGCAAGACAACAGCTGTAGGAATTCTCTATTTTTACTTTATATTCACTCTTTCTTGTAGTGGAAGCCCTTACAAAGTCTGCTTATAGAAAGCAACGGACGGAACACTACAAACTAGCACCCTGAATACTAAAACCAAATTTCAGAGAATTATTTTAAAGCACCCATTAGCATTGAAGGCTAATTTTAGAGTGTTTTCTTCTAATTTATCTGCTGATTTGGTAGCCACCAAAACAGCAAGAATGGCATCACAGGGTACTCTCACAGCCAGAGGAAAGAAATCCAGAGCACGAGCTGAACTCCTCTGACAGTTTTTATTGGAAATTGCTGTGGAAAAGTGCTACTGAGAAACCAAGAAGCACAACCCCCCTCATAAATACACCAGATGAATCACGCGGGTCCTGCTGCCTTGTTCTTTTATGCTCCCAGCAGTTAGAGGAGGCTCAGAAGTGAGAGCTGCTTGCCAGCCAGCATCACAACGCCAGCTCGAATGGACTCGATTCAGCTCCCAGTGCTCCAACCGTATGACTGGAACATTAAATAATGCCTAGGAAAAACTAAAAATCAGCTTCCTTCCCGCTAAACACAGACTTAAGGGGCAGCCTAGGCTAATAGAAGTCAAAACGTACTTACACAAAGCCAGAGATTTCCATTCTTCCTCCCGAGCACCCCTGCAAACTCCGAAGTGGTAGTGTGGGGACCTGCGTTTGCCACCCAGAGACAAACGTGCTGCCTCACCCAGCCCTCCTGTTTCCCATGGGGCATTCAAACATCGCCCTAGCCCACCCCAGGCACAAAAAACCAACCTACATGCTAATTACACAGGCAAAGGGAGCGCTACCCACATCCCCAACGCACCCACGGTAAGTTTACGAGTGGTTTTGGCACTGAGCTCATACCCCAGCTGCAGCCACGGCGTTTCACACAGCTCATGCCCCCTGTGCAGATGAGCAGAGCAGGAACATTTCCTTCTCCACTGATTCCTTTGCCTAGAGAAAGCTCTTTTATGAAGATAAGAACAATTACAGCACCTCTTCTGCCTGGCCTGTGGGTCTGTACAGCCTGCCGCTCCGCTTCCAACGAGGGCCATAAAGAGGCTATTAGGGAAAGTGAACGTGATATTTTGACAGTTCTCTGAAATCAGTCGTTTAACACGCAACAAAAGCCAGAAAAAAACAACACAACACAATGTTGGCCATCACCAGCACGTTATTTGCAGCAACGGGCATGCCATTATTCCTGGGTAAATCCCTCGTGTGCCCACATGTGGAGCAATGTGCCATTCCTGCACCTCAGCAAGGACTGAGCTGGAAAAGGGCAACCAAAATGAGCCTGGAACGAAGCAGCTGAGCTGCAAGAAGAAAGCCCCGACAGCTGCAAGACTTCAAGCTGGAGAGGAGAAGCGCCCTGGGGGTAAAACTGAGGTTTCCAAAATCACACGTGCAGCAGGGGGGGGGTTAACTGCAGAATACTGCAGGATACTGGAACAAAAGGGTACCGAATGAAACGAGCAGGAAACTGGTTTACAACCAGTTAGAGAATAAGCACTTCTTGGTTTTCACTGAAGGGGGAAGTCAGCATTACACGTGTTTTTCTACCTAGCCACAGCCTTTGGCATTCCCTTCCAAATCCTGGTGCAGCCTCCCCAAGCTTTTGCATCCACAATATTCTTTCACAGCTTTTTCTGCAACCACCTGAAGGCTCTTTGCTCTGACTTAGCTTCCAGCAGCTTTGTCTGATGGAGCCTGCCCCCTGTGCTGGAGGAGACAGCGCTCCGTCAACCCCCCCCAAAGCTCTGTGTGCCCCTAAGGATGGTGGCAGCTGTTTGCTGCTTTAAAATCAGGCTAAAGCAGCAGTCCAACATTGTTCATATGGGCCACATTCCCTAAGCCACCATTCTCCTCTTCTCTGGACCTCTTTCAGTCCAAACGCAGTCGTTGGGGTAGCCCAGAACTTTTCCCAGTGCTCCAGCTATTTGGGAACCTCGGGACTGCAGAACACCACAGCAACAGCTGAGCTTCATTCTTTCCCTAATTATTCCCAATGTCTGATTTGCCTCTACTTTTGTACTGCTTTGTCGAGCTTCCAGATGAGATTTCGATAGAACAAACCGTCACAAGGCCAAGAAAATAAGCTGACCACCACTGATGTCATGAGCATTATTCCCCCTAACACATAAAATATTTATTATTTTGACTGTCCTCCACAATTTTATGGCTTAGTGCAGCCCACAAATATAACCAAAATCTCTATAATACTTCATTCTGGTTTGGCTTTAGCTTTCAGTTATTCACAGCAGTATCAAGAGGCTCTCATCACACTGCTAACCACCTGCTCGTCACCAACAGGAACCCACCTTCACCATGCCTCTGCGAGCAAATCCCAGATCTCTTCAATCCACTGGGTTTCACCAATTCCTTCAATATCTTAAGTTCCACTTCTCAAGAGGCAATAAATACTTATTCACACAATCCGTTGTTCACACTTTTATCATATTAAACTTGCTTTGGCTCCGTTTTCCTCCTTACAGGCAGGATTTTCAAAAGGTCCTCGCTCAGAATTTCCCAGCATCATTTCTAAAACCATCTTGGCTCCTGTTGCCACGTACCTGGCCCAACTGGAATCCCTAGCCACAGCCAGATGAGTGGATAAGAAAAACAACAAACACCAGGCCATAGTTCTTTCAAACAAAGCAAATGGAAGGGTAAGAATCTCTATTTTCTTCTTGCAGCAAAAAGCTTGTCGAGCCTGGTTCACAGCCCTTCCGTGGAAAGATTAAATAACACAAAGCCTTGGCTTTATATAACAGCAGCAATTAAATTAAGTTTTGGTATTGTCAAGAAAAGCATTCAAAGATGAAAACACGACTACTGTTTCTTCTCTCTCTGTTCAGCACAGAGTATCTACCAGCAAGGGTTCCTCAGCACTTCAAAAAAATACAAACAAATTTATTTTGCACAAATCTCTCACGGAATTACTGGAATAGGCTGGAAGTGAGACGTGCCCAATATTCTGTATTTCTCCCCCAATTTTAGGCACGCCACAGAACACCCAACAAGGAAACCCCTTTGGCAGGGTGGGCAACAGGATGGAGAACAGACTGCAGTGAGATGAGGTCTTGAATAAACCAGGCTGTAGAGGAAAAGACCAAGTATGGATCTGAAACCCCATCAGGAGAGTTCTCCAAAGAAAGGTTAGACAAGCACCAGCAGAAATGATTTTTAGATTAGCAATTCCTATTATTTTTGTGGTACCTCCTATTGTCCTCCAAATTTTAGAGGAGTACAAAAAAGCCAGATGCTCCAAAACCACCAAAGAACACAGCCTTCAGAACTGGAAGCCTTCTCTTCATTGTTCAGTATGCTTTTCCTGGCATTTAGTTCGGTGCCAGACCATTCCAAATATACATTCTTGATCTGTCTAAATATTTCAAGTAACAGACTTACAAACATAATACAAACAGATCTAGAGTATTTCATTCAGTTATACCCAAAAAGGCTCATTTTGTAGTCATAGAATATTTTAGTATGCATTACAATACATCTTTTCCAAGTGGTGTTTATTGTTTTTTTTAAATATACTGATTTTTTTCATTTTTATTTCTAACATAAACATCTTCTTGGCTTCTGTTAGGAATTATTCATCAATTAAAGGCCCAAACCACAGAAAGTGATGAAAAAACATAGTCCTACCTCCATCGCCAACGCCGCTGTTTGCTGGTCATAATGATTCAGGAGATTAGGCATGAAGGTGGTGTTGTAAGGCAGGTCCTGGCACATCCGCAGGATGATGGGCTCGCAGGAAAATAAACTGTGCCCTCTCGAGTGCCCCACCAAAACATCCAAAAGCCAAAGGTAACAGAGCATCCAGCTACCGGCCATCCTTCCAGGCCGTGAATGGGGCCAGTTACTGAGCCCAGGCAGAAAGCTTTTTCGACAATTTTTGTGCCTTCTGATTTCACTCCAGCAGCAGTATTTGCAGTCCTTGTTTAAGGCTCTTCAAAACTGGGACTCTCTTCGTGCACAACATCGTTAGCTCAGCCCCAAAGACGATGCAGTTGAGTGAGGCATCTTGTCTTGCCTTTCCGCAGCCTCATACACCACGTGTTACGTCAAGGAATTGAGACGTTTAACCACATTCCCACACGATTGACCCCATCCTGACAGAACGGCAGCCAGGTTACATTCTTCTCTCGTCAGGTCCCCTAAGACAAAAAAGAAAACGCAACAAACAGCACACGTTAGAAGTCCCGTCATTGATTAAAATATTTCAGTTGTAAACAGCTTGTCGGGCAAATCGCTTCAAATTCTCACTCAGAAGGTCCCTTGGCAATTTTTAATCCTGGTTTTTGACTTTTTCTGGTGGGGAAAAAAAAGCAGTATGCTGTAAAACTCAGCCTGAAAAAGGGGGAAAAAGGGAAAAAGAGGAAAATATTTTGTTTTAGGAAAACCCCACGCTTTGCATCGCGCCGTGTGAGCAGCGCAGTCGTCGGCCACGCTGAAACCGAGCTGCTTCTGACTCAGCCCCTCCGCTGGTGCATTCCCAGCGATAGCATCTTTGGGTGCAGGGCCACAGAACTTCTGCTGAATAATTACCAAACACAAACAAAACAGTCGCCACCACCAACCCGCAAGTCCCGGCTTGCAGGGAGCTGCTCTGCCCGAGCAGCTGCGCTCGTGGCTCGGCTAGCTGTGGCCAAACAGAGTTTTAGTCCAGCTGGAAGCAACTCACTGTGGGTTGTCCCTCACCCATTTCACTTGCACACGCATCTCACACCTTGCAGTGCTGAAACCATCCCAGCAGCTCCGGGTAAGACAGGAGACAGCCTGCTCTGAGCTTCCTACAAACACCAAAAGATGGAAAATACGCGGGTGCTGCCTCTCGTTGTCCTGCTGGCTCCACTTTGCCTACAGAGTGGATCTAAACGGTGCCCACTGCCCAGGCTGGCTCCGTATTTTCTTGGTGTTAAGGGGCTGGAGAAGAACAGGACCTCAGCACATCACACCCAGCTGCAGGAGAGAGACTCTACAACTTGGAGGCTAAAGGTAACAGAAAATGAGAAATACTGCTTGAACCAGACAACCCCAAGTACTCCAGCAGCATTCCCCAGAGGAGGTGATCACAAATTTGAACAGACTTCCATTACCCTGGAGAGATGAATGGGTTTTCTTCAACAATCAGGAAGGGAACTGAATTCTACGAGTCAAAGAGGGAAGAAGTTTTTCCCTTTCTCCTTAACTACTTCACATCTCTAAGTTTGAACTAACTGGCAGTCTTCTGCTGGTTATCAGCTGACCACAAGAGTTTTATAGGCGTATTTTTGTGTACACAAGCCCATCTTATGGCCAGAAAAATTAAACACCGTACACCTCTAAACCCTCATACACCTTGCGGGTTGGAATAGATAATCCTGAGAGGTTCCTTCCAAGCTAAACAACTCCGCGCTTCTCTTTAAGATCACGTGAAGCAATGGTTTTGGCTGTAGCTGTCCAAGACGGGCTGGTAAAAACAAACAGGCAAGCAGGAAAAAAAGAGCAAAACGTTGAGCACAACCACATGAAATTAGCAATTTCTCAGGCTTATTTTTCAAGAACCTGGTACCTCCAAAAGAGAAAAAACTGAAAACCCAACAAAACCCGCATGAGCTGCTCCACCTCCCAGGCAGCATTACCTAATCCTGAAGGTTTCTGCATATTCTCACCCGATGAGAAAATTATAAATTACAGTCAGACAACCCCAAATCCTGCTTAGTTTTGTAAAAGCTGCCTCACCCCTGTGAATCTAGACCTTTGGTTTTAACAGCGGTTCCCCGAGTCAGGAAAAGAAACCTTCTTGGTTTGTTCTCATCTCCAAATCCCTGCTTCTAATTTATTTATTATTTTTTAAAGACTTCAGCCACCAACTCAGGAAGACTCCATCAAACTACTTCAGTGAAGTGAGCTTGCAGCACGGATTAGCAATCCCCTTTTTAGCATGGTTCCTATAATTCAGATGCTGTTCCAGCAGCAACCAGGAGCTAACGCTTCCTAAGAGAGGTCCAGAAGCAACATAAAACGAAACGAACTCCCACCAGGTCTCCTGCCCAAGCACAGACACTGGGCAAATCCAGGTCAGGATCTAGAGTCTTGGGAAAAACTCCAAGAACACTTCACACAAATCATCATCTTAACAACATTCCAACTCCAAACAAAGCCACCCATCCTTTTCCCATCCCCATAACCTCAAACTGAAGAAAAAACAAAACAACAACAAAAAAAAACATGCGTACATTCAGACTTACTAAGGCATGAAGAGTCTTAACTGCAGAAAAAGTGAAAAAAATTCATCATGTCCATTCAGGACTTTACCATTTCATGCCTGGGATCCCATTACCATACAGCACCATAAAGAAAATGAAGAAAAAGTTTAGCAGAGCTACAAAGAACACCAAATTATGTAACCCAGTCATCCAGCGCCCTTTCATGGGAAAAAAGAAACAAATCTAGGTGAAATTCAGGAAAAAAAACGACCGCATCATTGCGAAAGGAGACGGCAGTTTCGCAAACCAGCATATAGATGACCAATTAATTGGTGCAGACAGACGAGTGCTGTAATAAGCAACCTTCAGTGTCAAGATAGCTCCTTACCACAGATCCAGCTCGGTGTGCTCTTTGTTAAGCCTCTGCCTATGAAATGTTGTGGTTATTTTTCTATGCACATCAAAACAAAACCCAGCGCTTCTGGTGACACCGGGGATAAGGGAGGAGGAGGGGATGCCTCCCCGTCTACCCCAAGGCACCCCAAAAAATCTGCGGGCAAAAGGGGTAGGAAGCAGCGAGTTTGTTGGTGTGGTTACGCGTTTATACATTATTTATAACCAGGCAGGCCCATCCGATGCCCGCTGCAAAGGCTAAATGAAGACATGCAGAGATTATTAGAAAGGATGGCAAATCGTGAAAGGAAAAGGTTGAATCCTACGAGTATTTTTTTTAATTTTTGAAGACATTTCTAAGTTACTACTACAGCAGGAAGGGAGCAATGAGGGAAAACAAACAAACAAACAAACAACACATTTGTTAGCAGGAGGCTGTGGCTGAATATATTCAGGGTTACCTCTCCCGGAGGCAGGAGGCGATACGACAAACCAGACTCCCCCTGCATGAGCAGGAGGACGAGGGGAGAATGTCACCTTCATCGTTCCCCACCCAGCTCCGAGCGGGGAGAAAGAAAAGGAACTCATCACACACGAGCCCCAGCAGTGCTTCCCCAACCCCTTCCCACCCACACCAAGGCACAAAAGGAGGCTACATTCTTCTCCTCGCTCCATTTTCAGGAGTCGGTGGGAAAGAAACTCCAGCGTTGGACTCCCCTGGTGGTGAGGGAGACCCCCAGCATAACCCCTAAATCCTCTGCTCCGGGGAGAAAGGAGGGCACACGGCAGCGGCCCCGCAATGCTCACGCCGCTCCAAGGCAGAAGGGGGAAAAAAAAATGGACAGCAGCTCCTCTGCTCGCCCTCCTTCAGGCTGGGGAATCTCCTTTGGAGATACCCAAAACCTGCCTGGTGCCATCCTGTGTAACACGCTCGGGGTGACTCCAGAGCTCCCTGCCAACCTCAGCCATTCTGTGAGATCCTGTTGGAGTGTCCGTGTGTCCGGAGGGACAGCTCTAGCATCTCTCTCTGTCCGAGCCCGTGGTGAGCTCAGGGAGCTGGAGGGGATCTCCCCCTGGCATGGGTGGGGAGCAGGGGGTGCCTGAGCACCCCCCTATTTGCCCCTCAGTGTGCTCACACAGAGCTCAGCATCCTCCAGGGGAAGGGAAGGGAAGGGAAGGGAAGGGAAGGGAAGGGAAGGGAAGGGAAGGGAAGGGAAGGGAAGGGAAGGGAAGGGAAGGGAAGGGAAGGGAAGGACACACACAGCTCCTGGCCTTCCAGCTTCATCCTACAGCAAAGGGACGGGGCTGGCATCCCCTAATCCCCCCAAGAATCCCCCCAAGACCCCTTCAGATCCCCCCAAATGCCCCCCAGACCCCTCAGGACCCCTTCAGATCAACCCAAATCCCCCCCAGACCCCTCAGGACCCCTTCAGATCCCCCCAAAATCCCCCCCAGGCCCCTCAGGACCCTCCTCAGGCCCCTCAGGACTCCCCCAATGACGGGCACAGGGGGATGCAGCCAGCCAAGGTGGGAAAAAAGGGAAAATGGGGAAGGAAAGGGGCACGACCAGCATCCCCAACCCCCTTCCTTCATCTTCATCCTCCTCAGGGCGCTGCCAGGCATCGCCCCCCCCCCCCCTCCCTCGAGCCCCCCTCAGCAGGGGGAAAACGGGGAGGGGGCATCGGGGAGGGGACATTTATGAGGGGAAAGGAGGGGATAGGAGGAAATATGAAGGGACACTGAGAGAATATGAGGAGATTTGAGGGAATATGAGGGGATTTGTGGGAGCACGAAGGGATATGAAGGAAGACTGAAGGGATCTGAGGGGACATGAGGGATCCTCCCCTTATAAAACGCCCCCCCTCCAACCCGGTCACCACGAGCCGGTGCCCCTGCCCCCGTCTGAGCCCTAAAGGGTCAGAAGGGACACCCCTGAGGGCCCCCGACCCGTGTTTTTTTCCCCCCGGTGCCGCCGTTACCTCAGCGCGGCTCCCGCCGCCGCCGCCCCGCTCCTTCCCCCCTCAGGTGGCGGCGCGAGGCAGCGGCCGCGCCCCCTCCCCCCCACACACCCCCGCCCCCGCCGCAGCGCCGGCCCCGCCCCCTCCCCGCGCCCCGCCCCGCCTCCCTTCTCCCCGCCGGGGCGAGGGAGCCAATCAGAGCGCGCCGGGCCGGGTTGCTAGGTAGAAGAACGCCGAGCGCTCTGCCTCCCCTCCGCCGCTCCTGATTGGAGGGGAGCGGTTGCCGTGGAGACGGGATGCGGCCGTGAGGGGGGGGGCGGGAAGGTGAGGGGCGGCGCGGCCCGGCCCTGAGGGGGGGGGGGGGGTCCATGAGGAAAACGGGGGGGGTCTGGGGACAACGGGGAGCTGAGGGGGCGAGTGAGGGGACCTCAGAACCAGGTGGACACCGAGGGGACATTTTGGGGCTGTGGGAAGCTGGGGGGGGGGGAGAATTGAGGGGAGGGGGCGCCCTACAAGGAGTGTGGGGGGGGAAATGGCGGCCCCTTGGGGTGAGGGGCTGTGAGGGGCTGTGAGGGGCTGACAGGGCCAGGGAGGGGGCATGGGGTTTGGGATGGGGTCCCTGGGGTGGTGGGGGGGTGAGGGTGGTTGGGGGGTGCTCAGTGTCCCAAGGGAGGGGGCGTTAAGGGGCTGTAGGAGCCCAGTAAGGGGGGCAGCAGCACTGGTTTGGACTGGTGGGCGGCTGGGGTGCGCTGCTGGCCTGTAAAAGGGTGAGGGGAGCCGTTAGGGCCCAGGATTGGGGGGTTCTGAGGTGAGAGCATTGTGGGTTGTCCAAAAATAACCATCAAAAATGGTTGAGATTGAGGGTAGAAAGGGAAACGTTTCATTTTATTGAGTTTCCTTCTCTGGAGGTGCCCAAAACCTGTCAGGATGCCATCCTGAGCGATGTGCTGGGGGTGCCCCAGTGATCTCCAGAGCTCCCTGCCAACCTCAGCCGGGCTGATTCTGTGGAAAGAGACCTGCTCTTGTGTGTTTTAGGATCAAAAAGGTATTGGGAATCAATACTGATCGATTTCCTGGGTGTAATGTCTTAGGGACGGGGAGGACGTCGGCCCTGCAGGACACAAGGAGGCTGCTGTGGAACTGGAGCGTGCGTCAGGGCCTGGAGTAGATCCTGGAGAACATCCGTAACGTGGACACAGAGGAGAGCAGGCAGGTATCAGAGGGGAGATCGCTGGGTTTCTTGGTGCTCTGGACACCAGAGATGGTCCTTTTGGAGCTGAGTGGGGAAAAGGAAGGGGGTTTGGAAATTGAAGCACCACAGCAAGGGGTTAGGGGGCAGTGGCATGGAGGAGCACAAGGGATTTGGGGTCGTTGGGCCAGTGGAGATGCTTCTAGGATGGGATGTGGAGTACTGATACCTCAGTGGGCATCGAGGACCATGGAGAAATGCAAATTTAGCTACTCAGTGTCTGTGGTAAGGGGGATTGTAGGGTTACTCGAGCCTTGGGTTCTTGATATGTCCAGCACGCTGTGGCAGGGGTAAGGGTGTTAGCCTCAGTCCACGCAGGCTGCACAGGGGTGGTGATGTTGGGAAAACCCAGAAACATCAATGGCACAAGCTTTTTGGGGTTATCGGTGCTGTGGCAATGCCATTTATTGATCCTGTAGCATTGACACCACAGTGAGCATGGAAGATAGTGGGGCAAGCATCTGTGCCAGGGTCACAGGGCTTTCTGTGGCCCTGGGGATAACCGAGAGAGGCCTGATGCTGCAGTGGGAAGAACTGGCAATATCACGCAGTCAGAGCAGCAATGAGGGCATCACCATGCCAAGAGCAGGTAAGAGACGTGGAAAGTCAGGTTAATATCAAGGTTTTGCAGCCTGTGGGCTAAGGGCTAGCCCAGGAGAAAGGAGGATTGCAGTGTTGGCCTAAAGTTTGTATCATTGCTTGTATGTGTACTTAGCCTGCTGCCCTTCTCCTCTTGCCATCTTTCTCTGTGTTCCCCTAATATGAGTATCTGTTTCACATCATCTTTTCCCTCCAGACTTATCCTCTTCGATTATTCTGTGCTGAATGCCCCTTAGTTTGGCCTGTATTCCAGCCCACTTTTCTGTTACTACTCTTTAAAGCATTTCTTCCATGGCATTAATCAGCGAGCTGTTTATTGGCGATAAACTAATTTATAATAAAAACGACTGTCTTGTCTGAGCTTTCGATTCGTTCAGTCAAATTCTGTTTATTCAACGCTGAATTTGACTGCACCATTGTCGTCACATCGAGTGATGTGATCAGGCTTTTTCCCTGCAAAATGCGTTCTCAAACCTCTGAGTGCGCCAGGCTGTACTGAACCACAGAGGCTTATTGCTACAGAGATGTGGTCAAAAACATTAATAAAGTGGGTCTGCTTCTGCAGGGCTTGTTTTGAGTATGGTTTGTACAAACCTCTGGAATGCCATTCCAGAGGGTTAAGCGGAGATTAACCCAGCTAAAGGGAATGATTCCTGGGCCCTTAGTTAATATGATATGATCATTATGTATTGCTAATCTTTCTGAAATGTGATCACATTTTTTCAAGCCAAGGGCTTGACCCAATGTGCACTGAAATCAGTGAAAGTATTTCCATTGGCTTCAGCTGGTTTTCCATCAGCCTTGAAATCGTCTTGCTATTTTAGACAATGCCACTCACGTTCCCTGTCCTGTGAAATTAATGTTTGCTGCCTTCAGACGTCACAAAAAGCACAAACCTCTTGGATGCCCACTCAACATGTCCTTCCATTCTAACTTTCATTTGAGCCATTCCTAGGTGCTCTCTGGCTGTACTAACCCATGCAGAAGTACCACCAAAGCCCAGTTTTCTTTGCCTGCTTGTGAGAATAGCAAGTTAATCTATGTCAAAGGATTGAAACTAAGATATATCATTAATTTCTCTGTTCACAGGGCCTGTTATCCTGTTGTAGAAGGAAATCAGATTGATTTGCACTACTTCTTCTTGACAAATAAAGGTTGGTTCTTAGTCCTCTCCTTATTATCCTCTAGTTAAATTATTGCTTTGGGAGTTCTCTTAGGAGCTGGGGATAAATTGTCTGATGCAGTTTTCCTGCTAGTAGTCTTTCCCTTTTTTAACACTTGTGCTCTGCCAGGCTCACATGTTCTCTGTAAATCGTGTAAGACAACGGCTTTGAGACAGCAAGAGATCTCTGAGCATCCCAATACGAAGTTAGTCCAATGCAACCAACCTGAAAACATTGCATATATTCACAAAACTTGGTCTTTCGCCAGAATTTCCCCCAAATCTCATTTGCGTTGCTAGTTTTTATGCCTGCCACCCACTCCTAGTTAGCCTTTCTGGTTTTGCTGTTAGAAGGATATTATATATTTTTTTAGCAACGTGTGTCAATAGCTTCCTCTCTGTGGGTAATGAACATTTTCCTTATATATATTTAAAGCTCGACTTCTTGTTAACATCATCTCATGTCTCTTGCTGGTTGAATGTTTCCAAATCAGCTGAGCTTGATTAATTTCATCCCAGGATACGTGAAGAACAAGCTGGAGCAATCTCTGGAATGTTATTTTGGGCAACCAGTCCAAAGATAACGACTATTACAGAAGAAACATGGGGCCCTAGCTAAACAGCCTGACGATCGCAGGTCTGCACACCACACCAGCTGCTTTTTAGTGCTTAATGAACAAGCTGCTGCAGCCACCTCAGTATCATGTCACAGATTAACTCTGATCAGAGTTACTCTAGACTCTTGAAGGAGCAGGATTTGCTGTTAATCCTGCCAGGGATGGGGAGGAGCTGGGGGGGAAGACAAGAAGTGCAAGGTTTTCCTTTGGAGAACAGGTAGCTAAACTGTAGTCAGTGAACCAAAGCTCTTCTTAGAAGGCTTGTAGAGAACTTGCAGTCCAATATTTAGGCTAGCTGCATGTTACAGGTGAAATTCTTCTAGATTTTCTAATGCTTCTAGATTTTCTGCTGACTACTCTGATGCATCCCATGAAATTCAAAGCCTGGTAAGTGCACCGAGTCCTAGCACATACAGCACGGCTTTGAGGAACTCGAGGAAAATGTGTGCTCTGAAGTGACACTGTGCAGTCCTGACTTCACCAAAGAATTCGTTCTGTAGACACATGCCACTGAGCCTGGACGTGGGGTTGCTGCCAGATTGCTCCTTGCCTGTACCCCCTCACTACAATTTCGAGCGTAGCTGCAGAGACGAGGAGCAAAGCGGGTGGTTTTTGGGTGCTTCTGCTAGGAAAGGGGTAGTGAGTGAGTGATAGCAGGCTGGCACTTAGTGTGCAAAGCTAAAAAGTTTGGCTACGCTCACCTTTTTGCCTGATGGTACCTGCCTTTGCCGCCCTGTTTACATATCAGGCTTGAATGTTGACTGCAATTCAAGCAAACAGCTTTAGAGCAGGAATATGACTTCTGCCAGCTGTGTTGTGAGCCACAATTTTGGTACGTAAGGAGCACAAGAGGGTCTGGAGGCACTGCTGTTTCACACGCCAGCTCAGAGAGGTGCTTTGTGAGCGCAGCTGTTCCAGCACCAAGAAAGCCCTGCATGCACAGGGGAGGCAAACTGGAACATGAATCCAGGGCTGGGAGTGTGCTGCAGTGACAACTGATATTTTTGTGACTAATGTAGAAGGTTGTCCCTGAAAAACAGGACATGGTTGCCTGAACCTGTTTTTTTGGCAGTGGAGCTGTTTCTCTAGCTCGTGATGTCGGATTTCTGTGTATTGAAAAGGGCAGGGGCCTTGAAGGAAAAACAAAAAACAAACAAACAAAAAAATCCAACAAGAACAACCCAGTAAGCGATCCCATCGTAATGCATACCCATAATGCACATACCAAATTGCACAAGAAGCCTCTAACATTTGCCAACTACAGAATGTGAAGATTTGGAGCCTTGGTAAGCTTTTTAGCTTTTAGTGGCTTCTTTTTAGCTTTAGTGGGAAGTTAAAATTCCTTTCTGCATAGAAAAAAAAAAAAAAAGAAACAAAGAACTGAGACTCTTGTAATGAACTTATTTTCAAACCGTGGTCTGTATTACATCACCAGATGCAGAGAGAAAAATATAACAGATTGATTTTTTTTTTTTCTTTCTTTAGACTTCTTTGATTCCAAAATAACTTAGGAGGGAAGAGGAGGAAAAACTAATCAAAAAAGGTGATGTGCCCAGACAGATCCTGCAGTGCTTTTTTGAAGATTAATCTCCCACTGATATAGACAGGAATTTTGCCTGGGTAAGGAAGGAAGGACTGGGCTTTCATGAAAGTGTATTTTGTGAGCCTTAAAGCCGTGTTAGCTGTAAAGGTCTATTTGCTGTGTAGGTTTTGAGGTGCTTGGATTCAGGGTAGGCTGGCAACACAATATTGGAGTTACTTAATGGAGTTACCTTTTCTTTCATTCCCAATGTCCTATTGTTCACCTTGCCACCATGAAGCTTTAAAACAGTCTGAAGTGTTTACAGAACAATCACCTAATATCTGTACAAAAGAAACAGAGATATTTTTTTAATGTTACTTGTAAAGAAATGACCTGGTTTTTAGGCTGCTGCAGTTTAAACCTCCAGTCTGGAAATCGGTTCCCTGAGGTGAGCAACGATGTTATGCTGCTGAATCCAGCTGCAGGATACAGGATGAAGGGGGGGGAAAAAAGCTTTTCCTGTTTTGGGCAAACAATTATGAATAAATGGCTTAGTCTGAACAACGTCCAATTATTTGGTTTCACAAAAGGCAAGGGGAAATTTTCTTAAATGCCTTATTTACTTCACTGAGGACTTTTTTTGTTTGAAAGAGCAGCACAGTCAGTTCAGATGTCAAAACCAATCTGCCTGACAACAGGACGCTGAGAGATTTCAGTCAATTCTGAGCCACTCTGGATTTCATTCTTTCAGTTAAATGTGATAGAAACAAATTGGCCCTCGGAGACCTGGCATTATATCCCATCAAAATCAGTAAAAACCCATCTAGTGTCACTGAAGTAGATGCACAGGCTACCTCAAATTTTCAGTAACAACTGGAAAGAGAAATCGAATGTGCTTTCGAGCTTGCTGCAGATACCCTGTCGTGATCATTTATGCAGAAAAAATCAAAGGCATATTCAATAACGTTTGTGATGAGAAAGACCTGCTTAATTATTAACTATTTATATTATATTAATGCACAGAGGTTCCATCAGGAAATCTGGCCTTTACGGTTGCAGTTACTGTGGGTGCATAAAATAAAATGCAGGTGTTACTCCTAACTGACTTTCAAATAACTCTGCTTGTATTGTAGCTGTGCTATGGAGTCATTAGATTACATCTTGAAATGTTTTGCTTTTCTCTAACATAATGCAAAGGAGTAGCACAAAGATGATGCTGGTCTTTTTCTGTTCAACTGTTGTAGCCATTGGTGCCGACAAGACACCAGAGATTCCCCATTTCACACATCCATGGCGTTTGCACCTCCTAGAAACATGGACGGCCCCAAGCTACAAACCAAGATGAGCACGTGGACTCCACTGAACCATCAACTCATGAATGACAAGGCAAGTTCCATGCCAATGGGTTGGATTCATGGAATCACAGAACTGTTGAGTTTGCAAAGGGCTTCTGGTGATGACCTAGGCAAATCCCTCAAGGCAGAGTGAGCTAGAGGATTTGCTCAGGACCTTTTCCAGTTGGGTCTTGAATATTTGCAAATCCTGAAGCAAATTCTGTTTCACTTGACAAATTCTCAAGTCTCAGAAAAAAATAACTTACGATTTTGGCTGTGTAGGTCATGAATAATGGAATAAGAACTTAAAGATTTTTACCATTACACATCCATATATATATATATATATAGCATACATAGTCTTTATGATATATATCATATGTTATGTAAAAACTGAAAGCTCTAACATATATTTTTTAAAGCACAGAAGTATTTTGCCCAACAATTGTTTTTAAACAAACAAACGTGTATTCATTTCTTAGTGAAAGTTGCTAAATTGTTCTTTTTCTGCCTCAGAAGACTTCAGTTTAACCCCAGAGCAAACTGAGTGTCAGTGCAAGTGTCTGAGTGGCCAACGTGCTCCAGCTCAGTTTGTAGGAGAGATCTTAGTACCCACGCCCTGTCTCCTCTGCTCTGCCTGGCAGTGATGAGGCCAAACTGATATTTTGTTAGCTGAAATGATGCACACAATTTATAAATAATGAGATGCATTTCCTAGTCTCCCACTCGGCATACTATATCTGGGATCTGCTAACGTCTCATGTGTCAGCAGGAGCATATTCCTCCCTCAGAATTCAGTTTCAATTTCTGTTGATGATTCACCGAATTTAATCCCGAGTGGGCCATTACATCACATGGTATGACTTCCTGGATTTCTCAGTCCCTTGTTTCACACAGTTCTCCCTGTCTGGAGCTCACCAACTTGAATTTGGCTAAAATATATCTTCCGTGAGGGTATCCAGTGTACCTTTGGATTATCACAAAATGAAAATTTCATCACTTCCCTCAGTTTCTTTTCTCATTGTTAATCCTCCACACCATTAAAAGATTAAACCTTGTCTCTTGTCTGAATACCTGTAGCATTAGCTTCCATCATTTAAATCTTCCTCTGCTAGCTTATTAAACTCTTTTGTAACCAGCATTTTTTTCCTTGTGGAAGTACTTTTACTCTGCTTCAAGCCAACACTTGATCTTTTTTTGATAAACTAAACAGATTGAGCTCTTTGAAGTTTTCTCAATCTGGCAGATTCTCCCGCCTTTGAATCATTTTAATGTCTGTTTCCTACACTCTTTAAGACACATTTTTACAGACGTACATCACTGTGCAATAAAGTGTGATTTGACTAGCAGTGAGTGCGTGGGTAAAACTGCCCTTTCCCAGCTTCTTCCTCCTCTGCTCCTTAGGCAGTGTGATGTTGCATTTGGCTGCAGCCAAACTTTTAGAAGCTCATCTTGGAGTGTTGTGTACTCCAGCCCTTAATGGTGTTCCAGATAGGAAAGAACCTACCTCCTACTACCTGTGGTCAGTGATGAACTTTGTGATAAAACTTCTTTACTTGTTTCTGATCCAAGTTTTATAGCACTGACCTGCTTGAAACTCTTCTTCATTTATCACTGTGCTACTACTCTCAGTGCTGGCTCTACCGACTGAGCAGAAAACAAAAATATTGCTGACAGCTGAAATTGGGAGATAATTCAATCAGTATATATAAGGAGCCAGGGAGTGAGAAGGTGCCATTTTCATACGTCTCTGCTCATTTTTGCACTCGAGTGAAGGCAAAGTGTGAAGGGAGAAAAGAGTTTATAGATAGAAGGTATGTGAAAAACAATGAGAAGATAAAAGCATAGACAGAAGAGATGCTTAAGAGAAGTACTTGTTAGTTGAATAGGAAATGAGTGACAGCAGTGGTGAGAATTTAGAGCTGATCTGAAGCAGTAGCACTTAAGCTCCATCTAAATTGTTGCTAGGAGAAGATCCAATAACAGATAGTGGCATAAATTTGCTACCTTACTAATTTTGGTTAATCTGTGGGGTTCTCTATCAGTGGTTCCTGCGTGTTTCCCTGTATTTTTAAATATTCTCAAGAGTGTACTTGTCTGCGTTGGTAGCAGGACCCAAGATCTTTCCTTCCAGTTGTACATCCTGAATGTTGTAGCCTCCATCTATGTTTTTCTGCCCTTACAGCAGCTATCAGAGCACGACCAGGGTGTTACTACTGGGCCGTGGGCAGGCACGATTGCTTTAAAGCCAGGAGCTCCATCAGGGACAGACTGAAGTCAAGAAGCCAGAATTAGGAAATGATGAATTATGCAACATTCATGGTCAGAAAACCAGAGATGGAGTCTTAGATATGCCAAGGGTGTGCTACAGCTAAGGATGTAGTAAAGATAGGAGACAGGGCAGGCTGCTCACCCTCAGCAAAACCGGGCGGACTTCAGTGTCAGACCTGCCTTTAAGGAAGGACTGGAAGTCAAGAGATGATTTCCCTTCTAGCAGTGGGGTAGAAGAGTCCCCAGTGGCATTTGCAGCAATGGCTGGAGGGATTTGCCAGGCAGCCTTGAACTTGAGCTTATTTTAAACTACCTGAAGACACGGATGTGAGATGGAAGGTCTTGGGAGCAGTCTAGGCCTTAGGCTGCATCCAAGGCCAGCCAGCTTAGGTACAGTATGGGTATAACTTGTAGGGTTTGGAGGAGAGGACAGTAAACATGGTCTTGATTAAGTCAGTGGATGATTATACCAATTTGGGGCCATTCTATTGCTAATTAATGCTTCCAAGTGCCTGGAGTAGGCAGAACTTTCTGACAAAGTTGGCTTCAGATGTATCTCCAAGAATGCTGAAAGCAAATACGTGTCTTTCTTTGATCAAAGGCCATTAACATTGCTTTCAGTTATATAAATAGCTCACTGCTTCGCTGGAGTTATCCAACCCAAAACTTACATCTTTGACTATTCATCACTTGCTTGTGGCAAATCCTTTTCCAAGTTCAGCTTGTTAGAGTGTTTTGTTGTTGTTGTTGTTGTTTTTCAACTTTGCCAAGTGTCCCACATGCAAATGAAGCAAATAATAAGCAAATAATAACTGTCAACATGCAAATAAAAGAAATGTCATTTTCCACCCCTCACGAGAGACACTCCTGCTGAGAGAGACAGAGCTAACGCTGACAACTGCTGTACCAGACATCAGCACTGATAATGTCTTTCTCTGCAGGAACCTTCTTTGCAGGCTGTCAAAGCAATAACATGTTTGGAGTTTATAATGATCAAGCGTGTTTTCTAGTTGCGGTTAATAGCTGTTTTTATGTGCAGTTATAAGCTGGGCTTTTTTCTCTTTGATCTGTCTTCTGGAAAGAAAACACATCTACAACATTTCCTCACTTGCCAGGTCACAATCCCGAGCGTAAAGGCAGTTTTGTGGTAGTGGGAAGCCACGTGCTGGTGCTTTCAGGTCTAGCTCCCTATGGATAAAGGTCAACATCACAAGTCCTTCGCTGTATTTTGATACCAATCATCCTTCTTGTTAGTTGTCACTGTAAAGTGCCTAGGCACAGCATGAGCCATAAAGACTGGGCTTACTCTTACTCCTACCAGTGTCACTGCATGAAGATCGAAGCCATTGCCAGGGCTGTATGATAGCTACTCACGTTGTGTCCATTCTAGGAGCTTTCAGTCACCCAACATCTCCAACTCAGGAGAACTGAAATCTCTAAAATAAAGATCTAGGAAGCACAGCTTCTGGTCTCAGCAAAGCACAAGAGACACCACAAGTCACTGTATGCTCAAGAGGGCAGAGTGCTAGGGTGAGCTGCAAAGAAGAGAGGAGAAGTGAGGCAGCACACTGCAGCCAGTCTGCTGGAGCAGTCCTTGGTAGGTGTACTCACATAGCCCTTGAACCTTCAGGAGTATCCTACAGTGAAAAGAACCTTTGACAATAACCAGGCTGTAGAGGTGACAAAGACCAAGAAGATGCAGGTGGAGCCTTCCTTAGACAACTGGAAGAAGCTTCATGGTCACAGGTCCTGGTCTACAGGGGAACTTGAACCACCCTGACAGCTGCTGTCAGGGCAATGCTGCAGAATACAGACAGCCCAGGAGGTTTCAGAAGCACATTGATGGTAACTGCCTCACACAGGTCATCAAGGAAACAAGGAAAGATGCTCTGCTGGACCTCATTCTTATAAACAAGGAAGGACTGGTTGGGGATATGAAGGTCAGGGGCACTCTTGGCTGCAGTGACAAAGACATGATGGAGTTCAGGATGCCAAGAGGAAAGAACAAAGCGAACAGCAGGAGCACAACCCAGGACATGAGGAGAGCAGACCTTGGCCTCTTCAGTGATCTGCTTGATAGAATTGCTTGGGATAGGGTCCTGGAGAGAAGAGAGGTCCAGGAAGACTGGTTGATTTTCAGACTTTTAATGAGATTTTCTATGCTGTCTCCCATAACATCTCCCCAGGCAAGCTGACAAAGTGTGGACTAGAAAAATAGACAGTGGGGTGGACTGAAAAATGATTTACTGTCCTCAGAGGGATTGGATCAGCAGCACAAAAGCCAGCTGGAAGCCAGTCCCTGGCGGAGTACATCAGGGATTTACACACTGGGGTCAGGATCATTTAAATGATCATTTCATTAATGACTTGGATGGCGTGGACCAGGCTCTTCTTGGTATCATCCAGGGAAAGGACAAGGGCCAATGGCCACTTTTTGAATTGAAATACAGGAAACTCCATTAAACATAGAATTATTTTTTTTTTTTTTGCCATGAGGGTGGTCACACACAGGAACAAGTTGCCCAGAGAGACTGTGGAGCTTTCATCTAAGAAGATGTTCAAAACCCAGCTGGATGGAGCCCTGAGCAGTCTGTTTCTGTTCACCCAGCAGGGACTTTGGACTAACTGATCTCCACAAATTCCTTCCAACCTCACCCATTCTGTGATTCTGTTTATATTTTGTAGGTCACACAAATGTTTTTTCAAGCTGTATTTTTTCTTCAGAAATGCTGAATCCTCTTAAAGTATTCATTTTTGTTTGTGTCTTTGTGTTTTATAGGTATTTGAAGAAAGAAGAGCCCTGCTTGGAAAATGGGTAAACTTTTCCCTTTAAATTTATATTTCAATACAGTTGGGTTTCTGAATTAATTAGAATTAATTAGGAGATTACCATAATGAGAGTGTATAACATAACCTGTTTAGAAAAAAGGGTTCATTTTCCACATGTAGGTGTGCAAGTGAGCTGTGACTGCTGTACTTTTGATGAAGGTAAAGGTCTAAATTTCCTCGGTGCCTTATTTCTGTAAGTTCTGAACTTGGGAAATCATATTTCATTTTCAAAATGATCTGAAATGGGATAAGAAGCCCTGGGAAAAGCCTGTGAAGTCTTCAGAGAGGATACTGGATGTTTAGATATTGCCGTTGCCTGCTAGCAAGTCTTTAAAGCTGGTAATAAATGACATGTTATCTACTAAGTGCACACATAGGGCTCCTAATGCTGTAATCACTGAGCATCTCGCAATCTCTCACTGTCATTATCTTCACAACTCCTATGTGAGACAGGAAAGTGCTGTCACCCTGTTTTTGATGAAAAAATGGGGCAGAGAGAGACTTGAGATCAGATTTGTCTGCCCCAGCCACAAATTCCTGTGAGGTTGGCATTTTGGATGGGTTTTCTCTGGCCGAGTGTGCATGTCTGAGACATAGATATTTAAGCCTGGCTGGTCTGGTCATCGCAGGCTCCATGTACAGTCAACAGAGAGAAAGAAAGCAGTGCTTCCAGAGGGTAATTCATCTCACTTAATGTAGGATGAAAGAACAGCCCTCTAGAGATGCCTGTTTCTTTCTGTAGCCCATGAAGGGAGTTGTAGCTGGCAGCTTTAAAGGAAAACAGCTCTAAGAGACCCACCTGGGAACCTGATGGCAAAGCGCGCAGTGGCACAATATTTGCCTTAGTCCTAAGCTCACACCTGAAATATCACGTTGTGCTTTTTCTTTTATGATGCAAAACCTCTATAAAGACCTTTATGAGAAAGCAGCTGTAATCTTCTTAGTCTCCTATGAAGGGTGTAACACAGACTCAGTGAGTTTATTGCAATAAATCAGTGAATGTATTAAAAGGGGCTCAGTAGTAACTGTATGGTTGAGCCCTATGCACATCTTAATAAAAGGAACCAAAGAACCAGGTGTGTAGTCACGTACCATACAAAAGCTAAAAGGAAATCTAGTTGGAACGAGATGATCTTTAAGGTCTCTTCCAACCCAAGCCGTTGTATGATTCTATGGTTCTATGAAGTATAGAAATGATGTTCCTTATCAGCACTCTTTGATAAAGAGTTTTTGCACAGTTACTTTACTTGAACTGTGGTGTTTATTCTTTATGCCCAGTAGGTCACTCATGTGGAATTTATTTTGCAAATGAACTGGCTTTTGTAGACATTTTAACCTCATAAGAATTATTCATCTTTATAGGAAATGTGCTTTCCATAATTTGTTGACTTGCATGCATTTTGATAACAAGGGATTTCATGGAAACTAAGAAAACAAAATAATTGAATGATTATTGTGCAAAAACCACCTTTTAACATGATAGTAACTGACAGACCTAAAACCTGTTTCTTGAAAATTGGTGGATGCTTTAAAATGCCCATGGGATGTACGCTGGCAAAAATGCAAGAATGTTTTCATTGCAACCCCCTCTGAAAGAGCCCAGATCTGGAAACAACCTTCCCCCAAATGCAACAAAGAGTGTGAAAACATCTTCTGAAAGGTTAAATACCTGACCCTTCCATGTCACTCGATCAGTATTTCTCATCATGTTCCTTCAGAGTTAATTCTCCTTGTGCTTCTGCCATCCATCATGCCAATGAAAAGGGTGTGGAAAGCACAAAAGCTCTTCTTAACTCCCTTCAAAGCCTCTGGCATTATGATATGTGGTATGCAAAGCCTAGGGCACTCGGAGTTTGGGAGAAACTTTGTCCAGAAATCACAGTGCTCTTGGCAGGACTTTTTCCACTGATACACATGGCCTTCTTGTAGCGCTCTCAGGAAGTTTGGACTGGATGCAGCTGCTGAAGGGTGGGTTTGTATGGCTGGAAATCCACATTCAGTGTTGTTACAAATGATTTCTTAGGAAACTGGGAGGCTGAAGTCTGTTCTGAATCTAGAACGGTTCAGTATTTTTGGTGATGAAATGGAAAGGACACACTGATTTGCAGGTGATATCAGGCTTGGAGAGATTTCATGAACTTTGCAGATCAGAATTCAAAGTGAAATGATTTGCAATTTGATGAGGACAAGTGAAAAACGCTACACGTAAGAATGACATTTACAAAAACTGCAGATATGAGAAAACTCGATTATGCAGCAATTCTGCATAAAAATTGTTGGGAATTATGATGCATCACAAACTGAATACAAGTTTGAGTTGACAAGTTTATGACTGTCCTATAATTGTAAAAAAAGGGAATATCCCAAAGGGCTGTCTGGAAGGCAGAGCTATGCCCAGTGCTGTTCAGCGCATTTTAAGAAAGCTGAGGACCAGTTGGAGATGCTTCTGCAAACGAGTCATAGGTGAGAATGTTCTTAGGTCCAGAAAATTTGAAAATGATCTGTTCACTCTAGGGAAGACGGATAAAAGATGTGATAACATCTTGCCAATAACACATAAAAGCTCCCCACAAAGAGGATGGGAATAATCTGATCTCCGTGTTCACATTGGGTAGGACAAGAAATGGGCTGGAATCACAATTATTGAGATACGATTTAGACACCAGCAAAATCTGCAGGTAATTTACTGCCTGAAGAACTTGTCTTGGGGGTTTTGGGTGGAAATCTCCAGTGCTGGAATCTTTTGAGAAAAGGTTAGACAAACACTTGTCAGGAATGGTCTGGGTAGGGTGCCTTGCAGTAGGAGATGAACTAATGCAGTGTTTCTAAACCTTTTTAAACTGAAGGACCATCTAACCTTCTGGGAAAGCAGAACAGTTTCCTTGTGCAGCATTGCCAGAGTGGTGAACCTTTACAGCCAGCCAAAAAAAAAAAAAGATTAGATTAAATGCTCTAAGTTTATTGTTTGTTTTATTCCTCCTCATTTTATTTGCATGCATTCAGGGACTCTGTGTGTGTGTTTTCCTTTTGTTATTTCTATGCAGTTGCCTCACAGAACGCCTTTGATGTCTCCCAACCTATTATGGTCCCTAAAACACAGGCTGAGGAACAATGAACTGCGTGACCTGAAGGGATTTCTTTTCTCTGCTTCTGCCTGGCTGGGCAGCCCCAGAGGGTGTGGGACTGGCTGTGCTGTCACCTGCAGCATTCAAGACGTACGATGGGACCCTGTACAATTTTTTGGCTGGCTCAGGTTGCTCTCAACTCATCAGGGTATTGCTGCTGCACAACGTGGAAGCAGTGGTAGTGCGTGGTGGCAGCAGGCAGCCTGTCCTACGTAGCTCTTCCCATCCTTAAGTATTTTCAGGCTTTGATCTTAGGGGAGGCATTTCTGCTGAATTTCTGTCGCACTAAATCCTTAACCCCTATACTTTCCAGAAAAAATATTAAGGATAAATTACGCTGCTGTCTTTCGGCTGAAACCCTTTTGACGATCGCACTGGGAAAGGGTTAACATTTCTCTGCTGGTTTCTTCTGTTTTATTCCAGCTGCTATTCTATATCGCACCTGGGGCAG
This sequence comes from Netta rufina, assembly GCF_964035555.1. Lineage (NCBI taxonomy): Eukaryota > Metazoa > Chordata > Aves > Anseriformes > Anatidae > Netta > Netta rufina. Next base: position 119,838,999 of record NC_140125.1, read on the forward strand.
ATGCCTTGACGTGCTCCCTCTCAGCCTCCCTTTCTGCTCTCTTTCAATACCGCAAGCCAAAAATTCCTCCCATTAATTTACAATACATAAAAGCATTTTGCTCTACCTTAATGCTTCACGCTATCGTGCTGACACCCGGGTTAATATGTTGACAACGAGGCTGGGGTTGAACTTGTAGATTAAGACACCTAAAGCTGAAGTGTCTCCAGGTGATCTGAGCATCTCAGCTTCCGCTAAAGCCAAATGAGATGTCGACAAGTCAGGGAGCCCAGACAATGATTCAACTCACCCTGTGGGCTACATCTTGTCGTAGTAATTTATATACAGCGCGTCTGAATGTTCCCAGGTCCTGGAACTCGCTCATCCACACCATGAAATTGTCAGCACGCTCCCTGGCACGGTTCTGGCCTGGGCCAGTAGTGCTCTTCCAGGCATCGTTCAGACAAGGTTTGGACATCAGCCTCAGCCAGGAACCGTGCCAAAAGAGCAGGGTGGATTCAGCCACCTTGTTGGGAAGGGTGAGAGCATGACGGTGTGGACATGTGCATCGCCTGCCTCTTGGTGTCATCGCTAGAAAATGGTCCCAGGCACATTTATTAACTGGGGTAGAGGCAGCAGTGGTGGCTGCTCAGCTGAACTGGTGTTCTCCAGGCAGCCTTCCTGGGAGTCTCCTCCTCCAAAATTTCAGGTTTGGGTTTCAAAGCGTAGCAGTGAAAGCAAAAAAAGGAACAGATCTGAATTCCTGACAAGGAGTCACTCGGCAGCAGCGATGTTTAGGGTTTTGCTGGCTGGACCCGTGTACTGGGTGGATCCCAGGTGCCTGCCTGCTTTGTCCCTTCTCTTCTCAGTGTGTTCAGGACCAGGAGGAGATGCCAGGTGATTGTAACCCTGCGAACTCATGCTGATATGCTGGCTGGGAGGCAGGATTATGTCCCCTTTCCAGTACAACAACCGGTCTTCTAGAGGAGAGGGGCCTCTTTAGGTTAAGCAACAGAGCTTCTGTTCTTCACACCGAGCTCCCGGGCTCGCCCCCTTCGTGTCAGGCCTCATCATTTGTGTGTGTGCACTCAGGGATTAATTGTAAACCGATCGCAGGACCGGTGTGGTGGCCAGCGGAGCCTTCTGTCCCCGGGGAGAGCCATTGTTCGCCGGGGCTGGGGGAAAGGCACAGCGAGGGAAAACCTCTCCCGACTGCTGTGGCTGGGGAAGGCGCAGCCTTGAGAAGGGGAATCCAGTCTGACAGGTTGGATTGCCCAAACGTGGGATGGGGACGTGCTTGTGAATGCTGGAAAAGAGACAAATTCTGCCTGCTGAGCTACCTGGCTGCTGCCCAGCGCCTGGAGAAGCCGCGCGGCCCCGTGCCGGTGGCGTGACGCTGCTCTGAAGGGGGTCAAACCTCGTGCTGGGAGCTCGGGAGGAGGATGCTGGAAGGAATTGCTTCGTTGCAAAGCCGTGGCTGGCTGGGAAGAGTTAACCAGAAGCAAATATTGAGCCCCTTTGAAAGAGAAGCTACATTTGCTTTGATCGGTTCGCTTCACCTCTCGGTGTGGGAGTGATGAGCCAGTTACCCCCGCCTCTCGATCATATATGGGAGAAATTTATCTGCAAGCTGGTGTTTGCAGATTGTTTTAATGAGAAGAGGATGTAGCTGTGGTCAGGAACGAGGAGTTCACCATGCTAGAGAAAAAAACCCTTTGTGTCCAGACCCTCTCTGTGCCCCCTGGTGCACCTTGGTCTGGTGGGGTGGTCTCAGGGGACGTGGCTCCCAGTGCCGGATCCCAAAGTCCTGCGTCAGTTTTTGCACTGCTGAACCTCATTAGAGGTGAAAGTTATATGCAAAATAGGGATGGGAGGGAAAGGGTGTATTCCTTAATTCCCTGTCAGTTTGTGTAGGAAAAGGCACGGGCATTTGGGAGCTCTCTTCTTGGCTTTTGTCTCCGGGATCTCAGGAATTGCTGAGATCTTGTCCTTGCCGACCTACTTCAAGGTCCTGTAGAGGTGCCTGCAAGGAAGAGAAGAGCTATTTACTTCTTATAGTTTATTGTCCAATACTGGAATTAAATACATAAAATAGAAATAAATAAGAAAATAGAAATAAATAAGAAAATAGAAATAAAGAAACAAAGGGTTCACTAAAATGATCTGGAAACAAATGACTTCTCAGCTACTTTTCACCTGCACAGTCTATTTTAGACCATAATTTTGCTAGTTCACCACTTGGCCATGGTTTTTTGGTGGGGAAGCAGAGGAAAAAAGATCGAAATGTCTGGGGTCTGGTTTGTTTTGAAAGGGAAAGAAAGGGATGTAAGTGAAAGGGAAAAATGTTCGGAGAGGAGATGAAAGGGAAGGGCATTGGGCATTAAACAATTTACTCAGCTCTTCTCATATATATATATATATGAATCTTCATATATAGAAGATTATATATAGGGAGCTGGATAAATTGTTCAATTATATATGTATAATTGAATATTATATATATTATATATTATATTTATTATATATTTTATATATATTATATATATTATGCTTATATATATACGAAGAGACGCACTTTTAAAAAAATTATTATTATTTTTAATTTGTGGAGGTCACGTTTCAATAAGTTCTTTAAATACCCCTGAGGTTAAATGCAGAAATTACTGGGATTTGACCCGTGGAGAGCCAATAGTTGGTTGTGGAAAGCTGGCTTCAGGAAACAGAAAGACGAGCGTGCGTTATGGGTATGGGCGAGAAGAGAAGGAACCAGCAGGGGAAAGCTCCCCAGACAGGCCCAGCACTTTAGGAACTTGCCCTTTGTAAGGAAGGTGAGTTTGTCTTGCTGCTGATCCTGATTCAAGAAGCTGCTAGGAAGCTGGATGAAGCGGGATTTCACCTAAAATCTGCATTTCACCTCTGGAAGAGGACCTTTACCATGCCATTTGCTGCCCCGTGGATGCTGCCGAAATGGTCCCCTGAGACTCCCTTCCTGCTGGCACCCTCGCAGCCAGGACTGCTCCTGCAGGTTTTGAGGCAGATTGCACAGATTGTGGCGATGAGGTCAGTCTCCTCCCAGCAGATTCCTGCTGACGGGGCCCTTTCCAGCCCCTGCTATCAACACAGGCTAAACACCGGCTACCGCCACCGTTGCTCCCACCCTGTTTACACAGCTCTGCCCCGCTCTGCGTCCCGCTGGTGCCGTTGCATCAACGAGACGTGTTCGCCTGGTTACCCAAGTGCTCGCTCCTTCCTACAGCGAAGTCCAACCATTTTAATCCTCCTCTTTAGGCGTCTGACCTAGGCACAGAAATGCCTGGAAAAATCTCTTTTACTGTGCTGCTGGATCTGCACCGCGGATTTTCCTTGTGAGATGCTGGCAATTGATCTGGTTTCTCTTTGCTCCAGTTCTCTGTAAGGCTCACATTATTCTCCTGTGTGAGAATAAATGCTTTACAAATTGTTGGGCTCCCAAACCCTGCAATAGTGGGGGCCATAGAAGTCAGGATAGACAAAGAAGCAGCAGTCAGCTTAGGACCAATCCTGTAAACACCCATCTGAGCCTCCTTCTTTTCATGAGTGAAACCAAGTCTCAGAACTGGTCCCAGGAGTCTTGTGAGCATGAGTGTGTCCTGGACTAGGCCATCTGGGATCCTTTGAGGATTATAAATCATACGTTATGTGGCTTCAGAGTTTCTTTTAATGTAGCTTTTCCATTTGTTCCCAGTTCCTACGTGCTTCGCTATTGAGTGAGTCACCAGAAGCTGCTGCTTATGCACTTTTCCCTTGCCTTACATGTGTGCTTTATTTTACCAAGCTGAATCTCCGGTTTCTCAGAACCTGAAACTCCTTTTTCAGTTTGACAAGTGGACAGATGGTCAGAGGCGGAAGATCCTGGTGGACCTGTTGGAACGCTGCTCCCTGTCACAGCAGAAATTCTGTGCCAAGCAGCTACAGGATCGAGTTCCCACCGAAGCTCTAGATTTCACCACCAGGCTCCCCAGGGTGCTGTCTTTATACATCTTTTCCTTCCTGGACCCACGGAGCCTCTGTCGATGTGCACAGGTAAAAGAAGCCAACACATACTAAGGTTCAGAAAGGTCAAGGTAGATTAAAAAAATAAAGAAAGAAACAGCACTAATCTACTATAAAGATGTGCCAGTGCTGTCCTGAATAATGCAAGAATGCTTTCTGACCTTGCAACCTGGTGCCATATGCTTAGTGGCACTTGTGTGAGATTGGAGGCAACACTTCCCCAATTTAGGGCAACACCCTAAATTAAACCAGATTGGCTGAGGCTTATGAAAGGGAAGAGTAATTTGGGGTGTTCTGCTCTTAGGCATTTAACGTGTGTCAATTTACAAGGCTGATTGTTCCCAAGGAGGAGGCCTGGCACTTTCTGAAAACCATGTTCTTTTAAAATACTTCATACTGTTCACAGAACCATTGGTTGCTTTTAAAAGTATTGCCCCATGAAGTGCATACGATGCTTTAAGAAAAACAGTGAAAAACGGATCCTTTAAAATGCTTGAAGGTAAAGTGCTGGCTGTGGAGAAGCAGAGAAGTTATCAATGTGCTTTTGAGCATAGTGTCTAGGGATTCAGTCTGCTAAGACTCCAGAAATGGCTTTCATGCCTTAAAGTGACACCCAAGGTAGTTATGAATGAATAAGCTTAGATATTGGTGACAGCAATATCTAAAAAAAAAAGCACTAAAGCTTAAGGTTAAAGCACTACCATAGCACTCTGTAATATAATACTAATATGTCGAAATCTCAGCTTGTTTAAAACTTGCTTTAGTTTCTTTCTCCAGCAGATCATATTTTATGTAGACAAAATTCTCAGTATTCATTGCCAGGCAGGGAGCAGATAGGTTAGGATATTTTTCTGGTTTTGTCAGTAGAAAGTAATAAAGGGTTTATTCCAACATCTGTGTGTGTATTGAGCAAACAAATGCAGGAAGTTGCTCCAGATAAGCTGAAGTCTTTCCTCTTGGCCAGTGATTTTTCGAGTATTTGGCTCTACACTGGAGTTCAGCCAACACACATGAGCACATCATGAGGAAAGACCTCGAATTTGGGTTTAAATGAAGGATAAATGGTGCTGAAGAATTGTACTGGTTTAAGGACACAGGGGAGCTGCATCCACAGGAGATAAGTCTCTAGATATAAACTTGGATGCTTGAAACCCCGAGGTGTTGGTCTACTCTTACCCGTGGTTACTGGGCACCCGCAGGTGAGCTGGCACTGGAAGTACCTGTCTGAACTGGATCAGCTCTGGATGCTGAAGTGCCTGCGCTTTGGCTGGTACATCAACTTCTCTCCAACCCCCTTTGAGCAAGGAATCTGGAAGAAACATTACATCGAGATGGTGAAAGAGCTGCATGTTACAAGACCAAAGGTATATTCCTACCAGGGGGGAAATTCGGGGCTGGCAGAGTTCCTAACTCTTTAACTTTCTCTGGTCTCCCATTCGTAAAAAGGAAGACACACAATTTTAAATTAGAATCTAAACCCATGTGTTACCATGTGCTCTGTTTTCCCTTCATCCATCCCAGGTCGGGGGGAAGTGAAAATCTCACTGGTGAGGAGAGAAGCAATCATGAAGGTCTCTCTCTCCTCCTATCCTTTCAGGGTGTTCCCTTCTCTTCTTCCCCAGGTTTTAGAACATATGATAGGCTGTCTCGATCTGATAAGCAACAGTGGGGTGCCCAACATGACCCCTGGTGAAGTTTCACAATCAGTCTAGCTGGTGAAAAGGAACAAAAGCACACAATCTGCCTGTTGCAGCCTTTGATGTTGTTCCCATTCTGTCTTTTTCAAACGTGGCAGGGCCCTTCTGGGAGGGTGGAGCATCACTCCATAGCCATTGCTTTCTGCTGAGATTCGTTGATCTGGATGCCTGGCTTGTGAGGCTGTGAGGGTAGGAGTCTCTGCCCTGAATTCAAAACTCAGATCTCTAATTCTAACCAAATTCCCCCGCAGGCTGTTTCTGTAGTCAGTGGATCAAGCCAACACATCTCAAATACAGCTCAGCTCATCTAAATACAGTGTTCAGGACATGGACAATCACATGCACTGTCTGGGCCCCAATTTCTGCCCGGTGACCAAAACGGAGCCTGGAGGGACTAATTTTGAGTTAATGCCCCATTCTCACAAGTCTAAAGTTAGGCAAAATAAATCTGATTTTTATTGTAGGATAAAAATGTATTTTCTTCTTTTCATGTCTTTTATTAGACTCCTCCAAAGGATGAGTTTGTAGTTATTGATGTGCAACCGGTGAGAAGCAACATCCCGGAGGCAAAACCTCCTGTGCTAGGAAGGAGGACAAACAAGGAGAAGAAAGAGCTCCCGCCGTGGCGTTCTTCAGACAGGCATCCTACAGACACCATCCGATTCAACTACCTCGACAACTACGATCCCATCGAGCAGGCTAGGCAGGCGTAAGAGTCTTTTCCCTTTTGTCTGTGATAACAGAGTATGTCCACGTCCTTTGCAAGCTCCCTCTGCCTGTGCTCCAAGCTGCCTGGAAGCGTTTTAGTTCAGCAGCCTGGTTGCAAACCCAAGCTAGCACGCAGTGCTGCCCTTTTCCCTTTTCTCTTATTGATCTTGGTCCTCTTGTAGTCGCAGCTGCATTAGTTTTGTGTCCTTTCGGCGCAGAGCATTTGCAGAGCTTGTTAGAGTCTGCCTATAAAACAGGCTGTAACCCCTGGGGAAATCACACAGCTTAATGGGAAGAATCAGGACAACAGTTTGTTCAAGAATTTTTAAACAAAGCTGCAAGGATGGGAGGAATATGCAGTTCCTGCACAGAAGAGGAAGAATGAATTAATTGTGGTAAAATATAATTCTGTTAGTTCAAGGATCTTCTGGCTGAAAAGAGATTTAGATGTTTAAAAGGGGTGCAGGTAAAAGAGTATCCATGTGTGTATATATATTATATAATATTTAAGTAATGAGTAGTGTTTGTGTCTACACTGCATGGGGTAGACTACCTATATCCATCAGTTCTTAGGCTTCCAGAATTACCTGGTCAGCAACTGGCAAAAGAAAGGCTTTTCTGACCCAAAGCATAACTTTGCACATTCACTTGTGTCCGGGCCATCCCATGGTTTCCTTTGACACATCTGGTGGAGGATATTTTCAGAATCTCAGGTTTGTGGTCGGATTTCTGTGTGTTAACAAGCACTGGCAGCAGCAATAGCAAGGAGGCTGTGGGAGTTGTCTGCGTGCAGGATTTGGCCCATTTCTCATTTAAGTCTCTGCCACCTCTCATTTTTTCATGGGCATGCTCACAGCAGTTACCTCAGTTCAGCTGACGTGTAGTAACTCATGAAATTGTGGTAAAGTTATCATAAATCTGAGCCAGGTTTAGAGGTGATGGATTAGCTTGACCATTGCCTCCTTCCCATGCGAGTCCCCGTGAGAAGGTCTGCCCAGATTCTCACCCAACCAAAAGTGCAGCGAGGAGGACATTCCTCTTCACCGTGCCAACAAAAACCTTGGGAACGAATTAATCCACAGCACAAGTATCCAGACTGTACAGTAAGTAAATAACCGATAGAGCTGAGATTAGCCCTGTGCACAGGAACAATCGAGCTCTGAATTACCCCAGCCTGCTGAGTATTTGGCTCAGCAGCAGCGCACTTGCACGGGTTCTTTCTCAATGCGATTAACTTTGCTGGACCCACCGCTCCTCCGGGGTGTTCCACAAAGTTCCCAGTGCCTGAGCTAAAGTCTTTTATGAATCATTTTTTAATCCGCGTCCCCTGGTCCTCGGATACTGCAGCACTTCAAAGAGCATTCCAGTTTCCACCTCACCCTCTTTCTGTGGTATGTTTCCAAACTCTAGTGCCATTTTAGGTAGGGTTCTTTGAGGCGTTGAACTAAATATTTTTGCCCAAATGCCTCTTGTTGCAAATGATGGTACTGGTGTTATTTTTCATCTGTGCTAAGTGTTTCCACGTCGCTTTTTCCAAGGGCATATGTGAGGTTTGGGGCTCCCTGGCGCTGGTCGTGGCTGAGCATCAAAAAAGGGACAGCCCCTGTTTGAAGCGTTTAAAAGTCACTTTTTCCAGCACGGGGCTGCAGATGCAGCTGACGACCATATGCAAATGATTGATTTGCTAATGATACAGTAAGCACGCCGACTGTTTTCTTCTCCTAAGTGAGATTTGAGCTTCTATCCATGCACGCAGTGGAGAATATTTTAATGCCGGGTGATCTAGCAAATCTGGCGTTTATCCATAATTACTGGGGATTATCGCAAGGAGAAAAAAAAAAATGAATTCTACAAGATTTACTTGTTTATCGAGGATCTCCCTTTAATATCACTTAAGCTGAAAGTAATTGCTAGTGTGTAGCCTTGTCTGTAATGACTCTCATTCAGCAATACGGGTGTGCCGTTCCAGGTGCTGACCCAGCTACCTGAAGATGTTCTGGTGCTTCTTTTCTGTGCTCTGCAGCCCCTTCCCAGATGTCCTTCCACTAAATCTCTGTGTCCTCCATCCTTTACCTTCAGGCAGCAGCCTGGGGACCCCATGGCGTGTCGTAATGCCAGTTTGTGCTGTCCCCAAGCGTGGGCATCTGCTGGAGGTGACAGTGGCCACTAAGGGGCAGCTTGGGCACCTCTTGGCTGCCTGACAGTGGCAACGTGGTCAGCGTGCCCCTCCGTGATGCCAGGCTTGGTTCTGGATTGCTGAAGGCAATGCTCCGTGAGTATCTAGTTGCCTGAATGAGGGAGCGTAACGCAAGCTGAGCCACCTTACTGCAGCCTGCAGGCTCAGGCAGACCCTGCCTGACCAGCGTACAGGGTTGTAAAGCAGAACCGAGAGGCGAGATAAAAATCTCTGCCCCCCTAGGCTGTGTGAGGTGTAGTTATTGTTCAGATTAGACGAATTCTTGGAGCTCAAGGGCATAACATCCACTCTTCATGTAAAGTGAATGTCAGAAGTAGTGAAATCTATGTAAAATGAGATTCCTAAAACAATAGGGTTGATTTCCCATAATATAGGGTTTTGCAGTGGTAGTCTGGGAGAGGAAATGACTTTTGCTGCAGTTTGAATGCACACAGGCAGGAGCTATTATTTTCTTGAGGCAGGTCACAAGCATGCATAAAAAGACACAGCAGAAGCAGCAGAAAAGCAGCAGACAGCCAACGTGACAGCCAAGAGAGGACAAGAGGGAGCTTCTGTTGGCCTGCAGGTTGGCTGGAGAGCGATGAGCAAAAAACCATTCTTTCCATTTGAGTTCTGCTCTGTGGAGGAAAAAGGGACTTGTCGAAAAGTCCTTGTGAACAAACACGATTACATCAAAGGCATACCTGACGCCATCATCAAAGCAGTGTGTGAGACTAGTCACTGGCCACTTCTTTGGATCAAAGTTAATCTGCCTAATGTCAGGTTAAATTTTGCAGAATTTAAGAGGTAACAAAAAATATATATATATTTTTTTCTCCTGGCTTCTGAAACTGCCTGAAATCTTCTCTGAGCCGGACATCTCTCTATGCTTGCTTTCTGGTCCAAAGAGAGGAGAGAGCCCTCCTGTTCATCATAACAGGGTGTCCGACAGCCAAAATGCTGTCATTTCAAGGGCAGGGTCGCCATCTGTTTCTTTGTTGATCTTTACAGAGGAATCATTAGCTGCAAGCTCCCTTCCTCAGCAATATCAGAACTACTCTGCTGTGAATCCGTGGCAGAGAACTTGGCCTTGCTTAGCCAAAGTGAAACACGGGAGGCGTACCGAGCTACGCTCAATTTTCAGTTTTGCAAGAGAGTGAAGTCAAAGGAAGTCCTAAAAGATGTGACACAAAATATGTGCTTTGGCACATAAGACCTCAAATGTGTTCTTTGGCTTTTAAGACCATAATCGGGCGTTTACCTTTGAAAAACAAATAAATAGATTTCTGTAGAGCATTGGGGTGAGGGCTTGGCCTGGCCAGTGCTGGTGCCTCACACCGCTGTGAAGAAGAAATACTGCTGGGTAGTGCCGGAAGGACAGCAGAACGGGCTTCATTTGCAATCTGGTTGATAATTGAATCTTGTTCGGATGGATTTTTTTTTGCTGCTTGCTCTGAAAGGCATTGAGCTCATACTATAAAAACAAAACGACACTCAGGAGCTACTTTGAAGGAGCTGGGACAGCAATCTTGGAGGATGTTCACTGAAAGTTTATTTGCTTTAGATGGGGAAGTGTGGGAAAAGCTTCAGAGTCACTGAGCAGTGAAATTAAGCTCAGCGATGAGCAGATGCGTAGTCGAGGGAGTGGCGAGGAGATAGAGGAGAGATACAGACGGGTAGAATTACAAATTGCCTGGAAGGGTTTATCAAAATCACTCGGCAGAATTATAGCAGCGGCTTTCAGTGTTGCTGCACGTATGCGAGCAATTTATCATGAAGGTGAATTCTTTTAGGTCTGTTTTGTTCTCAGCCTGAACTGCCCAGGTTCAACGCAAACAGAATCGAGACCAGCAAGGATGGATTTGTCTCTTCAGGAGCACAGAGCAATATTGTGAAGGTGAAGTGAAGCGTTTTTATCTGCGCTGTGGGACCAAGTTATAAAACTCCCTCTGGGACCCCGACTTGCCTAAAAAGGACCAGGAGGGGGGTTTCTTTCCGGCCGTGCACGTACGGTTCTGCTGGAAGGCATCTGGTGGTGTGCCGCTCGGTGCCGATAAATCAAAAAGCCCTGCCTCCCACTTTATCATGACTAATGAATGCTGCTTCCAGCCCAGCGCTGGACCCTCGCCAAGATTGTGTCCTTGTGCTTCAAGAAAGAGCCCTGCTCCTCCTCGTGACAGCAGCTCGACCAAAAGGAAAGCTCCTTCCCCCCTCCTCCAACCAGCCCTGGCTCCTAGGAGCCAGCGTTAATTCAGTCGGATAATTTATGGGCATAGGCCGGCTCTAAAAACAGTTGCATATTGTACTGGAGTGTTTACCCAACGAGAAAATAATTACGTTCAGTAATTGTTCCGTCAGCAGCCTAGGCCCAGTTGCTGACAAAAAGGGGCTGGTTTGCGTGCGAAGGGCACGCTGTCTCACCGCTCTTCTGAACCCTCACGCCTGCCTCTCGCTTTTCATGGCTCTGAATAGCCAGCCCGCCACTCTCTTGTGGGAATGTAAAACCTTAGGCTCGTGGGAATTTAAAACGTTCCTTGAGAGAGAAAAGTGGGGTGAGAAACACCGAGTTCAGCACTGGGAGTGAGACCTGGAGTTCCCAGCTCAGCTCTGACACCGTCTTCTCTTGCAGGGCTGAGAAACTCATCCTCACTGCTTATTTTCCTTATTTTCCTGACCTGGGAGTGAGATCGTGGTGAGGACCTGCTGCAGAGGGATGCTCTGCCACCACGGGCATGGACGTTAGAATACAGCAGTAGAGCTCAGTGTCTTAATTTACGACCAGAAGCTCAGGTTTGACAGGTTATTGGTATTTTATCTCCGCAAAAATAGGTCATTTTTCCAGTTTTCTGAGTGAACAGGCTCATGCAATGCTGTCACTGGACTCTAAAGAGCGGAGTCAAAGCCATTCCTTTACCTCTTCCAATGCTCCCAGTTGTAACAGGGAGAGATCATTCCATGTGCTAACTCCTTCTGGCAAGGCACTGTTTCTATCTAAAGTCGAGCAGATCATTCCCTAGAACAATATTTTGGGTTGAATTTTCTCTCTTGGCTGTTAGTGAAGTGTTTATCAAGAGATGGTAATTTTCCTCAATTTGCTATTTGAACTAATTTGGCTGGTTCGTCTTTGTGGCTCTTGATCTGCAGCTGGTCTGGGACTGGTGAACAGCAGACATGTAGTGGTGTTGGCTGCTTGGGAGGACGTGCATGTGACGTGGTGTGGCCCTTTTTTTTTTTAGGATGTGTTGCTTTTAGAGTCTGCTTCCACCCTGTAAAATTATATATATTTTTTTTTCACAATGTGCTTTCTAGCTTGCTTTCCAGGAGCCCAGAGATGCTGGTGATGGAGCTGGGAGATGAACCCAGAGAGCACAGAGTCACTGCTTTAAATTTACTACTTCTGTAAAGTTACCTGTGATATGCAGAGTTTGAACGTGGAAGGGAAACAAACACTGTCCAAGCAAACCTGAGTTCCTGAAAAAATTTTCTCATAGTACTAATTTTACTCCTGATATTGAAATAACATGACAACTAGCCCTAATCTGGTGTACTTCACTTAATTTTCACACTCTGGAATATTCCTGTTCTATCAGTTAATTATATTAAGTTTAATAATAGCTCCAAATAAATTTATATACATATACAAGAAAAAATATTTGGCTGAAAAACGATGAATAACTTGGGAGGCAGTCCTCTAACCTTATGGACTTAGCTGAAAATTCTAAAAATGATTTAGTGAAACTTCCCTTTCTGTGAATTCCCTTAAGCTGATGTAACAGTTTCTGTGGATTTAGCTTAAATCCGTAAGTCTCAAGCTAAGGACATGCATTTGAGTGCTGTGAAGTTATCATAACTTTAAAAAAAAAAAAAAGCAAGTTACCACTCTTCCCTGAGCCACAACTGACTGTGCGCTCTTGGTCTGCTCCAGGTACAAGATAAAATGTATTAGCTTAAGCCATGTCTTTTTGGGTGGCATATCATAAGGGATTTTCTTCTTCTCAACCCCAGGGAACCAACTCCAGAGCACTTGTTAATACTATTCGGTTTTGCTCTGCAGGAGAAAGAAGGGAGGAGGAGAGACCCCAGACCTCAGCCGGCAGGCAGCTGAGAAAAAAAAGCGAGCAGGTCGTGGATCTAATAAGCTCCGGAAGGCAAAATCACTGGTAAGTATCACAGGCTTGTAATTATATCAGCTGGGGTCCAGTGTCAGTTACACCCAGGAATATTTTAGCTCAGGGCATTTACTGAACTTCGCTAACTGCAAAACTTTGCTCCGATAGAGGCATAAGGAGGACACAAAGCATACCACGTCTGGCTGCTCCAGGGGCAATGCCTCGCTGCAGCCTAGACACAGTCCATCTGCTTTCAGTGGGAAAAAAGAGACAGCAACTGTCTGTGTGCAGGCAGTGATCTGGTTATCTGCTCCTCCCTCGCTTTGCTTGCTGCTCAGTATCCTGACAACCAGTTTCCATGCCCTACAAAGCCCTGGATCGGTTACGACGCTCACATCTTTCCCCAGAGCTGCTCTTCTGTGCTCACGACTTTTGATTGCTGCAGTCTGAAGTTAGTTTATGCTTTGTTCATTGGGCTGAGCCTGAGCAAGCAGCCTGAAGGTCTTAGCACTGAGGATTCATTGTGCTCGTTGCGGGTAAAATAGGGCATCCTCACATGAAAGGAGTCTGGGGAAGTCAGGCTTCCAGAAAGCGTCATGGCCCTAAGCTTTTGTAGATATGGCAGCAAATAGCTGCCAGAAGAAAGATGTGCTCACAAGCGTATCGGGGGTTTTTGCAGACCTGGAAGCATGTTTCCCAAGCAATGAAAGCCAAGGGAACGCATGTGAGTTGAGCTAAAGAAGGTTTACATAAAAGAGAGGCATTGTCTCCTGAGATTGAGAGGCATTCTCCTGACCCAAATACTGCTTAGGATAGGGATTCAGCCGGTGTTAAAGAACAGAAAATATAATTAAAGTTATTCAGCCTGTGTCTTACAGCTTCCATTCTCCAATGGCTTCCTCTGTAGCCCTTAGATCAGAGGGCCCTTACAGAGTTTCATTCCACCATGGCTTCTCATTTCAAATTTAAAGCTGTTTTATTGTCAGTACAGAAGTGAAAGAATCTTAGTTCAGGGTAGAAAGAGATGAGTTTGATTTTCTTTCCCTAGAGTTTAGGAACTTGTAAGTTATTTAACCCACAGCCCCCAATCAGGAGGGCACAAGCACCTAGTCTCATTCCCAACATCAGGTCCAAACCCTCCTGCATAAAGCCAGTGGGAGTTTTTTAGGCAAGTTAGGACAGCCTAACCCAGGGTTAAGCGAGCTCCATGTCTTTATTTTGTGTAACCTTGGAAGCACTGGCTTCTTTTTGTGTTAAAAATCTGGCGTAGTCTGTGCTGCATCACTCCTTCCAAGACCTTTACATTGAAAATACACTTGTATTTGCTTTGAGCTGTGCAAATTTCAGCACAAGGGCCGTGTTTCTTATCCTCCATGTAATCACAAAGTATAATCCTGCTGTTACACTGGCCATTAATGATTACAACACTACTGGACAATAAAAGTTAGGTTACAGTAGGCTGATGCATAGAAGAATGTGTATAACTCACTGGGAATCATCCAAAATTAATTTCCATTCATTATTAGGGTAGCACTGGAGAATCTTGTTGAAATGAAGACCTGTGAAAAGTCTCTTACTTAATCAATTCCAAGTAAGGCAGCTTAATACTCAAATCTTTTAGTAAATCCTTGGAAGAAGAATAGAATACGATGAAAGAATAAGCGCCCCAAGCAAGCAAACATCAAGTCAAATTAAAATGAAGCTCTTAAATAGATCAATGATTCAAGGGTAGAAAGTAGATGAGAATAAAGTATATTACAGCTGACAATGAAGATGTAAAAGGGCTATTATATGGAGCTCTAAGCTCAGGAGACTAAACAACAACGCACCAAAATAGAAGAAACGTGTAATTAAGGTGATGACCTGACTCCTGGAATTACCTCCACTGGCTCCAGGTTTGCATATGGTGAATGAAGTCTCCTCCTGGTAAACTTGTGGGGTTTTGGAGTTTATTAGTAATCATGGAAACAGTAGCAGAAAATGTGACCAGACTCACACTTCATTTACAATAAATTAAAGTAAATTACCTAAATTACCTTAAATGGTGCATTACAATAAATTGAGTTAATTAGGTGTCTGAATGAAGGGCCACTTTCATAGGAATGTCCATGCACCTCCCCATCTCCACAGTGGGGTGGGAATGCCTGCTCTGTCCTTACGCAGGGAAATGCCTTACACTACAGGTAAGTACAGTTTCATTGTTAATTATCTCTTTAAGCACTTTTTTGGATCGAGGCTTTGAGGCTCGTCTGTACCACCTTGATGCTTCCATTGCCTTCAGCAGCTGCTGTCCCAGTATCAAACAAAGAAAAGTGAAGCATGCTACGGGTTCAGTGACTCATTTGGGCTTTTAGCAGGCCAGGCATGAAGCACATGGCTGTGTTTTGGGCCACTGTTTCATCCCTCCTGTTCCTTCTGGCACGGAGCTGTGCTGCCCTGCTGTGATTCCTTCGTTCTGACCCCAAAGGTCCCTTCACAGGTGTCACTGCTGCCACATCAGTGTTCTTTACCCAGGCTCTCTTCCCTGAAGGACTTCCGATAAAGAGTTTTCTGCAGCTCTCAGCAAAAGAGGCAGCTTGATGGCACATCCCCTTCAAATGTCAAAATTCACAGACACTTTACGAGGAAGGTAAAAATCCAGCAGGTTGATGCTTTTGACAGCTTTGCAAATGACTGCAATGTCAGCAATTAGGGGCTGGTTTTGCCTTTCAGCCTGCCTGCTTGGTTCTGTTGGAGACACTGCTCCACCCTCACAGCTGTTCTTGAATTACTGACTTATTTTTAGTGCATACTAAATAACATTTTTTTTTGACAGGATCAGTCATTCTTGCCTCACTGCCTAAGGTAATAAGATTGCAGCATTTGAAGTGAGGAATAAATTATCCTATGACATATAGAGAGGGAGTTGGTGTTTTGAGGATGGATCACATCTATATTCTGTGTGGGTATATCCCACATGAAGATCCAGAGCTCTTGGCAATGCAACACGATCCGGTCCAGTGTACATTTATACCACCTTTATTCTGCAAACCTGATTTTGAATTTTACTGATTCATCCAAGAAATCCTGTTGAACTACGTGGGACTACCCCTGAGAGTGAAAATAGCTCAGTGTAATGTCTGGAATTCAAACCCAGCTTGTATATGTCACTCTAATTTTAAAGGCATAGCCTGGCTTTGACACTCTACCCATCTGTCCCTATAAACTCTAAAACTGAACCACCAAAGACACAGGAGCTGAAAAGCAAGGTACGGTCAGATATGGACTGCTTCTGTGGCGTTGTGCTTTCCTCACTAGGACAGAAAAGCTGCAGCTGCTTATATTACACCACCTCTCTGTTACACATCAACTACTGCAAAGAACCTGGCATATTTTAGCCAGTTGCATAATCCCTGGCCTTTCCTCAGGCTGATATTCAGAAGTTGCTGGGTTGCTTATTTATTACTAGACAATTAGACACGAAGCACCATATTATCTGCCCCTGCTGCCAGTTCAAATAATGGAAAGGGGAAAGAGATGGTCAGGAACTGCAGAACAGCATCGACTTTTCTGCCCAACCATTTCACTGTGGACTCTAGTTTCACAGCAGACTATCTGCCCGTATTGCTTTTTAATGAGTTTCTATGTCGATGTCTGGTTTTGGTGGTGTTTGTTCACTATTATTACCAAATAATTTGCTGCAGTTAAAAAAAGCCAGAGCTGTTGGTATGCACAGCCTGTGTTTTTTTGGATATTTGGGATCTTTTTCAAGGAAAAAAACAGTCACTGTGTCACTAAGGTTTTATTTTTGCTGAACTTCTGCATATTAAAATGCTTATTGAACAGTATTTTAAAATAAACTTTATCCTTTACACTATGAGAATTCAAACTGTGAGAAAGCAAGACTGGGATCAGCCACAGCCGTATGCACAGGGGAAATTTTGTGCATTAAGATACGAGTTAATGTTGAGAACCAATTAACGTGGCTTTAGCTCTGCTAGCATCAATTTCTAATTGGATCTTTTTGTCCTTAAGGTAAGCTTTTAACAGAACACAGGTCACTGCAGGAAGATATGCTTGTCTCATCGTTATGAGTAGCATTTATAGATTCAAGTTTTCAAGTCTCCAACGTTTTCAGTCCCTCTGAGACTGTTAGGATAATACAACACTTATTGCCTTCTCTTCCTAGCTGTCACTTACTGCAGATCTCGAGCCTGTTCCCAAACCACCAGTCCGTCCCAGCTGGGCCACTCACCAGTCAGCTGGGAACCTGCCCCCTAAAGCAGCAGCAAAGACTCTGGCCCAGAGCTCCCAGTGGAACGCCGGGATTCGGCCAGCGCCTGTTCGAGCTCCAAAGCCACGTGAGAGAGGAAAGAAAGGCTTCACCAGGACGAACGCCAGGTCTACACGTTAGTATGCCGCCCTGTCCTGGGCAGAAGCTGATTTCAGAGATCGCTGATAGCCAGATTTTGTGCACAGAGGTGGTGCTGGCAGTACATTGCTGTAGGTGAAGGAGGAGGCAGTGGTTCTGGGTGGTGGGAATCCAGCTGATGGTGATTTGCTGCCTCAGAAGAGAACATATGGCTAAAATCGTCTCGCTTCATACCTAGCACTTGCTAGATCCACCTTCTGTCATGATATTGAACACTGGCATGGGCTTCACATGGGTTTGACTCACTAATATTCAGTGGTGGAATACGAGATCTTAGAGCATAAGTGGCAGCAGGGCTCAGCCCAAAGTCCATGAGCTCTGCCAGGCCCTGGACAGACGCCAGGAGGAACTGGTACCGAACATTCAGAAAATTAGGGGGTAAAGCAAATCAACTGCAGGGAGACAACAGCTGAGAAAACAGCTGATCTGTGAGTGCCTTCCAAAAATAAGGAGGCAGACTGACACCATCAAAATTGTTTTCTCTTTTTTTTTTTGCCATTTCAGTCCAAGGTTTCCTAAATTCAATGTAGATTCTCGATGCTATTCATCCAGACCTCACCTCTTGATATACCCAGCATGTCTCTAAGGCCCTCAGTGCCTGCAGCCTGCTGGGAAAGCATTTGGTATCCTTCAGAAGCAGACAGATTTTTGCAGATTTTGGTAAAAGTCCCCTTAGTTCACAAGGGCTTTGTCCACGTAAGGGCTGCAGGCTGAACCCTGGTGATTTTTAATCGCACAAGGCTAGTGGATAAAGAACCTGGAGTGAACAAAGGAAAAGAGACCTCTGATGTGAAACTGTTTAGGATTTTCAAAGAGAACATAGGGGTAGAATAAGAGGATAGCTCTTATTTCCCCACCAAGGGGAAAGATGATGGAGCAGGTGCATCGCCTATAGCCCCCATGAGGGGGCAACTCCTTCTGTGGCAGATGAAAGAAGGGATTTAAACACAGATAAGGGCACTGGGATGACTGTGATGAGGCCCAAGGAAAGCACTGATCCATGTAGGAAGCTTCACAAAAATGCATCCTGGCTAGAAAAGCCAAGAGAGGAAAGCATCAAGATGAGGGTAGAAGGTTTCAGTCCCTCCTAAGAAGTTTCCACCACAAAGTTCCTGTTATCTAGGGCCCTCATCCTGACGTAGCACCGCACGGACAGAGCCTGAGGAAGGCTCCACATGGGACTGGGGCCAAGTCACTAAGAGTTATGCGTAGGCTCTGGGCTTGGCTGCATTATTGGTTGTTCCAGTCAGTCCAGGGAATTTCTGCTGGTCTGGCAGCGCTGCTGTGGCCTCCCAGGAATGCGGCGCTCGGCTCCCACCGGGAGGCACTGGGAAGTGTGTTTCTGCAGCCTCTATTGCTTGTGAAGCGATCTGCAACTGCTAAGATGTGGTTTGGGGCTGTCAGAGAGGATGTGGGGGATGGAGTGAGGGGAGCTCCTGCGGGGAAGTGGCTACCCAGTGGCTACGAGCGAGTCCAGGTGGATGGAGAAGGGAGCGTGCAGGGATGTGCAGCATCCTGCCTGACCTCTGCTGCATTCAGCACCTTCTCCATAACAAATTTTAAAACTGTGAACAAGGGAAATGCTTCAGACAGCAGGGAACAGGTGCTTGGATAAATACGTGAGCCACCTACCACCACTGTTGCTGTAGCATGGAAACTACCAAGGTAAATTACCCCTGATGGATTGCGTTTGGATTAGGGGCAATTTGCTAGACAAAGCTACGTATTTTTTTGTACCAGAGAGAGAGAGAAAGATCCTGTCTTAATTTCTTCATTGACCTCTCCAGGGCCTTGTGATCTCTGCCAGGTTTTTCCCAAGGTAAGCTTACCAGCTTTAGCTAGTGATCCATGGGCCATGTTTGCAGATTGTCAGAAAGGTGGGCAGGAGAAGTAAAGATGTTTTGACACGATTATTTTCTCTTTAATGAATTAATGAAAGGAAACAAACCGTTCAATCCAGATTTGTAAAAGTATTTGAGGTACTATATACCTATATATTCAGAATGTGAAATCTCTGGCTAAATTAATGTCTGATTCTCATGTTTTTTTTTTTCACCTTCATCTAGCATCTCCTCTGTTTGAGGCTCAGCCCTGGCGTATTCCTCCGTCAACCCAAGGATCTGATACAGAGTAAGGGAGGATCCAGAGTATCTTTCATCTTAGCAGAACAGAAGCTTATCTGCCTGGTGTTGGGGAAACAACAGCAATGTTGCCTGAGTCACAGGCTGTGCCTGGTGAAGAACAGCTGCTTTTGAGTCCTTTGCAAGGACCCAGTTTTATTTTTTTTTTCAGCTTTTGCTAGAAAAGACTTTCTTCATTGACCTCACCGTGTAAAGAAATGAGCATGAAGGTCCTGCATCCATTCTCACTTAGGCTGTCCAAAAGAAAACTTAACTGCCTTGCAGACTGCTTAGATAGCGAGGTGCTGGAGCAATGACTTTGTATTTTTTGGAAAGTTCAGCAGCTGGTGCAATGACTCCTTCCTGCCTTTGGATCTCCAGGTGGGATCTCCTGTTTCCAAGCTGGATTCAGAATGTTTTCCTGGTGTGTTTCTCAGCCTGGTTTCCTGTTGCTGCTGCTCCTGAACTGGTGCTATATCCTCTTTTTCTTCTGGGTACGTCATCTCTGCAGAGTTCACCAAGACTTTTGACCATGCACATAAAACCCTTGTGCAGATCCCTGCTGTGGTTGCTGGACCTCAGGGGTGCTGAGCTTGCCTGTGTGTCGCTCAGACACCTCGGGGCACATCCCACGGCCTGAGCTGCTCTGTGATGCTTTCCCAGTGAATGATGGAAGTTGCCCTGCCCGTGGGCAGTGAGGGGCTTGTGGAAAACAAGCTAAAACTACCAGACACCTGGGTGATGTAAACTGTATCCCCCCTACACAGGGAGTGGTTTACCACCAAGGTTACTGTGATCCTTCAGCTTTAACCTACAGCCCCTACCAAATCAGCTGGACTGTGAAGGAAGCACCACAGCATTGGAGGGAAAAGCCTTTAACAAGTGGAAAAAAGGAAGCTCAGGGAGAATGCTTGAAGAAAAGCCTTGCTAGTGCTGTACTGAAGGCAGAACTTCTTCCTCTTGTTTAGCAAGGCAAGTCCATCCTGTCAATCATGTTAGTGAGAACGTGTTAGTGAGAACGAAATCAAATCCCACACTCTGGATTACAGCATTGCACATGACTCCTGTGGGAAGCTGACACTAGTTTAATTATTTAAGGGAATGTAAATCATGAGCTTTTCTTTGTCTTTTCTACAATTAAGGAAGTATCCAGTAAAACATAAGGAATCGCAGTTTTTAAGGGTAAAGGGACTGAATGCACAGCAACTGCAACTCATTGCCTTATCATATCCCAGACTGGGAGAAAGCTAGAGCTTCCCATACACTAGGATGAGCCATGGTACACCCATGAATTAATTCTCTGATTGACAAGGATTAGGAGAAGCCTTCCACTCCGTGAGCAGATTATTCTGTACTGTGTCACTTGAGGATTTCAGGAATTTTGGCACAAGAGACACAGATGTTGGACACTGTCAAGACCAGGCACTGGGCACAACACACCACGGATCTGAACTGAAGGGACGGCTTTTGCCAGCAAATTCTGCCCCTTGGGTACTTGCTCAAACACCACATAAATCCCAGCTCCCAAGCAATGATTAGTGCATCTCCCTCTCCCTGTTTTTGTCCTTTCATTTTTCTACTTGCTCTGTATGCCTGGAAGAGGCAGCTCATCTCAACCAAAATAACGGCCTGAGAGCTTGGTAAGTCTAAGCAGGTCACCTCTGAAATGATTAGCTGAAATGGGAACTTGCAGGTGGCAACTATCTCTTACATCATCAGTTACACAAGAGACTGACTAATTTCAATTAAGAAAGCTAACTTCTGGGCATCTGAAATCAGGTAGGGTAAATCCCACCCAAAACATTCATCGACACCCATTCCCTGGTATGGCAAATCTCTCCTCACAAACCTCTTCCCATAGAAAATCGAGTTAAATGGATTGCTTCGTGGATGTTTATGGCTTCTGAAGTCCAAACTGTTGCTCCCACTTCCTTTTTGTCCGAGGCACTGCGTAGTTTCCCAGGCAGCAGTTCAGTGCTAGGTCTTTGTACCAAACAGCAAGTGGCTATGCTAGGAAATGATGTAACCCTGCATCAATGGCTTTTCTTTTCTCATACTCACTGGAAGGGTAATGTTCCCAGGGTCTGCCTAGGCTTGGAGCTGAGTGCTCAGGCATTACTGCAGATGCTGTGCCTTTGCTGCAGCAAATCAAGCAGCTTGAGTGCTCAGTGTACATCTTAAGGCTCAGGCTTCTCCAATTTGCAATGCTTTTGTATTTATGATGCCACGAAATAATGAACAGCAACATTGTCAAGGAAACTGCCGAGCCAAGCAGTCAATCCGTGAAGTAACAGCAGACCTGTAAAACGCCTTGATGTAACTTCTACCAATTATAGTATTAGAATAAAATACATGCACTTGCAACACACCTTATAAACATTCCTGAGGTTGCAGAATAGGTCAGAATCTGAAACAGAAAAAGAGGGAGAGACACACTCCCAGCCATCTGCCTCTGCCTCTGCGCTGCTGGCTGGCCTCAGGCAAGCTGTATCACCTTCCGCGCCCTGGGCTGCTGATCTGCACGGGCAGATGGTTATTTACCCACCTTATAACACGCCTCGAGATGTGTGGATAAGGAATTGCTACACAACTACAGAGGAAGGTTGTTATGCCTGCGCCGTTCCTTGTAGATGCTCATTTCCCTGCACTGCTTGGTATTTCCAGATCCTGTACAACTCTGATTAGCCGTAGCGTTTGATTAAAGAAATGAAAGTACCTTTTAAACCCCACAGGCCAATGAATCAGCACTGCTGCATCTGAATTCCACCAGTACAAGCAAGATCAGAATGTGAGCCCTAGGCTACAGCCCTGCTCAGATGTGGTGAACAAACCCAAACATGCCAGCCTCCTCTTACCCAAGGTTTACCATCCACTTCTGCCAAAATCTCCACCTGAATTTACCTCATGTTCCTTGCTGGGAGCAATGGCAGAGTTTGGTACTGTAGTTTGGCTTTTTAGCCCGAATGAAGCTTTCCTAATTATTCTTCTGAGCTAAAGACAGAGCTTTGTTTGGGAGAAGGACTATGCGTAGCTGAAGATGATAGGAGCTGCAGGTGGGAACACAGATTAAAAACGAGGATTTTTGGAGACATCCAACTCGTGTGGCAGCCCCTGAGAAGGAAGATGAGCAAACGTGACCGCTGCCGGGGAAATGAGAGCAGAGAGCTGAGTCCCAGCAGCACCACGAGGGTTGTAACAGGTTAAGAGACGGCTACAGAAAGCACGGAGACCTTGCGGCAAATGGAAAGTAGCTGATGATAGTAGCTAAGCGTAAGATAAAAAGTTGCTGTAATAGGTGGATGAAGCTGATAACAGGTGGAGAGCACAGCTCAGCTCACGTAACAAAGGGACGGGGAGGTGAGCAGTCAGTGTGTGGGGCTGTGTTGGTGGGCGTATGTGCTAAGAGAAGGGAAAAGGGTATGAAAATCAGCTTGAAATCAATTGCCTTGTCCCAGCTGGCACACTTGCACTGCCTTACTGTGTGTCTAGCACAGACATCCTACCTCTCATGTGCTCGTGTCCTCTTTTAGGGGATGAACTCAAACAACAGACACATCCCAGGCCTCCTCCAGATGGGTGCACCCCAAATAATTCAGGATAACGAACTGCTTTCATGTCCCAAACAGCCTAAAGCATGGACTGGGCAAGCAGACAAACTCTGCCAGTACAATCACATCTGAAATATCTCCTGGTGTGCAGCAGCTGCTGCAGTAGGTCTGAGAAAGGTGAGGGCAGGAGGTGCACGCCTGGATAGATGCTTTCTAACCATTTGCGCAGCCCATATCCTGAGCACAACCACTCTCCAAACCACTCATAAATTGCTGGTTGGCACAGGATGCCTGGGAGACCCCCTGGGAGGTAAAACCACTGCTACAGACAGGTCCAGGCATCGCAGGGCACTCCCAGCACAACTGGGGGAAGGAAACTGAATTTGGCTCTCCAAAAAGGCCTGGAGGCACCAAGAGAGAGACAGCAACGGGAGCAGATGGTCTGAGCTGCGTTTTCAACCTGTTCCATCCTGGGATCTTGCTTTGAACGGGCAGGAGGCTGCCAAACCCACCACGGGGAGGGCAGGATGGTCTCACACACATACACTCTGCTACAATCTGCCTGCAAGACTGCGCACGCTGACCTCCGGCACCAGGGCAGGCTCTGCTTGCTTCATAAACCAACCCACGCAGTGCTAAGAGCCGACCCGCAGCAGTTTCCACGTGCCCTCATTTCTTCCTGCAGTTCTTGTTGCCTGCTCAGTCCCCAGATGTGCACCAGTTGTGATGCCAAAAATCTTCAGGTCAGCCCCGAATCACGAGGTTTTCAAATAAAGATTTTTACCAACCCATAAATCACAACTGCCAGTGTCTTTCTCTCCTCATTTTTTTTTCCCCTTTTTTTCTCTTAGGTGGCCTGTTTCTTGCTGCCTGTTCCCTCCTTCTCTGCAAAACTGTTTTCTCTGCTCAGCAGCAGGTTCCCCTAACTCACAGAGGGATCCTCCAGAACCTGCTGGCTGAGCAGGAGGCCATGGGTAAGGAGATGCAGGAGTTGGCAGGCACCAGCGAGGCTCTGGCTAACTGCAAGAACAACAACAACAAAAAAAAAACAAAAAAAAAAAAAAAAAAAAAAACAAAACTGATAGATACAGATTAAGATACCAGGGGTTTAGAGTAAGAAAAGGGAGATGTAGATTAGACATTAGGAAGAAATTCTTTATTGTGAGGGTGCTGAGGCACTGAACAGGCTGCCCCCAGGAGCTGTGGGTGCCCCATCCCTGGCAGTGCCCAAGGCCAGGCTGGATGGGGCTGGGGGCAGCCTGGGCTGCTGTGAGGTGTCCCTGCCTGTGGCAGGAGGCTGGAATTATTTGTTTTTTTAAGGTTCCTGCCAACCCAAACCATTCTAGGATTCTCTGATAGTTCCTCAGGTGAGACAATTCAGCTGTGGAAGTCCTTGCTTCAAGAAATGGCAGATGTTGAAGCTCACGTGGGCTCCAGAAGTGACTGGATGTTCATGGAAGGATTTTGTAAGAAATCCAAGGGCTGTACCAGCTGGAAGAGGCACAGGGCTGTCCCACATCGTTAGCCACATGCCTAAAGACAGAGGTGCTTGGGGGAGAGCTGCCAGAGGTTTGGAGCTCTCACTGAAACCAGCTCTGGAGGTGACCAACAGTCCAGCAGCTGGGGAGGTCTCCTTGGGGCCACAAGGCACCACATTCCCTGCTGAATCATAGAATCACAGACCCATTAGGGTTGGAAAAGCCCTCCAAGGTCTGGTCCAGCCATCCCCTACCACCAATGTCACCACCAAACCCTGTCCCCAAGCACCACGTCCAACCTCTCCTTGAACACCCCCAGGGACGGGGACTCCACCACCTCCCTGGGCAACCCGTCCCAATCCGTGACTGCTCTTTCTGAGGAGACTTGGGGCTTTTGGTCAGATCTGAACATTTTCTTTATTATCGGGATTTGGCGTTTAAATGCTTTGCTACCACCTAGCGCCGGAGGGGAAGAAGGGCCGGGGGGGAGCCAGGGCCTGGCGGCTCTGGGGGCAAGCGGCTGTGTTGCGGCTTGTGGTGGTGGGGCATTCGGGCACCTGAAATTTCACTCAAACCACTAAAATATCAACAAAACTGAGTGAAATGTGACGAAAACAAAACGAAATGTGAATAAAAGGGAGGAAAATTTCCAACGAAAAGCAAAACGCTTTACGGCAGCGCTGCCGGCCGGGCGACGCTTTCGCGACCGGGCGGCCTCGCTTGGTGGCAGCGGCTGGGGCCGTGAGGGAGCCATGGGGCGGCGGCGGGCAGGTACCGGGGGTGTCCTTATCCGTGTCGTTATCGGTGTCGTTATCTGTGCTGGTATCGTTATCGGGATCGGGATCGGTCAGATCGGGCCGCCCGGGGAGCTGCGGGTTCCCCCCTGGCAGCGCCCAAGGCCGGGCTGGATGGGGCTGGGGGCAGCCGGGGCTGGGGGCTGGGGCCGTGCCCATGGAAAGGGGCTGGGATTTGATGAAATTTGGGGTCAGATCGCTTAATAGCAATGTTTCTCTTCTCCCAAAGCTGGTACAGAATAAATATAAACAAAATATCCAGGGTGCACAGCACAAAACTTCGCTGTGGCCCTCAGGGGGGAAGCTCCAAGGAGCTGCCTGCTGCACTGAACCCCCTGCGTGTGTCTGAGGAGCAGAGGTTATGGGGTTATCTCCTCAAAAGGTTATTATATCAAAGGTTATTATCTTATTAAAGGTTATTATCCTCTGGGGTTATACCTGGCTGCTCTGCTGTCCCCCAGAGGATGTGTTTTGTTCCTTGCCACGTGTGCTGGCAGCATCAGATTAACCTGCTGATGGCGTTGAGCTTCCACTAACTGTTTGTTGGTGGCTGTCGTGCACATCACTTTGATGGAAGACCATAGAGTTTGACCTAAAAGACAAAAAAAAATGATGATAGGAGGCAATGACTGTCACTTGTTGCCAGTCAGGAGTGATGCGCAGTGGCAAAATGTCCTTTGGATGGAACAGCGCCCTGAAATTGTGGGGAATATGAAAAATGAGGCACCCGGATTGTCACAGGTGACAAAGCAGTGGGTATACACGTGGTTTGTTTTGTTTCTATTTCAGGAGATCTCAGCCATGCAGAACTGATGATGATGACAATAGCTGACATCATAAAACAATTAATTGAAGCTTACGAACAGGGAAAAGACGTGAATCTGAACAAGTAAGTCACTGTGGGATGACACTGAGGAGCTGGTCCACCAGTGTTGATCATGTCCTGTACAGTTGTTTATGTTTGGCCTTTAGTTTACAATGTTTTATTTTCACAGTCTACTGTCATTTCTCTCGCCATTTTCTGATAATAACCATCGTAGAATCATCACAGAATGGCTCGGGTTGGAAGGGACCTCAAAGACCACCCAGTTCCAGCCCCCCTGCCATGGGCAGGGCCACCTCCCTCTAGATCAGGTTGCTCAAAGCCACATCCAACCTGACCTTGAACACCTCCTGTTAGAAATATCTTTGGTTCTCACAATGGGGCAACCCCAACCTCTCTGGGCAACCCGTGCCAGTGCCTCACTGCCCTCTGAGTGAAGAATTTCCTCCTAACCTCTAATCTAAATTTCCCCTCTTTTCATTTAAAACCATTCTCCCTTGTCCTGTTGTTACCTGATGGAGTAAAGAGTCCCTTTTCATCTTTTTTATAAGTACTGTCAGGGAAAATAGAGATTAATTTATAGATTATGGTTACATCGGACATTTTAACAGCATGCTGTGAATGAAGTCGCTGTTTACAGAAACTTCTTCCTTCTGTACCTTTGTGGAATAATAAAAACCGAACTTCTCCCAGCGTATTTCGGTTACATATGTAATTGTAAACATTGTGCTGACACTGGAAATAATTTATGTAAATGTTTCAGAAATGAACTGAGAGCTTGCATACATAGATTAATTGGATGGAAGTCTTAGGAAAAGACTTCAATCACTGGAAATGGGTGAGACAGCCTCTGGGCACCTCTGACAATGTTTTGGCAAAACCACATTTGGAAGTAAAACGTACAGAAACTCAAAACACTGGCAGTTGTTGCTTGTTGACTTTATTTGGAGTTTATTTTCTGTGTCTTAAATACCCAGAGCAGCTGTTGCAAGGAATTACTGTATTAAATAAGGTACCTGGAAAGGCAAATGGGGCGAACCCACCTGGATCCCCTCAAGCAGAACCGAAGCAGTGTGATGGAGCTGCTGTGGGAATGGGTACAAAAGTCCGGATAGGGTCATTAATTGGAGATATTTCTGCTTTCAGGCTGAAAACCAAGACTTCAGCCAAGTATGGGCTCTCGGCGCAGCCACGTCTGGTCGACATCATCGCTGCTGTTCCGCCGCAGTACCGCAAGGTGCTGGTGCCAAAGCTGAAGGCCAAGCCCATAAGGACTGCGAGTGGGGTAAGCACGTCGTCGTTCTCCCCATCTGCCACCATCCTCCCCTTGCTCTCACTGATAATTTATCATGGATTTAGTTATTTTCAAAGAGAAGGACATTCAGTGTCTAGAAACTTAAATGAAGATGTGCTGGCTGCACTGCCAGGTTCCAGGTTGTCTTCTCTGACATGCCTGCAGGGCTGTTATTTGCAAAACATTTGGGGGAAGAGGACGAGGTGTAGAGGTTTTGTTGCAGGGTAGCATATCTAGCTTTTTAGTTGCTGTAGAAACACTGCAGCTGAATCTGCAGGCCCTCTTGATGAACAAAGGGGAAATGTTAGGATTTAACATGTTTCTTGAAAAGGTATTTCAAGCTGAAAATGATAATAAAGGTATCGGTGGCATTCAGCTGTGTTTTTTTAAGCTTCCCTACTGTATATATAGCATGCTTAAACCAAAAAAAAAAAAGCACACACCAACAAACCAACCACCAGAAACCAAGATCCCAGAAGTGTTCAATTTTCATAACTATAAAAAAAATCTTAATTTCGTTACTTTCTTTTTTTCTGGCTGTAGAATGTTTAATTAAACTCTTAGTGCAACCAGAATTTCTGAAAACTGGCAACGTGCTTTCCAAGGTGGGAGCCCCAAAGCAGTAAACTCTAGAAAATCTTCAGTGTGTATCTCTTTTCTTCCCCTTACTCTCGTGAAAGGGGAAGGTGGCATCTTGTGTTGAGCCTACATTTGATGTGTGAAGAGCTGCGTGAGACCAGCCTGGAAAAAAGACTCAGCTCAGGTGGAGGGAGGAAGCTATTTTTATTTTCCTTCTTTTATGTCTTTTTGTTTCTCTTCGGCTCCCCCTTTTCATCTTCCAGATGGTGTTCAGGGTGCTTTTTGGCACATTCTCACCCTTGCACTGTCTTAGATGTGTGCTAGCTGGTCCTGGTGAATACCTGTGTGCCAGTCAGCGTGACTTTTTGGCAGGGTGGTTAATCAGATTCGATAGGACACCTGGGTCTTTATAGCTCACTGCCAGTTTGTTCTGAATTGCAAAAATAATAATAGGATCCCTGTTTCTTGATACATTTGTTATCTTCGTTTTCTCAAGAGTTAAAGCACAGATATTTGAGGTGGCAGACTAAGCAGAAAACATCTTTAAATAGTGTCTTGCAGATGCACATTTTTACATAGCC
The DNA here is from genome assembly GCF_964035555.1 of Netta rufina. Taxonomy (NCBI): domain Eukaryota; kingdom Metazoa; phylum Chordata; class Aves; order Anseriformes; family Anatidae; genus Netta; species Netta rufina. The sequence goes on from NC_140125.1 coordinate 119,867,328, forward strand.
ATCCAAGATGCATTTTATTTTTGTAACTTCAGAAGCAATTACTGTAATTTCTCTCCGCTGTAATTCTGCTTTTTACAGATTGCTGTCGTGGCCGTGATGTGTAAACCACACAGGTGTCCACACATTAACTTTACAGGCAACATATGTGTGTAAGTATGACTCAGGTGACCTAAAAGAGGGCTCTTTTCTAATATTATTTGTATAATTTTGTATAAATTGCAGCAGCACCGTGTTAGGGACAGACTACTTTTCTGCACAAGTGCAGAGTTGCAGATTGCCAACACCTACACATTACACTACAAATTCTACTTGTTTGCAGTTCTTCTTTAAGCAGAAAACCTTCTTCTTTGATGGGTTAAACCCCACTTACCTTAGTAAATAGAAACTTTTGTGAATACAGTAATTAGGAGAATGTATTAACGATCAGATACAAGTTGTATTACTGGCATGGTGCATGCATGTGTTGTGCATGTGAGAGTAGACTGGGTACGTACCAAGACAGGAGAAGACAATTGCAGAAAAGAAGGAGGGTTGAATCTAAAAAGTTTGAAAACTGCTGAACTGAAACCCACCTGAGGAGGTGCAGGTGTTGTCTACGAAAAACTTGCTTGGTGTTGGCTCTGCCCGGCTCTGGAACGAAATGAGAGCACAGATGGGAAGCCTCTAGCTGCCAAGAGCTTGCGGTATTAAGGGAATAGCTTCAGAGTTTTATTTTAATTGAGAAAGCCAAGCTCAGTTTACCTTGAAGTATATTGCTTCTGTTTGCTTTAAGAGTCTGAGCTCCTGAAATCGCATGCTTTTTGTTTTCCCTGAGCGTATCAGCTCATCTGTTTAAAAACATCGCTCCTCTTCTCCACCTTGTCACATCGGACACATCAGCCTGTTTCTCTACCAGCTGCCTCGCAGAGCGAGCTGGCTCCATGCTTGTTTTTGGAGGAGCAGCTATTGTGTTTGAGATGTTCCAGGTAATTATGTACGTGAAATCTCTTCAATTGGATTGCACAACTTTCGCCAGCCAGTTAATTTGGCCATGGTAATTTGGTAATTAATTTTATAATGGTGACAGATGATTTGGGTTGAGCTTGCAGGGCAGGCGATGAGGAAGCCAATCAGTTATGCAGGGAACAAAATGTGTCCTCTGATTTGAGAGAGATGGCATTATCTTAGTCTCTGTGCATCGAAGATCTGCACCGTAACAGTGTGCTGACTGCTCCTTTACCACGTTCAGTGCATGCAGCTCGAGCTGACGGGGCTGCCAACCTCCCCTGTCAGGTCATATTTGAACACACAGTGACTGTAGGTTGGCCATTAACCCTCAGAAGAAAGCTGAGGGTACTGCAGAATAAATTTGTATTCCATTAAATCACTGCCATGTACCAGTCCTCTCCTCGCTAGCAGTCGTGCAGGAATTGTCATTTAACACCAGCCATACAGTTAACCAACATAGATGGACTGTGTTCTTCTCAAGTAGCCCTAGAACGCTGCTTAAAATGCAAGTATTTATTAAATAGCATTTTCCTAAGTTCAGAAGACAAACCTAGGTAAGCTTTCTCACCATCAAGACGGTTAAATTCAATAAGCACATGGAAAATAAATGCAGATTGTGTAACTGGACGATGTCCATATTTTGTCTTTCCTTGCCAAGCAAAAAATATTTTGCATCAGAGACAATTTTTTGGATGGAACTTTTTGAAAAGCGTTGAAACCGTTTATGGCTGTAAAATTCCTCTTTCTACAGTCTAATTATCAGCATGTAACAATCAGCCCAGAACTGTAGGGCAGCTCCCTACAATAATGCCATGTTCCAGAACTATGTTCACAGTTTGTTTTGCCTCTGTTTAGTCTTGTCAATTTGTTTAATGTCGTAATTTGACAGATCTGAGTTGTTTTTTGACTTCTTTTTCATTAAAACCAAGTGATCTGTTTTGTAGTTCTCTGTATACGTAACATTTGTACGTGCATAGCCTCAGTTCCTCTCGGTGTTAACGGATATCAGAGAACTCTGACCAGTTCTGAGCCAGCTTTAGTCCTGGTAGCATTAAGGTGCCATAGTGGCTGAGCCAGTAAGGGCTTCCTCTTGTGGATTTCTCTTTTTGTGGATTTGTATTTGTGGATTTGAGAGCTCTCCAATGGCAGGAGAGCTGCTGATGTGCTGCTGTGGTCAGCTTGGGTGGAATTTGTGTTCCCCTGCCTCTCTAATGAGGGATGGGGGAGTCAGAGCAGTGTCTGCTCAACCTGCACCCCCTTCTATATCCATTACTTGGGCAGATTAATTGCTATAATTGCATGAGCCTGATGCCTGTTTTCTGTCTTTTGATATTTGCAGGTACTGCCCAGGTGGGCCTGATTCTGACTTTGAGTATTCAACGCAGTCTTACACTGGATATGAGGTATTAATTACTTCTCTCTGCCATCAAGCATTCCCTACACCCTGTAAGATTGGATTCGGCTGCTCTTTAATTCTACAAATTCACCCATGCTGCAAGAATAAGAAACAAAAGCAGACTTAGCAAATTATGAGATCCAAAGCAGCTCAACTAGAAGACTGGAAATTCTTCTGATTTTTTTTTTTTTGTAGCAGTTGTTTCTTTTTCCTCACCTTGCAGCTGTTCATAGTGTTACACATGTAATTCCCTGTGATTCTGAGCAGGACAAGTGCAGCTTCTGTGCTGGGGCTGCATGACCTGCTGGTGTGGGAGCAGCTGTTAATTTGAATTTCCAGCTGTGGAAAGTGATGAGTGAGTAAGAGCAGGTGAAGGTGACATTGCTGATTCCCAGGGGACGCTGCTGCATGCGCTTCGTTTAAATGAATACTGGCTGCAAGAGTTATCAATCTGTGTCAAAATTTTCCTAACTAAACAGTCCAGAGCAACGTAGATGTCTGCTTGTTCTCAGGAAGGGTTTCAGGGAAGGGTACAAAGAAGACAGAGCTGTACCCCTCCTCAAGCTGCCTACTGGAAGGATGAGAGGCAACAGGCACGCCTCAGAACATGGAAAATTGTCACTTACTGTAAGAAAAGAATGTTAAACGTGAGGGCCATCAAACGCTTCAGTAGGGGTCCAGAGAGGTTTTGGCTTCTCAGTCCTTAGAGAGACTCAAATATTGACTGGACAGTGACCTGAGCATCATGCTCAAGCTGGACCTGCTTTCAGTCCTGCCCAACCTACAGGAAAAAAGCCCCTTATTTACCTGTTAGTGCCTCTGATATTACAGCCATGCCCTTAGAATATCCTGATCTGAGGGTATGTCTCTGCATCTGCAGTGATATCTCACTAAATACATGTCACAGAAATAGCTCCCTCGTGTCTGCTGACAGCATAACAGCAGCAGATCTCACTGTGACTGAATTATTGTCACTAGTTTTCACAAAAAACTCATGGCCATTGCACCGATGTAAAGTAGGAAAACAAGGTAAAATACATTCCAGATTAATTTGGTAAATGGTGAGGTGACATTCTTTTCATGGGGATAAAAATATATATATAATAAATAAAATAATACATTTATATAGCAATATAAAAAGTAATTTGGGGGTGTCAAATGAAAGACTACATTAACTTAAAGAATATTTGAAGTTTAAACTGAGCTCTACAGGACACTCCTTGGGTAACTTGTGCAAGTAAAGAGAAACTAAAATGAAGAGGACAGAAAAAAGTGGAATTTTGAAAAACATTTCTTTAGTGATTTTTGCAGTGTTTTTATTCTGAATCTTCAGAGATTCTTTCCATCCTGTTGTAGTGCACTTGAAAAATTGTGTTCTTTTTCTCATATTGCCATCTCAGTGGGCTAAAAATGTTTTTTCTTTTTGTTATTTTTACAAAATTAAGGAGCCAAATTAAATTTACAAGTAGATGGGCTCTCTAGTTGTGAGTTTGAAGACTTCAGGGTTGAGTTTTTATAAAAATAAAGCACCCGTTTCAGTGCTAAAAGTTAACTTTTGTTCTTTTTCACTGTCTTTAATTGTGTTAACTGTTTTTTTTTTACATCTCTTTGTGTTTTTTAGCCAACATCCATGAGGGCCATTCGGGCTAGGTATGACCCCTATCTCCAGACAAGACACAGAGTGGAACAGGTAGAGTGGAAGGGGTGTGTGTTGTGTTTGTGATGCAAATAATACTGATTTAAATTGCCTGAACTGGTGAAACTGAGGAGTGGAAGGGGTTGTGGTGAAACACTCTTCGTGTGAGGGTGGCTGAGCACTGACACAGGTTGCCCAGAGAGGTTGTGGAGTCTCTGTCCTTGTAGATACTCGCTGCCTGCCTGGACACAGTGACAAACAAATTGCTGTAGTTGACGCTGCTCTGAGCAGAGAGGTTGGGCTACGTGACCTCCACAGGTCCCTTCTGCCCTCAGTTTTTCCATGATTCTGTAATTCTAAGTTAGCCTGACTCGATCCCCGTGGAGGAATTATTTTTAAACCTTTTAATTTTCTAACTGTCATTTCCACTAAATAAATGACAAGTTTTGCAACTCTTCTGAGATGTTATCTTTTCTGAAGGGTACTTAATTACTGATAGGAGGCCCTATTACAACAAAATCGTAGAGATTTTTGGCAACTGCCAGTTCTTGATAATTGCTTACATTTAGAATTTATTACTGAAATAGTGTCTTTACTACCAAAATGATGTTTTTGGCCTTCACTGGAAAACTGAAAGATGTGATTTCATTCTTAGTCCTACTCTGCTTTTACTGGTTTCCTGTTTATCTCCAAACCCAGTGGAAAATTCTCTGTGGATTCGGTGTAGCCCTTTTCTCCCACAAGCTTTTAAGGATGGTTCTGCATGGATTGAAGCAGAAGTGAAGAAACTTTTCTTACTGGCCATATCTATGTTAGCTTCAAATTGGAACCTGTCTAACTATGTTGGCAAGCTGCTGTGCTCAAATTACTCTGCTTTGTCACAAAAATCTGCACTGGGCACGGTGTCTGTACTGTGTTCTTGCAGTAGAGAAATAATCCCTGGGTTTTGGAGGGGGATTATGAGAAATCTGTACAAAAGCATTAATAGTTTGTCATTTATAGAGGATAGGACAAGTGATGAAGGAACTATTAGGTGTAGGAGTGCCAGGGTTTTCAGGAAGGTCTTTCAGCTAAGTCACTGATAACTTTTCCCCGGTGCTTTTACAGCTGAAGCAGCTGGGCCACAGCGTGGATAAAGTGGAGTTCATTGTGATGGGAGGAACCTTCATGGCCCTGCCTGAAGACTACCGAGATTACTTCATCCGAAACCTTCACGACGCCTTGTCAGGTCACACTTCCAATAACGTAGCAGAAGCTGTCAGGTAAGTGTTTGATTTTCTTTAATGTAATCACTTAAAAGTATTCTCCAGCTGCTGTAAGAAGAGCAAACACTGAATATTCCTGTCTCATTTTCTTGAAAGGCAGCGTTTATCCAGTTACACATATTTAAGCACAGATTATTTCTAGCTCAACCTCCAGCATTACTGTGCACGCTGCATAGCGCCGTGGTTTATCTGGTTTAGGAAATGCTAAGCTTTTCCTAATTTTTTTGGTGTTCTGTCTGGACTTCTACCTTTTCTGCTTCGTCACCTTGATTTGGAGTTGTGACGAATCCCATTGCCGTGGGATTTATTGCCTTTAGCTGGGAAGGGGAACTGATCCTGGTTTGGAGGAAAGCCAGACGTCAGCTCCCGTAAGGGATGACTCACCCCGACAGCGTCAGTGCTCAGGAGCTCTGAGCCCCTTGCGGTCTCCAACGCAGTTACCCTTGCAGTATTTCGGAGTGACAGGGAGATGTTCTTCTTCTCCTTGTACCGTTGGTGAGCTGAAAATCAGTGATTTTGTAATTACATGTGCTTTGGTTCATTAAATCCACAACTTTCCAGGTACGTTTTGTAGGGTGAAACTGAGAAGAAAACCTGGCAAGATTTGGTATTTTAGAGATGTTAAAACTAGGCAACTGTCCCTCTCACAGTTTGTCACCTTGTTGTCATAGTTCAGTGCAGTGGATTTTCCTTGATCCCACTGTCATCCACTAAAGAAAGCAGTTTTAAAGCTGGTTAGGACCAGCCCTTGTCTAGCTTCATGTCCACCATCATATTTTAAAGCTGTAATTTCATTTGGTTTTCCTCTGGAGGGCAGCAAACGCTTCTACTCTCTTTTTTCTTTTTTTTTTTCCCCTTGTCATTCGAAGACCAGACAAAAAGTGCAGTGCTGCTCTTTGCACGAGCAACAATCAAGGCAATAAACCAGCTAACAAGTTGCAGGAAAAAAAAAAGCTTTTCTTTTGCTCTAGCACGCCGCTTATGAGCACGTAAGGACACCCAGCTTGTTCTGGAAGAAGGGTGGAGTTTGCAGGTTTCTGCTCAATTTGGTGCCGCGCTCGTTTGGGCGTCAGGTGCTTCAGGACGTGGCTGTTCCGCGTCTTCTGCTGCGGGTGCCTTGCTAATTTTACTGGAGACAAAATTGCTTTTCGAGTAGTCTGTCCTTGGCTCTGCAGATTACCGAGGAAACTAATTACGACACAGACTGTGTCACCAAGTAATTTTAAGAGCATGCGAAAACGAAGTGGCTGAAGTCAGTGTGCTGCCTTGCAAGCACACAAATGGAGCAGTGTGAGAAAACCCGCATGTGTTTTTTTTTTTAAATAATGTGGTTTTTTTTCCAGCAGATAAATAAAGCGATACGTATTTTTAACATAAAATTCATGTTAAATGCTTGGTAAATGGAAGTATGTGGGAGTTATTCATGTTGCATTTTCTAAATATTCCAGAGGCAAGAAAATTGTGTTCGAGATGAATCAGACCTTTTTACTTTTTATGCTGCTTGCATAGAGCTGTTGTACTGTGTCACTGCAGTGCTGTTTAGAGATGGTCAATGACACTTGGAAGGAATAAATTCAACTTTGCATGCTTCTCTTTGTACTTGAGGACTCAGCTTTTCTCCCTCATTACTTCCATTAACAGAAGCCATGCTACGTGGGGAATATTGACGGTATTTTGTTTTGTGTTGTACTGTTTTATTTGTTTTATATTGTACTGCATTTGGCTGTAACCTGGGATCTGGTCTCTCTCACCCCTTGTTTTTAATGGAACCATGGCAGCTTTGAGAGTTTTCTTTCTCATGAAAATGATTAGTTAACTTTAGATCTTGTACAGTGATCCCTTTCTTCAGGAAAAGGACCTTCAGCCAGGATACTTTTCTTTGAAGCCTTTCTGTGCAAGTCCTTTGATTAAACCGGTGCAGCATCTATCTGTAAAGGCTTCAGTCCACCTAACTGTGAACCCAGCATTTCCCCCCTTAGTCCAGGCATTTCTTTATCCTAAACTTGAGCTCCAGTTCCATGTCTGATGCTGTCTTTCCAGTGGCAGAGGTAAGCTGACCTTTACTGTCTAAATCACGCAGCATCAGAGGGCTCCTCCTCTTGACATAATCTGGACTTTTTCTTCATCTTGACCATCTCAACCACTGTAGCTTCTGGTCCCAGTTCATCAGGTAAGCGGGATGTGACCCTTTGAAGGTTCATCCTACAACTGTGGCCTGCCTCACAGGTCTCTACTGTTCCTCACAAAGCCAGCACTGCAAGTCTGACCGAAGGAGTAACATCCTCAAACTCTGTTGGCCCTTGGACTGCTGCTGCTGATCTGAGTTGGCACCTGGCTTGTTTAGAGATTTAGGGTCTTACGGTCAGTCTGGCCACGTGGTGGATCACACAGCTGCACAGCCAGCAGTGCCTGGATGGCAGAAGTGACATAGGACTGGAGCAGTTTGCCACAGGAAGGTGGGATGCTGCTCCAGCCAGCTGCTGTGGAAGAAATAAACGTGAAACTGTGTCTTTATGGTCAGTGGAGAGAGCAGGATCTTCACGGGATGGCTCAGAGCATCTAAGCTAGACTGCTGCTTTAAACTGTTTCTAGGTAAATCAGGGCAGCTAACTTGGGAGGTGTGAAGATCTCCCTTCATATCTGTACTTACACAGCACTAGGAAGATCATTTATGAATGAATTCACCTGAAGTGGGTTCAGATTTTTTTTTTAATGATGCCTAAATAAAGCATGAGTGCAGAAGTGACCCTATTTATGCACAGGAACCGGTCAACCAAAAATGCAATTTAGAAAAGATAAACAGAGCAACTCCTAGGCTTTCGTGGTAACTGCTGCGAGTGGAGGAAGGAAGCAACTTCCCCCAGAAAGTGTTGCTGCTGCTTAATATTTCTGCAGCACCTTCCTATTGAGGTAATAAACACTTCTTAGACTATTCAGACAGAAGGCTTTGCTGGAGGCGCTTTGGTATGCTTGAGAAAGAAGTTGGCTGACGAATGAGCAAAGAATAGCAGAGCCAGAGGGGATTTTTGTTTTGCAGAGCGTGTGTGACAAGACCAAGAAGTTCTAATTTTTATGTGCCAAGAACACCACTTAGGAGATTTCAGTGCATTTCTGGATGTCTATCAGCACGAGGTTGTGGACTTGGTGATAAGCTTGCCTTCTTTACGAGGGGAGTTGTAGTTCCTGCTAAAGAAATGCTGTAAACCAGATATTTTTTGGTCGCTACAGAAATGCAGCTTCCTCTGGGAGTTGTTCCCATCCAGTCAAAGCGTTGACTTGACCACTAATTGCGGCTGCCTTTGCTCTTTAGTGAGGACAAGGCAAACATGAACCGAGAAGGTGTGAAATACACATGCAAATCAAAGTGACTTCTCCCCATCATTTTGCTCCTCTCACCTGACCCGTGAGTCATTGGAGGTGCTGGGCATATTTAACTGCAGCAGTGACTCACCACATAACCCAAGGGCTGAGCACCTCGTTCTCCGAGCCAGGAGCTGACTTTTAATTAGTGATTGAGGCCCCACGAGAACTCGCCTGTGTTCAGAAAGGCAAGTGTCAGGGAGGTCTCCTGAGTCTACGCACCCGGGAGCTCCTTGGACTGCACCTTCAGGCTTGCCTTTTCTCAGAATATTTAGAAATAACACAGGGAATATTTGTAAAATTTTATCACATGGGGTTTATTCCGATGGTCGGTTGTGTCACCGCGTTCTGAACGACAAGGGGAGAAGAGAATAAAACCGCTGGGGTCTCATGGTCTGCAATTTGAGCACCTTGTCTACCTGGTATTTCTGTAGCAGTTTGGGTTTACAGCAGACACCATCCCTTTTAGGTCCATTACCCAAAGCTCGTTTTCCGTGGGCATCAGCCACTGGCATCCAGAACTTGCAAAACTTTTGGCTGGGCTGGATTCCTATTGGAGAAATTCTCTGATTCTCAGCTCCTAGCGTTGGCCAGCACCGTGGGAGCGCCTTTCAGCCCAGCCTTGTCGTGGGCTGCTTTTGCCAAGCGTCCTTTTGTGTTTTCCCTCTCAGCTGGGCTGGTGAGTGGGCAGCAGCGCTTCCCTCTGCCACAAATGTTTTCGTTACCAACGAGGAAATTTCCTGTAGGTGTCCCAAAAGCCACACTGACCTTTTGGCGAGCTGTGAGCAGATGGATCCAGCTACTTGAACAGCCTCCTCTGAAAGAGAGGGCACAGGTTTTAAATAGCTGTTGTTTGGGGCCGGGTTATTGTGTGCCTAGTTTAAGACCCGTTAGCCCATCTGAGGGGGAAAAAAATAATAGAAAACAAGCTGTGGTGGTTTCAGCAGCACTTGGTTTGATGTGTGGAGCTCCTGATGCATTTTAAAACCCAGCTGGAAGTCACTTGAATGCACCAGCTCTGGGACAGCCCATGAAGAATGTGTTTTGTTTGGTTATCCGATGATGTGTTTTCTGGAAAGCTCCCTATAGCCTTTTCTCCAATCCCCACATTAGGGCTGGTGTCTCGGTAATTCTTCTAATAGGAGCTGCAATTTCTCTACAAGAAACAGCGATCGTGCAGGCTGGCTGCCTCTGAGCAACTTCTCGCTTTGCTTTTCAGTAGTGAAGAATAAACCTGTCTGTAAAAGGCCACTCTGTCAAAGTCTGTTCAAATTTCCCGTTCTTAGGACTCAAAGAGCCTTGTCAGGTGCAGGTTTCTGCAGCTTTCTCTTGTCTCACTGCTGCAGTTTTACCAGGCTGAGCCCGTCTCCTCTGGGTCCCTCTCAGGACGCAGACGAGGTGAAGTGACACAGGGTGACACCCGAGCGCGTTGCTCCTGTGCTGCTGCAGCTCACCTCGGGCCAGCGAGATGCAAACAGCACTTTGGGGGAAATTCTGCTTTACCAGGAATCGTAAGAGGAGAGATTTCGGCACACGTCCTTCCCCGCGGGGTTAGTGCAGGTGAAGAAGATGCTCTCCTGCTGTCCAGGTGGCTCAGCTGATCTATGCTGCTCGTTACACTAATGTATCTTAATTGTGCTTTCCCAGTACGAGTTGTGACTCCGGCAGAAGATGACTGAGGGCTTTGACTCACTGGCTCCAGTGATTCATGCAGGAGCGATTTGGGGAGGTTACAGCTCTCCTCCATCTACCTTGACCCCTCCGCTTGAGGTTAGCGCTTCCAAAACCGGCAGCTAAACCCACTTGGCCACCCTTCAGCCGCCCGCGCTCACCCCGTGGTGAATGAACATCATCTGGAGGGAGTCGAGAGGATCTGCTGCTACTTTGGCTGCCCCGCAACAAATTGCCAAAAATGTGATAGTCACACCTCACCTCTCGCCTTGCCGTAATGAGCAGGTGCCGTGACAGGTAAACTCTCGCAAAACGCCGTAATTGCCAGCTTAAACTCCTCTTCCAAGGGGGTTTTGGGCACTAATCCCCATCCACAGCCCTCCCCCCGAGCAGGCAGCAGCTTCTGGCGGAGAGGGAAGCGAATAGCAGGAGGCAGCAGCACAGCAAATTACTGTGGCTTGTATCCATCAGAGCTTGTCTGTCAAATCCCTCGGGGCATCTGACTGGGCAGTGATTTTTCTGTGCCAGGCAGGAGATAACTGGCTGTTGTTTTAGTGCCAGATCGTTTGCGACAGACATTCTGCCTAAATTTCCTTTTATTCCCGGAGATTTGGAGGCTGGTTCCTAATGTTCTGGAGGGGCGGGCAGATTTTCTTTGTTCCCAGCTTTCCACGCAGCTCTCCAATGGTGCAGAAGCAGCATTTGCCATTAAAACCTTTTTTTTTTTTTTTTCAGTGTTTACCCCTAAATGCCTTCAATATGGATAACATCTTCCCTGCTGGCAGAATTTGAGGGAAATTACCCCAAAGTCAGCTGCCCTTTGTCGGTATCCTGTTACTTTTGCATTGCTGATTTTCTACAGCAGGACCCAACTTCTAGCTGCTGAGGTGTGTTACGTGGAAGATGCCAAAGTGAAAGTCGTTCCATCAGATTGTATTCTAATCTCGTTAGGAGTAGCTGTTTATCTTTTTCCTCCCGTAGCTACGGAAAGTGATTGCCTATCCTGTTATCTGTCCTGTTCAGTATTTCCTCAGCGTTTTCATTTGGATGTAAAATAATTCAGGTTTGTGACCGAGCGCTGGCTGGGGAAGGAAGATTGAGGAATCCGTGCCCACAGGTTTCTGCCCACGTGCACCAGGACATCTGGCGTTAGGTGACTTCGGGTTTTCTAAGGTAGACGGCGGTACCAAAAATATTTTTGGCACAGGTTTGGGAGGTGGCAGCGTTCATTCATAGCAGGCGTACGAGCTACACCTAATGGAAACCCGTTTGTGAATGCTGTTGATCTGCATTTCTCCTGCCTGGGTGGAAAGGACGACGGCCCTAGCGGTCATGACATTGTCAGAGCTAAATAATGAATTTCACTGCTTTTTTTTTTTTTTTTTTTTTGTACGTTTTCAGCAAATTACCACTGAACACCTGCCAAAGGGAATACTTTTCTCATTTTTGCTGCTTCGCCGCTGTGCGGGTGTAATTTGGCAAGCATAACAAGTTCTCCAGTGACCTGCGCTAAAATGTTAATGCTAGGATGGGATCCCAGTGGTCAGATGGGACTGGGGGCTGGAAACCAAGCTTGATTCACAGCTTGGGCACCTGCATGAGCAGGAACTTGGTCTCTATTACACAGTTCTGGCTCAAGTCACGCTGCTGATCCGAAGGTAATGTCACAAAGGTGCATCGTGTGCTAAATAAGCTTTCTGGCTTCGTTTCCTAGGGCCTCCCTAGCACAGGCAGCATCACACCTTCCTGGGCGTTACAGAAGCGTTGCCTCGGGTGCTGTCACGTTCCAGTTTTCCAGGTGTGACGGGGATCAGACTTGCTTTGGAGCTCCATAAGGGCGCGAGGTGGTGAGCATCTCTTGGGTCTAGCTTGGGCTTCTGCTGCCTGGAGCTGAACTCAAAACCAATCCCAAACTGATGCTCCCATGCCCTGGAGAGGTAACGTGCAACTTGCACTACCTTTTCTCCTTCTTTTCAGCAGAGATTGCTTTCCAGCCCGAATTAAAATGTGCTGGTAAAATAGCGAGCTGCAGTTTATAGTTCCCTCAGCTGTGCTGTGCTTGCCTCATTGATATTATAAGCTGAGAGCCGCTGCCTTTCGACAGCACTAAATTCCCTTAAAAGAAAAGTCATTTGCTAGTAAAACGGCGGTGCAGGATGCATGCAGGAAAAATGGCAGGTTTCATTTTCATCCCCTTACGGAAAGATGTCAAGAAGTGGTTTTCCTGGGGCGGTTTTGTGAACGCAGCGCTGAGCAGAGCACGGGCTGGTTGCTGTTGAAATAATGCCTTCCTGGGATGTGTTTGCAGCTGATGTGCTGTGGGACTCTGAGCCTCCTCGTGGCCCAGCACTTTGCAAAGGCGAGTACCCAAAAACGAGGATCTGGCAGCTGGGGGTGTCTGGGCAGCCTGAATTTGGCCTGAGTTTATGGGATCGCCTGCAAGACTTTCGCCTGGTTTGCCTTCCAGGCCAGGCTGTGCGCTGCTCGGAGTGGTTGGGTTTGTAAAGTTGGTGGGAAGCACCCCTGGTGCTTCAGTATCAACTGACTTGAGCCAGTTTTTGAGGCAGAAAAGCTTTTTGCAAGGCCTTCCTACTTGTTCCAGTGGTGGATCCTGCTCCCTTCTCCTCCCCACGTCTTCTCTTTTTTTCCTCCTCCTGTCCCAAGCCACCTAAGACAAGCAGTCACCCTTCTTCACCTTATCTTGCACACTCCTTTCCCTTGTTTTATCCTCTCAGTGCAAGCCAGGAGTGCCCTTTGCAGGGAGGAAGAGCCATGGGAGGAATCCACCAGCTCAGAGCTGAATTACTTCTCCAAAGCGTGGAGCTCGATCGCTCCTTAAAAGACCAGGATCTGTTGGCACCTTGCGCTGCGTTGGAGCCACAACGGTGACAAATGGAGCCTGGGAAGTGTCACCAAGAGGTCTCGTAGCCCATCACAGCAAGTGCCTTCCCAAACCTGGCCTTTTACAAGCTCAGAGAGAAGAAATGCGTGTAGGGGTTGTGTAGCACTCTTCTGAGAGATCATATTGGTGCTTTACATACGAGGGAGTTAGTTTGGCAAGATAAAGCAGAGCTTTTCGCTGGCAGTTTTGGCTGATGACTGCTTTTTATTAGCTCTGCTTATCATTTTATTGGGACGATCTCTTTGCTTCCTCCAAGTAGCAATCAAGCTGTTTTCCGTCCTCCAGCTAAATGTTTTCAGAGGAGCATCAGGTGGGGGCGAGATGAATTTCCTCTAATAGGCTAGAGGCAGGAACTACAAAGCAAGGTCTTCGCTGGACACTGTCTTTATGCAACGAGAGCTTTTAGGGCATTTAGCTGTCAGACGTCTGCGCAGCACCAGAAGTGGTTATTTTCCTCAATAACAGCGAGGAAGTGGTTGTTACTAAGAATATGCAACTTTCCCTAGGCCACAGTGAGTCAATATCAGAACTGAAATTGGAACTAGATTTTTTTTTAATACATCTAAGTCTCACCTAGCGCAGCCTTTCTCATCAACTGCAGCGAGAAAAGCTTCGTCTCCGGCTTAGATTTAATAAAAGAGGCTGTCACGTCATTTCTTCCTTAATTTTAGACCTAAGCATTTTTCTCCCCAGTCCCTTTTTAGCCCGTGTCTGCAACCGTGTATTGACTATTCCATGGTAAACTGCCTGTATAATTATGACTTGATTGTTGGTCGGATCGATCGGGTGACAGGCATGGAAATTGTTGTTCTTGCAAGTTTCCCTCAACTAAATTGCACCGCAAGGATGCGAGGAGCCAAGGGCACATCTTGGGCGCCTCCTCGTGCAGGTTTTGCTCTTTGGGCTGCGTGCGGTGGGCAGACGAGGTGCTGGCTCTTCGGTGTCACTGCTCCGACGTCGTTTCTTGCTCCTTGTGTCAACTTCAGTACGCTCGGGTGGAACGGGAAAGGGACGTGGAGTAAAACCTGTCCTGTGGGAACAGCTGGGATCGATTGCCTGGCGGAGGTGGAATTGAACTAACGGTCAAATAAAATTGTGCCGGAATCCACGTAAGGGACAGTTAAAATTGGACTAAAATCCACTACTTTTTTGATTATATATTGCTTGGTGGAAGGATGCCAAAAAGGTAAAATTGACCAACATGGGGTTTGGTGAGCCTCACGTGTGGGCATTTTTCTCACTTCAGAAGATAACCACATGATTTGGGTAGCATGGGAAGGTTTCTTATTACTTGTAAACTATTTTCTTCAAATAGAACAGGAGCTGCTGGCACAGGAAATCTTACCCTGTAGCGAGCCCAGATCTTCATAATGCCTTCAGGCTTCTGGTTATCTGAATCTTGTCATTCATAGCTCTTCTTTGCAGTTCTGTCTTAAGTCCTTCAGGATTCAAGGTTTCTTTTCTTTGCTTTTCTTTTTCAAGTGCTGTTAGTGGTAATCAAAGGAGGCGTAAAGGCCGTGCTAGCATCCTGGAAGCAAGGATGGGAGTTTGGGAATAGCTGGTTGAGTGCACAGGTAGCCCACCTGAGGTTTGATCCACCTGTGGCTCATTGAACTCCCTGTCTTGGCTGCTGAAATCCAAGCTGGAATGATCAGCATGGCTTGTTGGACTAGTTACATCTGCCATATATATGATATATGTGATTTTTTTTTACTGGCATTTATATATTAGTCTGAAATTTAAATTATCTGGCTCATAGTGAAGGGAATTACGTGCACTCCTCATCTGATAGATGGGGTATGGGCTTAAGAAGTGGACATTTTACAAGCAAGT
The DNA here is from genome assembly GCF_964035555.1 of Netta rufina. Classification (NCBI taxonomy): domain Eukaryota; kingdom Metazoa; phylum Chordata; class Aves; order Anseriformes; family Anatidae; genus Netta; species Netta rufina. Next base: position 119,882,378 of record NC_140125.1, read on the forward strand.
TACATCTTTTCTTTTTTCCAGCACCTTGGAAAAAGTTGTGGTTAGCTCTCGGTAAATACCCTGATGTGTTGGACCTCGCTGTCTTTATTAGGGTAACATTTTTTGTTGTCTTCATTTGCTAAAACAGCAAACCACCTCCTCCTTACGCAGAATGAGAGAGAGGTTCTTGTTTTCCTGGTGAAAATTTTCATCTTGGGGCAGATGGGCTCCTTTCCTCTGGCCCAACAAAACTTCTAGGCTGTAATGGGTACCTTTGAAACATCTGACAAATGGGTGAAACTACCTGGATGTCCAAAAGCGAGCTCTTCCACCAAAGCATCCTAAAAAATTATGGGATAAGATTAAAAGTCTTGCATGCATTAAGGAGTGCAAGAAGTTGGGAGAGGGAACAGCTCATCAATTTTCACAACAGAGGGAAGTCATTAGCGGTGCCCCCGAGGAAACTGTGTTGGAATCTGGTAGAGGGATGCTTAAATAGTCTGAAGAGGGTTGCTGACACCATTTACTGTGGTGCTGGGTTATGTGCAGCAGTAGCAATGAGCTGCCAGCAGAGATCTGTAGAAGTCCTTCACCATGCTGAGTGGGTGGGTGGCAAGGGGCCAGGGGAAAATCAGTGCAGAGGAAGAGCAAGGTGGGTGAAAATAAAAAGTTCTCCTTATTTCCCTACAGGACAGTGAGCTCCGAGTTGGCCGATGGCGCCCAAAAACAGAGTTTGGAAGTTGTAGTAGGTAACGGTGAGAAACCCAGCCTCGGTGCTCGGTTTTAGTTACAAGAGCAGCTCAGTGTGAGGGATCGTAATGAAGGGAGCGGAATGGGAAATGTTGTTGTGCTGCTGCATCGTTTGGCAATGTCTTCACAGCTTGAGCTGTGTTCAGCTCGTTTGAAAAATGAGGGAGGGAGGGAGGAAAATGACATTGAAAACTGGGGAAAACATCGTAGAGTGATATCATAGAGGCTCTATAAAATCGTGAGAAGCAAGAAGACCATGGCCAGGTTTAAGAAAGGCAGAGCTAGCACAAGGGAGGAGGAGATGAGCACTCTCCTTCCCATTTAAGGCTGATTTCGGTGTTTTTTTTCCCCATAAAGCTTCAGCTTTGAGAGAGGTAAAGCAGAGGTTGCAGCTTGGCTCTGGGTAGAGCCGTGCATCTGCGATTTTTCTTGTTTGAAATGTTTCACTCTAGCATATGCTTATTCATCCTGGTATTTTCAGTTACAGCTTGCTAATAACTTGTTGCAGGGAAAAAAAAAATCAAACAAACATTATCTCTCTTGCTGTTGCCTCCAACTTGATGGATGGGAGCTTGCTTACAAAATCAGCCACCGATGTTAGAAGGATCTACCGGGGTTCCTGTTCTGTGTCCTTCTTTTTTTTTACCTCCTGAGGTAAGAAAAACCTTCCAGGCTTTGCTCGTGTGCCCTCTGAGGACATGGGGTGGCTTTTGAAAGAATTGTGTGTGCGTGAAGCCAGCATTGCAAGAGAAGGGCAGCTCTCACGAGCTGCAGGGAGCCTCTGGCCACCCTCCAGCCTCCCTGCCCAAGTGGAGGTCCTTTTCTCCAGCCTCCAGGCCCAAATGGAGCTCCTTTTCTCCAGTTTCCGTGCCCAAATGGACATCCTTCACCCCAACCTTCGTGCCTGGATGAGGTCCTTCCCTCCAGCCTCCCTGCCCGGACGGAGATCCTTTGTTCCAGCCTCCCTGCCCGGAGCTCCTTCACGCACTGGTGCTCCGTGAAAGCTGTGAATGGTACAAAAATAAACCACGCAACCCCCCTGCCCTTCCCTCAGAGCCAATACCATTCCCTCCCCTTCGTTAGAGCCAGGCGGTTAATTACTCCGTGCAAACAGCCCTGCTTGGGGTGGGTCTGCAATGCCTTAACGTGGCTGCGCTGCCTCTGCTCGTGCTGAGCTTTTTCTTCCGAGGGTTTTCTGATGTCAGATCCATTCATTGTGGTTGCAACTTGGTAAACAAATTAAGAAAGAGAGCAAACCAGTAAGTTCTAGGGTTTTTTTTTGTTTTTTTTTGCTTCGGAACAGATGCTATTTTAAACGCAGACCCTCTCCTGGATTTCGCACGGGTTGCCCAGCAGGAGGGAGCGTGTTTACGTATGAGTGAACTGTTAGTGGCATTTCGGGGGAAAAAGAAAGATTTGTTCTCACTTATCTTTTAGCAGGGATAAATACTGTTACTTTCTCAAAATTGGGAAGTTATATTTCACCCCAGAAATTACTGTGTTTTAGGTAAATGTAAGATTTCAGTACCTGAGAGCTGAGCCTTGGGGACCCGATGCTGTTAAGAAACCAAAGCGGTCTGTCACACGGTAGCGGTGATAAAGAAAACTCTGCAATGTTGTAATAAAAAGGGAGCTGCAGAAAGGCAAATAACTGGCATTTGAGCTTTCAGAAATATCTGCTCTGGGCAATCATCAAAAATGCAACTTTTGAACCCCGTCTGGTGAGTAAGATGCCACCTGTTCTGTTTACTAGCAGGAAATTGTAGCTGTTGAATTAATTAGTGCTAGCTGCGTCTCAGAGAGCGGCGTGGTAATAAAGGACAGCTCGTAGGGATCAGGACAAAGGAGGCCGTTTATGAAACAGGTGAGGATTTGGTGCAGAAGGTGCTGGTGTGCTTTATTATCAGCAGGTTCTTCTCCAGAAAGCCAGGCTGTGACTTCTGGCATGATTTTGTATGCATAGACTTCATCGTCTGCCTTGCACACCTGTGGTTTAGGGTTCCTTTTGGGCGATGCTCCTTAAATTCAAGGGCATGAGAAGTGTTTTTTTTGGGGGCAAGACGTCAGACTTACCTGAAATGCTGGACATTCGCAGCCGTTGTTGCTCCAAGCTAAACGTGGAGGCCAGCAGCCTTCTGCTGAGGGCTCCTTTGGTCCCTGATTCAAATTCTTCATTTCCCACCCAGCCCTCCAACGCTTTCCTCTTTCCACCAGGCTCTGAGCACCTCTTCTGGGGCAGGATTTCATATTTAATTTTGCTTGGAGCAGGCTGAGGGTAGAGGAGCAGCAGTGCTCATCGTTTTCCCCTTCCAGCTGAGCTGGGACTGCCAGTTGGGATGTGTAAGAGTTCAGAGCACCATATTGGGTGGAAATCTCTGCTGCTGGGCAATGCATGAGCAACAATGCTGATCAAGAAATATGAGCAACATCAGGATTTACTCCACCGTAAGGTTTTATCTGGCTTTTGAAGTGACATTGAAATGTCCTGGTGGCACCTTCTGGGGGACTGTTGGGCTGGATGAGTTGCTCTACATCCCTCCCTTCCTTCCTTATAGCCAGGTACACCTAAAAATGTCTTGCTCTTGGTGATTGTTTCTCTTTGCTGCTGCCCTTGAACAGTTTCTGCTGCTCTTTGTGTCTTTTTTCTGCTCTTTCGCTTCTGTTTACCTCCTCTTTATGTAGTCTACTTCGAAATCTGTAAAGCAGATGAATGGTTTGAAGGCATGCGGTGACCACGCTGTGTTAACTCGCTTGATTCTTACACCTTTTCTTTTCTGAGCTTCCTGGGACAAGGCAAGTCTTCTTGCATGGCCTGGCATCCTGCCGCCGATCCCAGCCAAGGAGTTTGAGTGCTGCTGTAGGATGGCTTGTAAGTAATTGATTCTTTGATTTTCGAGTCCCTGAGCTGATGAGGCTTTTGTCTCTAGACCAGAGTTGAAATGAGAGAGAGCAGAGGCTTTGTTAAAGGAGGTTTTCTTATGTGCCATCTGTTTTTTCTCTAAATGAGAAAGGACCTGCAAGCCTATGTGAAACTGCTGTGTCTGCTGGAGAGAGAGGTGCTTTTTTTTGATCTAAAATCCCTTCTTATTTAAGAGGCAGATTCTGATTTGAAGGTCTGTTTTATGTACCGGCTTTCTCTGCAAATTCACTCAATTATTTCCAATGATTAAAATTAGTAGTCTTTCTGGTGCCCCATCTTGGTTCAGACTGTTCTGTAATCATGCAGAAAACTGACTTTATACTAGCTATGTCTGTGCTAATCGTAAGGTTTGTTTGGATCTCATTTGCTTCATTTGTGTGGCTTAGCATCTCTTTCATTTGTGTAATTCATCTCTGTGGTTAGTCTGTTATTAAATTTGCCCCACTGTCATCTTGTGCTGTGTACTTATCTTGATTTCTGATTGTTCTTAGAGCGTGACAGATTTGGGATTCTTATTTGGGATTCCTCAGCACTGCTGTACTGCAGATAAAAACCAAGAAGTTTTCAGGTGTACCTGTCTGTAGGGAAGGAAGGGAGGGATGCAGAGCCACTCACCAACCCAACAGCCCCCCAAAAGGTGCCTCCAGGACATTCCAACGTGACTTCAAAAGCCAAAGAAAAGCTTGAAGGTGGAGCACCAAGACTGTTTCATGGAAAGAGGTGAAATTCCGTAAGGTGTCTGTTGTTGCTCGAGAAGATAAAATCCATTTCCACCCTCAGATTCTGGAAGAAATCCAGATCACAAACATTAACACCAGAATGAACCTGCAGACCTGGTCGACGTGTACATACAAGACCATCCTGGGTGCAATTTTCAGCTTGTTGGGCTCGTCTCATTTTTCAGGACTTTCTGTGTTTTACTCTTGGTCCTCGGTTAATAATAGTTTTGTTTCCTTAGTCATCAGCAAGGTCATCTTAACCTCTTGTGACCAAATATCCTGCAGTCACTCTTTTCAGAGCTACAGCTATCTGCTTTCAGCCTGTCTGCCTGCTTGGATAGCGTCTGTTCCCTCTTAATGTGTGCCTTGGCTAGCGTGCCATTCCTGCAGGATATGTGGCTAGAAGTCTGTTATTTTTAAAGATTAAGGAAAGTCAAATCCATCATTTCCATTATCACGATAAGTTACTGGATCCTGCTAGCGAGCTTACGGGGTTTTGGAAAAGTTGAGCGCAACGTGCTTAAACTTCTCCAGGAGATTTGGCTTGAGTGAGCTATTTTGACGTTCAAATAGAGACTAGAACAACATGTCACTCATTACATTGATTTTCAAAACAGACATTGCAGAAAATTATTGTCATTGACCTGAATGGTTTCTAATAGGATTCTGTTGTTTTTGCCTCTGGGCCTTGTGGTTAATATTTGTGTTAAAATAGTAATTTCTGAGGGTTGGCAGATGCTATCAGTATCGGAGATGGGCAAAGAAGGGATTCATCTGTGTTCCATAGTATATTGTATATGAGCAAGTTGGGGGCTTTGTTATGGGGAAAAATAAAGCTGTTTTTCTAGGAATGGTGCAGGATTCTATTCCGAGAAGCAGCGAAATCTCTAGAAAAGATTTAGGAGTTAAGTCACATTATCATGAGCTTTCGGTATGATTCAGCAGCCAAATTACCCTTGACTGTATAAATAGTGGAAAATTGGATAGGAATAGGCAAATCATATTCCATCTGGATTTAGTACTGGTGTGTCTGCAAAGTTCTGTGGCTGTTTTTGATATCAAAGGCAACAAGAAGAATGCTTAAAAAACTGAGATAGTCCTGAGAAAAGGCAAAAAAAAAAAGTATGGTTTAATCCTTGCAGCTAATGAACGATGTACAAAACTCCTTCAATGTTGTCTGACACCCTGATACCTGCAGTGTGGTGGAGCACGATTAATTTGGGGGGTTTCTGTATGGCATTATGGGGTACCCAGGAGGGATGCAAGCAGGCAGGGGGGACATGAGGAAAGCTGAGCTGGAGCTGAAACTCCAAGGGATTGTAGAGCAACAAGAAAGACTTCACTTCCATAGGTACCTTGGCAGCAACGAAGGACCAGCGTGGGTCTGCTGCTGGAGGAGGCAGGCAGCTCCATGGTGAAAGACCCAGGAAGAGGTAGGCAATAAGCAAAGTTAGTCTTGAAATAGCGAATCCACTGCAAATTAGTACAGAAATCATTGCTTAATAATAAAAACTAAAAAAATACGACTTGAGGCCCACAAATCAGGATTAGATTTCAAAGATATACTTTAAAAAAAAAAAAGCTTTCTCCACTCAAAAAATAAATAAAGTATTAGTCAAGTATGTATCAGTTTGTCATTTCTTTTTCTCTGTTGGCTGGTAAACATTTGTCTCATATCCTGACAGTGTTTTGAAATAAGAAATACTGCCATTCTGATTTAAAAAAAAAAATCAGTCTCTGTCTCAATGTAAATCCAACATGTAGTAGGTAACCTTCTAAATAGTATTTTCTGCCTTTTTCAGGCCCCCGAGCTCTCTTTTGTAGCTCACCGTTGATCCTTTCTGTGAAAGCCTGGCCAGCAGTGGAGGTGCTGGCCATGTATAGGGAAATGGTGAGCTTAAAAGTTAAATACTGGCAGATTTCATCTTCTAAAAATGAAAAAAAATAATCTTAGTTGTGTGATGTAGCTGTATGCTGCAAAATAATAATAGCTGTAGTTTTTATGGGTACTGATTGATTGCTCCTTCCATACAATGCCAGGTTACATAAATCTCGTAAAGATTTTAATCGATGTCCACTCCTGGTGCTCTCTGTTTGCCTTCTTAATTTGTGATCTTACCATTTGTGCCTTCCCTTAGTTTTAGGATTGCATTTCAAGCGGAATAGAGCCGCTGTTTTTGCAAATGGAAAAAATGATGAATATCCAAATGAATGTTTCAAGTTCAAAAGTCACGAAAAGGGAGAAGAAAAGTCAAAGTTTTTCTCTTCTACTCAGGAAATGATAAAAACGTCTTGCCAGAAGTGCCTTCAGTGGATGGCTGACGATCGCATGCTTCTTTCTCTTTCCCAGTTAGTTGAAGGAAGTTTGTAGGCTTAATTAAACGTGGACCACTCAATTCTAGCTTTTATGTAAATAAAGCCAAGTTTGAGGCTGTGCTATGTCTTACCACCACAATAAAACATAGTTAAGACACATGTCTCTTCCAGATTGAGTTGGACAAGAGAATTTTACCAGCCCTGGCACCATACTGAAGCCCTGTCGGTGCCCTCAGTAGGTATTACAGTTTTGGGGTCTGCCGGCGTTCGTTAGATTCAACATTTTATAACTCAGCTATCAATTTGCTCCAGGGGGGGAAATATAATTACTTTTGTCTCCCCTCTGTATTTCCAGCCATGATTGCAGGTGCTTAATACAAGCACGTCCCCTCTGGCACGATGGTTGAGTTATCCGGTGACTTATTTTTATTTTTTTTTTCCCCTTAGCTGAAATTTCCCGTTTTAATTCGTGCAAAACACGGCGTCTTTTAAAAGTGAGCATATTTTTAGGCTGATGTTAATGAATCGCACATTGGCAGTGTCTTTGCTTGGCACGATAAACAATTGTTCTGTTAGTCTGTCAGATCAGTGAGCCACAAACTCTGAAATGTTTCATGTTGTTGTTTTTTTTTTTTTTAAAAAAAGATGCTTATTTTGACAGCCATTATAGTCTACCCCCCCAATATCCCATGCTGTATCAGTTTGAATGGAATTTTTGCCCATGAGTCTGAATCTACCTGTCTTTTTTGCTTTCTTTTAATTCTTTTTTGGTCAAATTGGACCTCTGCCATGCTAAAAGTTAGACTCTCCGGAGCTTTCATTTGACTCAGAAGTCTCCAGCATCCAGTGTGCCAGAAATCAGGTGACGAATCCTTACAAAATACCTAATAAAGAGCTGAAGTTAGTCATCCTGGTGGCTTTTGGTGTGCAATGCTCCTGCAGGTATCAGCGTAACGTCTCTCTCTTACTCAAGGTGTCCTCTTTTCAGCAACATTTAATATGAATACCGAGATCTCCATCATCGGGGAGCATTAAAGAGAGCGATGCTCTTCTCGGAGGGTAGCCGTTAATCCTGCCCACATCACACTTTGGGAACTCTCCAGGTTACCTCCGCAGTTTCAGATGGCTTCAGAAGAGGAAGTTTCATTCTTCTTGCTGTAAATCTCCTGCCCTGCGCTGCAGTCCTCTTACACAACCACCACATTCTGCAGGAGAGGTGGCTACTGGAGGGGGGAGGCAGGTGAAATGGCTCCTAAATGGAAATGAATATCGTCTCTGCTGGTGGTGTAGGAGTTCGTCTTGATTTATGGTTTCCTGTTGTGAACTTTGGTTCAAGGCAGCTTTGGATTCCTTTTTCTTTTGTTTTACTCCCTCGTAGGTCAATAACTTACCATTTGTCATCAGCAGAGGATTTTTACGCTGGCTGGAACAATTAAGTCTCTGGTAGACGTCCAGTGATAAATGGGGGTGAGGAGGGAAAAAGGCTACCAGTGAGTTCTGTTTCAGCATTAGACTCAATGAAGCTGAGAGCCTGCGACTGGCTCAGAAAGGCGATGATTTGTGTAGTTTTTCATGGCTTGGATGTTTTCAGAGCATGGCTGGCTCTCGTCCTAATCCCTGAGGTCTATCTGTGTGCCATAGGAATTGAACAAAAATGTCCCAACTGTACCAAAATCCCCCTGACGTGAGTTCCTCTGTGGTTCTAAGTGGGAACGAGTGCTCAGACTATCCTTGCTCCATCCCCAAAAGCAAACCCAGTTCTCATCTCCTACTCAGACTTCCCCTTTTGCTGGGGTGATGCTGAGTATATTGAAGGCTCACTCTGTTCTGCAAGCATCTACCGAGCTGACGATGTTTAAAACTGCCCTGCAAGGCTGTACCATGGTCAGCTCTTGTGCACAGCAAACCCCAGCCCTTTCCTACCACGTATATTTGTGTGTTTCAGGCACGTGTTGGAGTAACACAGCAGCCAGATCCCCCTGGCTGCTTGGGATCTTCGTTTTTTTAACCCAAATTTTAATTCTGGTGGAGACCACAAAGAAGGAAGACGCTGGAAACTTCTCAGGTCACCTGCGACAGCTTCACGCTTTTGACAGAGGATGCTTTTTGTTGCAGGTACTCGGAACGAAGCCTGACAAAATGCATCGGGATAACAATAGAGACCCGGCCCGATTACTGCCTGAAGCGGCATCTCAGTGACATGCTGTCCTACGGCTGCACGAGGCTGGAGATCGGCGTGCAGAGCGTCTACGAGGACGTGGCCAGGGACACCAACAGGTGAGGAGGGACATTCGATGCTCATGGGATGGTTTTTGAAATGTTTCAGAACAGCAGCTCTGTTTGAACACCCATTTAAGATCAAATATTGAAGCATTTGGCTCGTTGCCTTGCTCGTGTGGCCATATGTCTGTTAAGAAAGAGTAATAAACTGCAGCAGCTTCATGGAATTCGTTGTGGGGTTGTGTAGACCGTGTTACAACAAAATGGAGTTATTTGTGATATTTTAAACTCGGGATCTTTTCCTGCATTGTACATTTCTCTCCTTTTGTTGTTGCTGTTGCTTCATAAATAAATGCATTATTGTGAAGTGGAGAATGTGCCCGGAGAGAACTTGTAATTCTCATCCTACATAATTCACAATCTTTAGTCTGGAGCAGATACAGTGCAGCGTAATCTATGGGAGGCTCTGTGCCAGCAAACAGCCTGCTCTCTGCACCACACACCTTATTCCACTGAGCACGGGAGAGGAGAGAGGACGATGGCAAGTACAGGGGGTGAGGCACAGAAACAGCACCTGTTGATGGATTAACCCCAGTCACTCTGTGGTTACAACACGTCTCCGGGTGGCAAAATAGGTTCAGAAGAAGCCTGTGATTTATTCCTTGTCATCTTGGACCTGTGGCCAAAAGCACAGCTGTCCTACGTAGGAGAGTGTGCAATACATTGTTCATCCCATCCCTTGCAGGCAGGAAAGCTAATCTTTTTCTTTCATTGTATTTCACTTTTTTTTTTTTTTTTCCCTGATAATTCTGATGATATTTTGAGAGAAGTGATTCTTCTCCTGATCATTTGTTCACATCTGACGTTTGTACAACTTGCCGTCGTTCTTATTGCATATTCCAGTCACCGACCACAGACATTTAATAACCATAATCATAGATAATGGCAGAAGCAGTATGGTTCAATAAGCAAAACGCATTTTTGTTAATACCTACCTTAAAGGCAGTAGTGCAAAACTGAAAATGTTGGACATTTTCTTTTAGAGGCTTAAAGGAAGAATCCCAAATGAGTTTCTTCCTGCGGGTTGAGCTGTAGTTTTGCTTGTGCGTGGAAGCTCAGGACGTCACTACTATGAAACAGGCAGGCTACTGCACTGGAAAAGCCATTTATTGAGTAGTCCACGAGCAGACAGATCACATTGATAGGTGATATTTTTCCTCCTCTAGATGTCAGAGCTTTCCAAAGGAAAAGATCCATCCTGAGCTAGATCTTACTTTTCGGCTAGTTGTATTCACCAACGGTTACTTCTGCCACATTGTGAATTTAACAAATCATTTCTTTTCGGCTTTAAAAATCTTTTTTTTTTTTTTTTTTTTTTAAACAAGTTCCTTTTCAAAGGTGCCCTACCCTGAAGTGGAACTGTAAAGCTCCACTTAGCTCTCGCTGCAGTCGTCTTCGGGTTTCCTGCGGTTTGTGTGTGAGATCAGAGCTGGTGCCATAAATCATTCAGAGCCGCGTGTCACTTCTGGCTTGTGAATTTGCTAATGAACCCTTGATTTCCTGCTGATGAATCAGAAGAAGAATGAAGTAGTGTATTACTGACTGTTTCACTCAGAACTAGCCCTGTGTGGAATTGTATTTTTGAAGGTTTTTGACATGCTCAAAGCTGCTTGCAGAATTCCTAAAAGGCTTTGCTGCGGGCTCTCACAGCAGAGACAGCGCAGGCTCTTGGTTCATGTGCCCCACTCCAACATTTCCGAACAAAGAAGTGGAATATAGTTTTCGAGAAGAGTGATTCAAGTTTTCTTTTTCTTCTGAAATGACCTCATTTTGCTTCTGTTCTCCTGCTTTGTGGGGGATGTGTTTGGCTTTAAACTTTTAATATTTTGCTTGTAGCAAAATGTCAGATTACAACCAATTAGGCTAACTGTTTGGAAATTACTTTCTATTATGTTCCATAAGTCATTAGTGAGGGTTTTGAGTGCTTTGGGTGGCTGTGAGGCAGAAAAATATTCAAGAACAGATCTAGGCATCAAATAATCAAGTTATTGATGCAGCTCAGATTCCACTTCTAATAAGAAAATAATTTTTATTTATGAAGCAAGTCTCCCATTTACTCCCCTCTGGCTACTCAAGGTCTTGAGTAATACTGTCCTTGAACAGTCTTAGAAAAACACCATAATACTTCTGGAAAAAAAAAATCATTAATAAAACTATAGTTGTAAAAATACAGGTGGGGGTTTAACAGAGGCAGAATCTACCAGTGGAGAGAGAGGGAAAGGTCCTTAAGAAAAGGGAAGTGGCTGTTTGTTTGGCTAACATCGGGTCTCGGCAGAAGGCAGGCGTTTGTGGAGATGCCCAGATGGCATCAATTTTTCATCCAGAAGCCTCTCGAGGAGAGGAAGAGCCGCCCTGCTGAGCGGATCTGTTGGCAAGGAATTCCAAGAGGCAGGGTGAAGTGGTGGGCGAGCGCGATGGGAAGACGACGGCGGCGGCGGATGCTGACGGGGCAGAAACGGCTGCAAGTGTCAGCCAGCACCAGGAAAACCCTCGCAGCTGGGAGACAGCAACAACGAGGACTTCATGGGGAGACTGATCCCGTGTGATGGGCACCTCCCCGGAGCTGCTCACAGTCGGAGAGGTGGCTGCTGCGGAGGCAGAGGAAGGCTCCCGAAGCGTGGAGGATGGAGAGGTTTGCTCGAGGCTGATGAGGGAGGTGTGATTCAGCCTTTGCCCCTGCAGCCCTGCAGGCTCCCACTCTCTGCGAGCTCCTGCAGAGCGAGCCTGAGTTGGTGTGGTTTGATGGCAGGGAAGAACATGAAATCCTTCCTGAGTCCCAGTTTGGTCTGTGTCGTGGAGGTTTGACACCTCAGAACCTGAGAATTGTTCCTTTTGCTCTAAAGGGAGTATTTGAGAGTCCAGCAAGCCTTTTGCAAGGATGATTTTCTAACTAGCTGGTTCTACGTAGCCCCCATCCTTCTCCTTTTCTGTAGCTTTTGTTTCTGGTCATGGTTTATTTTGATTATACAGAGTCTTCAGTGCAGTGTGTCCTAGCTGGTGCTGTGACATCTCCTTTACAAACAGTATTTCAGCAGCTTTTGGAAGTTTCTCGGGCTGGGGTTTGGAAAGCTGTACTCTTGGGGTGGTTCACCTGCTGCAGAAGCAGCAAACCTGACTCTTGTTAGCCACTGGCTTAGTTTACCTTACTAGCAGCCACATTTCAAGTCTTGAATGGTGATAAACTGATAATAAAACACAACCCTGCTCGTTTCCTGGAAAATTATCTGAGTTAAATATACCTAAATGTGTTTGTTTTTTTTCTGTGTGACCTGGGTTGCCTATCCTGAGTGTCCGGGGCTCTAAATCTCTCCTTTTCTCTTCCCAGAGGTCACACCGTGAAGGCTGTGTGCGAGTCGTTTCACCTAGCCAAGGATGCTGGCTTCAAAGTGGTGGCGCACATGATGCCCGACTTACCAAACATGGGGCTCGAAAGGGACACGGACCAGTTTGTTGTGAGTATGGCTGAGGCTCACCAGGAGTTTCTGGTTCCTTCCAGCTTTTCCATCTCGTTCTGCCTCCTTTTCTTAGCTCAGCTATTAGTTAGGATCTGGGCTGGAATTATTTCTTAAGGACAAACAATTTAACATTCATTTTTGAAGGTGGAGGGTAAGAAAGATTTGTTGAACTACTTCATCCAGAAAATTATATCCTTGCCTCATGAAAGACTGAGTCACTCAGGTCTCGGTGGAATATAGCTCTTCCAATGCTAACTAGGGCTCTTACTTTTTTCCAAGATGGTTTTCTTGCCTTGGCTTTACAATAGTGCATGTTTCAAAGTTTGAAGCATACCATCTCGAAGGTAATTAATTGCAAAGTAGAGTGTATAGGTGTATTATATAGCATCTCTGTTCTTGGCGCAGCGCTGCTCAATAGCTGTATCAATGATGTGGAAGAAAATATGAAATTATTTCTAGAGAAATTGAAATGAGAAATAAAGAGCAAATGGTAAACATCATAGGGAATTAACCACTTTACCTGATAATGCAGTAGATTTTTTTTTTCATGATCTCATTATTTTAAAGTCCAAGTGGGTTTTCTTTTTAAAATAGTTCAGAAATTTGCAGTCACGATGTAGGAACCACAGGTATATTTCTCTGCAAGGTCAGACTAGGTGCTTTCTGGCACTAAAAAACTATCAATGCAACAGAAAGTATTGATCAGAAGTTCAGGCAGGAACCAATGTTTTTTCCTGGTGTGCTGCAGACAGACACTTTTAGAAAGAAGCAATCCAGAATGCGGCTGTACAGCACACGGAGGAAGTTCTGAAGCAGTTTTGTGCAGATTCCTCGAGCACATCATAAGCATAGATGGCACTTAGTAAATATTATGTTCATGTGACAACGTGAGAAAGCTGGGACAAAGCGATTAGACCATGCACAGAAAAGTGAGGATGAAGTCAGTGACAACTGAAAGTGAATTCAACTCAAAATTCATCCCCCAGTCTCTGTTGCTCCTGGATTATTTTCTTATAATGCTAGAGGAGATAAAGGGTAGGAGTGGACATCAAATTAGCTGTGTTTGCCTATAATTACTTGTGCTGCGGGGTATGGCAAAACCCGACTCAATACTTAGTGAAGTTGCAGCTGTAGTTCGGGGTTCTTTATGGGCCTGTCATTACTCGGAGTAGTATCGGGCTGGGGAGGATTTATGGTGGTAGAACAGCAATACCGACTGAAAGATTTAAAGAGCTATCCTTGGATGAGACCCAGCAGAGGGGACACAGTAAGCTCGAGCATTTGCAAGATGTAAAACCGAAGAGGGAGGAATTATTTAAGGCAGAATTTCGAGCTTCTATAGAAAGGATTATTTTATTTAATGATTCTTATTCTGTGCTGCTTATCCGTGACAAATGGCTAAGGCTTTCCCACGGTAGGATCTGGAGTTGCTTCTCTTTCAGTGCACGAGCACTCTGGAAGTACTTTTCCAGCACTGCTTAACTTCAAGTGATGCTCAGCTGCCTGCGGTGTGTGCAGGCTGCAGGGCTCCCCTGCTTGTCAGGGGAAGGGCGGTGCCCTGCTGGATTTTCTCCATTTATTACTGACAATTGTTTATTACTGACAATTGTTGCAGGAATAGAAGATGCAGAAGGCAAAGTCCTCGGGAAGAAGGGAGAAGAATATGGTGAAAAGGCTGGAATTGCAAGGGGGAGGTTAAAAGAAAGCTGGGAAAATAGAGGTTAGCCTAGAAAAGTAAGAGGAGAAAGCAGAGTAGAGAAGGTCAGCTTGTCTAGAATACCTTTACAAGAGAAGTCTCAGCTTTAGGAGGTGGGAGGGCATCAGAGTTGATGGTGTGCCAGCTCTGGAACATGGCAGGAAGGAATTTGCACATTATTGATGAAGAAATCATTGATCTTAGAAAAGGAAGGGGTAAGACCGGATCAGAATTTTGGTGTGAGGGGTTGGAATCAGCCAAAAGAGTGGCTGGAGGGCAAGAGAAATGCAAAGCAATGGAAAAAGAAAACTCGTTGATAGCTTAGGAGTGGGATTCAAGAATATGGAGAGGGCAATGGGGTGGCCAGCTCAAGTGACACCTCGTTAATGAGTTCAGAAATTTGAAGCGGGACTCGCAGATCAAATTAAGATTGGATGGCAGCGAGTGTGGAGGTGAGGAGCTGGAGGATGAGTAATCAGCGTGGAGGATGAAGCCCTCAAGAAGCACTGTGAATGCTGCAGAGTGAGGAGGAGAAATAGGACTTGGAGAGGTGAGCTGCTGGGGAAGAGGTGATCGGGTGCAGCAATGTGGAGAGGAATTATACCGGTGTTGGTTTAAAGAGAGGAAAGTCTGGGAAAGGAGAGGAGAAGGAACCAAAATGCACGTGTCAGAGAGGTGCACAGGGTCTGCACTCGGAGACCAGCCAGTGCACGGAGAAACCTGCCTGAAAGAGGCAGCTGCGAGGCTGATGGGCAGCTAAGTGATCGCTGTGCCTTTCAGGAGACGGAGCTGCAGGGAAGGAGAGCGGAGAGGTTGTGGATCACTCTGACACGTTTCAAGATGGAGTGGTAAACAAGAGGCATCCTTTCCATTTCCCTTCCTCCTCAGCCCTTCTCATCCCATCTGAAAAGCTTTATAATTTATTTTGAAAAGATGCTTTGTCTTGAATAAGAGAGAGGAGAGGGTGAAAACAGCCGTTCGTTTTGTTTTGTTTTTCCACAGCCCTGCACTGGCAAACGTGATTGAAGCGTACAGCAGGCAGCAATTCCTCCTTTCTGGGGATTCAGCTAGACAGCACACTCTCTGTTTCCTACCCCAAATTTTCTATCCTAGCTTTGAGTTGTTAGAAACAACTTAGATGGCGTGCTGTGTCAATGTTA
Source organism: Netta rufina (assembly GCF_964035555.1). NCBI lineage: Eukaryota > Metazoa > Chordata > Aves > Anseriformes > Anatidae > Netta > Netta rufina. The sequence continues at coordinate 119,897,653 of NC_140125.1, forward strand.
GTCCGTGCTGGTAAATATTTAGACACTTCTATTGCATAAAACTAATGTGAGAACAAAGAGAGGAACCAAGAGGAGAGCATCTGTTGTGTTCTTGCAACAGTACCAAGCTGTTCGCGAGGAGGAGGAGTGCTCTTTCACACAGTTTGTGGCTCTTTAGTCTCCTAATTCACACAAATGTGTATCTTGCTATGAACTACCTCTGACTTTTTGGGGACAGACACCTGCGCCTTATCAGGGAGCCTTATAGATTTTTGCTTCTCCTTTTTTTTTTTTTTGCTTGAGTTCTAAATAAGCTCAGAGAAAATAAATTGCTGCAATGCTAACTTCCTTTCTAGTCGTGCACTTTTCAGACCAGGGAAGGGTAGGACAAAAAAGGAACCCAGATGACTTTAGGAGGAGGTCTAAACACTGCCTCCATTACCAGTTGATAGATTAAATGTGGAGCTTTCTCCTGGGAAGATAATAACTTGCTGATTGTGCTGACTGCGTACTAAAAATACTGGGTGCTTCTTCAAATTGAACAGGTAATTATGGTTTCAAGAGTAACATTGCTTCTGTCCCTCATGACCTATTGATTTTGAAGTGTTACCTGCTTCTTCCATCCAGCAGCTACGATGCCCATCGGTCCCTCTTGTGCAGGCATCTTTGTGTTTTCAAAGTTTTGCGTGTGTTTAGCAACTGTACTCCTGGAAAGTGTTTTAATAATTATTCAAAAGCATTAATTTATTGATAGGAGTCGTGTATTATATACACCTTTTATTATGGGTAGATATTCTCTCTTTTACAGCGAGGTGGAGGTGGCTGCCTTTCTGTCTGCCTTCAGTATAAAGATTACTACAGCTCCTTTTTTTAACTAGAGGGGTTGTACTGCTTCTGTGTACCAGTTATGTTCTGCTTCCCCGCCCTTCTTCCCCCAGCATGCCCCATTTTCCCATTACTCCAGCTGCTTTTTGTGGCCTCGGAGGATTTCCTTTCTCCTTCAGGTCTTTTCACCCCATTCCAAAGACGGCAACGCGCTGCAGGAGGGAGCATCCTCGGCTCGCGTCCTCGTGTCAGGTGGCGTGCACACATGCACACGCATGCACTCTGCTGCTTCGAGCTAGCAAACGCGAGCAGAGCCGATAAGCCCGCTTTGCAGTGCCTCACGTAGCAGGTGGTCGGAGAAAATAATTAGAATAATAGCTAGAATAAATCAAGGGCTCAGCGGGAATAATGGAATTGTTACCAGAGCAGACACCTCATTCTGTGGAACGCGATAAACACTCAGCTTTGCTGTTGTAGCACGAGAGGGATGAGGTGACTCTAGGGGTAAATGGTTGGGAGGATTCATGAATCACACTTGCCAACGGGGCTACCAAGCAGAACTTTGGATTTAAGCAAAAAGTTTAGGAGGCTAAAGAATTCCCAGGATGCTGTTGCTAATTCCTCATTCTGTTTCTGCAGAGTCACTGAGTGGTAATAGTGTCATCAACAAGCTGGATCTCTTCTGGTATCAATACTAAGCTAGTAACATTTATTAATGGAGAGGGCATGGCTGTTTGCTCTGTTTTTTTAGTGGTCTTTTCCTGTTCATGGTTTACCCTTGTGGTTCATTTTGGTCCTTCAGAAGGGATGTCTGTAAGCCCGCCTCAAGTGACTTAAAGACCCTGTGTAGATGAAATAAACTGGGGGAACAGAGAAAAGAAAAAGGAACAGGGAGATGGGCCAGAAAATTACAAGTTGGGAAGTTGACCCTTCCAAGTGTGGGAAGGGTCAGAGAAAGCGTCATAGCAAGTCTTTGGCAGAACCTTCCTTTTCCTCGAGAAGAGCTGTAGGGAGGTTTTCTGGCCTCATCATTTCCATCTGAAGTCTCATATAAATAAAAAGCTGACGGGAAAAGCATAGGCAGGACCATTTACTAGTCTGTATTGGAGATAAGTATCAGACTGAGGAGATTTGGTTCAATTCATTAGAGCCATTCTCACGGTTTTTAAATAAAATGTCATCGCTGAATTATTTTAGTCTGGTAGAAAATTCCTTTTCTTACAGTCACGTGTCAGGCTGTATTTTTTTTCTCCTGAAGGAATGGCTAAATAAGCATTTCTCAGAAATAGACTAATTTTAGTGAAATGCCTGATGCATCTAAGCTTAAGTTAAGCAGAGGGCTACAGCTTTATTTTGGCGTGTGAACAGCAGAGAAAAATAAAGTGGTCAAGTAAGGCAACGGGTAATATGACTGTTTCTCTGATGTATTTGGTGTTGTAAAACTTTAAATACTGTTGTATCACCTTTAGCTGTAAATAAGGAGATAGTTTTCCGGAGGGCTCTCATTTTTATTAAGGAGTTGAAATTCATAATGAAGGTAATTTATTACAGCGCTATCAGGAGCTTTTAATAAATGTAATAAAAGATGCTTAAACTGCTGATCTCCATTGATTTTTGTACTCTTTGGGGAAGACAATTATCTCTGTTTTTAAATCTCTCTCTGAAATGTTTAGTGGGGTAAATGATTTTCCTTTCAGTTCCCATTGAAGGTCTCATTGAAACACTATTATTGGCAGGTAGCCAGCATTACCTCTGAATTTTTTTTTTATTTTTTTATTTTTTTTTTCCACGGGCACATTTATAGAAACAGATTAGGCAGTGCTTAATGATCAGTCCTTCTGAAACAGTTAGGAGAGCTTCTCTTGGAGACTTCCTAAACGTTCGAGCTAAAAAGCTCTTCAGTTCGCAAACAATTATAGTTTCATGAACTGTGGCCAACGCCATGGTAATTTTTTATGTTAATGGGAATCGTGGTAGTAAGGAGCGGGCTATTTTTGGAAACTATTTTCACAGATAATTGCACTCATATTTCTGGGGATAAAATGTCTAGATAAAGGCCCGGTTTGTGCCCACTGCTGCAGATGGTCAAATTGCGTGCACAAAGCTTCTCTCCCTTTCCAGTGTCTGTGTGGAACCAACTTTTATTTGCTCACTGGGTGTGTTTGCAGCAGCTCCGGGTAGGTTTCCTACAAAGCACAGCAGATTTCTCTCTTTGTGCAACGTGAGAACAAAGTAAAGTTGGTGCTGCAACCCTTTGTGTGGTGATGTGTGGGAAGAGAAGAGCTGAATCAGTTGAATAGTGCAGGTAAAACTGGTCCCTTCTCTTCTGCATCACTGGGGATCCATGCATGTGGGTAGGGTGTCACAACTTCAACCAGAAAATGCAGAGGCTGAGGATTTCACTGGCGACGTGATCGCAGCTACCTTGCATCGTGCTGCCCAGACACAGTACGTGCTGCTGTACCTTTTAGTATTAACATGATGAATTGCAAGGCTGCGTGGAAAAACTGCGTTTTGCATTGCTTGGATTGCTCCCTTTGTCTTTGGGAATTAGTATTTTGTCCACACATACAATTTCCTCAGGCATGGCAGCCGTAAAAGTTATGATAATAACCATCGCTATCTTTAAAATAGCTTCCCATTCAGAAAAAGCTTCTGAGAAGTGTAAAGGTAGAGTCGAGACCCTTTTTCTACCCAAACTAAAAGATCATTTTGGAACTTAACAATCCCCAGACAACTGTGGGCTGCGTAGGCTCATACGGTGCTCTGTCTCTTCAAGTGGTGGTTTTCAAGCCAGCGTTCTGAAGTTGTTTTCTGGGCTTCTTTCACTAAGGCCCCTTGCTGCTGAAGTCAATAATGAGCATATGTCTGGGAACATAAAGCCAAATGGAAAAGCAGCACAGGAATAAAAGGATGCGTCTTGGATGGAGTGCAAATTTGCTAGGCATTTAGGCAAACAAAGCATCATTTGGTAAAATATGTATTTTAGCACAACTCAGCAGCAGCAACTGTATGCCTACTATGAGGGTGGTAAACCGTGATGTCCAAATTAAATCTGCAAGGACTTGATTTTTTCTTTTCTTTAAAGCATAATGGAAAAGCGTAATGGTTTTGCTGTGAACGTAATAACTGAGAGAAGCTTTTGCAGGGCTTTGTCGGCTGGGAGGGAGCGTGTGGTTGTATTGATGCTTGTTACGGAGAGGAGAGGTCTGATGAAAGAGGGTTAGATTATCAAAAAAGATTGTAGAGTTGCTGGTCTCGATGATTTTTAGGGTAGAAGACATTCTGCGTTGCAAAACTCGTGTATTAACTTCAAACAATGAAAAATGCTGCATTTCCCATACTTAGCCCTAGGGGAAAGCTGACCCTCCCAGCAACGTAAAGGCCAGAGTCCTGCGCTCGGGAAAAGTGAAGGTGAAACTTCACAGCAAATTTATTGAGGTATTCTCATGGGTTCCTCCAGAACTGCGTAATAAATGGAGAGTCACTTGGAGCACCTGCAAGACGGAGCAGATGGGGCTGCTCGGTGCAGTGAGCACAATCTGGAGAGACTTGTCTGGTGTTCGCGTAGCTACTGTGTTCAGGAGTCAAAACCACACTCCAAGGTCATGCTGCTGATGCCCAAGGCATCTCCCAAATGTGAAATGTCTCTTTCCTTATTGAGTTGTATTGTAGTGGTGCCCGGGACTGTCACACGCTAGGATCTCCTTGCAGAAAGTGACTGTCCAACAGCCTTAGACAGGAGGCAACATGTAGATCCGAACAGTCCAGGGATACAAAGAGTCCGTGGAAGGTACGGGATGGCAGGTTGGCACGTTCCCTCTATGGCCAGCAGCAACAATTTCCTAGAATTAAGGTACTTATGAAACTGAAGTGCATAGCGTTGGTAAATAACTCACTGCAGGCAACATCTCATCTGTGGACTAAATGCTTCTGTAAATTAGGTTACCTCCACACTGCAGTTGTTGTGTTGCACCCCAAGAGTGGTCTGGTTATGTTTCATGCTCTTTCTGAAGTTGAATAGTGCGAGGATTAGGTTGTGTTAGCTTCTGGAAGAGTTCCCTTTGGCACATGGACTTCATGGTTTGGATGCTCTTGGGGATGGGTGGAAGAATAACAGCTTTTGCACCTTGAAGGGTGAATTACAAGGTCTTTTACAGTGTTTTCTCTGGACATTAACAGGTCAATCCACTTTTATTTAGCATTCAAAGGCTATGTATGAGGCTTTCTGGAACAACCTGAAGTGAGCACGTAGATTATTCTGTTAAATGCAACCAATAAACCTCCTGATAAACTTCCTGAGTATTGTGAGCCTGTACCTTCAGGAATTTAAAGACTGGAGAAATGGATCTGAAACAAACTTTTCTGGTCCACCTGCTGTATGCTACTGTGCTACAATGTGCCTTGATGTGCTGTTTTTCTCCATGTTAATATATACTATTGTAGAAGACATTTGAAGGCAGATGAGCTAAAAACCGGTGTTAATAATAGTCACAGAACTGACCCTTCTGTGGCCGAAATGTTGGGTTTTATGGCGCTGTTTTCTTGGCTTAGTAGTTTCCAAAATCATATTTTATGTGCTCTGGTGAAATGTGACAGCTTCAATATGTCAGGAACTGAAAGGATTTTTATTACATAGCTGCCAATAGCCGGGAAAATTATAACGCTCACCTGGAAAATGGCCTTTGCTCCCTTGATTGCAGAGTGCTTTACAGCTACCTTCTGGAGGGCTGGAGGTTGGGATCCTCTGCTGTAGGAACCTTTTGTCCCATGGTCACGTCTGTAGGAGATCTGTCTTGATTTTGTCATGAGTGTAGACATAAAGCAGGAGTGAGTTGATCTCTCTTTGCTTTAAGCCTGCTTTTGAGTCAATTTTATAGAGATTCGTGATATATTGTAACATACACATTTCAGAGGAGGCTAATTAAAAATGTTGCCACCTTGTAGTGCGTTTGCATCAGACATCACTGATGCAACAACCAGATTTACTAATTGCAGCACAGTCACTTCCCAAAAAAACTCTTTGTGCTCTTTGGGGATAGATAACGCTCCTGTTCCTCACAGGCCTCAGAAATAATGTTATATTTGGCATGACTGATTTCAGCATACCATCTTCATATAAATGCAAGGCACCTTTGGAAATTCCCAAGGGTCTATTACAGAAATATTTCAATTGTATTTTAATTATAGGTATTTAAAATAAATGCCAGTTAGAGGTACCTTGAAGAGTGGGTGTGCACAGTCAGCAGAACAAGCTCCAGCTTGCCAAAGGTGAAATACTAGAGCTTGCTTTTCCCTTTCATAGCGGGCTCATCTGCCTTATTGCCACTGAATGTTTTGCATTGTGTTTGTGCTCATTTTGCATGGAAGGCACGTACAGAATTAGGGAAAGGTTGAGGCTGGAGGCACGTGTGGGTCCGCTCATCCCACTCCTGCTCCAACAGGGCCACCCAGAGCAGGGTGCCCAGCACCACCTCCAGGTGGCTTTGGGAGATCACAGAATCCCAGAATGGACAAGGTTGGAAGGAAGCTCTGGAGATCATCTGGTTCAACCCCTCTGCTCAGCAGGGTCACCCAGAGCTCGTTGCACAGGATCACATCCAGGCGGGTTTTGGGATATCTCCAGAGAAGGAGACTCCACGGCCTCTCTGGGCAGCCTGTGCCAGTGCTGTCACCCTCACAGTAAAGAAGGGTTTTCTCATATCCATCAGGAACCTCCTGGGCTTCAGTTTGTGCCCCTTGCCTCTTGTCCTGTCACTGGGCACCACTGAAAAGAGCCTGGCCCCATCGTCTTGACGCTTTCCTTTCAGATATTTGTACACATTGATAAAACCCCCTCAGTCTTATCTTCTAATCAGGCCCAGCTCTCTCAGCCTGGCCTCGTGCTACAGCTTTTCCAGTTCCCTCAGCATCTTCGTAGCCCTCCTTTGGACTTGCTCCAGTAGCTCCATGTCCCTCTGGTACTGGGGAGCCCAGAACTGGGCACAATACTTCAGGTGGGGCAGGATCACCTCCCTCGACCTGCTGGCAACCGTCTTCCAAATGCACCCCATGATGCTGTTGGCTTTCTTGGCCACAAGGACACATGGCCGGCTTGTGTTCATCTTGGTGTCCAAACACACCATGGGGGGCATCAAGCCTGGCCCTGAAGGGATTGTCCTGCTCTGCTCTGCCTGCTGCTGCCTCATCTCGAGCACTGCATGCAGTTTTGGGCAGTACAATATCAGAAGGACTTAAAAGTGCCCAAAGGAGGGCTACAAAGGTGGTGAAGGGTCTGGAGGGCAAGATGTATGAGGAGCAGCTGAGGTGCCTTGGTTTGTTCAGCCCAGAGCAGAGCAGGCTGAGGGGAGGCCTCATGGCGGCCTGCAGCTCCCTCACGAGGGGAGCGGAGGGGCAGGCGCTGAGCTCTGCTCTCTGGGGACAGTGACAGGACCCGAGGGGACGGCATGGAGCTGGGACAGGGCAGGGTCAGGCTGGGGGTGAGGGAAAGGTTCTGCACCCAGAGGTTGTCAGACACCTGGACAGTATCCCCAGGGCAGTGGTCACAGCACCGAGCTGCTGGAGTTCAAGGAGCATTGGGACAACGCTCTCAGACATAGGGTCTGGTTCTTGGGAGGTGTTGTGTGGAGCCAGGTGATCCTCTAGTGGAGGGTGTCCCTGCCCTTGGCAGGAGGTTGGAACTAGATGATCTCTAAGGCCATTTGAAACCCAAACCATTCTATGATACGATCCTTTTGGATCCTTTCCAACTCAGGATATTCTGTGATCCTGTGATCACAGTGTATAACACGCATGCATTCGTAAAATGCATTACAGTAATCATGATTTTTTTCACCGTTCTGTCACTGAGTGGTAAACCGTACCTAAAAATGTCGAATTTATCAGAATTCTGTCTACAAAAAGGTGGTGTCCAGAATAGCTATAAAGTAGCATCTTATTATTTCCTGGTAACTTCTTAACAGGGCGACAAAGGTCAGACAATTGACAGATATTGATGTTAAATGACTTTAAAATGACTATGTCTTGGTTCACTGTTGGCACTGCTTTTCCCTGCTTCCCAGGTGACATCTGGTAGCTGACAATGTTCGTAATCGCAGGCTGTAGCAAAGTGCAGTAAAAAGGCATTATGGTCCTTACTTCCCGGTCAGTAGGCCATTGTAAGTATCAGTGAACGCAGATCCTATCATTACATTTTAATTAGAGCAGCACTTACAAGAAAGAGGGGGAAAATGCAAATTTCAAGTTAAAATGGAGCCACATTTTTTGAGCCACAAGCTTCTATTAATGCATATAATTAAACTACTAAGTGATTGTTCACTCCCTGTAGAGTTGGAAGTGTCACTCAACGCAGTAGCTTTCAAGTGTTACCACTGTTAATAGTTATAAATAATACAGCTGATGGAGATAAGGAATGCTGCGATATGGAGAGTTAAGATACCATTCATTTTAATGCAGTCGGATGTGAATTTAATCATCTGTCTAATGCAGGGACTACAGTAAAGGAACCAATTCAAGTTCATGGAATCAGGTTGAGAGGCACCTCATTTCTAGTGGACAGTCATTAAAAGCTAGGTTTTGGTGACCTTTATTTTTAACAAAACCTGACATTTTTGTAAAACGCTTAATATAAATTGCTTCGCTTATCCTATAACTGATATCTCCTACAACAGTTGAACATCTTGAGAGCAGGAAGATTAAAGATGGCAACTGAATCTCTGTTTGGTAAGAAGATGAAGTGGAATCCAATAAAAACAGTCTCTTTTTGGAGCAAAGGGAAGAACTACAGCTTTTGGGTCTCTTCAAAACATTCATTTTTTATTTTTTTTTGTGCTTAGAGTGGTCAGTAAAATCAGATGGAAGTGAAAAGATGAAATCTTTTAATATTGGCTGATACATGATATGACCAAACTTGAAAATGGGACCAAACCAAACCACTGTGTAGTCTCATTATGATTCCAAACCATTGTGACCTTTCTGTTGCAACTGTGAACTGATAGATGGTTGACTGACAGATTTATAATTCAAAAAGGTTGTTGCAAACACGTAAGAAAGTGAAATGTTTGAGCTCAGGACTTCATCTCCAGATTCCATCTCATGTTCTGAGCTTTTTTTGCTTCACATTAGTGTTATGTTGACTTTTGATTTTTACTTAATGTCTGTTTTGTTGGACAACAATTACAGTGTCATGCAATTTATAAGACTCAAAGCAATTGATGGGAGTTGAACAAAAGGATTCCATCATGCACTTTGATACGTCTGCCTTGATGGAAAAATCAGCAGCTTCTTGGCATCTAAATGACTAACTTTACACCCGTCGGACCCTGATTATTCATAGTGGCAGTGAGTTTGGGAGGTGGTGGATGAATGGATCCTGCAGACGCCATTAGCTTTAATAACAGGGAACTTCTACAACAAAGGCATATGCTAGTAAAATCAATTACTATTCTCATAAAACATTTTAGCAGCTAACTTGTATAACCTTGTAGCCTGAGTGTGTGCTGATGGGATCTTATTAAGATTCATTGTTTGCAATTCGTAGAGCAGCTGTTCCTACAAGTAAAGTATGTTTAATGGAGCTCAGGTGAAGCAACAAAAAAAAAAAAAGTGAATTCCAGGTTTTTCTGGTTACTCAGTATATTATTTGCTGTGAAAGAATACTCAGTGTTCCTCTCCTACCACATAAATTGGCCAAGGTTATGACACACGTTATTTTAGGGTATACAAATGGTCATGTTTATGGACTTCCAGGTCATTAAAAGCTTTGATTGATCTGAACTCTATATATGTATTTATTATTATTAAACCACCACGACAATCCTTTACATCCTGTCCATCATCTACGTACGCAAATTTAAAATTTTACTCCAGCATCCATCTTTATTATACAAGAAGTGCTAAGTGCTACTTGGATTACAGTCTTTAGCTAGAGGGGAGAGAACTGGAAGTTCAAAGAAAATTGGTTTAGTAGCTTTGAAGTTGTATGTGCTTCCATTTAGAATATTCATGTGTGTGAGAGTACAACGCCGCGTCCTCAAGTGATTCAAAAAGCCGGGAAATATGTAGGGATCCTTTCTCTCCAGGTCGTCTGTAGCTTCTTGCATCGCAGGGCATTAGCAGAAGTGGATTTAAGTCTTGATTGAGTGCCTGCCTAGACTGGATGGAAAGCCTCCTGTTGACTCCAGAGGTGCTTTGGATGGTGGTCTCTGAACAGATGCTGCTCAAGGGATTAAATTTGTTTTGGCAGTAAGCTGTTCTGAACGGATTTATCAGTTGAAGACACCTTTTAAGGTGTCTAATTAAAAAAAGGAAAGGCTACAGTTACTACTAAAGCTTCGAATGTGTTGGCATTTTGTAGTTCCTTTTGTTTCGTGAGAGACTCAATCAAAACTGTTTACAAATGGGAAAAGGTTAAGCCTTTAAACATTGGGATTTACGGAAACTCTTTAAAGTTTACCACTGAAAAAAGGGGTTCTGGAAGAAAAGAGATACTGCTTTGTTGTATTTTTGAAATTCTTTCAAAAAATATTTATTATTAATTAAACTTGAGGAATATTTTGAGAAATAATTTAAGAAATAAAGCTGAAACTTTGCCTTTTTAATGCCAGTGTTACGGAAATATGAAGTAGCATTATCAGCCAGCTTTATATATTGACAGGAAATACGCAGCATGGAGGAAGTGGCAAAATTCATGATGTGATTAGAAACCTTAACTTTTGACCTTGCCTTTGACTGCTGGATGTTTTTAACCTTAGCACTGTGTTGATGCGTTTGCCTTTAATCTGCAATGTAAATCAGGGAATGTTTTAAATATTCTGCCTGGTGAATCATAGATGCTGCTGCATTCAGCTCAGCATTGTTGCGAATATTAATACATTGCCTATCGGGAAGCTTTTTCCCTTGCTGGAGTGGCTTATTTACCTTTCCGTATCTCATTGTGGAAGCGTCATTGCTTTCTTACCATAATGTCTTTCTCTTCTCCAGCTCTGCTTGGCCATAACTCCTCTCGTTAAAGCAGTCACTTTTTACAAGATTGGCTCATTCCTTTTTTCACAGTCGCTTTCTTTTCCATTAGAGCACCTCTAACCACCCACAGAAGTGGGAAGGCTGTCCTTTCGGGTTGGTCCAGGCCAACGCTATCCCAAATTATTTTCCTGACCCCTAATATGCTGTATGATTTGGGGTAACACCTTCTTCACCTGCCTGCTTTGACCATGAGCCTGGTGACTTATTTTTTTTCCCCCTCTTTGCATCTTGAGGGTCAGATACACGCTGGGGCTGGCACAAAAGAAGAGAGGAGGGTGGTTGAGCAAGGGCGCTGTGTCTGCCTTCCCTCTCGGCCACCAGGATGATATTTATCATTTTTTTATGATTTATGATATTTATGATTTATGATATTTATGATTTATGATATTTGTGATTTATGATATTTGTGATTTATGGTATTTATGATTTACCTGCAAAGTCAAACTGAGCCCTTGGGGCAAAGGGGAGGACGAACCCTTCTGGGAGGTGCTCTAAGCAGACACAGCACATGGGGGCAGATCCTGCTTCCACCACTTCTCCTCTACTGCTCGTTAGTCTTCTCCGTAACCCAGTCCAACACCGAAACAAAACTATTCTCCCCAAAACGTGTTCTCCCGCATCAGTGAGGTGAGTCATCCTGGCCGAGGGTCTGCAGGAACTGGAGCTGGCAGGAGGCGTGGGCAGGGCAGGGAGCGCGAGCCAGCCCCGAGTGCCTCCGAGGAAGTCATTTACGTCCTCGCCTCGGAGATGATGGTGATGGTGATGATTTCACGGAGCTGGCAAAATGAGTGTTTTTCGTCTCCTGGTGGTGATACGAGGTTTGTGATGAACAGGGGGGTTGTACAGAGTGCGTAAACAGCTGGGAAAAGGAGAAGACCAACCTTTTTGTACCCAAACGCACTCCAGCGTGAGCGCCGTGGTGCTGGGGTCCAGTCATTGGTTTCTGTCTGCGTTTGGCTTGTTTCTCTACAAACCACTCACTTCGCAAGGAGCACAGCTTAGTGGGGACACACACAAGGTACCTTGTCCCTCTGAGGTGCTCTGCGGCCTCATGTCTTGGGCACTCTTTGAGGAGAAATGCAGGATTTGATAGATTTTCAGTTTTGCAGCAGCAACACGAACTTTGTCCACAGTCCTTATCTTGTTTTGTGTCTCAGGCTGATTCCTCTTCGCTCTCTCTGTTCAGATGTACACAATGGCTCAGGAGGCTGCTGGAAAAGGGTTTTGACCACTTTCTTTTTTACAGATGCATTCGCTCTGATGTGTTTTGCTCTGGAGCCGCCCAGCAGGAGCAGCAGTGTGGGCGTGCAGGACAGAGGCTGCTGGAGCTGGCCAAGGCTTCGGCAGGGCGCCTGCTTGAGATGGCCCAGGCTGATGTGGTCCTGCTGTTCCTCTCACCATGTTCCCTCCCTCCCATCCTTGTGCTGGATCTCGCACGCATTCGAGCCCTTGCAGATCCTTTTTGGTGTGCTCAAGCCAGCAGCAAACCATTTGCCATTTCTTTAAGCAGTTAAAGGCTGGGTTTGTGCAGCAACAAAGCCTCTCGGAGTGGGGAGATCCTGCTCCCAGCAGGCTGCTAATGGCACTTTATTCCGGCGTCAGGGCTTGCAGGAGCTCTCCAGGAGCTGGTTTAACACACAGCAGCAGCAGGAAAATCGCAGAGTGGGGCCGGGCCACGTGAACGCATCGAAGCACTAAAGCAAAGTGCTGGGGAGCACCAAAGCTGGCGCAGCAACTGGTGGGACCGCGATAGCCAGCCATTAACTCAGCTTAATAAACTTGAGGTTCTTTTATTACAAGAACACTGAGCTGGAGAGGGATCAAGCTGGAGATTTCAAGTGTGCAGTGGTCTAATCCAATATTATACTTAGCCTGGAGATGCAGTTAGAAGGAGAACTATACCATCACTTAATTTAATGGCTCTTTGGTTCAGGGTGCCTTACCTGTTTTTTTTTTTTTTTTAATATATTATTGTTGTTATTAGTAAATTATTTTAATTAACATTACTGAAGTTTAATCTGGAAAAAAAAACAACCACCATGATTGATGTGTAGTGCGAGCTCAGTTTGCAGCTCTCCACTGGGATTTATTCACAGAAGTTAGCAGGAGATCCAGCGTGTCCTCCTGTTCTCCAGGATTGTTCCGAACCTCATTGTGGAATAAATCTGTTTTTCTTCATTGCTATTCAAATGATGTGTCCCAGACACATTGATTAATCTCTAAATGTGGTCTGCTGAGATTGAAGATAAGTGCGCTCATCTCTATTGTTCTAATTCTGAGCAGAGTCTGTTACAATAAATGGAGCAGTATCTATTGAATTCGTGCTGAAAGGTAGCGGCAACGCAGGGATTGGATTGGTAGCATCGTCATGTGTTTTTTTTTTCTTTATCGGCTTTCTCTTTAAGTCTATAATATACTTTTATTTCTAAAAACGCTATAAACTGATAAATACTGAAAATTCGGTGTAAGCCAGTCGTTCATAAGCCACACTTAGCATTGTGTTTTACGGAACCTGTCTTGAAATCAGTTTTGTTAGGGCATTGAAACCTCAGGAGATCTGCTTTGTTTCTCTCTGACTCACATTTTTGTTCCACTTTTGCAGGAGTTTTTTGAGAATCCTGCTTTTCGCCCGGACGGCATGAAGCTCTACCCAACGCTAGTGATCCGGGGCACTGGTCTGTACGAGCTGTGGAAGACTGGGAGATACAAGAGCTACCCCCCTAGCACTCTGGTGGATCTGGTGGCCAGAATCTTGGCTCTCGTCCCTCCGTGGACACGTGTGTACCGTGTTCAGAGGTAATTTGCTGCGGTGGGCTTTGGGTATTGATTTATCGCACTTGGAGGGATTCTTGCCTTAATTACAGCAAGATGTGACTTGGCCTGCTGCTATTTTTCAGTCGTAATCAGTAATGCACTATAAAGATTTTTAAACTGCCTCCCGTCTGTTCAGAAGGGGAAAGGCCAAGTAGAACGAGAAGCCATTTACATTGAACTGCCTCCCTAATACAACCAGAAACTTCAGGATTTCTGGAGGCCCCATTTTCGCTGCCAGTCAGACGAGCATAGGATGTGGCACACGCAGTACTCTGATGATAGTGATGGATAATTGCCTCTTGGCTGTGGGCGAAGTTTCCTATATTTATTACAGGAGCTACGAGGCTTGTTTTTTTTTCCCTGTTGCTCTAAAGACTTCCTGTCTTTCCCCATGGGCATTGCAGGATTTTCATCAGTGTATTATGACAGTGCTGTTATTGCCATTCAGAAGCCTCCCTTCCTGGGGCGGTAAGTAATACTTGCCCTAGCATTGTGTTTTCAGTGTGGGGTCCTTCTTGGATTATTTTTTCTGCTGTTATCTTCTACGTGTCTGATCGTAGGAAGGGAGGCTGCAGCACACTTAGCTCTTTTTGCATGTGCAGACACTGCTCGGTTGGCTTCCAGCTACACGAGCCAGAAATGGTGCCAGTGCCTAGCTCTAGAGTGCAGAATGAGAGAGCCTTGTGCTTTCCACCTCACCTGCCTGGACTTCTGTAAGGCATTTGTTTTTTATGCCCTCTTGGAAGTGTATTATGGAGCAGGGATAAGTGGGAAAACGAGGCAGAGAAGAAAATTGCTGAAGGCAAGAAACACTGGGTAGCCTTGACAAAGTATGGATGCAGCCTTGTCAGTGGAATTTCTCAAACATCCATTTAAAAAATCATCTTGCTCAAAGTCGTATTTATTTACACTAACACAAAAAGTAGTAGGGCACTGAGGAAGCCTCATGGATGGTGCAAAGCATCCCTGAAAGAGAGGATGCACAAGCAGGATCTGGTGGTGTTGAAGCTGGAGTGATAACGAGATGGAGTTCAGGAAAGTTTGAGGTCAAGCTCTGAGGAGGTTGTGCTTCAAACTGGGAGATTGCCATGTGAAAATAGCAGAGGAGGAAATGTTTCCACTGTCTTGGTCCATAATATAAATAAGCTACTGGTGAAAGCAGCTGTGAAAAGCATTTTTTTCCCCCAAGATAACTTTTTGGAGACAGAGGTATTAATGCAGACTTTGGTAAGCCCTTATCTGGAATAATCCCCATCTTCAAGAAAATGAACTGTGGAAGTATGTGCACAGGAGCATCAGTCTTCTTTTTGAAGGATAGAGGTGGGCAGAAAATCTCTGCAAGTTTATGAGGGAAGGAAAATAACCCTTTAAGAAACGGGAAGATTGATTTGGGCACAGAACGAAATGGGAAATAGCCTTGAATAAAGCGACACGGGAAGCTGGAAATTTTCTGTCAGCCAAAGGGATGAGATTCGGGAGCTTTGCAGAGTTACCAAAGAGGAGGAGAAGAAAGCAGGAAGATTGGAAAGCTTGGTTAGGCTGATGAATGTGGACGTGTTCCAGCAGATAACAGAGACATGGATTCGGTGACCAGGAGATCCTTCCTGCAGATCTCCACTAATGCGAGAGGCTCGTGGCTGTGGCTCTGAGAAGAAGGATGTGATGCTGATTTAGAAGGCAAAACACGTCTTAGAGGAAATATCTACTTGCTATTCCCCCAGGCTTGTCACATCATTTGTCGAAGCGTCATTAAAAGCAAACCTCCTGCCTTTCCCCCCATCTCTTCGTGATGGATTCCAGTGCAGACGTAGCGGCCCCGTTGTTGGGGATTCTCTTACCACAGGTTGTATCTGAAACAAACAGCTTTATTCTTAGAGGAAAGCAGAAGGCTGCAGGTCTTCTCCTGAAGAACACGGGCCTGGCAGAGGGTTTGCTTGGTGTGCTGGTTTCCCAGAGCCTGATGATGGGTTTCTTCTGGTGGCGGCAGCAGCCCCCGTCCAGCTGTCATCCAGCTGTCAGTTATTATGTTCCAGTGGAATAGCTGTTTTCTTGCTGACTGCCTCAATGTTATCTGAAACTTGTTCTTGGTGATTACAGATTTTTACACCTCCAGTGCAAAGTCCAAAAGCTATTACTTTGATCTAAATTGCTTTCAGGGTCATTGTGTGACTCTGCAGCAGAATAATGAGCAAAGCCAGATTGCTGAAGGATTCGTGGCCTCTTCCCAGCAATGCTTCGCTGAGGATAGCGACCGTTTCCAGCTCCCCCTTGCAGCCCCCTGCAACATTCCCTTTCCATCTCCCTCCTGTCTGCTTCCCCAGCTCCTCCCTCCTTCACCTCTTGCATTTCAGGCTCTATTTTTGCCATCTTTCCAGTTTCAGTTTGCCTTCCTGGAAGGCAGCTTGTGCTGAGCTCCCTGCACGCTGCCTGGCTGTGCATGCATTCGGGTTTTGTACCAAACACCACCAGAAAAGGGCTGAGCCATCCATCCCCTCCCTTATTGGGACCACCGTGTGAGATCTCCGGTCCCTACAAGCAGGTTTTCAGGAAACAAAAGAGACTTGATGTTCGTGTAGTCTGCCACATGTTCAAAACATGCAATTTAACAACTTGGGGGAGCACAGGAGAGGCATCCCTGGCAAAACACCATGGAAAGATTGAGATGCTAATGGCTGGTTGGAGGGGAATAATTCTTTGTGGTTACTTCGGACCTCTGGAGATGCTTATTGCTGTATTTGTCCTGAGTGTTTGTGAACCCGAGTATTTGAGAATCAGAAGATGAAATCGGCCCCGTTGAAGCTTCTGGCAAATTGCACATGAACTGTAGTAAGGTCAGGATTTAATCCCCCATATCCCTCAACTTAGTTAGCGTCTTAACAGCTCCTGAAATCAGTACATTGCTGTCTGGTGGGTGTTCAAAACAGGCCATTAATGTGTACACCAGTGATGCACACAGGGTATTTGTTTAAATACTCTGCCCTCATTTGAAGTGCGGCTAGAGAAGCTATTTCTTGCTTACTTTTTATTAAAAAGCTTATTTTTCACGTTTATATTTCAATTTAATTTGTTGCCTAGCAGGGAGATGAGAGAGGCTCAGGTTACTGTATCTTGTAATCTTTCATTTATTTACAGTAGATTATCTGCTCTTTCGTAGCTGACTCTGGATTTAGCTGAAGACTTGGTGCTGGAAGATGTTAGGCTGTTTTATCTACATCCCTATAGGAGAAATACATAAAGTCTGACTTTTTGGAGTTGTTCCATAATTAGCAAAAAAGGCATTTTAGTTAGATTATCACTGTAGATCTAACATGCCCTGATGAAAACACTGTTCTCCTCTAGTGTGTCCTTTAGTCACAATGTGAAGTGCTCATTTCCTCTAATTGAAGCTCTTTGAAGTATGTTGTGTTGGTTCTACAGCGTCGTATTTACTCAAAGAAATCCACGGAATAAATGAACTGGTTGCCTAATTGTATTTTGCCTCAACATTTTGGCACACGAGGGTAAGAGGCAATGAATTTTGCATGGATCTTTTGGCTTCTGGACGAAGAAGAGCAAGGAAAACAAGGTGGGGAAGTAAAACACGAGCTTTATGCTGGAGAAAGCTGTACTGGAAGTGGTGTGTGATGCTGAAATGGGAAGAGAATGGTGCAGTCTGAAGCACTTAATTCTTTATAGTAAAAGAAAACTCCTTTTCTTGCCCCCTTGCCAGCATCCCAGACTTCTCTAAGGCAACAGCAGCACAAGGATCAAGGCTTTAGGACCCTTGAAGACTTCCTCTTTTATACAGCTGCTGCCAAGCCCAGCAGTTGTTCATGGTGGCCGTGATGCGAATGCAAGTCCTCAAGGAACCGAATAGATCAATTAATACATTTTAAGAGGTCATCAGACAGCTGCTAGATGGTGATGACTTTCAATCACTACTGAACCAAGATGGATTAAGCTAATTACATTACCAATTCCCTGAACCATCTCATTCTCTGTATGTTTTTGTGATGCTCCGTGCTTTACTCTTTTGAATGTTTATGTAGACAAAGGAGAAATGCTCACCAAGGAACATCTACATATTAAGACCAAGCTATTTTACAACATGCTGAGTGTCTTTCACACTTGTATAGCCCTTGTTTCTTTGTAGAGGATCTGAGGGATTTTGCATTTTCCAGTAGAGCACTGGGGTTGGTGTGTTATCAGAAGGGCCAGGGTGGAGTTTGAGCAGGAGGAGGGAGGAGAAGCGTTTGGAATCGCTGTGGAACGCTGCATTAAAGAGGTGTGTGTGGTTGGGGTGTCCTTCTAATCATCATGCTTCTTTTTCTGCTTGGTCTGGGTCCATAAATCCTTCCTTCCCTAGGGATGCTATCCTGCTTTCCTAATGTCAAGTGGGACCAACTACTCTGGAAGGCAGTGGAGAGGCCAAATTTGGTCTTTTCTTTCAAATTCAATTTTCGTACCTCCCTTGGAGAGCTGAACGAGGGCGTCTTGCCGTTCGCAGACCCCCTGATTTATATTCCCACAGGAAGCCCCTCGATTTTCTGCCTGGGCTTTGCTGCAAATCATCAGCTAAACAAAACTTCCTCAGCTTTAAACAGCAAGCTTCCCAACACAAAAAAACATTGTCATTCTGATGAATTTTCCCTGATGGGCATTCAGCTCAGACCCAGCAGAAAGGCGAGCTCTGGTTCCCAACCCCTGGTCTCCAGCAGCAGGGACCATGAAGAACATCTGGCTTGGAGTCCTAGGCTACACACAACCTGGGCTGGGTGATCCTTTTTTCAGTTTTCCAAGTGAAGAACTGAGAGCAAAATTGTAGCTTATTTCTCAGGGTTGTAAAAGCCTACTTTTGTCTTCGGACTTTTTTTTTACTAAAATGAGCTCTATTGCTTTTTCCCTTCATTTTCCTCCTGCTTTTAGTTGATTTTCGCCTGTGTTATTTCTTCTTCAACCAAATACTTGAAACAAAGGTAATTCAGGTAAGTTCTGTGGTCAGCTATTTGGGATCATGGCCTAGGTGACCATAATGGTACTTTCTGGTTTATTGCCTGCTAATGCAGCTGTTTGAGGTTTTTCTTTTTCCTTTCATGCGCAGAGATATTCCGATGCCACTAGTGAGCTCTGGAGTGGAGCACGGGAACCTGAGAGAGCTTGCCTTGGCCAGGATGAAAGATCTTGGGACACAGGTAAAATATTTGTCACTTGATGTTGAGGGAGAGCTGTTTGATAATTTCACACGAAATAACAGATCCTTTTTGAGAAGAAAGTAGTGACCAGAATATGCTGTGATGATATCTTGGAAAAGCTCTTTCTGTTTGACACATTTTGTTGGTTTTTAGTCTAGAATTTGCCCCCATTCCTGAAGGGACTTGATAACTCTTTTCTTTTATTCAGGTTTTTAACAGAATGAAACCTTTTAAAGCAGAGAGAAGGCAGGAGTGTTTGTTTTTAATTTATGCCATTAGAAATTCGTCTTCCTTTCTCTTTCCCACGCATGCACTTACTTGACTAACAATTGGAAGAAAAGCTCTTAGGCTGAGTCCAGACAAATCTTCAAAGAGAGATTTCAGCACAGGCAAATGAGCCTTGATATCCTTGATATTTCTAAGGTCAAATAAAAAATATGAGCAGGAGTGGAGAGGAGGGAGAAGTGCAATTATACTTGAAGTCAGAGGCAGGTATGCGTACCCAGCTGTGATGCTCCTCAGTCAATGTTGGCTGTGCCCCATACACTCTGCTCAGCCACAGTTTGAAGCTCCTGCAGCCTCTGGTGAAGTTATGCCTGAATTCTGCCTTTCTTGGGACTGGGACACCCAAATCCATAGACAAAACATCACATGAACCCCACGCTCCTTCACACTGTTCCTTTAGGGTTTTAATTGCTTCGGTGTCCTGGTGCAGAGGCAGATCCTCACACAGCTGTTCCATACATGTCTATTGTGATTTAGTGCTCCCTCCCTCTAGCTCACCTTTCCTTTTTTTTTTCCTTAAAACCTCCTTAAAGAGGTTTTAAGGCATCCCAGCAGGACGGGAAAGAGGCCAGCATGAAGCAACCTAGACTGTAGTGAGAGCCTTGGTGTACTAGGAGGGATGCGAAAGCCAAATCCAGATGTGTGGCTGCGTGTGCTTCTGGATGGGTTAGATTTTGTTTTATTCTAACTGGGGCATAGGGGATGAGAGGGGAAAGCTTTGGAAAAAAAAAAGAAAAAAAGAAACCAGAAGTAAAGGAATGGTTTGAGGCAGAACAGTAATTACAGCTTTTACAGATGTACAGAAGCTAAGCTTTCATCTCTTTGTTTAAATACCAAGGATACTGAAGAAGCAATAATAAAGGTTTCATCTGCCGTGCTGTGTGTTGTGTACCTGTAGCCCCACATAAACTCACGGTGCTGAACTATGTTGTTGGTGTTTAACACGGATTGTTCTCTAGGCTACGTGTAGCTCCCTACTGCCTTTGCCATCTCGCTTGGATCTGGCAGTTGCGGTGCAAAAGATCAGCAAATAAACTCCAGCCTGCCTTCCTTCCAGCTGGGTTTTCTCTACCAACTTAATCTCTCCTGAGCTGATGCCCTGCACTTTCTCCTTAAATCATTCCTTCCAGACTCTCTCCGGTAGCAAGCCAGGATTTGGCAGACAGCTTTTCTGGCCGCCAAAGCTTCCATCCCTCCTGCTGGCTTTTCACTTCAAAACCAGGCAGGGGGGACAACCTCCGTGCTGCAGCTAAGCCTTTTCAATTGAGCTCTTTAGGGCTAATAGTGAACTCTTCCCTGGGTTTGATGCTAAAACCACTTCTCTTGATCTGAACCTGATCAAGACCAGCTGGAGAAATGGGGATATCTGATCCATGGTGGTCAGGGCTGAGCCTGGTAACTAAGCTGAACCATTAAAGGGCTTGTCAAGCAGGCAGTCATCGCTGTTAGAAGACCCAAATCTGTAAAAAATCGCTGCTGTGCAGATGATTATAGATTTTAATTTAGTGAGGCAGAAACACTGCAGCTGGTGGAATGAGGAACCAGGCAGTCTGCTGCAATATAGCCTGAAATGTAAGGTACTGGTGTGATTTCCTTGGGTCAGAGAAGAAAGCCAGAAATGTGCTTTGTCCTTTTTTACTCTTAGCTTGGAAAAGGAGAGAAGGCTGAGATGAGGAAGGGACTTGCAGGAATCATACACGTATGCTCAGTAAAGATCAGCCAGCTGTGGCAGTTCGGGCTTATCCTCTCTTTGCAGAACGTCTCGGTGAGGAGTTTTTGAGGGCTGGGGATCAGGCACGCCAGCACCACAACTGGCGTTTGCGATTGCTGGAAAGAAATTCTTCCTGAAATTCTTCCTGGAGGCACAGGATGCTGGCCTTTGAGCTTGCCAGCCACTGGCTGCAACTGGAGACATGCAAACGATAGATTGGGACACAGAATCTAAAACCATCATCCAAGAATACATCGTCCTTTCTCAGGTCTGAGGCTCTTAATGAAGAGAGGGAAGTGCCCTGCCTTTTACTGCACTGTTTGGGCAGTCAAACAAATGTAAAACAAAGAAGAATTTGCTATAAAGTCATGGCACTAAAGTGAATCCCAGTTTTGGCATAGCCCACTGTAGCAACAAACAAACAAAACCCACTTTTTCCTGTTGTTTGGGAGATTGTTGTTCCATGTTGATAATGGTATTTAAAAGGATTGAGAAGAGCACAGGGCATGAGCTAGAGCTGTGCTTGTTGTGGACGCTCCGAGTTACTGTGTGAATTAGATTTTGACACCTTTTCCTATCTGAAAGTCGGGCTTTTGGAAACATACGGACAGGTAGGTGTTGTTGCTGATGGAGCAATTACAGCCCGTTGGTGAAAGCTGTCTTCTTTCCCTCCAAGAACAGCAGTGAGCAACTAAACTCAGCTGTTTTGGATAAAAGCATTGCGGCCGTGCTTGGCTGACAAAAGTTGGATGAACCTTTGCATCGGCCTTGACAGTAAGGCCTGCTAAGATGTGAATTCACGCAGTCTCTGCAGTAGGAGTGCTGGGAGCATCACAACTGTTCACTAGCACAAATCGGTGCCAAATTGCTCAACTTTCATTGGTTTTGCTGAGAAGCACAAAAGGTTAGGCGAGCTATAGCCCATCTCTTCAGCACCGAGCGTGGAGCTTTGTCTCCTTCCCTTTTCTGACTCCTAAAGGAGAGAAAATCTCTTCTGGCTGCCTGTTTTCTACTTTCTCCTGGTCCCAAGCCTCTGTGGAGGCCAGATCAGCGTTAGCTTTACTTTCTTATACTTGGGTAGGACTTCTGCAACAGTTCTTGTGCGATAGTTTAAAAGGAAAAAAGGGTTGCTGAACATAAAAAACTGACTATTTAAGGACTCTGGTGCCCCAGCAGAGATTTTGCCAATGTTAAATCTTTCCAGTGTAGGGAAAAAATGGATTATACCAAAGTCTTTCTCTGTTTTTCTTCTGTGGATGCTGACTTTCCCTCCAGACCCTGCTGTTTGTGAATCAAGGGTACTTTTCCTCACGAACCGTAATGGTTGCTTAGTGAATTGATTTTTACCAGCATGTCTTCCCATTTAGCACAAAGACCTCTCTCCAAGATATATCAGGGATGGACTGGTGAGCATTTGTATTTTGAAGCCTACCCGTTTGAAATTCAACCTTGCAGCTTCATGCTATGTCAGCTGAGTTTTGAACCCAGTGGTTGGCTGGAAATCCGTGTGTTTCGGATCCTAATGTTTTTCTCCCATGTAATTTTTCTCTCCCTTTCTTTTCCAAGTGTCGTGACGTAAGGACAAGAGAGGTTGGAATTCAAGAAATTCACCATAAAGTGAGACCGTATCAGGTAGGATTTATTTGCTTTATAAAAGCTAACTACAGACACAATTTATTACATGCATGGAGGTTTTGGGATCCATTTGTTGAACATCCAGCCCTGCAGTTTGCCTTTGAAGCTGGATCCAGTTTTCCATTTATTTTCACAGCAGCTTTGGACGTGTTTTGTTTGACTGCAGTCACATGTTGGAATTTATGGGCCACCATATTCAACGAAGTGACTACAGCCACCAGTTATTTGACTATTTGCACTGCTGTAAAAAATAAGCAATTCTTTTTTACCGCTTCTCAACCTTCCCTTTTCTCCCTCCTCATTAAAAAAAATGGATTTGGGAAATGGCAAACCCACAGTATGTGCATGCTGAACAGGATTGAATATTTAGCAAGGCGAATTCACAGCTTTTTGTGTGAACGTGTATGTTTGTGTAGGCAAACAGAGCATGTATAAATCCACTTCTGCACATCTATCTGTATATATTAATGTCAGCAGGTCCATTGGGCACATAACACAGGGTGTATTTTTCCTTCCTGAAATAGTTCACAAAAAGATTGCCGTGCTTATTTTGTAGAAAGGAAAAGATACACGGCTGAACTTCAGACGTTCGGTTCAGGAAATTAATCCTCCATCTCACTCCAGTTACAAGAAGGGATCGATTCTTCCAGGGAGTGGCCAGGACATCCGTGGCCACGTTTGGGACCAAGGAGATGAGCTTTCTAACATCACATCGTGTGGGATCTATCTTTGTATGCATGGGTGCCGTGCCATATAAATGACATCCTGGAAGCATTCTCTTCCTGTTCCTTTGCTGACAGTAAGGAGAGACTGCGATGATTACAGAGTTTGTCCATCACATATTGTCTCTTCTTTCAAACATGAATTCTTCGTGCCAGACAGCAAGTGCTGCCTCTCTCAAGTAGAAAGCTGTCAGAATGACACACTGTGCAGTGGGCACGTACCCACTTGCTAAATGTGACTGACTAAACCGGGACTAATCTATGTGTCAACACAGAGATTCCTAGCAGAGGTCCTCTCACTTGCATTTTGGAAGCTCTGCTGAGTATTTAGGCATCAAAGAGGCTCCAAGTGAGGTGCCAGAAGTAGCATGAATATTCTCCGAGCTTAGCATCTGAAAGATGTTCTCACTTTGCAAATCAGAGATTACTGGGAGCCATATTCTATTTTTCTCCTGCCATTATGTAGAGTCAGCTGGAGTGGAATATTTCCCATCTCGCTGACTGCATAACAGAAATCCAGCATGGAAATCTGTAATGATCCCAAATAAATTATCTTGTTCTTGGTAGATTTGTGCTGAGGCTGTACAGACTCATTTGTACATAGGCCATGCAGCCTTTCTGCTCTTTCCCCGTTTCCTAATTCGTGGTCATTTCACAAAATATCTTCCAAAGATGTCTGTTGTCAGCAGTGCTAATCTAATTTAAATTGTAAATTTCCCGAGTAGTTAGCAAATAGCTTATCACAGGGTTTTCAAAGCAACATTATGTTGAATATTCCCTTTGTTAAACTCATCTAGCTGAGTGGCAGGAGGATGTCATTATGTAGTCTTAGCAAAATTTATCATGACAGCAACCAAGAGGAAAATTCGGAAAATGGTATAATTTTTCATGAGCTTTAGACTAATGACAAGGTATGATGTTTTTCTCGGCTTCGTAAATAAACAACACATTCTCTTGAGAAGAGAGACTATCATGTCAGACGTAAAATAAATTAATCGTTTCCTATAATTAATTACACTTGATGCAACTTCTTTGTGTTCAGGATCAGTAGGCTGTATATATTTTTACAATGGTGATGGTGTGTCTGCTTTTAAAAGTCTTTAAAAGAAATCAATTTGAAGTGGATTACTTGCCCGTAGCTGGTTATTTACAGAGCTGTCTCTAAGCTCCCTTTTCAATTAGTGGCATTTCTCCATCGCAGAGGAAGGAGATGGTTAAGATCGCTTGCTCTCAGGCTGGTTAAAGATGGATAGTGCTACGTAATAGCCTTAAAAATGCTCTGGTGGATTGCTGCTGTGAAGAGAGGTTGGACTGACAGGTTTGGAGAGGCAAAGGGCAATGACAGCTCCGTTACAATTTCTGCTTTAACACTAATACAGGTTCATATCTGTAAGAAGCCGCTGTTTCTGCAAAACAGTTCTTTTTTTGTATCAAGATAATGATCTCGGTGGAGAGCCTTAGTGAGAGGAAGGCTGGCTTCAAAGCAGGGAGTAGCTGCTCTAGGTCAAGCGCAATCTACACCTGGGTTTTCCCTTTATTTGTCCAAGTAAATTTAAGCCAGACTGTACCAGCCGTTTAATAGGTCTGCATGTTGACATGGTCGTCCACCCTAACGAGAATTATTCTTCCCCAGCACACGGGGTGGTTCAGGTGAGGGTCTGACACAGGGAACTGCAGCGTGCAGTGCGTGGCTGGGCACCGACCGACCAGGAGGTGAGCCAGGCTGGCTTTTGCCAAATTTCTACCAGTATCCCATAAAGGAGAAGGCTTTGTGCATCTCTTGAGTCGCTGCAAACCCTTTGAGGGGATTTTTTTATCCTAGGCCCCTCTGTTGTGCACGGTGGGGAATACTAAAGACTCGATCCAAGACTTTTCTGAGCAGATCAGGTTGTCTGCTACGTGCTTATGATGCTATTAAAATGCAGATAGTATAAACCTGTCTGGTGGAGGTTCCTGCAATCTTACTTCATCTGCCTACCAGTGCCTTTTGGACTGGTTGTTGGCATAACAGCTTCTAGGCCTACTGGAGAACAAGCAATGGCGCCAAATTTACTAGTTTTTGCTTTGTTTTTGTCCTCAGGAGAACTCAGAAGTTCTCAAATCTTGCCGCTTTGAACTCTCAGTATAGCAGAGTGTAATAACATTTTGTTTTAAATTAGCACTAAGCTTTAACCCAACTGCTTGTCTGCCGTGGGTTCCCCATATGACACTACCAGCCCAATCTGGGTATTTCAGAAAATCTCATGCCCTCGTATTTGCCTGTACATTTCCATTTTACTCGTGGTGTTATGTACACAGGAGTAGATCTGGATCAGCCTGCGCCAGCCGTCCTTAGCAAGCTGGAGTTGTAGCTGTGCTCCCAGAGAATTTGGCACATTGGCAGACATCTGTTCGGGCACTCACCCCGTGAGCTGTACGTCAGTGCTGAAATGAGCCCTGCTTCTGTAGTCAGTAAGGGATTTAATTGTGAGCTGTGTTCACCCAGGCTTCGTCATGGACTAGAGCAGGCAGGCGACAGAATCCCTTATGGCTTTTCTGTAAACAAATCTTTAATTCATGGATTTCTGGGTATTAGAGGATTTGTAGAAAAAAAAAAGAAAAAAACAAAAACAAAACACAAAAACCCACAGATGTCCTTTGCTTGAGTCTCTGTAGTAGTGGGAAGAGCATGGCAAGGTATACCCAGGGATCAATCCTGTACTGTGCCATCAGGAAGGAAATGTTGGATACACCACCACCACGTTTGTGCACAGGGCAGCCACTGCTGTTGGTCATTCACATTTGAGTTCCTAAATTAAAGGAGTCTCTCAGAGGTGTGGAGGTATGTTTACACCCAATGGTTTTAGTTTAGCTCAGGGGTAGGCTTTTGAAACGAATGCTGTGATCATTCCCTAACTTCAAAACCTGAAACACAAAACCTGATTGCTTTCAGATGAATTTAGAAGGTGCCTTCCAGGAGCACACCTAGTGTACCTGAGACATCAATGGAGCCTAGTTCTTGGGGTCAGCCTAGAACTAAAAACCTCCAAACATGTTCTGTGTGGGCATCAGGTCCTCAATACCACAAGCTAAGCAAGAGCTGCTGCCACTCATCTGTTGAGCCAGGCAATGGGGGAAATAATTATGGTCTGCTTAGCAGCTGGTTGTTGCACGTGGGCAAAGAAGTCCCTGCAGCAAAGATGGGTCGCTGTTCCAGCCACACCAGATCAATTCAGGGCACAAACAGAGTGACTCACGTCGCCAGAGATGTGACTTTCTTATCATCAGCCACAGGATACGTCAAATTAACTCCGTGCTAACTCTGCTACAAAGAAACGCAGCTACCGTTGTGTGAGGTTTGATCAGGTCTCTTGTTGCATTGAGGAACCTTGATGTTGTGAAGTTTTTTGGGTCCTGAGGCAGCTCCTTGATGATGGTAGGTCATGATAACACGAAAAAGGTGTTTTTCCTTCTTTCTGCTTTCTTCTCCGTCAGTTACTCTTTACAGCTGCTAGGTGCTCTGCGGAACCAATTTTTTTTTTGCCCAAGCACAATCTTTATTGTCAGCTCTCACTTTGCTTTTCCCTTCCACTTGTTGTGATCTTCAGAACTGCCCTTATGTAGATGGGTAGCAAGAACTGGATTTGAGGCACGTGGTGTGGTGTTACTGGTCAGTTCTCAGGGCGCCTGTTGGGATACGTTTGGTGTCTCCAGGACAATCTAAATGAGTAAACAGGCACATCCTCCTAATTCTGTGAAGCACACGAAATTTATGATGTCTTACAAAGACTTCTGGAACTCAGCAGACACTCAGCACCAACTGCTTCACATCAACTCCTGTTGCAGTTCGCTCATGTAGCTATATCCAGTGTTTTTACTGGAAAAAAAAACAGATGATAATTAGTAAAGTTGGCTGCTGCTTGGAAAACCCATGCCCTGTAGACACCTCAAGCTTTTTCTTGTGCAAATAAGTAAAGGCACGGCCCTAAATGCAGCTTTAGTGAAGGCAGATGCAAAACCACTCATTCTACATTAGCTGAGTTGTTATTGGAACTGAATTTCAATGACAGCACGTCCCTTGCTTCGTCGAAAGAGTTGCTGCCCCCATTGATCTTGCAGTAATTATGAAAAGTAACTTAAGAGTCACAGTTTTAGGTGGCTGACTTACAAACTGGCAGCCACGTGGGTTACCAGCCCTTCTGGAAGCATGCAAATAGGCACAGAAAACCAGTTCTGCCCATTGTCAAAGATGCTTCTATTAAAGTGGCCCGGGTTTTTGTCTGTAATGATTGCAGGAATATCAGTTCTTATCCAGGACCGCTAAAATCCATCCAGAATTAAATTGGCCTTTAAGAAAGCACTTCATGTTTTCTCTGAATCATAATAGTTTATGGATCCATGAAATTGGTTTCGGTCTGTTCAACATGTTGCTTAAATATTTTTAACAGTTGTTGTTTTTTTTTTCTTTTCCTCTTTGTGTTCTTCGCTGCTGCTTCTCTTCGACCAGATTGAATTGGTTAGGAGAGATTATGTGGCTAATGGTGGCTGGGAGACCTTCCTGTCCTATGAAGACCCAGAACAGGACATTCTTGTTGGCCTTCTACGACTGAGGAAGTGTTCAGAGGAGTCCTTCAGACCCGAGCTGAAAGGAGGTGTTTCCATCGTCCGGGAGCTGCACGTGTATGGGAGCGTGGTCCCAGTGAGCAGCCGGGATCCTTCAAAATTTCAGCACCAGGTACCTCAAGCCGTCTTCATTTTCCATCTGTGCTGCTTTTTTACACCCCCACCCCTCCCAGTACAATTAGAGAAGAATTTAATTTCATCTCCGAGCTTCGTTCTTTGTTTGGAATACAGTCAACTGCAGTAAAAAACAGAATTGAATCTAAGCTCCGTCTTGCATTTCTTGTGCTGAAATCCTGCTGTTTCTGAGTTTTTGCTGGTGTGATAGTGTTTAGGCAGTCGCTACTGCTCTGAGATAAAAAAAAAAAAAAGCATGGCTGAATGCTATCTGCGTTACTCATGCCCATACAATACGAGAGCTCATTACCTGCTGCTAATTTGGCTTTCAAGTGCTAAGCAGCTCTGGTTCTGAGGTATCTTTCCTGTGATATCCTGTACTGTATGTACATCAGACTTCACTGCAAACCGAGTAACAGCAAAACAAAGGGAAACATCCATTGTGTCTTTTTATTTCCTGCTAAAATGGATCTTGTTCAATAGATGAATTTCACTTCTGAAATCTAAAGTAATTACAGACGGGAAGGCGAGATTTTTTTTGGTCCTTCCCAGTTTTCCTTCAAGGGAACGTTTACAGAACGAGAGAATATTTATCTTAAAATGCAAAGAATGGAGTGGAAAGCTGTGTCTCTAATTCCTTGCAGTGAGTTGTATGAAAATTGCACATTATCCTTCTGCTGCATGTAACATGCTGTGGCTTGCGGTGAGCAAAAATGTGAATTAAATTTTGCCCTGGTAGATTTTGAACCTTTCAACTGAGCTTTTAAAAAAGCAATCAGTTTGTCCTCGGTGCCAGAACTGCTCAGGGCTGATGTTTTAAATTAACTTCCTTGTATTTATTAATCTTTCCCTGAGTATATGTGTTAAGATGCGGTTTTGCTGGATGCTGATGACGTATAGCCATAGCGCAGTGGCTGTTTTAAAAATAATAATAAAGGAACAGTGAATTTATCCGCTGCAAAACAGCTAACATTTCAAAATTTTGGAAGGGGAAAGTGGTCGTCGAAAGTGTTTAAAAAAGAAAAAGTAAAGAAAATCAATTGGAAGTAGCCAACTGCAAACCTTAAAATAGGCTGGAAATTGAAATTTCATGGCATATGACGCACTGGTGTTCATTCAGAAGTGTCAGTGTTCAAGAGGTTAAGCAGAAAACGTTTTTTGCTGTTGTGGGGACAATTTCTGATCAGAGGAACATTTAGAATGAAGATTTCTGTGTGTTATTTAAAAATGCCTGTAAGTGTTAAGTGTTTTTAGAATTAAATCACATCCACTTTGGTTTCAACGCAGCCTGAGTCTGTGCATCTTGTCAGGAAAAGAGATGAACAAAGAGCCAAGCATAGTTCCTGCATCCTAATGTTGGAAGTGAATTAATCCAATCAATTATTGCCAGATATATAGGACAACTAAGTTGTTAAATAGAGTGGAAAGGCTATTCCCTGGTTTGAATTTTGATTCCAGTGGCACCCCTGCTGTGCAAGATTTCCAAACGTAAATAGAGGCATGGATCTGGTCCAGAATATTAACGGGTTCTTCTGCAATCCTTTTTGCTTTGGCATCTTCCATCTCGCGAGCTGAGCCTCGTAGGTGTCCCATGAGCTCTGGAGAGCGGTGTGGGTCTGCAGGAGGCACGCAGGTGACTTGATGCAGGACTTGACACCCAAACAAGCCTGGTGGCCGCTGCGTGCTTCAGTTCTTCAGCCTGAAATGGGCACGGGAACAGCTCCTGGCTCCCGGAGGGGCAGTGGAAATAAAGATTGTGAGGCACTAAGGCAACAGTTGTATCAGAAAAGCCAACAGCAGCTCTAGCCACATCCACTACAACTGATGTACCTGGCCAGAATTTAAATTTGGCAGCATAGACACCTTCATCCAGTGCCTGTGCTCCCTATTTAATCCCTAGCATTAAGCCAGGTCCAGCCAGGCAGCCATCCAGATGGATGAGAAGCCACTGAGAAGCTGTCAGGCAGCTGCATATGGATAATTTCATGTTCTGAAGAAGAAAGAACCAAAAACTGAGAAATCTGCAGTGAAGTTCAGTGTTAGTACACCTCTGTGCAGGGCTCCTCCCAAGCCTCTGTGCTTTGCCCTCTCCTGCAAAAAGATTCTGATCATTCCTGTGCCCGAACATACCTCTGTTGGAAATGTTCTAATGCTTACATTCTGACCTTGCTTATACTTTCTATTTTTACAGAATTTATATTTTCCTCCTGTTATTTCTCCTGTTGCAGGGATTTGGTATGTTGCTCATGGAGGAGGCAGAGAGAATAGCCAAGGAGGAGCATGGGTCATGGAAAATTGCTGTAATTTCAGGTACCTTTGCTTTATCCTTTTTTTTTTTTTTTTTCGTCTTAATCTGAAAATAAACCCACTACAGCCAGCACCACTGCTGTGAACATTCATCGTATTAGCTTGAAAATGAGCATCAGCAGATGCTTCTTAGTAATGGAGTCAAATTCCATCATAGCTTTGTCCAGTACAATACTATTATCGCAAGCAGCATACCAGAGGACGCGCTGCAGGGATCCATCCTGCTCTTAGTGCCGAAGGAGACAGACTGCGTGACCATGGGTGGCTTCCTCCTCCGAAGGCTGCTATTTCTGAACTCGCTGATTTGGCCCCGTCACAGGTTGTTATTGCTGAGGGCTGCTTTCCAGAGTTTGTGAGGATAGAAAATTGCCAGGCTCCATTTTCCAGCCTTTCTGCAAGTACCGTCATTAGGGTGGACAGATGTGCTTTTAGGATACATTAAGCATTATCATGAAGAAGCGAGCTGTGTAAGAAAGAGCTGCAGCCCTTTCTCCTGTTTCATTTTCCAGCCATTGTGACTAAAAAGTGGCAGCAGCTCACAGTGTGTGTGTGTGTGTGGAGTCAAGGTCAGAACTAGCTTTGTGCATTAATTTATTCTTATATTAGCAGTTATGGTAGTTAGAGAAAGCTTTTACAGGCATATAGGTTCTGTAACAGAGGAAGGTGGTGAATTGTATGGGGAGAGAAACTCTTGTTGGCCTGAGATTCATTCGTGCTTTGGGACTTGACAAGAAGAGCTGTAACTTAGGCCTTTTAAAAAAACAATAATCCTCTCCCTGCCCACCAAAAACCACTGGAAAGCAGCAAACCACAGATCTGCTCCAAGCTGCTGAGTGAAGTGGACAGCCTGTGTGTGTGTTTCCAGCTGTGTCATGTCACGGGGTGCAGGAGAGCTGAAGTGAGCTGTCTCAACAAGTACTTGTGACGAGAGCCTGAGCGAGGACAATGCGCAGGCAGCGGCCAGATGCTTCAAGATAATTCTGTATTCTCTAGATGCCTCGTTCCTTCTTTTCTTAAGACACAGCCCAGTCGTGCTTCCCTGTGGCTGCTGCACAGGAGTCAATTTGAAAATTTGAACTGGGAATTTCATTGGGTTAAGAAATGGCCGTACCAGGTAGCTCCTCAAGTGGAAATGTTGGGGTTTTGGTGGGTTTTTTTTGTGCCAGTAACATCTTGGTTTGGGATGCATGGAGAGAGGCAGCCACAATCTCCCAGTGTTAAAGAACATTTAGTTCGTCAAGAACAGAAAACACACAGTAATTGCTAAAAAATGGTCTGTTGAAGCATTCGTGTTACTAATTGTAGCTGTATTTTAGCAGTCTGATATGAAGAATGGATTCTTTGCATTGAAATGCAGTGCGAGGAGCCTGTCCTGCTGCGTGCACAGTTTGTGTCATCTTACCAAGACCTTGTCTGTGATTTTTAACTTTTTTTTTTTTCCTGGGCTGCAAAGTACGATACGGTACAATTTGTCTCTATAACAGACTACTACAGCATCTGCAGTGAACAGAAGTTTTCCAGCTGTTTCCTTGGAGATGATTTCACTTGAATTTCAGTCCTCCTGTAAGTTTTATCTGAAATACAAATGCAGGCAGAAGTTCTTTCTGCATCAGAGGATGAACTTGGTTTTGCTGCTTTTGGTTTCGGCATAGATTTTTAATCTGGGAAGCCATTGGGAGGTTAGGGCTCCAACATATTGCAAAATTTCCCCTACTGTCTCGAGAGAAGCCTGTAAGGGAAATCTGCTTTCAAAATGTCTCTCGCAGGGCTCCCTATCTCATTAGTACTACATGTTTTTATTAATGCTTTGTTGCAGTGTTTTCTTTAACAGCGTCCTTTCTCCAGCAGTATTTTCCAGTCTGGCATTTAATGGCTACATCAGTACTAGTTAATTAAATAGTGCCAGAACATCCAAACTGCCTCTTCAGGGAATGGTCCCCGATGCATGCTGATGCATGCTCTCTGCCAGAGAACTGTGTGGGTCAGTGCTAGTTCTTCTGGATCAAAACCTTCCCGAGGCTCTGCTGGTAAAGTAACCGAGTGAATCGCTGAGTTTCTGTACTCTGACAGTTCTTGTTTTGCAAATTAGAAATACTTCTCTTCAGTCTTTCATTTCTTCAAAAAGAAATGCGTGAGGTTTTAAGGTAAGGCTTTACAAAAGATTGTGATTACCGGCTAATTAGGGCTCATCTCTAAGATTCAGGTTTAGCTCTGATTAGAAATTAGCAGCAGTCATCATCTGTGACTGTTCCCTACCCTGGCTTTGTGTAGGGACATCTCCTACTGATTGATTTAGGGCAGCACATCTCCTAGGGTCCCCAAGTGGCAGGGTGTCCCCTGGTGCCCCGCTGCTGCCAGGGAGCCTTGCTCTGCTCTGCCCGTCACTGAAGACACTTTCCCTCTCTCCACACCAGGGGGTCATGCTCCGGGGTCTGCTCACCCTTTAGAGAAGGAATCGGGGAGCCAGGTTTGTCCAGAGGGCTCCAGGAGTCTCTGGCTGGTTCGTTGCCACAGCCTTGGATTGAAGCGTGGCTTGAGGTTCCCTTGGAAATGCATTTAATTCAAGGCAGGTTAAGGTCAATTCAAATGAAAGCATTGATGTACAACATCCAAAACGAGCAGTGCCGTCACAATTGTTACGACAAACAGGAAAGAAGGAAAAAAAAAAAGTCATCCTAGTCTGTTTTTAGCAAGGTTACAGCAGCAACATCTCTCCTGTCCAGGTGGTTTGCTGCCCTGCCTGCTCAGGGCAGTAGCCAACATTTCCTGACATCCCAAGCTGTGGCTGTTAGAGCCTCACTTGCTAGAAAACCTCTCTCCTTGCAGGAGCATGTCAGCTGCCAGAGCCAATTTTCTTTCGTCCAGGCACCCCAGAGGACTTCAGTCACAATCTTTTCCCCTCTGACTCCGCTTCCTTCCCACGTGTAACCTCGTCAATGCTCTTAATTAAACACTATTTCACTTCCCTGCAAGCTCGCATGTCCCCTTGGCTGGGGCAGGCGTTGTGTCTTGCACTTTCCCACTTCTTGCTTCCAGGAGGGCACAAATTCCTTCCCCCTCAGCAGTGAGTCAGTGGCGTATTTCACCGCGTTCACATTTTTATATTCTGTATCAGGCAGTACTGTAAAATCACTCGATACAAACATGTAAATGGGAGACAAGTGAGTAAGTCATGATTGCCTCCTGATTAAGATCGCTAGGACCGTAATAATCAGCTTGGGGTGACTGATCCCAACATCTTTCTCCTATGCATGCTGCAGCAGTCAGGAATCCACAATCACAGGGCTGTGAATAGAAATTAAACTAATACCACCTGTTTTCTGTAGTCTCCGCGAGAGATAAAATCGTTCATTACAGTCGGTGACTCATCCCCCAGTCTGTTGGTGCTGCTCGAGCACGCTGTCTCATGTGTTTAAGGAAACTGTGCCTTTGCCTTTTGCAGCTACGGAGGTTCAGAACTTTCTAAAAGTAAATCTGATGCATCACACCGGTGTTAAATCCACCTGCAAGGGAGAGCGGTAAGGGGAGAGAAACGGAGCTGGCGTAGGAATCAGAGGTAAAGTTTCAGGGCACGTTCGATAACGCTCTCAAGTACCTTGATTTGCTCATGTAAACAGCCTTTTGGTCACCTTCGAAGTAATAAATTACTCGAGTAATCGGTGCCTCAGAGTTCATATTGGATGTTGAATGAGATTGCCAACTGGCAGGGTGTGCCCAGGAGACCACAGGACGAGGCTCTGAAGTGCTGCGAGGATTGATGGGGTTCGCTAGGGCTCCCCGGAGTTTTGCTTCCACTGCTGGCTGGATATTTTTAGAAACGCCAATCTCATTAGCTATTAATAAGAGAAGAAGTGGCCCAAGATAAGTGGAAATATGGGGATGTTAATGAAGTGCCTCTGAGATGTTTGTCTGCTTTAGATTGATGGCCTTTGAAAAAAAATAATTAATTAGGTGGATTTGGGAGAAGCCAAGGATAAACCCGTGCTAGTGGGTTGGTGCTATGGAACAGCTACTGTGTACAATCCCCTAGTTCTTAAAGAACTTCACTTTTATATGTTTAAGAATGTAACAGCTTTGAAAATGGGCTTGATACTGTCTTAGCTGGGGTTTGGGTTGAACAAAAAGGTTGAAAAAAAGGCATGAACAGGAATATTGCTGTTCTTAAGCAAGGACACTGCTGCAAAAAACAGCATTCTGCAAGCATGTTTTGGTAGGAAGCTTTAATATTTTTATAAATGTATATATATAAATATGTTTACATAAAATATATTGTCATGTGGCCTCACTTCTGTATGATACACACCAGAGACTTTTGTCTGGCTTGCATCTGTCCCAGATTCCCACTTTCTAAACCATGCTCAACTATATTAATTCTTTAAGGCTTTGTGTAGACGGACATTGCACAATCTCCAGGCAATACTGCGCTGAGATACCTCGGTATTTTTCTGTTTTAAGTTTTGAAAATCCAGTCAATTCAGAGGTCTGCATCCATCTGACCGTTCCGTGCACGCTTTTCTTGCTGGTGTGTGCTCCGTTGTGTTTTTTCCTGCCTCCATCTGTAGGAGCTTTCCTTAGAGTGGGCAGAAGAAGAACTAGTGAGACAAACCTGACACAGGAGCTGAATGTGTGGGGATGCCTTTTTTGCACCTTTTGTGCTCCCTTCATCCTCAGCAACTCTTTCTCCAACCTCAACCCAAACAATCCCCGAGTTTATAAAACCCAAACAACTTGGGGGGAAAAAAAAACACCCACAAACCGTGAGGCTGGCTTAGGCAGAAAGTATTTAAGAGATCAGATCCACAAGGAAATGGAGGTGACTTCCATGCAAGCGACTTGTAATACGCAGCGGTATAAATAGACTTGAATCAGAACTGTGAGCAATAGCAGTTTTTAGGGATTTAAAAATAAATGTAGTTTTCTTGCTTAGGAATCGTCCTCTCTGACCGCCAGTGTTCTCACACTGCCCACAAGTGGTAATCCTCCCTTTCAAGCCTGCGCAGGGGTTAAGGGCTTAAAGCTTGTTTTCAGTCAAAGCTTTGGGTTTGGAGTTCGTCGAGTCGCAGGTTTCATCTTTTGTCGTGTTTCCAACCCAAATTTGTGATGCAGGCTCGCAGTCCACCTTTTCAACCGCTGCTTCAGCCAAGAATTTACTTCTGGCTTAAGGCAGCCTTATCTCCAGGGCACTTTGCTCACTTCTGGAGGCTGGCGGAGAAGCAGTAACTCTCCTCACTGCTTTGCTGCTCTCACCCCGTGGGCTGGGGAGCATCCTGCACCTCATCAGCTGCTCTCACCCTGAGCAGAGCAGGGCGAGGACCTCTCCCAGTGCCAGGAGCTGAGGTACTCATTGAAAAGTTAGCAGATTTTCCTTTTCAGGGCCATACAGGACTGTGCAAATGAACACCATCAGTTCCTGCGCTCCTTCAGAGTACATTAATTTGTACTCCTAGCAAAAAAAAAAATGTGTTTCCCCGCAGACTCTTTCCACAGTGTTTTGTTCTTGCTGCTCTTGGGGTAAACACGATGAGCTGAGCCTGCCTTCTCAAAATTTGCCTCTTTGCTCTTAGAGGTGTTTAACCTACAAGCAGACAAGGCGAAAGATGCGGCAGGATTTACCAGGATCGCCCTTCCAGCAGTAGGTAAAACCACGCAAGGTTACGCTCAAACAAAGGAAAATCTGAGGTCCCCTGCATCAGGCACCCAGGAGTCATCGCAGGCAATGAACCGGGGAATGATGCACAAAGCAAGCTCGGCTGTACAGCAGCTGCCTCGTGGAGTATCTAGTTAAATATCACTTCATTTGAAGAGGGCCGGTGGGAGAACTGCATTTAATTGACTATAGAATCAATGACAAATGCGCTAGGAGTGCATTTTGCAAGGCAAGACGAGCATTTGTGAGCGGCATTAGGACGGGCAGCTTGGATTCTGGCACCACGTGGGGAAATTCGGGTGCTGAGGGCATGGGAAACGAGCAAAGCCCTGGATATTCTCATTCCATGATGCTGTGGTCACACCTCTGGCACTGCCAACATGCAGATCCTCCAAATGCTCTTCCCAAAGCTTGCCTCCTGGCTGCTGGGGGGACTGCAGCCTCAGCCCTGGATGTTCGACCAAACAAACCAGAATTAAACATTTGCAGCAACGGGGAGGTTTGGGGGTTTTTGCTCGCGGGGTTTCTGCGCAGAGCCAGCAGCGTGCTCTCTGCTCCTCACTGGCAGGGAGGAGGTGCCCCCCACCACCTAAATCAAAGAGCAAAGTAAAAAAGCAAGCGGCTTGTTTATCATGAAGTCGTTGCTCATTTAAGGTAATTTTCTGCATGAGTGGTGCCTTTCTACTCCTCTGATGTGAGCAGTATATTAGTATGCAGGCTTGGGTAGCTGAATGGTAGACCCTGGAGGCATCACTCTATTATTCAGAGCTCTGGGGAGGTCTGATCTGAAATGTCTGTTTTTCCATTTTCCAGCATTTGTAATTGCATGTGTGTTTTCTTTGCCTTTTGTTGGTTTTTTGTTTTGTTTTGTTTTGTTGGTGGTGGTGGTGTGTTTTTTTGTGTGTGTGTGTTTTTTTGCTTTTTGCATTTTTTGGTTGGTTTTTGGTTTGCTTCTACTTGTACCTGCTTGGGATTTGCATCTTTTTCCCCTTGAATAAAGCCCCCCCCCAAAACCTAAATTACACTAAAACAATTTTAAACACGTTCCCCCTCTGATATCCACGTGTCCTTAGGCGCTGAAAATGTGAAAGAAAAAAAAAAAAACAGACAACCTTGGTGTTTGAGACCAGTGGATGGGCCAGTAAGCTTGTTGAATTTGTAATTTCTTCTTCCTTTTTGGCAATAACCAGGTGCTCGAGCTCCGCATCCAGTATTTTCTCTCCTTTTGGCAGGATGATGCTACTCCGGTCCCTTCTGGGGACTTCTGGGGACCTCTTTCACCATTCCAGCAGCGGGCAGGTATCTGTTAATTTAGGGTGGGATTTTGGAGAGCTCGATGTGTGGCTCCCATTTTGCAGCCCGTAGGTCTTGGCGCTTCCTTTTGGGAGCCAGCAAGGAGCAGTTGCATGCGGTGACTCAACCAGTAAGGTTTTTTGTTGGTTTTTTTTTTTTTTGTCAGAAGCTGCACAGCCTTCAGAGGATGATTTAGAGCAAACAAACGAGCTCCGTGCTCGTTCCCCGTGTTCCTCCCAGCCTGCGGCGTGAGCGCAGCCCTCGTACCTGTTGTTCTTTGAGCCAACTTGCAGCCTCTTTGCTCCAGCCTCTGCCTCTGTCGGGACGGGAGCGTGCTGCAGCGGGGCGGATCGATGTGTCATTCCTCACACCGCCGATGCCGGGTGTCTGGGGAGGGGAGGCAAGGCTCGGGTGAGCCTCCAGCCGTCGTCTTGCCCTCCAGCCGCGTGTTGCTCAAGGACTTCTAAAGTCAGAGAGAGTGCCTTTGTATCCGATAGCCTCCAGGGACTCGCTGCCTTGCCAGTCTGTCTGCCTGCAACAACTGATAAACTCCTCTCCCCTTCCCTTTCCCTGAGCTTTCTAGTGGTGGTTGTAACGCCTCGCTGGCTTACCTTGAGCCTGGGAGAAGTCATCCTTCAGCCTAAGTAACGCTGGCTGAAGGGCAGCCCTCTTTAAAACCTTTCCTGTTGTCTCCCTGAGCGTTTCTATTACCATTATTTTGACTTTGCTGCTCAGCACCCCGTAACCAGCCCCATCTGCCCCTCGTCGTGTAACAGGTACTTCAGGCAGTCGTACGGGGATGCACACAGTAGTGACCCAAGGTAGGCTAGCTGTGGTTTTCGCTGTAGTGCTTTGGTTTCAGGAAAATCATGTGTGTGAAGAATTACACTTTCTTTAAAATGTGATGAGCATGTGAAATGCAGTATGTATTTTAAAACATTGGAAGTCCAGAGTCCTCCCCCCCCTAAATGATAGAAGCATGAAGCTCCTGCCTTGATGCACTTACACAAATTCCTCCATTATGGAGCCTTTGTTTTTCCTCTAAGCATCAACTTGATTGCTCTGTTGTCGTCCCCTCATGTTGGTGGCTGGCTTTTGCAGTAACGAGGACCAGAGAGGCTGAAGCCAGTGCTTTCCAATGACTTGAAGCATCTGAAAAATAAGATTTCGGGACAGAGACCTTCCTCTTCAATGTGAGATAGTTACAGATGATGCTGAAGAACATGTTGCAGGAATGTTTCCCTGCTTCCTTTGCAAATAACGTTTGTGAACTTAAATAATGTGGATGCAGCAGCAGCTCTGAGAAAGTTCCCATCCCAAATGTTTCTGTTCTTTTAACACGTGTTGTTCACTTCAGCCACCTAGGAAATCAGGATGGAGACTATCAGCAGCAGGTCTACACAGACAGGAGGCTGCACGTGGGTGAGCGTGGCAGCGCAGCGATGGCAGCAGCACACAAACACTCACTCAAGCTCCCTCCCAAGGACTCGGTGCCCCTGGAATGGCCCAGAGCCCTGGCAGACACCTGAGCAGCTCCGGCCAGCCGGTGCCAAGAGGCGGCTTAGCAATAAATGAGCACGAGACATCCCTGCGTCACAGCTCGCCCGTGCCCGGGCAGCCTGGCTTTACGCTACGCTCCCCTGGCTCCGAGCACACGATCTGGGCTGTCGTGCTTCGCCAGCTCCTTGCCAAGTCCTTAATCGCACGCTCCTCTTTGTCAGGAGGGTTGGGGCTGTGCCAAACCCACATCCTGCCCTGGCACCGAAACGCCTCGCTTTGACTCTGGGCGTGATATTGATGCGTGGGGTTTTTTTTTTGTTGTTGTTTTGTTTTAAAGGATGTGTCCCCTCCTGCCACTGAATTTCCACGTGCGTTTCCAGTGGTATCATCTCAAAACACTGCTTGTACTGCCCGGCACTGCCTCTCTGTGCCCTTCACATATTCGCACACATCTTCTCTGCGTGGCAGCCGCTTTCCTCTCAGCTTTTACAGCACTGGCACGTGCAGAGCCCTGTCGGCACCGGGTGTATTTCAGCACAAGCAGCTCCCTCCACCTGTAGTTATTTTGGAGACAGCAGAGAGCAGCAGGTTTAGTACCAGTGGCACCTAACAGCGACAGCACTTTTTGTTTTACCCCTGTAATCCAAGCATCACATGCCAAGTCGAGGTGGGGCCGTGACCGAGGGGACTCCTTTTACTCCCAGCAGAGGAGCTGAAGGTGCCCAGCTGCCCAGGAGCTGTCCCTACCCCTATTTACCCATCTTAAATCGGCTTCCTAAAGGGGACAGACAACTTCACGCTGCCATGTCATCCTTAACGGGTTGGTGTGTCACTGAGTGCCCTTGCCCAGGAGCTGGCTCCCTGAAAGCGGAGGTGCCCGAGGTGAGACCGCTGCTGACTCCAAGGGCAAGGGCTAGGAGTGAGCAGACAAAGTATTTCCGTGTTGTAAATTACTTTTCGAGCAGCAAAAAGCCGGCTCTATAAATACAGTGCTCTGGCCACGGAAGAGCTTTTTTTTTCAACTGCAGTATCTGCTGTGACGTCTGTCAGCGTTATCTGTTTGTGCTGGCATCGGCAAAGCAGGCTGGCTTGGCTTGTACCAACAGGATTGTCTCCTTATCTCTGCGCAGAAGATGCTTGTTGGGGAGGGGTGGGGGATGAGATTGAATTCCCCTATCGCAGGTGCTCGCCCTGTTAAAACCAGACGCGCAGAGGTCCTTTAATAAGCGCCCTTTCCTCTTTTTTTTTTTTTTTTTCCCTTTGAAGTGCAGGCATTTTGTCACCTGTCCCTGCGCCGGCTCCGGTTGCCTCGAAACGCACCTCATTGATAATTTACTCGGTGGCTGGAGCAGCAGCCAGACCCACACGAGCACGCCTCATCTTCTGAAGCAGAGCTTTCATGTCTCCCTGCAGCGAAATCTCGCTGGAGCCTCGCTCCAGCCCCGTGACGTAGCAGCCTTATCGAGGCAGCGTGGAGGCCGTCCTCCCCCCCACCACCGCCACCGCCACCGTAAGCTAATTACTATGCGGCAAGATGATCACTTTTCCCCCAGACCAGGTTTCTATTTGTGTTCTGTCAAGTAGAAAATTAACGTGGACGCGGGCCAGGAGCGCTGCACGCCTGAGTGCGCCGGGGGTTGAAGGTGGCGACGGGAAGGCAGGCTGGATTTCTGAATGGAGGATCAGCTGGTGCCGAGCCTCGGCGGCCTCCTTCCTTAGCTGCAGCAGCAGAGGATTTGGGGGAGAGCTGGAGAAAAACGCCCTCATGAGCTGCCCATCCCCGTGTGCTTTGGGGAGAACAAAGCCAAACAAAATTATTTCTGCAGAGCAGGTAAGGGGTGATGCCCGCACAGTTTTAAGCACCAGGTTAAATGAACACTATGGTCATTCATGAGCTTGCCTCCTAAGCACCTCCTCGCGCTGCAGAGGTGCAAAATGGAGTGACTCCATCCACTCGTGGTGCTCCTGGGCTCCACAACGCACAAACTTTTAGGAATCGTCTCAGGAATTTGCAAGAGGGGCAATGAAGCAAACACAGGCAGCAGTGAGGCTAAATCCTGATGGATTTTTTTTTCCCTGCCTGCTCGTTCTCGCTCCTTGTGAATCAGCAGCAGTCGATTTTTGGAGTGTCCTGATGCATTTATTAAAGGTGTGCGAGGCAAAAACCTTCGGGCAGAGCCACCCCAACTGCTGAGCGTGCCTGTGGCTTACGGGAACACATTGCAGGGATTCCTGAGAGGTGTGGGGAGCCTTCCTGCTCTCCTCTTCCTGCTCTTTTCTCTCCCTCCTTTTGCTCTCCAGAGGTCATTAATGTCTGATTGAGCTCTTCAGCTCCAGATCTGTGAAAACCTTTCCAGTTGCTCCTCGATCCAGACCTCGTGTTTGTGCCATTAATGGTCTCCCCCGGCTCTGATGAGCAAGAGAGGGGGGTCAAGAAGCAAAGGCTGATTTCAGATCCCACCTTTCTGTGCTGGGCAGCTGCTGAAACCTCTTTCTGAAGCTGTGCACTGCGTGGGGAGAGCTTCCTTGGAGAGCTGCTGTGGGATGAGTTTAATAACGGGTCGGCCAGCTCTGGAGATTGCTGAGTGTTTCTTCCTCGGCGCTTAAAATCTCCTAGGCCATAGGAGAGAAAATTGATCATGAATTCCTCTGATGCCTGGTGAGTCATCCTAAATCCCCAGCCTCTCAGTAATACTTTACCAGATGGGTTGAATATTCCAGCAACTATCTCTGGAAGAAGCCTCAAGACATGACATGGGCTGTGCATCTAAAACCTCACAAACTTGCCAAATTTGGGGGTTAGCAGCAGAAACGTTTCGCTCTCCCCGTCTCCCTCGATGCCCGGTGGCCACACCAGTGGCAGCACTTCGTGAAAGTGGAAAAGTTCTGGGATTAGGTCTTAAATACTTCATTTGGTTTGGGGTAGAGTGGGAAGATCTGTGAGCTCCGGCTTCGTCTGTCCCCGTTAAAGGCTTTCCCTCTGCCGACCGGGGCTGCTTTCAGTGCAGCTGGGTTGGGGCAGGCCGGTGTAGTCGTTAATGAAATATTGCTCCTGTAATAAGGAGATCGATGAGATGGAATCTCACCATCTGGAAGCTCGGGGATGCTTCTGAACTGATTTCCAAACGGCAAGTCTGCAAGTGGAAGCGGGGCACCTCCTGTGTGAGGAACGGCACCCCAAAGCTGAACGCTGCCAAATCAGGTCTTTAATGCTACCTTTGGATTTATTCCATATTTTATTATTGGGTTTGAGACTTGGCTTTAAGAACAAATCAGCCCAAATGATCAATTTGTTAATAATCCAAGGCCTTTGCTGTGGTTTTCCTTCACCCACAGACACGTTCCTCAGTGTGACAGGATGAGAGCAGTGCTGTGTGTGTTCTTTGCTTTAGTAAAACTCCATAAGCAGCTCACTAAATTATTCTCTCAGGGTCCTGAGATACCTTTCGAGGTGCATCTGTGTCTCACAAAGCACTCAGGCTGTGGTCAGACTCTGCTGGAGCTCACGAAACTCCTGCTGGCACCTCCAGCCTCCCACTTGTCGCTGCAGGAGCTGGGTGAGGGGATGCTGCTGCCTTTCGTGCAGGAGATGTGAAAGAAGAAAAGAATTTTTCAAATTAGCCAGGTCGTAGACTAGGCCAAACCATCATGGATTTAAATCGGATTAAATTAAATTACAGGTGTGCAAAGAGCAGGTTGCAGAGGAGGGAATAAGGGTGTCCCTTGGTGTTACTTAGGGGTGAGTTTTCCATCAGTTGTATTCATCAAACAGAAGCTGAGCCCAAGTTGGAGGCAGGATCAACGTTATCAGAAAGGGACAGCATCTCTTGGCATGCACATCAACCCCCAGTGTAGGTTTGAACGAGGATTTTCAGAGCAGGGACTGGATTTGGCTACGGGGACGCTCGGGGATATTTGGGGCTTTCTGCCCACAGCTTCAGCAATAATCCGGTCTCCAACACGAAAGCTGTCGGTGTTTGTAGCAGAGAGGTGAGTTGGTGAGCTGATGAAGAGAGATGCAGGCTTCCAAACGCTTTTTATCACAGCCTTGATTTGTGATTTCAGACAAATTACCCAGCTGCCTGGGATCTTGGCTCTTCTTCTGGGACGTGGCGATGACAGTACCTCCCCGCTAGACAGAGGTGTTGTGAAAATAGTAATTTAAAATTGCTGGCAAGCAATCTGTGCGGGAAGAGAGCACGACGTTCATTTGACAGAAGAAAAATCGAGGCTTTCAGGTGGGGAGCCTGCTTCCAGGTTCAGAAAACGGCACCGCACAGACTCAAGACGGGTTAGACGCAGTTGCTGCCGCCTTTGGTGCTGTTAAATCAGCCAGCCCGTGCTTGTGAAGCCTTCCACACACGGTGATACGAAGAGTCCATGAAGATACATCTAAATCACAGCTCTAAGTGCCACGCTAATTAGCTCTTTGTGGTTGCTGCAGCAGGAGGAGGTCACGAAACACTGAACTCTCCCATGCCTGCCTTCGGTCCCTCCAGAGAGGGCTGAAACATGGGAAGAGCGGCTCTGGTGGAGCTCCACCATGCTTAGAGATGCTTTAAAATACTAAAAATGGTTTCAAGTGCTCCATTTTTAAAGCTCGTGTATGCTTTCAATGATCTTCTTTTAAAAAAATAATATTATATTCCTGTTTTCTACTTGCATTTCCTGGATTCTGTTTTCTGATGGCTGCCAGAGTACGCGTAGCTCTCAATAATTCCCAACAGAACCCCTTGTTTTAAAAGCAAAGTGAGAGTGGCTGTGCTTCCTCTCACATTTGTGAGATTTTGGGGAAATAAGGTGACAATTACCCAATCTAAAACAAGAAATCTTTGCTGCAGGGAGTGGTGTAAGGGTTGTTCGTTGGTTTCTTAAATTAATAATGTTCTTTCTGATGGCTCTGAAACGCTCAGGTTTCCTCAGCAATGTTAATAATGGTGTGTGTTGGTTTTTTTTCCCATTTCCTGGGTGCTGATAAGGCATTCTGGTTATCTCAAATCCTTCTGGTTATCTCAAATCCTTCGCCTTTTCCCCATTGTTACCGTTCTGGGCGGTCGGTTGCTCGCCATTCGCGTGAAGCCGCCTTGTGTTTTCCCTGCAGATAAAATCCAGCATTGTGAACACTGCAAATGCCAAAGCAAACTCATCAGAGGTCGGGGATGGATATCCCGCGCATTCTTAACTCATGGATCATTTTGGAAAGGCGATGTGGGTTTTTTTAGTTAGCATCCAGTACACAATAGACAACAAAAAGTTCTCTCCTCTCATCTTTCCCTGCCACCCTTACGGATTTCAGCCCGTGGTTTTGACCCTTCCTCGTTTCATCAGGTCCTACCAACTTGAAGACGTCTCTGCCCGAGCTCTGGGTGCTCTGGGTGGCTGCCAGGTGCCATTCAGTGTCAGCTTTGCCTTGAAGTCCTGCGTGGATTCAGTGGATTTCACAACGAGGCGTTTTTCTTTCGGCCAGCCAAGTTTCTTCTTGGACGTGAGTGGAGGTCAAGGCGAGAAGGATAAAGAAAAACCTAAAACTTCTCTTTTGCTAGCAGCCCGGGGTCTCCACCAACACTCATGGGGAAAAAGAGGGTTGTGTTTGCTGCTCGCCGCTGACATCACGCTCCGAGTCACCCGACCCCAAGTCTCGAGAGCTCCAAAATGTGAGCTTTGTGAGCCGTCAGTGATGGCCTTTGAGTGCTCCTAGCGCTTTGGCAGCAGCAGGCTGATCACGGGGTATGTGCTTGGACACCGAGGAGACCCTCCCAGCGCTTCAGTTCCCTCTGCTCTTTTCTCTGTGTTGAAATTTCAGATCCTTCTGGGCTGCCCTGTGGCTTTCCACGCCCCCAGCCCAGCTCTGTGCAGCTGAAGCTGATGCCAAAACGTCGCTGATGTCCCTGTGGGTGCGTGGAAGCATCGGTCCCTCTCTCAGCACCCTTGGAGATCTCACAAAATTTGGAAGAGGTTTCGCTCTCGGCAGAGTTGCGGTCGGCACGTTAAGGGTTGGAGGCAGTTTGGGAGGTTCGGCCGATTTGGGTTCGCTTTGTGCTGCCCAGAAACTGCTTCTAAGAAATGTTTTAAGGGGAAGGGAGCTGCGAGATGCTGCCAAAAGATGCGGAGGCCGGCGCGGAGACAATCCTCTCGTGTGCCTCAGTAAGCCTCTGCTATGGAAATTTTATGAACTATTAGGAGCGCTTTAATGATCCTGAAAACAGCCTCATTTGCACTTAGTTCTGCG
The DNA here is from genome assembly GCF_964035555.1 of Netta rufina. Taxonomy (NCBI): domain Eukaryota; kingdom Metazoa; phylum Chordata; class Aves; order Anseriformes; family Anatidae; genus Netta; species Netta rufina. The sequence continues at coordinate 119,942,510 of NC_140125.1, forward strand.
ACCACTGAGCCGTGGGGAAGGGAGCTCTGAGGATGCTCGGCCTCGGCTGCTGCACTGCAACATTGCTGTGTGGCAGGCTTGAGTCAGAAGAGTGTATTTATGGGCTCTGCACAGAAAAGGGCACGGGCAGGGGGGCTGCACCAAAGCTGATTTCCACCGCCCTCCTCCTGGCCCAGAGGAGCGTTGAACCCTGGCACGGCGCTCACCTTCCTCCGTCCCCTAACCCAGGCGAGCTTTTTTTTTTTTTTTTTTTTAATTTATGTCATTTTTGCGGTGTAAATGTTATGGTAACAAGCCAGGCTCGGGGGTTTTTATCAGCAGGCTGCGCCGTTATTCAGACGCTACCAAAGGAAGAGAACAAAAGGCTGCGAAACGAAGTGGCAGCCCTCGCCAGGGGATGTGTCACTGGAAGATTGCAGCGAGGGACGCTTCCAAAACGCCTCAGCTGGCCCCGAGCCCTGGGTTTCTGTCCAGGTCGGTGTGCTGGGAGCCCCAGCCCCTTGCTCAGCCACTGATGGTGCCTGGGAGGGGTTGTTTGAAACCTCTGCTGCCTTCGGGCTCTACTTGAGCATGGAGTTTGATGTGGGATGTTTAAAACCCTCGTTTTAAAACCCTAGAATGAGAGCTGCGGCTGATTCTGGCTTAGAAGGTCAGACAGCTTCTTGGGACAGCCTCTGGCCTTTCTCCTCCATTCTCGTGTTGTATTTCTTTTGTGGCACATCTCTGATGCTGCCTCTTCTGTCCCGTGAGTGCAGGTGCAACTTGGAGAGGGACGAGCGCTGCCCTGGAGGATTTGTCTGCCCCACCCTGGGTAGGTGAGCCCTAAGGCAGAGCAGCGAGGATTTGGGAAGAGAAAGGTGCCTTCCTTTCCAGCTCGCTTTATGGACAAGCACCATGTGGGTTAGGCATTTTGGGGCTGCTTCCCCAGCCCTTAGCCCTAGTGGGACTTGTGAGCAGCCAGAGCAGCACGTGGCGTTAATACCTGCAGTTTTCTTAACTCGTCTGACGTTGCTACCCTGTTTCTCCTCCAGTTGTGTCACGCTGATGGCAAAATGTCCTCGGAGGAGCCTTGCGGGGCAGCCCCATGTGGGACCGCGGGGGCACGGGGCCGGGTGACTGCAGTATCCGTCTTGTTAATGGCTTGGCCCCATCGCCCTCAGATGAGGAGCTGGCACTTAACCAGCGCCTGCTAATCGCTGCCAGATTAATGGAGGCAGCACGCAGCGCTCCGGTGCCACCTCGGCTGCCTTCTGTTAAAATCCACACCTTTCCCAACATTTTGGGGTAAAAAAAGGAATTTTAAATACCGCTAATCGAGGCGGGTTGAAGAGCATCACCTGAATTACTCCAGTTGTTCCTTAGCTTCAAGAGGACTCCTCTTCTTCGGCTTAGATTTCGCTCATCCTTTTATCCGAGTCGTGCCGCCGGTGGGGTGGCTCTGCTGTTTCCCTGCCAAAATCTGGCGTCATCTCCCAGCATCTCTGCTAACCCGGAGGATTTTTAGGCAAGATCCTGATAAAGGGGACGGTTGGCTGCGGGTCAGAGATCCCGACTGCCCTGGGCAGGGATGAGGAGGAGGGAGCAGAAGGGTTGCAGCGGGCTGAGATTTCTCCTTGCCTTCAGGCTCGTGCTGAAGCCAAGTGACTTCGGATCCCTTCGGCTTCAGCCAGAATGGGGGGAGACAAGGATGTTTTATGCATGTTCCCATGCTGAAGTTAATGTAACACTTCTCTAGGATGTTGGCTGGGCATTTACCTGGAGCTGGGGTGCTTCAGCAGCTCGGTAGCTATGGCAGCGTGCGCTCAGGAGGCACCTGGGGGCTCCTTTCCCCGAGTCTGCCAAAAAGGCAGGGGCTGAAGGTGCAGGAGAGGAGCAGCACGGGGCCCGAGGGGGTCACCAGCTGCACCGGGGCACCTGGAGAAGCACCTCCAAGTGCCCCAGCTTCCAGGAACCATCCGGAGGGGGGAGATGAGAGGAACGAGGGGCTGCTCGTCTCGCAGAGCTGCCTCCTGGCTGTCCTCCCGGCCCTGCCCCACCAGCTGCGCTCACAACGGTGCCGTGATGCCGAATCCTTCCTCCTCCTTCTTCCTCCTCCTCCTCCTCCCGATGACTAACCGGCTGCATCTGTGAGTAATTAGATAAGGTGAGGGGGAAGGCTGCTCTAATGGACCTGTCCTGCTGCAGGGCGCTGCGGGGAAGGCAGCTGTTTGTGGGGCCGGGCTGGCCCCGCGCTGCGGGGCCTCATTAAGAGAGGAAGGCGAGGGAAGAGGCCGTCTGAGAAGGGAGGCATTCGGAGGCTGCCTTTTCAACGAGGAAATTGGATTGTGGCGGCGGGGGCCCACTCGTCTCGCTGAAGTGGAGCTGAGCTCATTTCTGAGAGCGGTTGGACGGAGCTGGCCGGGCTTTAGAGCCCTTCAGTTCCTGGTAACGGTGCCTGCAGCTGGGCTGCCTCCTCTCGAGAGCCCGGCTTTGGTTGCTGTTGTACCCGGGCTACTCCGAACTCCTGGCTCTCGAACACGTCTCACTGTTGTTTTCTTCCTCTTTCCCTCGCAGACTTTCTCAGGACAGGGTGCGTGATTCCGGGTAGAAATAACAGCCACGTTACATCATTTTCTCCCTTAAAAACAGCATTTTCAGTCCAGGTGCTAATGAGCAAATATCCCGACCCTGGCACAGCAGCCAGGGAGGTCAAAGCAGGCAGCTCCTTTTGGCACCGTCCCTCCACAGGAGTGACTTCCCCGTCTGGCCCTGGCTTCTCAACCTGCTTTGGTGCCCCCCTGAATCCAAACTTTTTTGTCGTTCTCGCAGGTGTTGGCACGAGGAACTACTACAGGAAGATCGGCTACGAGCTGGAAGGGCCCTACATGGTGAAAAGGCTGGACTGAGCCCCGGGAGGCGCTCGCCCTTCCGGCTGCCAGGAGGAGAGAGGACAACAGCAGAGGAGGAAAATCCTGGGAGGAAAGCTCAAGGTGCTGGACTGAAGCTGAAAACCAAAGCCTGCCAGCTGCAAAGAGCCCACGGCAGCAAACGGGGCATCTCCCCTGGGGCACGCAGTGCTCCTGAGAGCTGCCAGGCACACCACGCGTCTCCTTACCCACATCAGCCTGCTGGATCTCCAGGGCTGGCTCTGAGGCGCTGCAATACAGGACTGAAGCACGGGTGAACTGAGAGCTCTGAATTTGGGGGCTTTATCAGGCAGCCTGGTGTGAAAAATGTCCATTATTTCTCCGATGCTATCTTCTGGGCTTTTAACATGCATTGAAATTGCCTTCAAAATGAATGAATTCCTTCTCTTTGCATATCATTTTTGCTGCCTTGGCTGCTTTCTGTCCATCCCGAGACGTGCGCTTTGATCCTTGTATGACTGAGGATTGGAAGCCGCTTCCTTCCATGCTAGTGGTAGGATTTGGGACTAAAATGTAACCCAAACCTCTACAGCCACACACAGACAACGCAGAGACTCTGAGGTCTCCAGGCCAACCTCCTCCAGAGCAGGCTTAATTAGCTGAGGTTGCTCAGGGCCCTGTCTGACCAACACTTGGATGTCTCCACATGGGAAAGCCACAAAATCCAGGTCCCTGTTTCAATATTCGGTCACCCATATTATGAAAAAGCTTTATCCTAATACCAAGCACCCCGCTGCCCTCCACTAGGCTCAATCCAGTTTAAACTTCATTTCCCACACCCAATCTTCTGTTTCCCCATCCCGTAGCTCACAGATTTGGGCACAAATCCCCTCACGATTTGCCCGTGGGGAATGCCCAAGGGCTGCTCCCGGCTGTTCCTCTCCTTTCTGGAAGTGGCTTTGGGGAGCTTTTGGGCCCTAACTTTCCCTGGGGGTGGGATTCATTCGGATAGGAATTATTTTAAAGCTTCCTTTTGCAAACAGTGAGGTGTGGGCGAGCTGTGCCATTTGGTGGGCGAGGAAGGCGCAGCGCGGGCGGGTGTCCAGTGTCGTGAGCAAGTCCAGGTTTCAGAAAGCAGCACGGTGCTGCTGCCTGCTCGGCTTTACCAAATCTGTAGGAGCCACGAAGCAGAAAGGCGCCGGCACGCTCAGAAAGCAGCAGCCGAGCTCTGACCTCCTCCGCTGCGTCCTCGTAGCGCTTCAATCGAAAAAACAGGGGGTAGAGCCACGGAGCAGCGGCTCGTGGAGGAGCTGACATTTGGGGGAGTAAAATATAACAAATGACTCTGCCGGGAGCCTTCTGGAAACTTCGCAGATGCCGAGCCTTCGGCCACACGTGATTAACTCGGAGCAGCTCGGCGAGGAAAGCTCGGCGCCGGGCAGTAAATGTGCTTCTGCCACCGTGATCTATTGCTGCGGACGCCGGGGTCAGCGGCGAGCACGGCGCTGACGTCTGCTGACGCACGGGCGGCGCGGCCCTTCGGGGGGGAGCTGAGACACCTGGCAATAAAGGTTTAATTAGCGAGGGGAGGCTCCCGTGCCTTGCCTTTGAAGGGTTTGGGGGGTGAAAAAAAAGCTTGGTGGGACCCAAATCCTGCGCGTGGCCGAGCCTCGCGCCCTCTACGGATGGTTTGGTTTAGAGAGGGGAGGCGGCGGCTGTGGCTTGTGGACGTGGTGAGCTGCTTTTTCTTCCTCTGAGCCAGGGGTAAATGGGGCGTGCGAAGCTCCTGCCACTAAAAGCTGAGATGAAAACGGACGCGAGCGCCGTGCAGCATCCTTGAGGTGCTCCGGTGCCGAATTCTGACTCGTGCTGATGCTCCAAGCCCTGCCGGCCCCGCTCGCAGGCACCCACCAGCAAAACTCCACGCTGCCATGTCTGAAAGCTTTTGGCCCTCCGGCAAGGCCAGGAAATACCGGATACATTTATTTAAGGCCGAGGCTTTTTGAGCTTCGGAGCTGATTTATCAGGAAATAAAACCTTTTTCTTGCTCTTATTTTTAGCTCCCCGTTTGCCTGTTCTTTTCGTGCTGCGCTGGCTCAGCTCGCGCCGGGCTGGGCTGCAGAGGCTGGGGTTGGTTTCGCAGTGTGATGAATTTTTCTTCCTCCAAATCCTGCTCCCGGTGTGTGCCCTGCCTGCAGCCACCCTGGGCTTTAGGGTTTGCAGGCTGATGCCCCGAGCTGCTGCTTCATGCATCTGCTGGGGCTCAAAAATACATCGGGACATGTCCACAGCCCGCAGGGAGCCAGCCCTGTTAGCAGGTGCCTTCGGATGTGCGAGGTCTCAGCGGGTTTGAGCGTTGCTCATGGGCTCTGCGGTGCCTGGACACGAGCCCGGGCACGGCCTCTGCCTGCCCTGCACGCCACAGGCTGGCAGGGGGGCAAAGCAAAAACCTCGCCTCCTGCTGCCACTGCAATGGGCTGACGGCGTTCCTGGGCCTGAAGCACTCCAGGAACATCCAGTCATAAAGCCACGATGGCCACACACAAGGAAAGGAGCAGAGGCAAAGTGAGAACCTGGGGGAGGAAAGGAGCCGCTTGTACAGCTGCCTGAAGCGCTGTGATTGCTCCTTGAGCTGCACTTAATTAATGCTGGGTGGGCAGAGGGGCAGCGCATGGGACCTGGTACCCAAATAACAAATTGGGGGGGGGTCAAAGAGGCTCCTGGGGGAGTTGTGGGCATGCAGCAGGCGCAGCTCGGCTCTACCCAGAGCTTCTCTTTGCACCAGGTCTCGTGCAGCACAGCTGTGGTCTTGCTCACTGCCCGGCCAGTCCCTGCTTGCCCTGTCACCGCGTCACGGTGCTGCCTTGTAACAGATTTCACACCGGCAGGTGACGTGCGGATGTCTGAGCTCCAGGAGCTGGGGCTCAGGCTGGGTGAGTTGGGCTGGCTTGTTCCCAGCCGTGGCTGCTGGTCCTCAGGGCTCAGCCACGAGGCAGCTTTTTGAAGTTATCCACCCGTTTATTATTTGCAACACTCTAAGTCGGGGTTATTACACGAGTTTGGTTTTCCTTAGTTCAAACAGCACCCGTCTCAGAGCAGGCACCTCCTCCTTACCGAGCTGTGCTGCAGGAAGTCAGCTAATTGCATTTAGCAATTAATTGCCAAAGGCAGCGCTGCTCTGAATGCCAGGAGCAGCTCGTGCTTCGCTCACCTGTCTCGGGCAGCACGGCATTTTTGCACGTTGCTTTTTTCCTGGGCTATCTTTTTGGGCTGCTGCTGATCCCCAGCGCTGTTTGCAGCAGGGGGAGAGGCTCAGGTGCAGCAGGAGCAGCAATAACCAGCTCGGGGCAGGAGCAGCAGGGCGCGCACCCCGCTTCCACTGCCGTGCTTTTGCGCTTGCTGATGTGAAAGGCAGCGCTGCCAGCTTCAATATTCCTCTTGCTTCTATTTATACACACCTCTTCCTCGCTGCTTTCAAATCCTCTTCTGCCCCTGCCTCCGTAGCGCTGGAGCAATTAGCGACAGCCTGCTAAGTGGGCTTGGGGCTGCAGAGCAGCTCCTGCTCCCCCCTGGCTGCAGGGATCCACTCTTTGCCTGGGATTTCTGCTGCCAAAGGTGGTGGAAACCCTGGTGGGGCTGGGGGCTGCCTCTGGCTGCTGCTTACAAGGCTCCCTTCATCCCCAGGGGACCACAGGAGGTTTGTCCTTGCTCCTTGCCACTGCTGCCACGCACCCCGGAGATGCTTGGCTGCTGCAGGAGGGCTCCTGCAGGTGGCCAGGTCCTGCAGGTGGCCCCAGGTGCTCACCCCAAGAAGAAACCACGTCCTGTGCCCGGGTAAAGCGTGCCGTGAGCCCGTTGCTGAAGCACAACGCTGCATCCAGCGCCTGCCCCTGCTGTGAGGGAGCATCGTGGGGGCAGGCAGGGACGTGCCTGCGCTCCTCGGGCAGGTCTGAGCCCTCTGTTTTCATACCCACGTCACCGCTACACTGAAGGGTCCTGCGTCCATCTGGCCTGATACTGCTCCAGGGCTCAGCCGGACCTCGCTGTGCTTGCACGGCTCTGCAGCTACAAAATAAAAGCTGTTCCAGCACCTGCATGGCCCGCAGAAACCCAGGCGTGGCTGCGTGCAGCGGGTTTGCTTCTTGGCTGCCCTGGTGCAGTCCCCGCACTGTCTGCCTGCTCTGCTGGCCAAAGCGGGTCCTGCTCCCAGCCACGAAGTCATCAAATAAAATGAAGGAGCTGGCCATGATTCAACATTTTTGTACAGAAAAAGCTGTTTGGGAATTCCTCCATGAAGGGCCAGCTCCAGGAGAAAGGTATCTGGCTGCAGCCCAGGCAATCGGAGCAGGGAGCTGGGGATTTGGGGGGTGCCACCCCAAAATCGAGGTGTTCAAGCCCGACGAAGCATCACTCCCAGGAGCTGTACAGCAATGTTTGGAAGGGATGAATTCAGCAGAACAAATGTTGTTCAGCTGGGGGGGAAATCCAGAATCTCTATTTTCAGACCCTGGTTGGCACCTCCTGCGTCCAGCTGGTAAGTCAAGGCCACGCTCAGCTTTCCGAAACCCCAGCACCTCCAGCCATTATCAAAAATGGAATTGGAAAAAAAAAAAAGAGAAATAAGGGAAAAAACAACACGCTAACTAACCAGAAATACCTGAAGACATCAGGCAGCCTCTCTGGGGCCTGCAAAGCCTCACACCCCAGAACTGGGCTGGGTGGACCGAGTCCCTCCTGCCAGTTTGGGATTTTTGTTTGCCTTCTTCGCTCCTGTCTGTGGTGCAGCAGCAGTGGGGGCAGCCTCCTGCCTGCAGGGCAGTAATTCGGCTCACTGGGGGCTCGGGGAATCTGCAAAAAAAGGAAAAAATTAAATCAAGAGAAGCAGGAGCCAGAAAGGAGCCAGGGGCATGAGTTTGTTCAGGCTCTGTGGGGTTTCATTCCCCAAGCCCCTTTCCAAAGGCCACCAGCCTCTGCACTGACCCCCCCCAGGAGCTGCTTCAGTGGGTTTAAACTCTTGCAGCACCACAGCTGCCTTTATAATTCTTTCCCCTATTTCAGTCTGTTCAAAATTGTGGGGAAAAAGTCAAATGCAGTGATTTTTTTGCTTACATGAAAGACCAAGGCCAAAAGCTGAGGCTCCTCAGGGCCAGGCTGACAGCTGAATTCATCTGGGGCTTGTCTGCAGCAGACATCGGGGAGAAGTAAATGGAAAAGATTTTTTTTTTTTTCTTTTTTAACCCAAAATCAGCGCGTACAAATTCCTCCGTGGGCGCCTATTTGCCTTAGGGAGCGTCTCCAAACCAGTCTGCAGCCTTTGGTAAGGCTCCATCCACGGTGCTTTCCCCCAGAATTTGTGCAAATCAAGTCTCACCCCCAGCAAATCTCCCCTCTCCTAACACTGGGATTTCAAACTCCTGCTCCATGGCAGGTAGTAGCGCTGGGAATTTGTTTCTTGTTAGTATATTTTAAGCAAAGCCTGCTGCTGTTTGCCTTGGCAAGTTCCCTGGGTCTCTAGGATTAGGGGAGCCCGTAAAAAGGAGGTGGCGAGGCTGTGAAAGCAGGGGCTTGATCCCAGCAGTGCGGGAATCTCTGTTATTTGGGGTTGGGGCCCACAACACAGCTTGGAAGAGATGAAAAAAGCCAGGACTGAAGCGGCTTTCTCCAAAACTTAACAGCCAAATGTTGAGAGAAGTTACAGGAGGGACAACAGTCACGGATTTTGGGGTCTATACCCGTGTTCTGCTGCCACCGTGGAGCACGTGGAAACAATTTCACCTAAATTCTCTGATCCTGCAGCTCGGGGAGAATAAAGGCGAGCCAAGCAAGCCTTACCGGGAGCGAACCTCTGCTTCTGACTTCAAAAAGCCTCAGCAAAAATCAATTAAGGGCGTAATGAAGAATCTGGAAAGAACAGCAGGGACTGTAACGAGCCGTACGAGCTCGTTACCTTCTCAGGGCCGAGCTCCTCACGACGTTCCTGCACGCAGCCAGCCGGGGCACGCGGGAGTCTTCAAACGTTGCCTGAGAGGAGCTGGCACGGGGAAAAGATCTGCTGTGTGGCGAGACGTGCTGGGCTCTGTGATTAACGAAGGGTTCTGCTGATCAACGAGCTGGACGCGGTGATTAATTTTGGAGACGGATAGACCGGCGTTACCCGACTTCATCCCGACCGGGGCCGGAGCAAGTAGTTAATTCTGGCCTTGATAAATCCTGCCCCCGGCTATCTCGCAGCTCTGTGAGCGATGTTGTTTCTGTCCCACGGAAACAAAAAGAAAAGTTAAGTAATCTGGAGTGGCCTTAATCCTAAACAATCAATTTCAGTGCCTGCGGAGAGAACGATGAGGAGCAACTCGCACATTTTTCCCCCGTCACAGCGGAAGGGCGAAGCTCCGCGCTCGCTAGCTGGTGAAATACGAGGCTGAATCCCAGAGCCACGTGGCTCTCACTTCTTCCATCCTTTCAAGAGATTGGGACCGCAGGTAATTAACGGCGTGGAGCATCCTTAGTCACTGAGGTTCATGCTCTGACCCAAGGAAGCACCAAAGTCCAGGGAGCAGGGTGCTGAGGCACCAGATTTCAGCCCAGTGATGTGCTCCACAGCGCTGCTTTTGGCCTGAATGCACCACAGGCACTCGCTGTCACTGTCACTGTCACCATCACGGTCATTTCTTGCCACCAGAGCAGCAGCTTGAACCAAGAGGCAGCTGCTTTACCCCGGCGCAGGGACTCCTAGGGGTGGGTGCTTCGGGAAAGCAGCCCAGCTGTGCACCGTGCCACATCTCCACGCTCCCCTCAGCTCCCGTGGCATGAAGGAAGAGAACCAGGAATCCAACGAAGAGGAATTCATCATCTCCATAATAAACAAGCTCCCAGCCTCTTCTCCCCAGCCCCCGTTTCCAGTTGTGGATCTTGGTGCAACTCTTCTGCAGCTTTCCCTTCTTCTCTCCCCAAATATTGCTACAACAAGTGCTCTGCCCAGCTTTTGATCCCGGAGGATCCCACGGATTCCTTCACTCTTCCATTTTTATCCTGCTCCCCCCCTGGTGCAGACATTCTGTGCACCCTTTAGATCGCTTCTGAATCCTGAGCTTGTTTTCAGAGAGCTACAGACGGCAGCTCCGGGATTCTCCCCCCTCCTTCCCGAAGCAGTCAGTTAAATTAGGGGTTGTCAGCGCAGAAATTCATTTACCAATTCAGGCATTATTAGAATAAGACTTACTGAATTGTACCTAGAATCACATATGGCACTTAAAAAAAAAAACAGATGCTAAGTATTACTGCACTCTAATGCATTAGTAAGAAGAAAAAACCCACATTTTATTAATTTATAAAGCACGGAGATTCGAGGGATGTGCAGAGAGCTAAAAACAGCAGCAGCTGTGAGGATACACCTCTAGACAGCAAAATCAGAAGGAAGAGGAGTAAACTCCCATTTGTGTGCCCCACGTTTTTCCATGTGTTTTGAGGGTGCACAGACCCCTTGGCATTCCAGAAAAATGGAGCTGGTCTGGAGTAAAAACAGCTCTGTAGGGCCAGCAGCACTCGCCTGTTCTGGGCAGACCAGGGAGTTGGAGCAGCTACGGGATTAGAAAGACGAAGAAAATACTTCAGAGGGGCAGCTCTGCGAGGCAGAACAGAAGCAGAGCTCAATTGCTGCTTGTTTGAGCAGCAAAGGCTGAAGTTTACAGCCCTGGATGAAGAGAGCACAAGAAAAAAGGTGCTTTCCCTGAATTTAGCTCATACTGTGCTGCTTAAGAACCAGCTTTCTTTGAGCAGGACAGGGTGGGAAAAATATAGCCAGCCAAGGACTTCTGCGTGGCAAAGGAGCTCCCTAAGTTATCTTTTATTATTTTTTTTGGCAGTTTATTCCTCTCCTACAGAAGGAAGATCTCCCTGAAGGGCACTATTTCACCCCGGCGCATCAGAAGAGCATCGGAGGAAGCTTTCAGGAGCTCCCAGCTTCTTCCGAAAAGCAGGGACCAGCAGCAGTTTGCAGATCCACAGAAATATTTCTCAAACAGGGTGCAAATGAGACTCCCCCTTTACCTGCCAAGATTCCAGTTCAGGCCTTCTCGTTTCCCTTGTGCGAACAGCTGGCACAAGCAGCTAGCACAGCAGGAAGCACGATTCCTTAAGCTACTTTAAGTGTTAGTGACGCATACGTTCTAATCAAGAGTTGGCATCTTTAATGTTCTTTGTATTTATTTTAAGAAAGCGTTTTAGTTAATCTAAGCAAGAATATTCAAAAGCCACTGGGAGGAAAATACATTTTTTTTTTGTTTCTGTTAAAACTTTGCAGAAGAGACACCCAACGCTCTGCCAGCTCGCTCAGCAGCCACCGCGGAGTTGCGTGGCCCAGCAACACGGAGCGAGGAATTAACACAAAAAGCCCCAATTAAACCTAGGAAAGACAACTCCTGCCTTCCACGCCAAGGACACGCAACAGAAAACAGGTTTAGAAACTCCTGCGCGGCCGCGCCAAACAGTTCAAGGCGTTCCAGCCAAGCTTTGACCTACCTACGGGCTGCATAAAAGAACACAAGTACAAAAAGCAAGGGAGGTTTGCACAAAAATAAAATATTTGTAGTTCTCTTAAAATTACTGTACAAATAAATAAAGTTATCGTCCATTTAAATAAAAACCGTTTGGGAGAACTGGCAGCCTGCAAGGTTTGTGTCTCCTCCTTTCCTGATCCAGTCACTCCTCGCGAAAGAAATCAGTCGTTCGCCGTCTGCGAGGCCTCCAGACCGTGGTGGGACACAGCACCTACGAAAGAAAAATGCTGAAGCTGCAAAATAACACACTTGGCAAGAGCACTGAGCAGCCCACAGGAGCTTTTCAGGGCATTCTGTACGCCCTGGCTGTGCTACTCTTTTTCTGCACCTTGTCTGCAAGCCCGTTTCCCATTATGGGATCATAATAAAAAAGGAAAATCAGGGGAAAATGAAGATTAGTAGACCTGACGCCGCGCTGTTACCGCCTTTTTAGTTTGTTCTTGCAAATTCCTGTAGGACAAAGCACTTCAGGGCTGGCCTGCCAACTAGTGGCACTGCTGCTATCACAGCGTGCCAGCCCAGCCCCAGGACGGAGCCCCCAGAACTGCTGCTTGGGGACAAAACTGATGTTCCTGGCTAAGTAGAGTTGGGCTGTCCACGGAGATTTCAGCAAACGTTTGATGTAGCACCACTCGAGAAAGTATGAGACAAACAGGAGAAGACTGCAATTAGTAAAGAGGAAGACGTACGGCAGCTAACCTGGCCCAGGGGAAAACTGAAGTGGGTAATTTGGAAAACGGAGACACCAGAGCAGAGCTTTATCAAGATGGGCACTGGGAACAGGCTTGGTTAATTAAGTGTTTTCACTAATAACATCCGACGAGCAATTAGGAGCGCACCAAGGCTGAGGTGTGATGATTGCAAGAAATGTTGTGATGACAAGAAAGGATGAAGACAGTCAGGGTCGTTCACCTTGGAACTGACAGGAGAAGAGAGCGGGTAACAGAAAAGAGAAGGTCAGGGATCTGCAAACAGAAGCTTTTACTGTAACCCAGGGTGTTATTATTTTAAAAGACTCCAGTCAAGAAGGGCTTTAGGATACAAAGTAATTAGAAGAGGAATGAGCAACACAGGTGTGAAAGAGGAGAGGTGATTCTGGGATACATCAGGAGGAAGACTTCCAGGCTAGGTCATAAATACCAGTGCTTTACAGGGACCTAAGAGACTTTGTTGCTAAAATGCATGCAACAAACTCAACCCCAGGATGCCCCTGACAGCAGAAAATAGGAGCTGAAAATCCTGGAAACTCCCCTCTGTACGTCCATGTCTTTGCTCTTAACTGCTCAAAGACATAAAATCCAAGATGTTCTGTTGGTTTTCATACTGGGCATTCAAACCTCCATCCACATAGAGACTAGAGAGGTCATGAGAAGCTCACAAGGATTGGGAATTTTGTTAGTTTTTAAGAAAAATGGGCATGGAAGTGAGTCAGTGTTGTTGCAAGGCTGGATCAAGGACTTTGTGTTAACGAGACCGGGGCAGGAAAACATAAAAACCACCTAAACATACCCAGGGTGCACGCCTACAGCAATTTTGCCCACCCTTGGGTTTTATTTCGTTAGCAAAAACATTACAAAAGGGACAAACACAGCACAGGGAAGTGCTGGAGGGATGGCAGAAGCCTGCCCTCATTTACGGAAGCATTTGAGATTTCGGATAAAGGACAGGCAGATCGAGGAGCAGCACGGCCAACTCCCTTAACACACACTGCTAAAGATGCAGAGGTTTCTTTGTCAGAGGTAATTCAACCAAATTTCCCGAATATTTAATTTAACAAGGGGGTTCTGGCGCTAAATATTCAGAACTGCCCCCGGTCATTCAATTTAGAGGGCTTTGGCCAGCAGGTCAGCAAATAAAAGCCCCGTGAACCCACACGGGGCCAGGAGGAGCCTGGCACAGACACCAACCTGAGCGCCCTTGGCCTAGGAGAGCGAGCGCTGGCGCTTCTTGCCGTAGGAGATTTGCCTGATGCGGGCTTCCAGCTGGAAGGCATCCAGCCTCTCCTTGGGGTTAAAAGCCAGCATGTCACGCAGGAGCTCGCAGAGATCGGCTGGCATGGCCCTCTTGTTCTTCAGAGGGATTTGCAGCTTCATGTTGGGGTTCTCCAGCAGCGCCTCGCCCAGAGGAATAAGCTCCTTGCCTTGGCAGATGTAAGTTCCTGCACACGGGGTAGAAGGAGTCAGCTTAAACAAGGGGAAAATCGACAGAAAAGGCCGTCACGCACAGCAGGGAGAGGCGATCTGGAGGGCAAAACACCTGAAAGATCACCAGGAGGAGCACTGCTTAGGAGGCCAAGTTAAATACTGAAGGGAACCTCCCCCATCTGATCATGGTTTGCTTCAACAGCAGGCCTGGAAGCTCTCGAGGGGGGAAGGAAGGGACTGAGCTCGGCTCGGGTGACTTGAAAGAGTTAAACACAAGCCCTGTTTGCTCAGCAAGTCAAACAATTTCCAATTAAAATGACAGCACACGCCGCTCGCCAACTTCTCCTCGGCGAGATTAAGGCAGGGAAATGTAAATTTACTCCCGGTCATCTAAATAATTTCACCGCTTGTTGAAAAATGATTAACCGGCTTCCCAAACAGACAGCGAAAACAGCTTCAGCTGCTCTGCCCCTGCACCCGGCGAAGAATAAATGTTTCAAAGGCAGTGACCTGTCTGCGTGGGGAAAAGGTTGGCCACGCAAACTCCTTATCTCGAGGTGGCGGGCGGCTATTTTAATGGAATCTGGTCGTGCTTTGCTCTCAGCTGCAACCGTTTGCTTGCTTTTCTAGGCAGGAACTAAAACATTTATCAGCGTTTGGCATTTTGAAGAGAAATAAATAATACAATTAGAACCAAGCCTACCTTAAAGAAAAAAAATTAAAGGGGTAGTGCAAAAGCTTATCAAAGTCCCTGTGTAGAAATCCCTTTTAAGTTAAAGGTTTAAACGTTTAGGGGACGGACAGGTGCTCTGTGATCTCAGAGCCGGGGTAGATGCCTGCAATTATTCTGCTAATCTGCATGACCGGCATTCTCTGCTCTCGAGATGGATTTTCCCACTGTAATATGCTGTTCTGAAATCGTTGAGCACGATTTAGTGTGTGTATGTGGGGGGTTTGGAGGAAGGGAGTGGACAGAGCAGGCCATCGGGAGAGTCAGCCCTCAGAGTTTGCATCTCTACACGAAGAAATTTGGCCAGGGAGCAGCGAAGCTGATCTAAACATTCTTGCCAAATTTATAGCTTGGCTCCTTGGAGCATCCTTCCAGTGCTCCCATCCCCTGGACGTGCCAAGTCAAGGATAGAAGCAAAATTCCTAAAAGCAGTTCCAGGCAGGGCAGGTTTGGGTTTTGGGAGCACTAAAAGCACTCCAGAGCAGATGGAAATCTACAGATAACGGAATCCTCCACCAAGACAGACGCCTCACCAAGAGCTTTCTGTCTTCAAACTCCCCGGTGGCCACCAGGGCCGATCCCAGTCTGAGCAGAGTTCCTTGGGGGAAGGAAAGCCTGGCAGCAAAGAAGCCAAAAGCGATCTTTCTCAAGACCTTTAAACCCCACAAAGTATTTTGGGGATAAAAAAAACAAAAGCCACACACATTCACTGGCAGAAGAACCATCTCCTGAACGTAATAATTTGTAGATGTAAGAAGTGCTCCTTCTGCCTTAGTGCTATGTTTTCAGGTTCTGGAAACCCTACAGGAACAGCATACAAATTAAGAGGAATTTGTGCTGGAGAGAAGGGATTTTGAACCACACTTTTGGGGAAAAAAGCACCCAATCCTCACCGAGCAGCTCCTTCTCAGTGTCCCCGTCCCGGAAGGTGATCCTCTCGGCCATCGCCCAGAAGATGATCCCGAGGGCAAAGATGTCAGCCTTGGCCGTGTAGTGCCCTTCCCAGACTTCTGGAGCCATGTAGAAGTTGGACCCGCAGGCAGAGGAGAAGCGGTGCTGGTTGACGTTCCCCTTCCCCTGGCACACCTTGCTGAGGCCGAAATCTGCCACCTGCGGAGAGGAAGATGAGAAGGAAAAAAATCAGCTCTGGGCAGACACCAAATTCCCGAGGATATTTATGAGCAGCAGCCTGATAAATTCCAATCTAGGGAGAGGGAACCCAATATCTGCCTGCTGGTTGCGTGCAGTTCATTCTGCCCAAAAATGACGGGGCACAAAGGAACCTGGAGGGACAGCTGAGCTAGGAGAGGCTCTCACTGCCCCGCGGGGAGCACACCGAAGCTCTGGCCTCGCTGTTATTGCCCCGGGATGAAGAGGGCATTGATTTAAATGCCCCCCCCGGTGGCTCTCCAGGTCCAAGTACAGATATCATTGATCCAAGAGGCCAAGATATGAATTATCTGCGAGGCACTGAGCTGTAAAATTGCGTCCAGCCATGGAAACTCTTGGCACTGCAAGTTGAGGCTCCCAGCTTTGCAGCTGCTTCTCAGGGCAACGTAGCAGTTTCATTCTGATGCTCCCAGAAACACAGCTGGCTCACCTTTACCTCAATCGGGCACCACCTCGCACGAAGCCCAAGCATTCCCCAGCTCCCCTTAAGCTGAGAACTGTGTGCTTGAGGCGGTGATAGTGGAAGTGTCAGCTGTTGTAACAGGACTGTGTGTTCTTAAGGTTTAAGGGATGAGAAAACATCGCTTTGGCTGTGGCTGATGTCTCTGATTGTCTAGCACACAGAAGCTCGACGCCCCTGAGCTGCAGCTGTCTGCAGGATGAAGAGGGGATGAAGGACTTGAGAGATACAAACCCTCGTGACCAGCGCTTCCTTCCAAAGCTCTTAAAACCCAGCCCACATCAGATGTTCTGGACACCCTTATCACGAGCTACAAGCAGAGCTTATCACAAAACTTACCAGCAGACCGCTCTCAAAGAGAACTTGTGGCCGCCAAGCTCGCCAGGGCAGAGTTTTCACCCCCTTACCTTCACTATGGGGCTGCCACGCTTGTGGGAGATCAAAATATTGTCGGCCTTCAGGTCCCTGTGCACGATCTGGTTCCTGTGGAGGAAGGCCACGGCGCTGCTGAGCTGCCGCATGAAGCTGTGGTTGAGCTGGGCGTCGGGGCCGCGCGACAGGAGGTACTCGTTCATGTTGCCCCCGTCGCAGAACTCCATGACGAACCAGAGGAAGCAGGCAGCTTTGGGATCCATGCACCTCCGGCCCTTCAGGCAGGTCTCGATCAGCAGCAGGTGGCTGTCGGATTTCCTGAAGCGGTGGCCGAGGGGTTGGAAGGCCCGGCCGTTCTGCAGGACGCACTCCTCCAGCTGGATGACGTTTTCGTGTTGCCTCTGGATGCTCTGCAGGGCCCAGAATTCCTGCAAAGCCAGCTCCACGTTCTCGGGCACGTTGCAGTGCATCCTTTTCACGGCCACTTTGCTTCTGGTCTTGTTGAGGACGGCCTCGTAGACCACCCCGTAGCTCCCCCGGCCCACTTCTCGGACGATGCTGTACTTGGCTTCCGTCGCCATCCCCCCGCTTCGGCCTGGGAAATCAGGGGAAAACACCCGGAGTCATGACAAGCCTCAGCAAAACCCTGGAAAAAAAAAAAAAAAGAAAAATAAAGATTAAAAAACCTCAAAACCTTGCGGCTCGCCAACTGCAGAGTGCGAATCCTTCCAGGTACATCATTATGGGATGCAGCTGCACGAGGAGGGCTAGAGCAGGGCCCTGAGAGGCAGCCCATATCCATGGTAACTGGGAGGTGTTGTGGGGTACAGCCCTGCCCGCACAGCGGGGCGCAGCTCCGGCATCGATTTCCCAAAGCAGTTTGTGAAAAAGAAGCAGGGCCGGGAGGGCACGTTCGCCGAGTGGGGCAGGAAAGGGAGGAGGAGACCTGCTGGGGAGCAAGGCGAGCTCGCTTGAGCAGAATTGACTTTTAAAGGAGAGAAGTGAGGCAGAAAGGCTGCTTTGGCACGAGTCCTCGCTGCCTGATTTCCCCCCGTGTGATGAAACATCTCCTGCCCTTTGCCAGCCGGTTCCCTACCTGTCATGATCTGCTCCCAGATCCCAAAACCCTTCACGTTTCCACCTTTTTAGCTCCTCTCGCATCCCACAGCTCCCTCCCCATGCACCTGCACAGCTCAAACCCACCCCAGCTCCCTCCGTACCCACGCTCCTTCCCCAAAACTTCTGTTTTCTCACCCAATTCCCCACACCCCCTGCTCAACACCCAGCCAAACCCAGACCTTATCCCCAGACCCCCCTCACAGACCAATAGCAGCCCCAACTCCATGGGCACCAGCCCCGCTCCCTCCCCACCCCAGGCCCCTCACAGCCCCTAATTCTTCCCCTCAGGCCCTCCCTCACCTCAGGGCTCCCCCAGGCCCTTCCCCCTTCAGCCCTTTCCCTCCTCAGGGCCCCTCAAACCCTCCCCCATCAGCCCCCTTCCCCTCCCCAGCCCCTGCTTCTCCCCCCAGCCCCCTCACAGCCCCTAATTCAGCCCTCAGGGCCCTTCCTCTCCTCACACCCCCTTAGGCCCTCCCCCACCCCAGGGCTCCCCCGGGCCCTTCCCCCTTCAGCCCTTTGCCCTCCTTAGGGCCCTTTCCTCCTCAGGCCCCCTCAAACCCTCCCCCCCAGCCCCTGCTTCTCCCCCCAGGCCCCCTCACAGCCCCTGTTATTCCCCTCAGGGCCCTTCCCCTCCTCAGCCCCCCTCAGGCCCTCCCCCACCTCAGGACTCCCCCAGGCCCTTCCCCCTTCAACCCTTTGCCCACCTCAGACCCCCCCCCTCAAGCCCCTTCCCCTCCCCAGCCCCTGCTTCTCTCCCCAAACCCCCTCACAGCCCCTAATTCTCCCCTCAGGGCCCTCCCCCACCTCAGGGCTCCCCCAGACCCTTCCCCCTTCAGCCCTCTGCCCACCTCAGACCGCCCCTCATCCCCTTTAGTCCCCCTCAACCCCCTTAGTCCCCCTCAAGTCCCCTCAGGGCCCTTCTCCCCCCTCAGGGCCCCTCAGGCCCCCCCGCCCCTCCCCCCCTCACCTCACGGCTCCGCTCGCGCCCGGCCCCGCCGCCGCCGTCGCAATTCCCGCCGCCGTCCCTTAGCCCCGCCCCCCGGCCGCCCTCCGGCCAATCAGCAAGGAGAAGGCGCCCTCCCGCCAATCACGAGCCGGCGCGGCCGCCCGCCGCGACCAATCGGTGAGCGGCTCGCTCTCCCTGGATCAAAAAAGGCCGGGCGGGGAGATACGCGCATGCGTGGTGGAGGGGAGGTGGGGAAGGACTACAAATCCCGTCATGCTCTGCGGTAAGGAACGGGTGCCTGCTAGGGACAAAATGCTGCAAAACGCGTGGGGAGAGAGAGGAGGGGGCTATGGGGTTGAGTTTTGGGGGTGCCCAAAGGGACCCGGCCCCCCAGCACCCCAAAAATCAGGAAGTTGAAAAATAAAACATCAAAAAGAGGGGAAAGGGGCAGCGTGCCCACTGCTGAGCATCCTTTTGGGGGGGGACACTGCTTTTGGGGACCCCCTGATGGAGCCAATTTTGGGGAACCCAGTGGTGGAGTCACATTTTGGGGAACCCACTGATGGAGTTGCTTTTTGGGGGAACCCCACTGATGGAGCCAATTTTTGGGGACCCCACTGATGGAGTTACATTTTGGGAACCCCACTGATGGAGCCAATTTTGGGGACCCCACTGATGGAGCCAATTTTGGGGACCCCACTGATGGAGTCACATTTGGGGGACCCCACTGATGGCACCACATTTTGAGGACCCCACTGATGGAGCCAATTTTTGGGGAACCCACTGCTGGAGTCACATTTGGGGGACCCCACTGACGGAGTCATTTTGGGGGGGACCCCACTGATGGCACCACATTTTGGGGACCCCACCAACAGAGCCAATTTTGGGGGACCCCTAATGGAGTCACATTTAAGGAACCCCACTGATGGAGCTGCTTTTTGGGGGACCCCACTGGTGAAGTTACATTTTGGGGATTCCACTGATGGCACCACATTTTGGGGACCCCACCATCAGAGCCAATTTCTGGGGACCCCACTGATGGAGTCATTTTTGGGGGGACCCCACTGATGGCACCACATTTAGGGCACCCCACACATGGAGTCACTTTTTGGGGCCCCCCAGCACCCCACCAGCCAACCTTCCCCTCCGCCATTCGGGATGAGGGCAGGCTGTGCTGACCCCATCCCTTATCCCATCTACAGCACCTTTTTGTGGTAAAAAACTCACTTTTTGGGTGCTTTTACACATTTCTCATCCTCCCCGGTGTCACAGCAAGCGGAGGGAAACCCCCGAACCCATGAGGGGTTCAGCAGGCCGTGGGGCTGTGGGGTTTGGCCTCAAACCCCACAACATGGTGTGCTCACGGGAACGAGCTCCTCCCCCCCGCAAATCCCACAAAACCTCCTTCAAAATAAGTAAATAAATGAAAATTTAGTAAAACGGGAGTGGGATCACCGAGCTCCGGGCCTAAATAGGGCAGCTCGGACCCTATTAAGAGGCGCTGCACATCCCGGTGACTCAGAGCCTTGACGTGCGAAGGCGGCGGTGATGTGGCAGTTTTTGCTCTTGGAAAGCACAATGATGTGACAGGATTTGGGATTTTTTTTTTGGTATTTTAGGGCCAGGCCCCTCAGGAAGGTGCTGGGAGGTGCCAGGGGGAGCGCTGGGTGTGGGGTGGGACCAGAGGTTTTGTGGATCCCAAGTGGAGAAATCCCTTTTGGGTGGTTTTCTTTCTTGACTGGAAAACCCGTTTCATTAAAGTTTAGGGTTTTCTTATCCAGACTGAGCCCCGGTGGAGGGATTTGGGGTTGTGGCAGTTGTCTGGAGCTGCCCTCTGCTCTCACGTGGTGTTGTCTGCACCTCGAAATCACGATCCTGGCCCCAAATCCTGATCCTGACCCTAAATCCCAAAGCTGTCCCCAAATCCTGATCCTGCCCTCAAATCCTGATCCTGCCCTGAAACCCCAGTCCTGACCTCAAAACCCAATTCTGCCCCCAAATCCCAATTCTGCCCCAAAATCCTGATCCTGCTCCAAAATCCTAACCCTGCTCTGAAATCCTAATTCTGACCACAAATCCCAATCCTGTCCCAAAATCCTGATCCTGTCCCCAAATCCCGATCCTGCCCCAAAATCATGAAAATACCCCAAAATCCTGATCCTGCCCCCAAATCCTGATCCTGCCCTCAAACCCCAGTCCTGCCCCCAAACCCCAGTCCTGCCCCAAAATCCCAATCCTGCTCTAAAATCCTGATCCTGCCCCAAAAAGCCATCCTGCTCCTAAACCCTGCCCCTGCCCTGAAACCCAGATCCTGACCCCAAATCCCAATCCTGCCCCCAAATCCTGACCCTGCCCTGAAACCCCAACAGCGCCCCAATGGTGGAGCAGAAACCCAATAATTTGGGGCTGTTTGGGTGGGTTTTGGACCCCAAAAGCATTTCCATGTGTATTTAGGACCATGGCCCCTACACCCACCACAGCACCTCCCCAAAATTTCCCCTACAAATCTCTCTCCCTGCCCTGTCACACTGGTTTGCCTAAATTTAGGAGCTTTTTCCCCAAAAAGCGCTGTGGGGTGGTTTGGGGGATAGGTAGATGTGGGATTAGGGCAGAGCCCAGGGGGATTGGGGTGGGTGCAGTGGGAAGGGTCATGGTGGTGACACGGGGCGACCCCAAAGCACCCACCTGGAAGGGAGCTGTCCCCCCGTCCCCATCACAGCCCCATTTTGGAGCAGGATTTTGGGGCAGGGTTGAGATTTTGGGGCAGGATCAGGATTTGGGGGCAGGATTAGGATTTGGGGGCAGGATTGGGATTCGGGTTAGGATTGGGATTTGGGGGCAGGATCGGGATTTGGAAGCAGGATTGGGATTTGGGGGCAGGACTAGGATTTGGGGGCAGGAATAGGATTCGGGGTCAGGATTGGGATTTGGGGGCAGCATCGGGATTTGGGGTCAGGATCAGGATTTGGGGGAAGGATTAGGATTTTGGGGCAGGAATAGGATTTGGGGTCAGGATTGGGATTTGGGGGCAGCATCGGGATTTGGGGGAAGGACTAGGATTTGGGAGTAGGACTGGGATTTGGGAGCAGGATTGGGATTTGGGGGCAGGATCATGTTTAGGGGTCAGGATCAGGATTTGGGGGAAGGACTAGGATTTGGGGTCAGGATTAGGATTTGGGGTCAGGATTGGGATTTGGGGACAGGACTAGGATTTGGGGGAAGGATTGGGATTTGGGGTCAGGACTAGGATTTGTGGGCAGAATCAGACTTTCTGGGCAGGGTCAGGATTTGGGGGCAGGACTGGGATTTGGGGGCAGGATTAGGATTTGGGACCAGGATTAAGATTTTGGAGCGATTTTTGGAGCTCCTGTGCATGGCCCCCGCCGTGGTTAAGGGGTTTTGACAACAAGGGGGTTATGGGGGGGATGCATGGGGTCAGGATCGGGTCCTCGGGGCCGTTTGAGTCCCGGTTGGGTGGAAAGGGGAACGGTGCCGGTCCCTATGGGGTCTGGAGAGCCTTCATCGTGCTCATCCTCACCCCACTGGGTTTATTTTGGAGCCCCCCTTGACCCCAAAATGTCACTGCCGGGGGTAAGTTGGCAGCAGGGGAGCGGGGCAATGAAGTCCCCAAATCCCAGTCCTGACCCCAAACCCTAATCCTTCCCCCTTGAAATCCTGATCCTGCCCCCAAATCCCGATCCTGCCCCTAAATCCTTCCCCAAAACCCTGATCCTGCCCCCAACTCCCCATCCTACCCCCAAACCCTCATCCTGCCCTGAAACCCCGATCCTGCCCCCAAATCCCAGTCCTGATCCCATATCCCAATCCTGCCCCCAAAATCCTGATCCTGCCCCTAAACCTGATCCTGCCCCCAAATCCCAATCCTGCCCCCATATCCCAATCCTGCCCCTAAATCCTGATCCTGCCCCTAAATCCTTCCCCAAAACTCTGATCCTGCCCCCAACTCCCCATCCTACCCCCAAATCCTCATCCCGCCCTGAAACCCCAATCCTGACCCCAAAACCCAATCCCGACCCCAAATCCCAATCCTGACCCCAAATCCCAATCTCAAACCCCAATCTCTCAACCCCTCCCCGTGTCCCCTTCGTGCCAGACCCCACCAGCTTCGTGTCCCCCTTACAAAAAGGATCGCTGCCTTTTGGGGTCCTGCCTGGTCCGCTCTTCGCCCCAAGCGACCCCAAAAGATGGGAAACCACAAAAATCCTCTCCTTATTCTCTAAAAGGGGTGAATCCTCCCCAAATCCCAACCCTTTCTTATGGGGTTTCAGGTGCTGGACTTCGCTCCTGCCTGGTGCGCTGCCCCCAGCTGCCAATCATCCCGGGTTAATTACCGGGACCTCAATTATCCCCTCCCGGTTAATTACTGGGACCTCAGACAACGTCACACGACCTGCGGAAAACCGACGTGCCCCTAATGGCAAACCCCAAAAAAATAAAAAATAAAAAAATCACCTTTTTTGTCCTTTTTTCCCCAACTCCAGCCCGGGAATTGCATCACCCTGGGGCAGCACCACCACTTTATGGGGGATTTGTATAGATTTTGGGGGATTTTTATAGGTTTTTGGGGATTTTTATAGATTTTTGGGGGGATTTTTATAGACTTTTGGGGATTTTTATAGATTTTTTAGGGTTGTGATGCCCATGGGGCCGAGGATGTGCAACATGCTCGCCCTTTTGGAGCCGTCTGGGTCTGACCTCCAGCCCTTCCCGGGATGTTGTTTTGGGGGATTTCCGAGCCACGGTGCTGCAGATTTTGGGATTGGGACGTGGGGCAGCGAGGGATGCTCGGGGTGATGAAGGATTTTTGGGGTGGAGAAGGATTTTTGGGGTGGTGAAGGATATTTGGGGTGGAGAAGGGTATTTGGGGTGATGAAGGATTTTTGGGGTGATGAAGGATATTTGGGGTGATGAAGGATATTTGGGGTGACGAAGGATCCTTTGGGATGTCACCTGGGGTGCAATTTGGGGCGCTGCTGATTTGGGTGGGAAAGGTCCGGAGCTGGCAGCGCGGGGACTGGCATTATTTGGGAAGGACCTGATCCTGCCCTGAAACCCTGATCCTGACCTCAAAACCCAATCCTGCCCCCAAATCCCAATTCTGCCCCAAAATCCCGATCCTGCTCCAAAATCCTAACCCTGCTCTGAAATCCGAATTCTGACCACAAATCCCAATCCTGTCCCAAAATCCTGATCCTGCCCCAAAATCCCAATTGTGCCCCCAAATCCTGACCCTGCCCCAAAATCCCGACTCTGCCCTGAAATTCAGATCCTGACCCCAAATCCTAATCCTGTCCCCAAATCCTGATCCTGCCCCCAAATCCCACCCTGCCCCCAAATACTGATCCTGCCCTGAAACCACGATCCTGTCCCCAAATCCCAATCCTGCCCCAAAATCATGAAAATACCCCAAAATCCTGATCCTGCCCCCAAAACCTGATCCTGCCCTCAAACCCCAGTCCTGCCCCCAAACCCCAGTCCTGCCCCAAAATCCCAAACCTGCTCTAAAATCCTGATCCTGCCCTGAAGCCCAGATCTTGACCCCAAAAACCCAATCCTGACCCCAAATCCCGACCCTGCCCTGCGTGCGCCCCCGGGGCTCGGCCCTATTCTCAGCCCTATTTTCGGGTAGGGCCGGGGGTCCTGTTCCTTCCCAGCGCCTCCCAGTTAAAAGGATTTTTTTTAATTTTCCCCCGCCGAGCCAGGGACCCCCCCCCCACGACCGGATCCTGCCCCCAAATCCCGGTCCTGATCCCATATCCCAATCCTGCCCCCCAAATCCTGATCTTGCCCCCAAATCCCAATCCTGCCCTTAAATCCTGCCTCGAAACCCCGATCCTGCCCCCAAATCCCGGTCCTGATCCCATATCCCAATCCTGCCCCCAAAATCCTGATCCTCTGTTTTGGGGTTCGGGGGGAGCCCCCTCCCCAGCCTGGGGCTGCACCGTGAAAGTTTATAGGGTCCTTGGTGGAAACGAAGCATTTTTAACCCATTCTGCCCCAAATGAGGTGGGGGGACGGAGGTGGGTGCCCCCCAGTCCCCAGGGTGCTGGATTTGGGGAGCTGGGCGCCCCTATAACACCCCCTTGGGCATCCCAAATCCAACCCCAACCCCAACCCCATAACCCCCCCATCCTCCTGGCCCACGGGGTGCTGGGGGACACCACGCTGGGGTTCAGGCCGCCGGCCCCAAATCCAGCCCCTCTCTGCGGGTTTTTTTTATAGGGTGGTGCCCCCTTTTTACCCCCCAATCCCCTCCTGGGTGGCGATTTAGGGGATTCTACCACGCACAACCCCAAAAAAAACCAAAATCCCACGACACCTCGCCGGGACGACGAGGGCTTTGTCGGATGGGGACAGCCAAGTCCCCAAAAAGGGGGTTGGGGGGGTGGGGGGGGGGGGGGACCCAAATCCTATTCCCCAGCCCCCGGGGGTGGGCTCAGCAGCGCACGTGTTCGGGGAGGGAGGTTATAGGGCCGGGTGTGCACACACCGTTATAAATACCACGGTGCCACCAGCACCGGAGGACTCACAGAGCAGAGGAGCCGGCGGCTGACAGCACACCCGCAGGTAGGAGATCTCCTTCCCTTCCCATCCTCTTGTGGGGTTGGAATTTTTCTTCGTTTTCTTGGTTTTGGGGGTTTTGGGGATTTTTTTTGCAGTCCGCCTTTCGGTTTTCGGGATGCGTTCGGGCGACGTTCCCCTCTCTCCCCGCCGAGGCTTAAAGAGGGATGTCTGCCCCGAAACAGGGAAATCTCTCGGCTTGCACGTGCCAAAAAAAAAAACAAAATAAAATAAAATAAAGTTTCACCTGCCCCCAAATCGCCCCTTTTTGGACCCAAACCGCCGAGGGATGCAACAGGAGCCCGGCGCGAAGCCGCGGGCGCGGCAGGTGAGAGGCGAAGGCTTTTTGGGGCTGGCCGGCTGGATTGAACCCCAAATCCCCCCCCGTGTCTTGGTGCCTCCGTCCCCGACGGCCTGCGGGGAGAAGCTGCGGAGCCTCCACACCGCAAATTTCCCCTCCTGGTGCCTCTGCCCACCCCCTTTTTTTTTTTTATTTTTATTTTTTTTTAAATATCCAGGACAAAAAGGGGAAGGGAACTTCGCAACTTGGGCACCGCGGGATGCGCAGGGGGACGCCCGGCTCCGCGGGCACCTTTCCCTTTCTCGACAGAGCACAAAAGGGAAAAAAACGTGTATTTATGGTTTTTTTTGTTCCTTTTCTCTATTTTTTTTTCCCTTTTTTTTTTCTCTATTTTTCTTTCTCAGCCCCCCCCCCCCCCCCCGGCGAACGGCTGAGGGGCTGGACAAGGGGGGGAGAAATTCTCTCCCTCTGAGCTCCCGCTGCCCCATCTGCGCCCATCGCCTCGCCGCGGTCTGTGCAATTTGGGCCAATTATGGCCAATTACCTGATGGAGGGGCTCAACAAAAGGACGAGCTCTCCGTTTTTTTCCGCCGAGCTCCGAGGAAGCAGGGGAGGGGGGCTGCAGCCTCAAATCCCCCCCCTCCCCAAATCCCCCCAGCATCTTCCCCGAGCCCCCAACCCCTTCGCCGCTCGCCCGGCCGCCGGCACAAAGGTTTCGGTCGCTCCCCTTGGCTTCTTTTTCCTTTTTATTTTATTTTCTTTATTATTTTTTTTTTTCCTGATGGCAACTTTGCATTTTTTTTTTAATGGAGGGGAAGCGTTTTAGCTGGTGCCGGTGGGGGACACTGTTGGACAAGACTCGGCTGGAGGCAGCCGGACCCTTTCCATGCGGCTCCAGCCCGCTCACATCTCCCTGCCCGCTGGGTCAGGCCTTGCTTTGGGCTGAAAGAGTGGGGATTAGGAGAAAATACACCAAAAAAAATATAAAGATTAGGGTCGGCTCCAGGCTTGGAGCTTGTCCCCATCCAGCAGGACTGATCCTGACCCCAAAGCATCCCCGCGTTTACACCTCCGGGTGCGTCGGCGATGCTGGGACCAGCGTTAGGATTCCCCCGGGGATGGAGGGACGCAGCATCCCCCCGAGCAGCCCCATTTCGGCTGCTTTTCAGCCCAAAAGCTCCTCGCCGCCCGTCTTGCACCTGCTTCCCAATTTTCCTCCTCTCCTCGCGGGTTATCGATGTCCCACCAGCTCCGTCCCGTCCTCTGGCCCCAAAATTAACCCCTCCAAACCTCTGCGCCTCCCTCGCCCTCCCACCCGGGGCCATAAATAAGAGCCGGCCGCCTTGATGGATAGCCAGACCCTGCTGTTATCAGGACCGCAGGCTGCTTTTCCAGCAAATCTCCCCTTTTTCTTTTTTTCTTTCTTTTTTTTTTTTTTTAAACCAATATTAATGAGAAGTCAACCACGGGCGAGGAGCCCCCGGGGCTGCCGGAGCAGCGGGGCTCACCGCGACGTTTTTCGGGGGATGCCGCGTCCCTCCAGCCCCCCCAAAAACCATCCAGGCACAATTTGGGTGCGCCCAGGAGCACTTCCCGTGGGCTGGATGCCTTTTGGGGTTTGGCTGAGCACCGGTGCGTGGTAGAGAGGGTTTATTTTCTTCATTTTCTTATTTTTCTTTATTTTTGGGGGCTCGCAGCGTGCCCACCCCGTAGCATCTTTCCATTTAGCAGCCGGGCTGTAACCCCTGAGCCTGCCCCGGCCGTGGTGCCCCGGTCAGATGTCCCCTCCTGGGGTCACCCGGACACCCCCTTTGGGGACGTGGATGGGGTTTGCAGCCCCGCTACGGGGCCGAGAGCTTTTCGGGGGATGAGGGAGGGCTCGCCCTCTCCCGGGAGCATCCTGCCAATCCTCTGACTCACGCCGGCAGCCAGTTTTAATGAGCCTGGGCGAAGATTAAGCCTTAATTCCTGCTCCTTATCAGCTTTCCCTCCGGCAAACGCCAAGCGGCGGCTCGGCGAGGCTCTGTGTCACCCAGCTGGAAGGTGACCGTGACACCGGGCGGCGCGCGCCCCGCTCCTGTTGCAAGATGTCCCCAGCTCGGTGGGAAATAAATGGGAACGAGCCCTGAGCCCTGCCCAGCCTGCAAAGGCAAAGCAAGCCCATCCTCAAAACCCCACAAAGTGCCCCAAAATGGCAAAGGGGGATGGGCTGCGAAGCCCCCGCTGCCACCACCGAGGTTTTCCTCGCCTGCGAGCATCCCACGCCGGGGCGAAGCCGCCGGGCACGTGGGTCTTGGACCCCGTCAGAAATTTGTGAAAAGCTGGGAAATCATTTTTTTTTTGAGGACCAGAAGCCTGTGGGGACACATGGGGTGAAATCATCCTGATCCGGGAGGAAAATGTTTGCTGCTCGCCCACGGCCACGTCACTTCGCCACCACGTGCCACCGATGCCCACATCGGTGCGCATCGGGACCTCCCGGGATAGGGACGGGGGGGTCAACACCCAAAATGCCCCCTCGGAAATGGTTGGGGAGGGGGAAATGGAATAGGGAAAGGCAGGCGGGGGGCTCCCCTTCACCCAGCCCCAGCGGTGTCCTGCTCGGGGACAGCCCCGACGTGCCTCCCCACCACGTCCCGGCGCTAAAATAAGCCCTGACATGGGATAGCCTGGGGAAAACGAAGCTGGGCGGGGGGGGAAAGGAGAGGATCATTTCCCCTAAAAAAAAAAAAATAAAATAAATAAATCATTTTGGGGAGGGCTGAGCGTTGTTCCTTACCCCTTTAGGAGGTGCCGGGGCTGACGGGGTTTTGTCTCCTCCGGCCGCAGCCGCTGCTGCTTTTTGGCACCATGAGGGCCGTGCTCTGGGACCTGCTGCTGCTCTGCCTCTTCGCCCGGGCACGGGGGGACTGCCGGGGGGACTGCCTGCGCTGCGACCGCCACCTCTACAGGGACAGCTTCGACGTCCTCGTAAGTGCCCCCCGTACCGGGTTGGGGGTTTGGGGTCCTTGGGAAAGGCGCCGGGTTCGTGGGGTGGGTGGGAAGGATGAGCCATGAGGGGGGTGGTGGTGTTGGCCCTTCCCCGTGGGCACCCCAAAATGCTGTGGCCATGCCTAAGGGTTGTTCTTAAATGGTCCCAAGGGAAGGGGCAGCTCGGAAAAGTGCTGGCCCCAAAGCTCTGATGGCCATGGGGAGGTTTGGGGAGGGTCCAAAACCCCCCTCATCCCCAGCTTTCCTGCCCTAATGGCTCACGACATCGCCACCACGCACCCTGCCAGAGCCACCAGCACCCAAAAAGCCCCCAAAAGCCATCCACAGGGGCTGTCGAGCCCGGGGGAGACGCGGTGAGGGCGAAAATATCACGCTGCAAAGGGATGAATCAGCCCGTCCCTGCCCGTGATGCTTCCCTTTCCCCTCCGCTGAGCCGTGGCCGGGCTCTGGCCGGGAGATTTTGGCTTCCCTCCCCGTTCCCCCTCCGCCCACGGGGAAGCATCGGCCGCCTCCTCGCTGCCGCTCTCCTCTCCGCACCGATAAACCACGGGGGAAGCCCCCAAAGGTGGGAAATGGACCCCAAAAAAGCAGGGACCTGGGGCTCGGTGGAGATGCCGCAGCCACCCCATTGCTCAGTCCCGGTAGAGGCAAGATTTGGGGTGTGATTGCACTGATTTGGGTCCAGAATGTTGTTTTGTGGTTGGAAAGGGGCTCTCCCCTCCTGCTCTGTCTTCCCTGGTGCTGGGGATCAGTGGGATGGGGGGGAAATGGGGTGGTTTGGGACATCTTGGGGACAATGAGGGGACATAGGGGACAATAAGGAGACACGAGGGCTATTTTGGGGTCACCTCAGATACACCTTCAGGCCACCTTGGAGACATCTCGAGGTCACCAGGGACTCCTTGAAGATGTCTTGGGGCCACCTTGGGGCCACCAGGGACACTTTGGGGCCACCAGGGCCACTTGGGGTCTACCAGAGCCACCTGGGGACCACCCTAGGGACACCCTGGGGACACGAGGTCCATCTCAGGGCCACCACGGCCACCTCGGATACACCTCAAGGCCACCTCAGAGACTCCTTGAAGATGTCTTGGGGCCACTTTGGGGACATGGGGGCCACTTTGGGGCAGGGCAGCTGGTGGAACTGGCCTTCAGGATGCCACCTAGGGATGTGCGAACCCACAGTGACACCGTAAATGCCAACCCAAGGTGGGAGGCAGCCTCCCCAGCTATTTTTTTGCCTCTGGACACGGAGGAGCATCGGTCAGCGCTGGCTTGGAGGACTTCCAAAACACCAGGAGGTGGCAGAAGCCGTTTCCACGTGAATTAAGGCAGCAGCACGAGGGCTGAGGACCCCAAAGTGACCACGGGGCTGCGTTGTGGATGGATGGTGGGACACCGATGACCTCCAGCTGGACGTCCTGGGTGATTCCTCTCCAAGCCTATCAGCTGGAGCTGCTGTCTGCATGCAACGTCCTTCATCCTTCGTCCCCATCTGGGGCACGGTCGGGACGCCGAGCATCGGCAGGAGGCGGTGACAAAGGTCTGGAGATCCCAGGGGCAGGACCTCGTGTTGGCCCAGGACACCCACACAAGGACTGCTGCGGGTGAACGAGACCCAAAGGCACTTTGGGACAATTATTTTTCCTTTTTTTTCTCTTTATCCAAAGACATGGAAATTGCGAGTTGCTGCAGAGCCACGTGCTTGAGCTCCACGTGGGACACCACTTGGGGACCTGTGGCACTTCCCACCCGGCAAAGTCAACGATCCCATGGCAAAGAGCGGTTCTGCAAGGGTTTTGGCCTTGCAGATGACCATTTCTGAAAGCTTTGAGACGCACGCGACCACGTTTCAGCCAGAGGTCCCCTCGTGTTGGTGTTTAGCATTTGGAAGAGCCCGCCACGAAGCCAGCTTGGGCTGGAAAGACGAGGCCAAGGAAGACGAGCCCTTCCTTCCGTGCCCTCCAGCCCCAATTTCTCTGGATATTGATTGATTTGGGGTCTTCTCCTGGATGGTTTCTCCCGGATGCTTTCCCCAGCTGGCTCTGCGCCCTGTCTTGGTGGACCCTTGCAAGGGGATGAGACCCGGCCACGGTGGGACGCGCCCTTGGGTGCTGAGGAAGCCTGATGGCGTGGTGAGGTCGCTCTTGATGGCCCGAAGGCCACGTCTTGATGGCCTTTGGTGAGCAGGACAGGCTCCTGGGGACACGGGGGAGGCACTCGGGAAAGAAGGCACGAAGGAGGATCTGGGGCTGAGGCTGGTTTGTCCTCACCTCGGTCCCAAAAGTCATCCTGGAAAGCATTACACGAAGGACACGAAGGTCATCGGGAGCAGCCAGCATGGATTTATGGAGGGGAAGTCATGCTTAGCCACCCCGAGAGCTGTCTGCAGGGAGATGTCTGGCTTCTCTTGGCTTTTATAAGGCTTTTGGGGCTGCCTCCCTTGACATGGCCATGGGCAAGGGTGGTGTAGATGGGGACAGGACGGGACCGGAGCTTGGGGTGCAGTGGAGAAGTGGGGAAAGGGGGTGGGTGTTGGGGTTTGGGATGCCTGGGGTTGGCTAAAACCCTGGATTTGGGACCAAATGATGGCTTGCAAGCGTTGATGAGCTGCTGGTGATTTCCTGGGGTGTCTTCCAGTAGGATGGATAGGATAGAAGTGGGGGGATGCCCAAGGACCCCAGGGGTGATGGTTTTAGGCTGAAAGAGAGTGGGTTTTGGTTAGATGTTAGGAAATCCCTTAAGGATCCGTGAGTGCCCCCTCTCTGGCAGCCCCCATAGCTGCTGGAATTTGTTGACCCTTGAGCTCCCTTCCAACCCAAACCCTTCTGGGCTTTCTGACCCGAAACCCGTCCCCGTGTCTCCCCGCGCAGGTCTGCATCCTGGAGTGCGAAGGCGAGGCCGTGCCGCGGGCCACCTGGGAGATGTGCGCCGCCTCCAACCGAGCCTCCCCGAGGCCGGGGGCCACCGGGGCCGGCGTTTTTGGGGCCGTGGGGCCGGCGGAGGCGGCGAGCCCGCTGCAGGTAAGCGAGCTGCTGAGGCGGCGGGACGCCGAAGACGGAGGCGCGGGGACGGCGCCGGGCGCTTTCCCGTCGCGGGACGAGGACATTTCCCGGCGGCTCGGCGGTGGCTTCCCCAGGGGGACGAGGGGCTCGTGGCCGGCGGCCCGAGGGGTGCAGAAGCGGTACGGGGGCTTCATCGGGGTGCGCAAGTCGGCGAGGAAGTGGAACAACCAGAAGAGGTTTAGCGAGTTCCTGAAGCAGTACCTGGGCATGTCGCCCCGCTCCAGTGAGTACGACACGGCCGGCGACCTCAGCGAGCACAACGAGATCTAGCCGGCCCCGCGGCACCCATTTGGAGGTGGATCTGCCATGGCCAAAAAAGTCAACCCAACCCCCCAAATTGCCCCCCCCAGAGCCCCAGCCCCAAAACCTCCGTTAGGAATCGCGAGCCGGCCCCGCGCGCGCCCGCTCTTCTCCAGGAAGCGATGGCTGCTTTATTTTGAATTTCATTTTTCATTGCACCCCCTTCCCCCCCAAAACGCCATAGTTTTGCCCCAAAAGACCCCACCCATCCCCAGACCCTTTTATTTCTTTGTTATTTTTTTTTTGCTGTGTGTTTTTTGTGTTATTTTTTTTCCTAGTAGTCGGGTTTTGCCCAATAAATGCTGTTTTCGCCCCGCTGAATGGCGGCGCTGGATCAGGGTGGGGATGCTCCAGCGCTGCGTTCCCCATTCCCACGGGTGCAAAATTAAAAATAGAGGGGGAAAAAAATTAAAAATGGCTTGAAAAGACCAAGCCACGAGGCGAGGCTGCATGTCCCTGGCTCGGTGACAGCCCCAGGAAAGTCCCTTTGCCATCGGTCACACCGGGGTGACGGGCGAAAGGGTTTTGTCCCCATCACCAAATAGGTACACAGAACGTTTCAGCCCCCAAAAAGTGGGAAAAAAATCAAAGAAAAGCCAAACTTGTTGCTTTTAGAAATGAGATGAAGCCTCCCAAAAGCTTTATGTTGGCCAAATCTAGCAGCGAGGGGGGGGCAGCCCCCGAAAAGCGGTGCCGGCGGGAGGAGAAGCCAGGATGGTCGGGATGCTCAAAGCCCCCAGCGCCTGCCCTGCACCCAGCGAGGCCACCCACCTCCCAGAACACCCAAAATTGAGGTTTTGGGGGAATTTTTAATTCCCCTCCCCTTTTTTTTTCAATCTTTTTTTCTTTTATTTTCTCTTCTTTTTATGCTGCGAGGCATCTCCCTAATTTAGGGGATTTCTCCCCGGCCCCGCAGCCCCCGGGACCGAGCATCCCGGCCCCTCTCCCGCTCCGCTCTCAGCTGCATTTCTTTTTTTTTTTTTCTTTTTTTTTTCTTTTTTTCTCTTTTCTTTCTGTTTTTTTTTTTGTAGCGTTCCGGCACCGCCTCCCGGCACCCGCCACCACCAGGCACAGGCAAAATTAGCCCTGCTCCTGTCCACCCAAGCAGCCTCCACCTCTCTCTGACGGACCCCAAAGCGCTTCAGACTCGCACGCGTTCAGAAATCACTTTTCTCCCTTCTGGGGAGCAGCCACCCGGGTGCCCGCCCGTGACCGCTCTTCACTCGGTAGCAATTTAAGCCAGGACGGGAAGGATTCGGCCACCGCCGGACACGGGAGCGAGGACGGCGGGGAGGGGGACCACCAAAAAAAAAAAAAAAAAAAAAAAAAAAAAGAGAGAGAGAGAAAACCGGGATTTTTTGCAAAATTCGCACCTCGCTCGGCCATTGGAAACACCCCACAAGTTGGACGCAGTGGAAAATAGCGGAAAATAGAATTTTTTTTTTTTTCTTTTTTGGTTTTGTTCCCCTCTCCAAAATTATTATTGCACGCTTTTGGGCATCCCCTCCCAGCCCCAGCCCCCTGCCGGGGGATTTATCCACACCCCATCCGGATTTATCCCCAGCTTTTTGGCTGGGGGATGCTGAGACACCGAGAGGTCGCATCCCACCGTGGCTCGGTCCCCGTGCGCCCACAGGAGGGCACCGGAGCACGGTGCAGGGCTGGGTAGAAAACACCTGAAATTGTGGTCTTTTTTTTTTTTTTTTTAATTATTTTCAATATAATTTATTATTTCCTTTTTTTTTCTTTTTTTGTGCTTTCCTTGAGGTTTTATAAGGTCTCCGGGGTTGACTTCTTTGCTCAGCAACACAGCCGCGCGTGCGTCTCTTGTCGCGTCCCCCCGGCATGTATCGCGTCCCAGCTGCCTTCCCGGGGGCTCCCAACGTGACCCCCCGGAGCCGTGGGTGTCCCCCCTCACCTTTTCCTTCGACCTTTCTGCCTAATTTGCTGCCCGAAGCATGTCCCGCGTGCCCCGCGCCCGGGTCTCCCCCGCAGCGCCGCCCCT
The DNA here is from genome assembly GCF_964035555.1 of Netta rufina. Lineage (NCBI taxonomy): Eukaryota > Metazoa > Chordata > Aves > Anseriformes > Anatidae > Netta > Netta rufina. The sequence goes on from NC_140125.1 coordinate 119,976,096, forward strand.
TTCGTCGCCGTTTGTACCAAAAAAATGATAAATAATAAAAAAAAAAAAAAAGAACCCGACGCAACCCCCTGGAAACAAAAAAAAAAAAAAAAAAAAAAAAAGAGAAAAAAAAAATCTCGCCCCCTCCACCCCTTCCTGTTCTTTTTAATTGTTTCATACAAAGATTTCTCCATTAAACTTGTACATAGCAAAAGGATTAATAAATTAGTTTACTGTTTCTACGATCTCAGTGCGACTGGCGACCGTCACTTGGGTCAACGCTTGCAGCGCAAGGTCCCCGCTGCCCCCCACCCTGGGGGCTCAATTTGCCCCCCTCAGCTGGGAAATGGCGTGGTTTTAGGGGAAAAAAAGGAGATTTTTGGAAATGTGCGTGATTCCCAGCAGAGATCCCCTCTGGTATGGGCAGTGACGGTGCTTCAGGGGGCGTCACGCCATTGCACGCGTGGCCTGTGGGACAAAAAGGGATGGAGCGGGGGGTTATTTGGGGGGAAAAAGGGATTTTTTCTAGCTTAAAAGTGGGAGGAGGGACACAGCAGCATCCCCCGCAGCGGTGACCCCAGTGCTCGATGCCAGACCTCGTCCCCGGGGTGCCACGCAGCTCCTGTCCCCAATGCCATGTCCCATCCTCTTTAGGTCGGGATGATGAGGGATCCCACGTTGGGATGCTCCAGCTTCTGCCACACCACGTCCCCGGGGAAAAATTTGGGGTCTGGGCTCCCTGCCTCGCAGGGCACCGCTTGGTGGGTGTCACGGTGCCAGTCCCCATCGGATTTGGGGAGGTGGTGGCATCGCGGGTGGTGCTGGGTGGCTTTTAGTGTCGTCACCAAAATGCCACAGCCAGGACTCACCAGGAGGCTCGGGGTTAATCTATGGGGTGCCCCCAGTGCCCCCAGTTCGGTCCCAGTTTGCAAAGCCACGGAGGAGGTGAAGAGAGGGGGCTTGTGTGGAGTTTTTGGACAGTGGGCATCCATCGCTTCGCCTGTGTCCAGTTGGGACTGGTGGTGTCCCCCAAATCCCTCTGCTATGGGGCCACGAAACCCTGCAGAAGTGCTCAGAATTGCATCCCCTTGGTGCTCCCAGGTGCAGTTTTTATCTATTTTTCTCCTCTCCTTTTCCCCCGCAAGGCAGGCATCGCCACCTGTTGTGCCCCCGTTCAGCCCTTCTCTCCAAATTTCAACCTCTCCTCCCACCCTCTTCTCCTTCTCCACATCCTCTCTCACCTCCATGCATAAAAATAATATTAATAAAAAAAAATTATCCAGGCTTTTTGCATCACAAGGCAGCTTCTGAGGTCAACAGAGCGACTTGCAAGGGGCTGCAAGACCCCCCAAAAACCTGCTGGGGTTGGCATGCGCCGAACTCTCCATGAGCTTTCAGGCTGAAATTCGATGGATTTGGGGTTTTGGGGGAGGAAAATCACCCCCCGAGGAAAAAAGGAAGCAGAGCCATGTGCTGCAGGAGGGAGAGGCAGTGCCATCGGCGGGCGGACACTGCTATCTAGTGGTGCCAGAAGTGGTTGTGCCAACGGGGAAGAAATATTAAGGGATGAGCACGAGCAGGGCAAGAAAGCACCAGGACGTGGGGCCGCAAGGACGAGGCAGAGCCAGCGAGGCATCAGGCAACTTTTCTTTTTTATTTCTTATAAAATATATTTCATATTGCTGCTGTAAAAATTACATTTCACATTTTTATTTATTTTTTTTAATTATTTTTTTTTTCCCAATAAAAATAATACTTGGAAGACAGCCGAGAAAAAAGCTCCGAAGAAGACAGAAAATTCACCGATACGGCATCAGCCCAGCCCGGCCGGGCAGCGGGGGCCCGCAGGAGCACGGGGACAAACGTCCCCAACCCCTTTTCCCCGTGCCACCACCGCCTGGCACCCGTCCCGATGTCACCTCGTGATGGTGACGGGGCGCTGGGTGCCAGCGCGGGGCCACCCTGTGCTGGGGTTTTCCTCTCGGGGTGCAAGCACCCTCGGCAGCAGCGGGGTGTCACCGTGGCCGGGCTGGAGAGGGAGAGCAGCCTCCAATTAGTGCCCAATTAAGAGGTTCCTATATACATACATACACGTGGGAGGCAGGTGGACCAGGGAAAACTCTCCAAGCTGAGTTTCCAGGCTGGGGCTGAAGAGGAGGTGGTTGAGAGCAGAAAGATGGTCAAGAGCTGGTTGGAAGCGAGTTAAAAAAATGATGAGAAAAGGGATGGGAAAGGGGAAGAAAGCGAAAAAATGAGAGGCCAGCCAACCCGACAGGTGTTGTGGGAGCTGCAGAAAGACGAGAGGGTTTTTCTGGTTTAAAGAGTAAAAAAAAAACAATGAAATAGTCCCAAACTGAAAGAAAAAAAAAGCAACCCTGCACCAGTTTTGCCATTAAAAAAAAAAAAAAAAGAGAATAAAAAGGAAAGAGCCACGAGCAAAAGGACGATTTTGTCCAGTTATGTCTGTACCGCAAAAGCCTTCGGAAAATCAGCTGTAGGCGCCTCCCACCCCCTGGATAAAACACTGATACGAAAACATTCCTGTGCAGGAAAACCCTGGCAGTAAGTGCTATTCCCTGGGGGAGGAGGCACTGCACGGGCTGGGGGGTGGCGGGGGCAGCATCCCCCAAATTTTGGGGGGTCCCAGCGTGCACCCGTCGCACCCGGGGACCCAGCACACCACGCGCGCCTGCTTATTCCAGAGTCACTGACACGTTTTTTCCTAGAAAAATCACCTTTATCAGAAAATTTCCTTTTTTTTTTCACAAGCCCAGGCTCCCGGCAGCGAGAAAAACCCCGGCCTGAAGCAGAAAAAGGGCGAGGGGTTGGTGCGGATTGTCGGACGCTGCACCCTGCTTTGGGTTTCCTGAGTGGTGGGGCCCCAAAACAGGGCCCCCACCTCCGTTTTGGGACAGGGAGGGCACGGATAGCAAGAAGGGAGAACCTCTGGGTCTCTCCGAGTCGCGGGAGCGAAGGCACGGGGGCTGAGGGAGCCACAAATCCCCCCTTTTTGGGGTTTGATGTCCGTGCTCCGGGTGCTGCTTCAAGCCTCTTAAAATTTGGGAAGGGAAAACGCAGCGAGGTGCGGCAGGGGACTTCCCAAAGCAGCACTTTTCACTTCTGGAAACCCCACGGAGAGCCCACCTGAACCTTCAGCATCACCAAAAACCCATCCGTGCCCTTCCCAAGGCTGGGCAACGCGGGGCAAAACGGGACGGCCAGCGGCAAATTTGGGGCCTGCTGGCCCTGCGACCCAAAGATCAGCTGGCAGCAAAGGCCTGGGGGCGTTCCGGAAAAGAAAACAAAGCTAAAAACAAGTTTTTGAGTAGTGCAAGAAGCCCGCCGTGCAGCTCATTGCTACCAGGACGCAGGGAAAAGAGGCTGAAAACCCGGTGTTGTAAGTAAAGCGTTGGCCCCTGCTCCGAGGATGGATGATGCCAGCAGGAGAGGAAAGGGCTTTTCCATCACCCCAGCCTCACACAGGCTCCAGGAGGAGAGAAGAGAGGTTCTGGAATGATATTCTGTTTGTATATATAAAATTACAAAAAAAAAAAAGGATGACAAGCACCAGTAACACGTGTCTAGATAAACCCGCTTCGCCTCCCCTGTCCCCTTCAACGACAGGGCTCGCGTCCATCCAGGAGCAAAATAATTTGTCAGAGCCACACGATTTGGTTTTAAAGGGGATTTTAGTTGTACTGCGTGGCCCTTAAAATCACCCCGGGCTCAAGCCTCGTGCTGGGATCGCTCTCGGCTTGATGGATAAAGGTTATGGGCTGTGAGTAACCTGCAAATATCAAATTATATCAAAAATGCAGCAAGAAAAAAAAAAAAGTCCAGATTCTTGCCCTGCTGTGGATGGGGTGCGAAGCGAATTTTGGTTTGCCAAAACTGGGGCCGTGCTGTGATGCTGAGGGAAAGCCCTTCCCAGTCCTCCCAGCTGCCTGTTACTGGCGAAGCCAGAACTTCTTTAAAAAAGACCGAGTTTGTTCAGCCTGGCTTCGAAAGACACGCTGAGGGCCACGGTGGAGATTTTCACGGAGCAAAGCAGAGGTACAAAGCCTAGAATGAGAAGGAACAGCTGCTTTTGCTTTAAAAACCCCAATAATTTTCCTGATTGCCAGGTTTTCTTTCCCTCCAAACCAACTGGAACCAGACAGGCACAGCTCCCGTGCGACACAACACGAATAAAACCCACATCCACACGGGCACCCGGGAGGGAAACCCGTGACTCCTGCCCCCAAAATCATCCCTGCCCTGCTAGCAACAGCCCAACAGCATTATTTTTTTAAAGCTCTCATTGTTATCGACATCGTCCCTTAAAGGACTCGAGGGATTTGCACTTTTTAGGGAGCCAAGGGCCAGGGAAAGCTGCCTCAACGCCTCACCCCGGCCCCGGCGCGGCGGTTCAGGAGGTTTTAGTGCTGACCTGGGAAATGCAGGAAGCTCTTTGGTCCCCAGATCACCTTTAGGAGCTCCCCCTGACCGCCGAGCCACCAGCTTCTTCCTCCCAGCCCCAGTTTTTACTGTACAAGAGGGAGATAATTCTTCACGTTTAAAAAAAAAAAAAAAAAAAAGGAAAACGTTTTCTTTTTTTTTAAAAAAAAAAAAAAAAAAGAGCAAACCCAGCTGATGTACAATATACAGAAGGAGGAATTTACACGCAGCTCTGGAGGTCTCTTCTGGAGTCCCAGGAGGTGCCTCCAAGGTCCCTGGTTGCAGCAGTGAGGGACTCCGGTGCTCCCCGGGGAGGAGCAGGGAGGGAAGACTCAGTCCAGGAAGCGTTGGCAGGCTTTTTTCCACCGGCAAGCCGTGCACCACTGGTCCCGGTGCTCGATGCCGTACACCTTACGGCACTTCTTGGCTTCACCGCGGACTTTCCTGCGAAGGGAAGAAGCCGAAAATTACCCCAAACTGTGAAATTTCGGGTAACATCTCCGCTATACCCAGGTTCAAGCCCTGTAAGTGCCACCGAGCATCATTTTCGTAGGATCACAGAATCAAAAATCACCAAACCGTGTCCCCAAGCACCACGTCTGGCCTCTCCTTCAACACCCCCAAGGGATGGTGAGCTGGGAACACGTCCCTCCTGCTCTGACGGGACCCTCACCTGGTGCTGAGGGGCACGCGGGGCGGCGAGGCAACGATCAGGTGGGATTTGAGCATCGGCGTGGGCGGCTGGGGTTCGCTGAAGCTGAGCGACCGGCTCCTCACCTGCACGGGACAGCCAGAAAAGGGGAATTTATAAACCCAGGAGGGAGCCCAGGAGCTCCCCAAGGAACAAGGGGAATGGACGAGGACTCACCGGTGACAGGGACGGGAGAGTCGAGGTGGCGGTGGCCCAGCTGATGCTGGTGAAGATGTGGGGGGACACTGGGATTTGGATGGAGGGCAAGGCCTGCGGGGAGAAAGGGGGGAAAAAAGGGGTCAGCGTTAGCCCTGGGGGTCCCGTTCCCACGTGCAAACCAGCATGGGGAACCGCCAAACTGGGAGCACTGGGGGTGGGAAGGAAATCCCTGGTGCAAGCCCTCCTGTGGCTCCTGCTGACACAGGGCAGGGCACGGGCAGCGTTCCCCCTTTGCTAGGGCAGAGCCTCTTTGCTCCTGCGTTTGCTTGCAGGGCTCATGCCAAACCACAGGCAGCAGCCTACACGTGCCTGATTTATTTATTTTTTCACCCATTTACGTAGGCTCCAAGGAGCTTTCTGCCTTTAGTTTAGTGCCCGGGTGGGCACGGAAACGCACGCAGCTTCGGGATCCGTCCCCCCACGCTCAGCCCCTGCAGCTCCGAGCGCCGCTGTGGCAGGGGACATGGGACAGGGACCGGCCACGAGGCCACCACCCCATATCTCCAGGTTCCCCGAGCAGCAGGGACGTGCAGGATCCGGCACGGCCGCATTCCTGCCGGGCTCTATCTGCCGGGAGCAGGGCGTGTTGCATACCACCGCCGGGTAATTGCAGGGGAACAGCGGAGGCCGACAGCTCCCCTGGCTCTGAAACAACCTCAGCAGCAGCCCCTGAGCCCCCTTGAAGCCCCCGAGCCCTGCTAAGAGGGCAGGAGGGTGGCTGGAGCTCACCTGGTAGGCGTGATCGGCCTGGATGTGCCAGAAGGAGCTGGGTGCAGACTGGCTGAGAGCGCTGCTGGCCAGAGCCGGCTCCAACGCCGGCGGTTCCAGCAGCAGAGCCTCGGGCTTGGCCAGGGCTTGCTGGATGATGATGGGAGAGGATGAGGATACGGACGTGGGGCTGGCGGCTGCCACCGTCTCCGGAGCAGGCTCTTCCTTCACCTGCACCTCGGTGTAGTAGAAATCTTCCTCCCGCTTCCGCTGCTCCGAGTCGGCGCTGTCCCTGCCAGGGAGAAAAGGGGGAGAGGGGTGAAAAGGCAGCTCCTGGGGCTGGGGGAGGGAGGTGCTGCAAGATAAGAGGGCTCTGCCTGCAGGTGCTAAAGCATCTTGTTGGATTCTGCCTCTGTGACAGCAGCAGCACGTGGAAGGAAGGTGAGCGCATCTTCCAGCGCCGCCAGAAACACCAGCGGGGTGACCAGGCACTGCTGGCTGCAGGTGAAGCCCTGAGGTTTGCCCAAGAGGGAAAAAAAAATAAGCCCAGGGCCTTTTTGGTTGCTGTCCCGCTGCGTTTCTTGGCACTGGATGGCAGTCCTGCACCGCCGCTGCACCCACTGCCAGCGCTTTTCCCGGAGCACTCAAAATGCAAAAGAGGAGAAAAATGCGTAAAAGGATGAAAAATCGGAGGCTGTGGTGAGAATTGCAACAGCAAAGCTGCTCCCCACACCCTAATCCGGTGCCTAGAGGCAGACCTGAGCTGCACAAACTAACCCCGAGCACTTTTGCCCTTGAAAATTTCCCATCCTGGAGCCCAGCTCCTGCTGCACGGAGGGGACAAGTGGCAGCAGCACCAAGCTTGCTGCACAGATGTGGGGCATCTCTGGTTTTGGGGTTATTTAGTGCAGGAATTGGTGGCTCCCAGCACGCTCGGCACCAGGGCACAGAGGTTTGGAGGCTGAAGAGGTGAAATTCGGGCCTTACCCCAGGTGCTGGGTCCTGACGTGCCGCTTGATGCCGACGATGGAGCGCAAGACCTTGCCGCAGCTCGGCCACAGGCACTTGTACATCACCTTCACCGAGTTCTGGGGGACAAAAAGAGCTCGTGGCACCCCCAGCTGGGTGACAACAGCCCCTGGGGGGGGCTGTCCTGGGGGTTCTGAGTTTTTTTGGTACCTTTCTCTTCCGCGGAGCCGGCTCATCGAGGAGGAAGGGGTCGGAGTCGGTCTCGAAGCCGTCATCAGCCGGCGGGGAGCTCAGGGCCTCGCTGGAGTGCTTGGGGCTGCCCTCGGGGTGAGGGGGCGAGGGGGTGGAGATGTCGCTGCCCCCGCTCCAGTGCCCGCTGGTGGTGCTGCTGCCGCTGTCCGACACGTCGCCGCTCTCCTTCCAGGGATCACACGCTGCCCGCGAGGCTGCACGGAGGGGGACACGCAGCCACCGTCACTCCAGGGCGTACCAAACCCCCCCCCAGAGGGCTGAGAGCAGCCCCGAGGCTGGATATAACCGTGAGGACGTTTCCCTTCTATTTATTTTATGTTTTTACACAAAGCCTTTGTGCTTTTGCTCGGTGCCAGCTCCCACTTTTACCCCACTTCCCCCTCCTCGTCCACAGCCAGCGGGCGGCCAGCGCTGGGGCACGCACACTTCCCACGGCTCCCAGCTGCTATTTTTATCCCCCGGGCTCCATTTGACTCCTCGGGAATGAAACCGCCACTAAAAAAAGGAGCAGCCGGGCGGTGCTCCCCACCCCGGGGCTCCCCGGCCCCCCTAGGACGGTCACGGAGGGCAGGGTCACCCCGTCTGCGCCGTCCCAAACAGCACCAGCACCACGGGCTCCTCTGGGCTGCATCCATCCCAGCCCAGGCTGGCGAAAGCACCAGGTTATTTCTCCATTTTTGAGTGTAGATGTTGTTATTCTTATAATAAAAGTGTTTTTTTTGTGTGTGTTTTTTTTTTTTTTTAATGCACACTCACGGGGGATGCCGCTGTCGCTGGCAGGAGGGCTCTGCACCACGGGGCTGCAGGACAGGCTCGTCAGCACCATGGCCGCCACCATCTCGTCCATCTCCACGGCCGCATCGTCTTTCCTGCACCGTGGGGGGACAGAAATGTAAAATTCACGGCAGAAAAAAGCAAAGGAAAAACCCACCACGAGCAGGGGAGCCGCGACCTGCGGCGGCATCGCGGCTCCCACCAGCGCCTTGCGGGCTTGGGGTCATTTTGAAGTCACCAGAAAGGCCGTTTTCTCCCTCAAAAGCAGGAAATAAATCCGCCTTAATCCTAAACTGCACCGTTCTGAGGATAACCCACTCTTTGATAAAGCAGAGATATCCCCATCACCTCTCTCTTGCTGGTAGGGAACCGAGCCGGCCTGAGGCGTGTACCTCTTGGGGACGTCGATGCTGCTGGACACCGACCTCTGCAGCGCCTCGGTGGCATCTGGCCGCGTGTCCTGCATCCTCCAGCACGTGTGCGAGCCCTGCTCGGGCTGCAGCACCTTCACCTTGTCGCTGGGGGGGTCGTGCTGCTCCGCCAGCCGTGCGAATTCCTGCCCGCTGTAGGCGACCAGAACCTGGAAAAGGAAAAGGAGACGCGGGGAGGTTTGTTGGTGCCGTCAGAAATCCTGACCTGATGAAACCCTGCGTGTGATGTCCCCAGAACAGGGGGATTTGGGATTGAGGCTGTCTCAGAGCTGGCCCTGCAAAGTAGAGGGGTGCCGGGGCTCACCCCAACCCCGCTGCTGAAAGCTCTGCCCCTCCCTGGTACGTTATCTCATCCTCAGCTCATTCACAGAGCATCACCACTCTGGACGGGTTTTTCCCCAGTTAATTCCTCTGGTTTGGCTTTCCTTGCACGCCATCCTGTGGCAGACACCCCCAATTATTACAATAATTGGGAAAACACGTAGGTGAGGGGATGAAAAGCCAGGGAACAGAGGTCTCCCGGGCGCAAGGACCTTCTAATTGCACCTCAATTCCTCCCGTTGCTGCTCTCGGGCAGGAGGAGATGCTCAGAGCTCACCTCCTCCTCTTTCACCCGAGGCTCACTTGCTTCTCCCAGGCTGTTCCGCGCCACCAGCAGCCCCGAGCATGTTTCTGTTGGTGGAAATGTCGCTGTCTGGAGGCACTGCGTGTGTCTGCAGCTATTTACAGGCCCAGGAGCCCTCTTTAGAGGAACGCTGAGGGTGTCACACCAAGGAACTGCGACGGGACGGATACACGCACCCAGACACCGACCAGGGAAAAAGCCTGAGAGCATCTCAGTGGGACATCCAGCGGGAACAACGGGGAGGAAAAAGGGTGAAGGAGGAGTGCCAGGACGCACCTGACCTTCCTCGCAGCCTCTGCAGCCTGTACCCCTTCCTGATGCTCCCCAAAAACAAGGAGCGAGGCTTCCCCACCCCAAAAATCCATCCTCCTGAGTTGGGCACCACGCAGGGAGGTGGCAGCTCCTTCGGTTTGCGAAGCCACCAAGGCAGAACCCAGCTGTGCTGCTGAAATCCCTCCTTGTTGCTGTTTTAAAGTCCTTTCCAGCAGCCAAAGCAAGCGGGCAAAATCCCCCCAAGCTGGAGCACATCAGAGAAACCAGCTCCCAGTGTCCCACAGCTCATAAACAGGGGGCAGGAGGAACCTGCTGGGTGCAGGAGCAGCCAGAAAACCCACCAGGGGCCTTATTTACACAGCGTTTCACAAGCTCTGCCCGGAGAAACTTTTACAGCTCTGCGGGTAGGAGCCAGGAACACGCGCTGCTCCCTGCCGCAGGTCAAAGCACGGCCCTCAGGGACAAGAGGCAGGGGTGCCACCACGTCTGGGTGACGTTTTAGAGGAGCTGTCACCCCCGTTTCTTCCCCGGGGGCTGCTTTTCCAGGTAGGTCCTCACCTGCAGACCCTAAATCCTAGGGCAAAAAGCTGCCAGGGATGCAGCTCGAAGCCCAAGCAGGAGCTAGGGGGGGGGGCCCCTCCTCTAAAGGGGTGCCTGCAGGTGTTAGGATGGATGCTGGGGAGATGGGACAAGCTCAGGGAGGAGCAGTCCACTGGGGGAAAATGAGGTGTGAAATTCATTTCCTTTAGCCTCAAATGTTTGGAGAATACTGGAGGAAAGCGTTTGGTCCTCTCCGTACACCCATTTTTAGGATTGGAGGCAGCAGACGGGGCTCTGTGCAAAGCAACATGGCCCAAATCCATCAGGCACAACCAGAGCTAAGCGCACAAACACCCATTAACATCTCCCCAATTACAGCTCCCCCTGGGACCTTTAATTAGGGAAAAAAACCCTGATTTTTCTCCCCCTGCCCCAAGCCAAAAGCTTCCTTACGTACTTGCTGCCCGGCGCAGAGCTGATGGTGCCCGGGGCTGGGGAACCTCGGTGCCCGGCTGCTCTCCTCCACCGCCTGCGGGCAGGATCCGTCCTCCGGGGGTGCCAGGGGGGCAAGGGGCCGGCTGAGGTCGGCGGGCAAGGCGTGGATTTGGGGGGCCACCAGCACCCCGTCGGGCGCCGAGACGCGGGTGCCGAGCAGGGAGCGCTTCCCCAGGCGCCTGGACAGCACGCTCGCCATCTCGGCCACGCTGCAGGAGGAGAAAAAAGGACACGGGGAGGTTATCTCCAGCACAGCACCGCGCTAAGCAACCAGCAGCAGCACCCCAAAACCCCAATGGGGTGCTTCCCCTCGCTGTCGTCACCCTAGGAGCCAAAGCCATGGCTCTGCACACATCCAGAGACTCAGGCACGTGGGGACGGTGCCCATAAAAGCCTCGTTTTTGCCGATTCCACACCAAAAGGCCCCCCACGACGCTCTCCTTTCCTCCACGCCACCTTCTCGGGGTTTTTGGGGAAGCCTCCTGCAAGCTCGCACCTCGTGCCCTGCGCTCCCAGGGTCAAGAAACGGCCGCGTCCTCCTGTCCAGTTTTGCTTAAAAACGTAGCCTTTGGGGCATTTTGGTCTAAATAATCCTTTTGTAACTATTCCCAGCCTATTTTTGCTCGGGTTGGTGTGACTCTAGCAAACGCGTGCCGACAGCTGCCTTCTCTGGCTTGTTTCTTTGGGTTTAGAGTTTTTGCTGCTGTTTTAGAAGAAAAAAAGTGGGTTTAGGGTTTCTTAAAACCAAAAGAAATCCAGGTATGGGGACAGGCAACGCATCCTGGTGCAGCCAAGGCCACTGCAACAACTCCTCAGCCAGCATCTCCCCCGTGCCTTGGGATGCACCCCAAAAAAAACCCCCTCACATCCCTCAGGGTGCCAGACCCGGCTGTGGGGGTTTGCTGCTGCCCAGCCCAGGGTTGAGGCAAGAAATGCTCAGTTCAGGGTCGCAGAGAAGCGGTGTTTTACTGCAAAACGCAAGGATTTTGTTCCATCTGGGCCGGGCACGCCGTCCCGGGAAGGGTTACTCCAAACCCCGTCCCGCTTCAAAGGCCGCCCGGGATTTACGAGGTCCTTTATGAACAACCACGCGCGCCCGGCTCGCTCCGTCCTCCCCCGAAATCTGCCTGTCCCCGGGTAGAAAATTAACAGCGCCTTCGGAGCCAAGCAGCAGGACGAGGAGGAGGCGGCAGGGAGCCCCCGCGATGGAAGGGGACGCAAGCACCACGGCGCTGCCAGCCCCAAAATGCCAGCCCCAAAAGCCCCCGACCACGCTTCCTTCCAGCATCATTCCGTGTGGCGAGGATTTGGGGAGAAACGCGGCGGTTTTGCTAACCGCTCCTCGGAGGATTGCTGCTGCTCCTGGAGGTTTGAGCCCCAAATTTCGGCCCGCGTTGATGTACAGGGAAGGAGGAGAGCGGCACGGTTGCGACCCGGAGGCGCAAAACCCTCCCTCCAAAATCCCTTTTGGGCCTTGGAGCCACATCTGCTTCCAGTAGACCCCGTCCTTTGAAGGCCGGATCCCGTTTCGGCGCTCTGCCCGGAGCCCAAAAACACAAAAAGCGAGGCGAGGAGCGGGCGCTGGGCTCGCCGCCGCCGCCGGAGCCGCCTCGAGTCCTCCCAGCTGTTTGCAATCAGGCGCCGCAGGGGTCAGCGCCGGCACCGCTCCCAAATTATTTTCTTGCTCCAATGCCCGGGCGTGCGTTTTTTTTTTTTTTGGGACGGCGAGTTTCCAGCTCCGGCACGTCAGCAGCCGGCACCGGAGCGGAGCCCGGGGGCAAGAAGAGGCCGCTCGGTTAACGAGGAGAGCTTCGTTTGGCTCGCGGGGAAGGTTAGGGGATGGCAAAGCCAAGGCCTGGAGCTCAGCACCCGGGTGCTGAGCTTCGGGTCCGCAGCGGGAAGCGCTTTTTGCTGCGTGCGTGCGGGGCAAAGCCAGCAAAGCCCGGTGTTCCCCCCCCTTTTCTTGAAAAATAAATAATAAAAAAAAGTACAGGTTCCTTCAAACGGAGCCGAACTCGCACCACAAAGCACCGCAGATGAGCACAGCCGACCATAAAATCCATCTTTTAAGAGCCTCTAAGTGCTGCAATAACTGACAATAAACCCTCAGCTTTCCCGGTTCAAAAAACCCCTTCTCGCCCCAAAACTCCCCCCAGAGCTCCTGACAAGCCACGGCACGGCCGCGCGCAGACGGCCGGGAAACAGATCGGGAGCGAATCGCAAAGTTTGGGCTTTTATTGAGAAAAAAAAAAAAAAAAAAAAAAAAAAAAAGAGCTCCTAAGAGAGGTGGCAAGCGGCCGGGAGCGGCAACGCAACAGCTTGGTGCGGCGCCAGGATCCGGAGCAGGGAGCACAAACCCCGTCCGAATTCCTCCTCCCTCTCCAAGCCGAGCAGCCATAACCGTACCCAAGCGCTCGACAACCCGAAAAGCGGCGGCGGGGAGCCGCTGCCGGGTGATTCCCGAGGAAAAAGCTTTGGGAAGAAGGCCGAAAATGTCCCCCAAAAAAATTAAAAAAAAAATAAGAAAAAAAATTGCACTTTCCGGCGCGGGCGCTGGCGGCGAGGTTTCCCCCCGGGAAAGGGGCCCCCGCTGCGGGGGAGCCCGGCCCCGCGGGAAGGCGGCCAGGAAGGAAAGGGCGGCAGCTCGCCGGGTCCGAGAGCGGCTGGGAGGCGGCGTGGGGCGTGCACGCGTGGGTGTGCAAGCGCACGAGGCTGCACGCGCGCGTGCGAGGCCGGGGAAGCGCGTGCAAGGCTGTGCGAGCGCGCCCAGGGCTGTGCGAGCGCGCGCGGGGCCGTGCGAGCGTGCAAATGGGTCTGCGAGCACGCCCGCGCGTGGTTGTGCGAGTGCACGCGCGCGTGCAAGCGTGCACGGGCGTCCGAGTGAGTGTGCAAGGGCCGTGCAAGGCACGTGGGGAAGATGGCACGGCCGGAGGGCTCGGCGGGTGGGCACACGCGGGGTTGTGCAAGCGCACGCACGTGTGGCTGCGCGTGCAAGCGTGCACCGACGGCCGAATGAGTGTGCAAGGGGCGTGCAAGGGGCGTGCAAGGGGTGTGCAAGGGCACGTGGGGAAGATGGCAGGGCCGGAGGGCGGCCCCGCGCGGGACACGTGTGCGTGGGGCGGGGGGACACGCACGGGGAAAATAAAGGGGGGGTAAAAAAGGGGGGCACGCACGGGGCAGCACGGGGAGGGCGGGGCGTGCAACGGGGGGGTGTGCAAGGAAGGGGGGACGTGCAACGGGCATTCCCGGGGGGCGGGGCACGCGGGGGGGCGTGCAATGCTAAAGGGGGGGGTGCAAGGGAAAGGGGGGGGCTGCAATGCTAAAGGGGGGGTTGCAATGCAAAGGGGGGGGGTTGCAAGGGAAAGGGGGGGGCGTGCAGTGCAAAAGGGGGGGCCGTGCAATGCAAAGGGGGGGTTGTAAGGGAAAAGGGGGGGGTTGCAATGCAAAAGGGGGGATTGTTAGGGAAAATGGGGGGGGTGTGCAAGGGAAAGGGGGGGTTGCAAGGCAAAGGGGGGGGGCGTGCAATGCAAAAGGGGGGGTTGTAAGGGAAAAGGGGGGGGTTGCAAGGCTAAAAGGGGGTGTGCAATGCAAAAGGGGGGGGTGTAATGCAAAAGGGGGGGGTGTGCAAGGGAAAGGGAGGGTTGTTAGGGAAAAGGGGGGGGTTGCAATGCAAAAAGGGGGGGTTGCAAGGGAAAGGGGGGCCGTGCAATGCAAAAGGGGGGGGTTGCAATGCAAAAGAGGGGGTTGTAAGTGAAAAGGGGGGGGTTGCAATGCAAAAGGGGGGGGTTGTAATGCCGGGGGGGGGCGTGCACAGGGCCCAGCACAGCCCCGCAGGACTTTGGCACAGGGGGGAGGGAAGCCGGGGGGGGTTTCCCCGTGGCGCAGCGCGGGCGGCGGGCGGCTGCCGGTCCCCTCCCGGTGGTCCCCAGGGTCCCCACGATCCCCCAAGGTCCCCAGTGTCCCTCCAGCCCCTTCCCCGGACCCCCCCCAAGCCCCCTTTTTACCTCTGCGGGGCCGCCCCCCACCCCCGGTGTCCCCGGCGGAGGCCGCCGCACGTACGCGGCCGCCGGTCCTGGAGGGAGGCGCGGCCCGGCCGGGCGGGAACCGCCGCTCCCGCCCCCTCCTTGCTTTTTTTTTTTTAAATTATTTATTTAATTTTCTAAATTTTTTTATTTTTTTTTTCGTTATCCCCCTCCCGCCTTTCCCCGGTTCCCCTCCAGGAGGTCGCTCGAAGGAGCGGGGACCCCCCTAGGAGGAGAAAAGGGGTTTGGGGGGGACCCCAAAAGGGGACCCCAAGAGTAAAGGGAAGGGGGGGGGACCCCCAAGAGTAAAAGGGGGGGATCCTAGGAGCAAGGGGGGATCCTAAAAGCAAAGGGAGGGGAGCCCCAGGAGCAAGGGGGGGTCTCCAGGAGGAAAGAGGGGGGACGCCGGCAGCTGGGGGGGGACCCCCAGGAGCAAATGGGGGACCCTAAGAGCAAAGGGGGGGATCCCTAAGAGTAAGGGGGATCCTAAGAGTAAGGTGGGGGGCCCTAAGAGCAAGGGGGGACCCTAAGAGCAAGGGGCAGACCCCTAGGAGCAAGGGGGGGCCCCCAAGAGCAAAGGGGGGGACCCTAAGAGCAAGGGGGGTACCCCTAGGAGCAAAGGGGGGGACCCTAAGAACAAGGGGAGACCTTAGAGTAAGGGGGGAGGACCCCCAGGAGCAAAGGGGGGACCTTAGAGCAAGGGGGGAGGACCCTAGGAGCAAAACTGGGCCTCCAGGGGGGGACCCCAAGAGCAAAGGGAGAGCCCAGAAGCAAGGGGGGAGGACCCCCAAGAGCAAAGGGGGACCCTAAGAGCAAGGGGGGAGGAACCCCAGTAGCAAAGGGGGGACCCTAAGGGCAAGGGGGGAACCCCTAGGAGCAAGGGGAGGTCTCCAGGGGGGGACCCTAGGAGCAAAGCGGGGGACCCCCCAAGAGCAAAAGGGGGGCCCTAGCAGCAAGGGGGGGACCCCTAGGAGCAAAGAGGGGGCCCCTAGGAGCAAGGGGGAACCCTAAGAGTAAAGACGGGGACCCTAAGAGCAAGGGGAGGGACCCCTAGGAGCAAAGAGGGGGACCCTAAGAGCAAGGGGGGGAAAACCCTAGGCGCAAAGCTGGGTCTCCAACGGGGGGACCCCCGGGAATAAAGTGTGGGGGGGGGGACCCCGAGGGTCTCCTCCCCGGCTGTCCCCGAGCTACTCACAGCGTGCTGGGGCCGTGGCTCCCTCCTTCCTCGCCGGCGGCCGGGTTAAAGCTCCCGGGGCCGGGCTGGTGTAAACAACTCCCCACATGCTCGGCCCCTTCCTGCGCATTGGCTCCGCCGCCTTCTCCAAGCGCCCCCCCCTTCATCATCCTGCCCCCTCCTTCATCATCCTCCCCTCCCCTTCATCATCCTCCCCCTCCCCGAGCCGCCCAAGTCCCGGCTGGAAGGGAAAAAGGGGCTGGAAAAGGGATGGGGGCAGCCCCCACAGCTTCCCCATATCCCTTTTTCCCTCAGATCTCCCCCCCCCAAGCCGAGTTGTTGAGGTGGAAAAGGATTTTTTGGGTTTTTTTTGGGGAGGGGGGGGGGAAGCGGCGAGGCGTGGCGGGGCCGTGCCGGGGGTTGGCTCTGTGTGGCCGCGAGCGGCGTTGGCCCCTTCGGAGCCGCTTTTCTGAGAGAAAAAAAAAAAAAAAAAATCAAGGAAGAGAGGAAGAAATGGAGATTTTTTTTTTTCGTTTTCAGGGAGGGCGGGGTAAGGGCTGCCGCTGTGGGGAAGGGGCTGCTCCGGTCTCTGCTCCCCACCGGCAGCCCCCAGCCCATGCAGACCCCTGTAGGATCCCACCAGGACACCACAACTCCTCATCCCCTAGCCCCCAACCCACTCAGACCCTTGTAGGGTCCCACAACTCCTCATCCTCCAGCCCCCAATCCATACAGACCCTTATAGGGTCCCACAGCTCCTCATCCTCCAGCCCCCAGCCCACGCAGACCCTTGTAGGGTCCCACAGTTCCTCATCCTCCAGCCCCCAACCCGTGCAGACCCTCGTAGGGTCCCAGCAGGACACCACAACTCCTCCACCAGCCCCTAACCCACACAGACCCTCGTAGGATCCCACCAGGACACCACAGATCCTCATCCCCTAGCCCCCAACCCATGCAGACCCTTGCAGGGTCCCACCAGGTCACCAAAATTCATAAACTACCCCCCAGCCCACACAGACCCTTGTAGGGTCCCACAGCTCCTCATCCTCCAGCCCCCAACCCACACATACCCTCATAGGGTCCCTGGTGTTACCGTTGCCCTCCCAGTGACATCCCCACTTTCACCTCCGTACCCAAACTCGATGCTTCCAGTCCCTTTTCCAGCTCTCCCGCGTGCTTTTGGATGCCTTTTTTAATTTTTTTTCAAAAATTAAAATTTTTTTGTCTTCCCTTCACCACTTCAGGTCGGCATTCACGAGAATTAAATGAACACCACATAAAGCTATTTGCTAAATATAAAGAATATTTTATTTGCTAAAAATAAAGAATAACTCACACGGCGACGGCTGCCGCTCGGGCAGGGGCTGGCGGCGAGCGTGCAACCGTGGGTGCAAGGTGCTCATCTCGGGGACGCGTCCCAGGCACATCAGGAAAACCCTTTTGGACATTGGGGTGCCCCCCGAGCTGGGTGTTTGATTCCTAATTCGAAGGAGAAATCATTTTTGGAAAGCTCCATCTTCCAGCCCTCCGCTCGCAGCGAGGCGGGATTTAATATGGCATTTTAATACAAAACGTTTGGGGCAGAAAGGGGTCACGGCCCGCTAGTTGCCTAAAACCCTAAAATCGCCCACTTAAGGACTCCAATAGCTCTTTTTGACGTGTGTATGTGTTTACGAGCCGAGAGCTCGCAGTGCCAATTACACCCCGTAATTAACCCCCCAGCTCTGTGGGTTTGGGTTTCCGAGTTAGCGCTCGCTGGAAGTCCTCACGGACCTGAAGGCACTGGGGGGGACGAGGACAGGTGCTCGGGAGGCACGTGTGGGGACGTGCTGCCACAGCACGGAGGGGACAGCCCGCGGGGACGTGTGCCCGTGTCCCCTGGGTGACACGAGGGGGCTGGGGACGAGCCTCCTGCTCTGGGGGAAGGTGGTGTCGGGGCCAAACCCAGCGCCATGCTTGGAGGAGGTCCCAGGAGCCTTCTGTCTGCCTCAGAAGCTGCCATGGTTGCCCTTCACCCCTCATGGATATCCGTCATGGCCACCCCTTGTCTCCTCAGGACCACCCCGCACACCCCATGGCCACCCCTTGTCTCCTCCTGATGGCCCCTCACATCCCATGGCCGCCCTTTTCTCCTCACAACCACCCCTCACACCCCATGACTGCCCTTTTCTCCTCATAATCACCCCTCGCACCCCATGGCCACCCCAAATCTCCTCAGGATCACCCCTCACACCCCATGGCTGCCCTTTTCTCCTCACAGCTGCCCCTCACACCCCATGGCCGCCCCTAATTCTTCATGGCTGCCCCTCGCACTCTGCAGCAATCCTCACCTCATAACCACCCCTCACACCTCATGGCAGCCCCTAAGCCTTCATGGCTGCCCCTCAGACCCCACAGCCACCCTTATCTCCACACGACCACCCCTCAGACCTCACAGCCATCCTTATCTCCTCATGATCACCCCTCACACCCCATATCCTCTGTGGTTGCCCCTCAGACCCCATAGACACCCTTATCTCCTCATGACCATCCCTCACACCCCATGGCCACCCCTAATCCTTCATGACTGCCTCTCAGACCCCATAGCTGCCCTTATTTCCTCATGACCACCTCTCACACCCATGTCTGCCCTTCTCTGCTCTCAGCTGCCCCTCATACTCCATAGCTGCCCCTCAGACCCTATAGCCACCCTTATTTCCTCACAACCACCCCTCACACTCCATGGCTGTCCCAAATCCTTCATGGCTGCCCCTCAGACTCCAGAGCTGTCCTCTTATCCTCATGACCACCCCTCACACCCCATGACTGCCCCATATCCCTCATGGCCACCCCTCCGACCCCACAGCTGCCCCTCACACCCCATGGCTACCCCTAATCCTTCATGGATGCCCCTCACAGCCCCCAGCCACCCTTATTTCCTCATGATCACACCTCACATCCCACTGCCAACCCTTATCCTTCATGGCCACCCCTCAGACCTCATAGCTGTCCCCCTCTCCTCATGATCACTCCTCACACCCCATGACTATCCCAAATCCTTCATGCATGCCCCTCAGACCCCACCCCCAACCACCCCTATTTCCTCATGACCACCCCTCACAACCCATGGCTGCCCTATATCCTTCATGGCCACCCCTCCCACCCCACAACTGCCCCCCTCTCCCTATGACTATCCCTTACACCCCATGGCTACCCCATATCCTCCATGACTCCTCCTCAGACCCCATAACTGCCCCCATATCCTTCAAGACCCCTCCTATGACCCCACAGCTGCCCCCCTCTCCCCATCACCCCCTTCAGACCCTATAACCTCCATGACCCCTCTCCAGATCCCATAACCACCCTCACACCCCATAACTGCCCCATATCCTTCAAGACCCCTCCTCACACCCCACAGCCACCCCCCTCTCACCTCACACCCACCCCTCGCATCCCACAACCACCCCAAATCCTCCATGACCCCTCCTCCTCAGACCCAATAACCCCCCTCACACCCCATAACTGCCCCCCATCCTTCAAGACCCCTCCTCAGACCCCACAGCCACCCCCCTCTCCCTATAACCCCCCTCACACCCCATATGCTCCACAACCCCTCCCCAGACCCCATAACTACCCTCACACCCTATAACCTCCATAACCCCTCCCCAGACCCCATAACCGCCACATATCCTCCATGACCCATCCCCAGACCCCATAACCGCCCTATATCCTCCATGACTCCTCCCCACACCCCATAACCATCCCGTATCCTTCAAGACCCCTCCTCAAACCCCACAGCCGCCCCCCTCTCCCCATAATCCCCCTCAAACCTCACGCCCACCCCACACCCGCCCCATATTCTCCATGACCCCTCCCCAGACCCCATAACCACCCTCACACCCTATAACCTCCATAACCCCTCCCCAGTCCCCATAACCGCCCCATATCCTTCAAGATCCCTCCCCAGACCCTATAACCACCCTCAGACCCCATAACTACCCCATATCCTCCATGACCCTCCCCAGACCCCATAACCGCCCCATATCCTCCATGACCCCTCCCCAGACCCCATAGCCGCCCCATATCCTCTATGACCCCTCCCCAGACCCCATAACCACCCTCACACCCCATAACTGCCCTATAACCTCCATGATCCCTCCCCAGACCCCATAACCGCCCCATATCCTCTATGACCCCTCCCCAGACCCCATAACCACCCCTCAGACCCCATATTCTCCATAACCCCTCCCCAGACCCCATAACCACCCTCTATCCTCCATGACCCCTCCTCAGACCCCATAACCGCCCCATATCCTCTATGACCCCTCCCCAGACCCCATAACCGCCCCCCCCCCCCCCCCAATGGCTGCTCCTGGCGCGTGCCCCCCGCCCCTCGCGGCCCCGCCCCGCCCCGCCCCCGCGGGCACGCCGCGCGCCCCCCCCCCCGCGCGCGCTGCCTACGTGCTGTTCCCCACGTGGAGGCCGCGCGCGCCCCCCGGCCAAGGGAACAGCCCGCGCCGCACGTTCGCGCCCCCGCCAGCCAGGAGGCGGGGGTGGGGAGCTCAGCCAATCGGGGCGGGCTGCGAGCCGCGAGGGACCAATGGGAGGGGACGGCGCGGAGAGGCGGCCAATAGAAGCGCGTCCCGCGGGGGAAGCCCCGCCTTCCGGCGCCTCAAGCGGGGTTGAGGCGGAGTGAGGCGCCAGTGTGGGGTGGGAGGGCGGAGGAGGTGGAGGGCTCGCGTTCTCCTCAGCCGCCTGTAGGCCTCGGCTCGGTGCCCGCCTATGAGGGGAGCGGCGGGGCTGAGGGCTCCCGGGGTGGCCCCTGCGGGCTCCTGGCCCGGTTTGGCGGTGTCCTGTGGGGGACGGGCCAGGGACAGCGGCTCCTGGGCCGGGGAAGGGGCTCCTGAGGCGAGCCCTCCTCAGGGTCCTGCTGAGGGGGGCCGGAGGTTCGCCCTCAGCGCCCCGTGGGGGCGGCGTTTGGGTTATTTCATTAAAAAAAGGGAAAACTCCAGGATGAGGGAAGGTTATCTGCTTATTTATGTATTTATTTTAAATTTCTCCACTTGGTTCTTTTCAGGAGGCATGGTGGCTGTGGCAGGAGCTGTGTCCTGGCAGCGTCAGGCAGCGCCCTTCTAAAGGACGGCTTGCAACCCATCAAAAAATGCATTAATTTGAGTGAATAATCGGTTGAGCTGGTGAAATACCTGTCCTAAATTGAGCACAGTTCTTCAAAGGCTTTTGAAAACTCTGACCCTTCAAGATACATTCATATAAAATGCACACAATGTTCTCTCCGGGTTTAGTCATTCTCATTTTACTAATTGCACCTTTATTGAAAAGGTTTGGGGCTGAGGTCTGATTAAATCTTTGGTGAAATTGAGCTGAAGAAGCTAAGCCAGAGCTCAGGCTGAAGAAAATGAGAATTAATAGTACTTCTTTAAAACTGATCTAAGCCTTTGGGATAGATGTAGTGTTATACACTGTTTAATAGTAAGATAGAGGCAGTGTGTGTGTATAATCTAGCAGTTAAACAGCCCAAATGTGTAGTACTGGGCAGTTGATTCCTCTTCATACCAATAAAATGAAACCTGATCAGTGCAGGCACATAAATCTCATCATGGTGTTGATGTGCCTGGCCCCCAGACAAGATCCACCTCTGCCTTTGGAGCTGCTGCTCCTGCCTGACCGCAGCTGAGGCCGTGAGCGAGTGTGGCAGCACCGGTGGTGGGAGCGTGTCATGAGAGCAGCCTTTGAAACTGAGCACTGAGATCATTTCGTGCAGGGCAGGGAGCTTCCCTGCAGCTAATGGCCCGCTTTTAATCTGAAGAACATCAGCCTACGGTGTTTAATAGCACTAATATACCCTGAATCCATTCATTTGTTTAGTCCCTTTTGAACTCTTTTAATTCTCTTGCTTCCCCACGACATCCTGCCCCAGCAGGTTCACCTGTGGCCGAAGCGCTACGTGAAAAACTTGCTTCCTCTTGTTTGCCTTGGGATTTCTTCGGTGTCCCCAGCTTTTGTCTCAACCGTGTGCTGCGTAACTCTTCCTTCGCCTTCCTCGCAGTATCCATGACTCAGGAGCTTTTTATCAGGTTCTCCCTGCCTGCCCCACCGGTCACGTAGTTCGCGAACGTCCTCGGCTTTTTGGTCTCCTCGTGCGGGAGCTGACTTCTCCCTCTGGTGCTTGGGTAACCCCTCCCTGTGTCATCAGAACGTGGCACAGATTTAAGCAGCAACGTAATAATGTTTGCTATTTTGGTTTCTGTTCCTTCCAGACGTGCTGCCAACGCTGGATTTGGCTGCTGCTGAGTTTTAACCAGTGCTCTCCTTGGAGCTATCGACGACAACCCCCAGATTTCTTTTTCCTGAGAGGTAACAGCTGAAGCTGACAATAACCCTGAGAGGTAATAGCTGAGTTAGAGCCCGTAACTCTGTATATGATTAATTTTCCCAAGATGTTACTTATTGACGTTAAATCCCACCTGCTGTTGTATCCCCTCATCCTGCCGGCTGCGTGATCTTTTCCCTGGTTCTGGGCACGAGGATTTGGGCTGATTTTGTCCTGCCTGTGAACGTTGTCACCTCAGCTCTCCCCGTCCTCCGTTTGTGACCGTGCTGCCCAACAGACAGCCTGGTCCAGCTGTGTGAGGGATCCCATCTGTTAACCTCTTTCCTTAGGGAGCACACGTGAAACTGTTTATTCCTGCACTAGGGTTTCTAAAAAAAAAAAAAATAATAATAAAATAATAAATATTGACCAGTTACCTACAGAAGAGGCTTCCTCTCCTGTCCCCAAAATCCTGGTCTCTTGGAATCGGTCAGCGAATTGTGGTGAATCTCCACAAACACCTAAATGAGGAGTTCCAGCTCAAAGTATTATGCAATGGCTGAGCCTGTTGTATGTAGGAAGACCTAAAATCTGCTGATTTCTGTTTTACTGTCTTTGTACAGAGTTCCCCTGTCACTATGTACGCGGCGTGAACTTATCCAATTTTTAAAAATTATCGTGCACAACTTTAAAATGAGAAAAAAACACAATGGAAAGAAAAATCCTGTATACAAAACCCTGCCACGGGACAGTCGTTAGTCACAGCTTTAATTTCAGTTAATATTAAATGTTTAGCTTGAGTCTAACAGCGCCGGGCAGCTGAATGAGCTTGGCTGGGTTTTACCTACCCGCTGCTCTGCCTGGCGTTTTGCTTTGGCCTCTGGCCCTCAACCTCAAGAGATTATTCATTTCTGAGTACACAAGCTCAGGATAAACTGCTTAACTGACATTTGGAGTCTATTAATATCAGTCGTTGTGTTTTGGTCCGAGATGAAGCGGGGCCAAGCCACCCGTACCAAATTAACCAACCAAACAGGAGTTGTTTTTATTTATTTTTATTATTTTTAACCAAATCCTGCTATGTCGTTGATGTTATAAAGGAACCAACGTGTGCTGTGGTCCGAGCAAGTCCAGAGTGAAAAATATCAAGGTCTCAGTCTTAAAATGATTCTTGAAGTTTTGCTGCAAGCCATTGAAATGTGATTTATTTTTTTTTAACCTCCTCAGCTTGTGGGATCAAGTGATTTGGGGAAGAAACGTGAGGAGGAGAAAACTTAAGTGCATTTCTAGCTGCCACACTTGGAGAAAACCACAACATTTTCCTGAGAGGCACCCTCCACAGCTCTGGATGCTCTCAGCTGCTTTTCCTGGGACAGAAACTCGTCTTTCTGAAGGATGTTGTGGTGCCTCGTGCAGGTTTGCTGCCTCTCCTTGCTCTCACCCTTGTTCCCAACTCAAGGGTCTGCAGACGTTCCCCTAAGGCACATCTCACCGGGGTGATCCGCCCAGGGATCACCATGGATCTAATGGTCTCTCATGATACCCAGATGCCTCCTGTTTTGGCTCACGTTTAGAGATTTTAGGCAAAATCCTGGCCTTATGAAATCCATCAGGATTTGGGAGGGTTTCTCATATTTTTTGGCCTCAATTGCAGCAACGATGTGAGTAAGTTTAACAGCACTGAGGTCTTGAGAACCAGACCCAGTCTAGCCACCTCCAGATAATGTGGATTTTTTTTTAGCCCCAAAAAAGAAATCCTTTATCCCCTGCTCCCTTCTCTTGCTCTGGAACAGGGTCGTACATTCCCATAACCAGCTCTTAAAAATCCCCAAAGCCTTCTAGGAGCAAGGACTGATGGCTGTGACCGTCCTGAACATTTTCCACGTGCTCCTCCTGCTCAGGAGGTACCCGGGCGTGTTCCTGCCTTGAAAAACGCCAGCGATCCCATGATTAAATCAATCATGTCTCAACGGGACCTTCTGCTAATTGCCTCCTCGAAGCGAGGCTTCCCAAACCGCTTCGTGCAGGCTGGGAGGGCTTTTGTCACGAGCATGGAGAGGGATTTCCCTCCTCGGTGCAGCTTCTGGCGAGCCAAAAGCAGTGAGGGGAAGCCGTGCCCGAGCCCCCTCTCCTGTAAGTGCACCGATTTGGGGCGCCTGCCTCTCTTGTCTTGGTTTTGCAGGGACTTAATTTCTCCTGATGCTTTCATTTCTCCTGAAATTAAATTTAATTTCTCCCGAAAAGCTTTAATTGGGCCATCAGATGATGAGGATCATGCATGCCACTGCTGTGATGAGGGTTTCTTCTATGGCTGCTGTTCTTTTTGCTCTCCCTTATGGAGTTTTATTTTTTTTTTTTAATGTTTTTTCAGCTCGAGCAAGGCAGTTACTTCACTGTGCCCGTTACAATACTGACACATGAGGCTGGGAGCACCAGCTCTTGCAGTTTGAAGCACTTTTGACAACAACTCCACGTGGGAGCAGGCTGGCTGCTGCGCGGGACATTTGGAGGTGCCTGAGAAGACAAACCTCAAAAGGAACCCGCTGCTGCTGCAAGCACGACTTAAAACAAATCCTTTTTTTTCTTTTTGGGAGGTGGGGGTTGTTTAAAAATGAAGGGAGCCCGGCTTGTTGGCCACACAGCGCAGCAGTGGGCTTCCCGGCTGCTTGCCCTTGCTGGGGGTGTCACCAGGGATTTTTAGAGCTGGGTTTTCACCAAAAGGGACAGTTTTTGGCCAGGTTTTGTCCCACACAGCGCAGCCGGGCGCATCTCTCCTGGTGGATGCAGCTCATGAATTGAACAAGTTTGGTGTCTTATCCTGCTGGAAGCAGGAAAATGTTTGGAAATGTGATGCGAGCTCTCCCTGAGAGCCTGAAAAAAACCAAACCAACCCACTGGGGTCAAGCAAAAGCCACCGAACGTGTCTGTGGTTGCACAAACAGCCTCGCACCCAGAGCTCGCGCAGTTCCCCGTCCTGGCACGCCCGACGCCGGGGTGTTGCACACTCGGGGCTGCCGCGGCAGCAGATGGTTATCCCTCCACCATCCTCGCTCCTAAAATGAAAGCCTGGCTGCGTTTTGGACCCACGCTGCCCCTCGGTGCTCCCTCACCTCCCCTTTTTTATTTTTGGCACCGCGGATTTCCAGCTCGTGGCTCCTCTGCTCGGTGGTGCCGCTGGAAATTCCCGGCTGCTTTGGGTGCGCTGGCACAGCACAGCCTCCCCTCCCCGCGGCCGGGAGAAGCCAAGAGGGGAAGAGACACTCACGAGGTTTCCTTTTCTGCTCTTTGCCTCCTTATGCTTTTTTTTTTTTTTTTAACTGGCCTGTTTGCTTTTTTTTTTTCCCTCTCCTTTCCCTTTAACTCTTTGCTTTCACTCCCAGCACTGCTCTTCCCTTCGTGGCACCAACCCAGCTTCAACAAGTTCTCGAGTACCCTTTCATACACGGGTCCTCTGCCAAGCGTACCTTGTTATTTTTTCCTCTTGCATCTAAAATCTTGGCCAATTTTGGAAGCTGAGCGGATCCAAGCTGCTGAAATGTGTCGCTCCTAGGGAAAAAAAAACGAGGCACCGGGGGCTGTGCCGTAGATCAGACTGATGGAAATGAGCTGGAGCTCCTCTATAGCCGGGCTGGGCAGCCCAGCAGGGCCGTTTTGGGGGAAATTATCATCTTTGGGGAGCGTGCTGAAGATTTGGGGCGCAGGGTGCAGCTTTTTGGGATCTCAGGCATTTATTCTCAGGCCTGTCCGTGTAAACCCCGACCTGCCCGTCCCCGCAGCCCAGGGCTCGTTCCCCAGCCAGCCCTGGCTCTTCCCCTCCTCTCTGTTCAGCAGAGAAAATTAATAATTAACAGCCTTGTCCTTTGGCATAGCACCTGCTGCCCGCTGGTGATGCCAGCCCAGCCGTAGCCTGCTGCCTGTTTGCTTTTCCCACCCACGGTGTTTTTGGGGTGGGATCTCTTCCTCTGCCCCCATCCCCTTGCTGGCACCAGTGTTTGTAAGGTCCTCCCGTCCTGGCCTTCCCCCTTCTGTGCGCCTCCCTCCACCCCAAATGGCTTCGCTCCTTCCCTGGGGAGCTTCAGAAGCTCACGCCGCCCTCCCCCTGCCTAGGTTGCATCTTTTGGGCAGCAAAATAGGGAGAATATTCCCCAAACCGCCTGTCTTCAGCTTTGGTGGGGTCTCCTGGGTGTCCCAGCAGGCTGCCAGCCCCCTGCAGCATCCCTGCCTGCTGCTGAGGCTCTTGTGCTTTCCTCAGGTCGTGTGCCACAGATTTGGGGTGAGATGCTGCAGAGGATGTACAACTTGTTTTGTTTTGTTTTGTTTTTTCTCCTTCTGCTCATTTTTCACAGAAACAACTGAAGTTTTGTGAAACTTTTTTTCTCTTTTTATGACAGATGCTTCGGTTGCCCAGAGGGATGCCAGAGAAGGGGAACCCTGCGTGTTTTCCCATCCCAATTCAGCTACAGACCGGGGAAATCCCATTTTTGCTGCTCTAAGAACACCAATCAAATCTGGAGAAGCCAAAACCGAGTGGTTCCAGCAGACCCCGATGAAGAAAACCCTCTTCCACGCAGGTTTGCCCTTCCTGTTCCCAACACACGCGGCCCCAATAATTGCAGGGGCACCACAGATCCTTCTGTCCCCTCATTTCTTCCCGTTATCACCCAGTGACCACGGGAGACGTGACCCAAATTGGGACAGACCCGAGCCAGCCCCAGCAGCTTGCTCTGAGCCCTCGGGAGGTTTTTTTTTTTTTTGCCAAACTGCTAAAATTGAGCAATCCCTCGGCGCTCGCCGCCTGCCCCAGTCCCGGCCTCTCGGCGCCTTTCTGCACAGCGCTGACCCCGCAGTGCTCCAGCTGATTGTTTGAGTGGTGTTTCCTCTTTCCTCATCTCTTTTAAGGGGATTTCACCCAATTTTGGCTCACACACGCTCTCTTCACACAGCTCTAAGTGGCTCCTTCACGTGCTGGGTGGGCAGCAGGACTCAGACACTGCAGGCATCATCACTGCTTCCAAAGCAACCCCGAGAAAAGAGGATTAGGGCACTATTTTTGCCTTTCTTCTCCATTTTTACCACTCCCATTTCGGCTCGCAGGCTGAGAAGGGAAAGCTTCTGCTTTAGCAGAGCCGTCGGTGCTCAGAAAGCAAGGTGCCAGCACCGGGTGCTGGAGATTTTTGCCAGCACAGCCCAAAATTGGATGCTCAGCTGCACGTTTTGGGTTTTGGTGGCCTCAGGAGCGTGGCTTTGGCTGCAGCAGCGCTGCTGGGGATGGGGCAGAGCCAGGGATGGGGAGATGTGGGATAAGGGTCAGCACCCGGGGTGGATCCTCGGTGCTTGGGTGTTCAGATACTCAAATGTTTGGACCTCAGATGCTCAGATCTCAGATCTTGGATTCTTGGAAGCTCAGATCTCGGATGCTTGGATGCTGGGAAGCTCAGATCTCAGATCTTGGACGCAGGGCAGAAGCTGGCGACCTCTGGGAAGGGGAATTTAAACCCACAGCTGCTTGCAAATGCGAAATCACCCATGCTGCATCTCCGCGGGATGGAATTTGGCATTTTTTAGGGGGGAAAAAACTCTGGAGCAAGGCACGGGGACACCTCGTGCTTTGGAGGACCCTGAGCAGGGGTTGCAGATGTGCGGGGATGTCCCAGCAGTGCTCACAGGAGTTATCTTGGCCACTCCATGTAACTGCTGCTCGCTGTGTGTGCTGCTCCCGGCCTCCCAGGGCTGCTACCAGGCCCCTGGGGGGGAGATAAGCCGGGTCCTGTCCCTATCGGGGCAGCTCACGCTTGGGGTCGAGCAAAACCCGGCGCTGCTTCCCCTTCAGAGCCCTGCCGAAGGGCCTGGGGGGAGCAGGGTGCAGGACGTGCAGGGGACAGAGGGATTAAAACAGCAACGGGGGTGAATTCAAGCATCCCCCCATCCACAACCCCACAACCTGTCGCTGCTGGGAAGGAAAACACCCAGAGTGTGGTTTTTCTCGATGTTTATAGAGAGGAAAAGGCGCACGGAGAGCAGAAGATGAATTTGTGCATCCCCTTCACCTGCTGGATGGCATCGCCGTGTCCTCAGCTTCTCCAGAAAGCAGCCACACCTTTCCCTCCTGCATCCCGTGGCGTTGCAGGCAGCACCAAGCCAATGCCACTGTTTTTTTTGGGGTGATGCCCTTCCCCGTGGCACCCCTCACCCAAAATGAGGCCACCGGGTCCATCCCACGGGGCACCCGCTGCCCCACCAGTCCCAGGAGACGCTCCAGGCCTGCCTGGAGCAATCAAAACCCCACCACAAACCTTTCCCAAGCCCCCCAGGCTCAAAACTTGGTCCGAAATACCTCCGTGTCATCCTGCAAGTCATCAAAACGTTTCTCGGGCAGCGCTGGAGGTGCCTCTTCCTCGGGCTCGGGGTTGTGGGGCTGTGAGCGCTGCGGGGCGCGGGGCGCTTTGCGCACGCGGGCGTACACGGGGCAGGGGCTGCCCTCGCCGCACGGCTCCTCCTGGATGAGCAAACCCTGCTCGGGGTCGTCCCAAATGTCCCTAGAATCCCCACAGGGGTTGTCCCCAATGTCCCCAACGTCCCCAAAATCCCCCGTGGCACCGCAGGGCTTCCTCAGCCCGCCGCTGAGCTTCCTGGCTTTGTAGCGGATGCTTTCGTAGATGGGCCCCTCGCCTTCCCCCGCCGGCTCCGCCGCGGGCGTTTGGGGCTCCCCGGGCACGAGCGGGAGCTGGCGGTGCCGCAGAAAATCCGGGGTCCTCGTGGGGGAGCCGGGAGGTGGCCCCCCGAGGCCACCCGGGTCCCCCCCAGCGGTGCCATTTGTCCTGCTGCCTGTAGGGAGGGAGAGGTTGAGCGAGGGGGGCACCCCGCTAATTTGGGGATAAAATATTAACGATTAAACGTGACGAAATGAGAGCTCTGGAGCAGTTTCCCCCACCTGCCAGCACCCGTATTTCCCCCTCAGCTCTTTGCTTTTTGCAAGAGCTGAAACAGAAAGCAAAGGCAAACCCAGACGAGCGTCCCGGGGCTGCTGATGGGGGCCGTGGGGTGCCCGGAGCCGCCTTCCTGCGCCTCTCAAATATTTATTTTAGCAGGAGGCTCCGAGCTGGCAGCAGCTGGAGCTGGCAGAGCGCGGCGCCGAGCCCCGTGGTTTGTTCAAAAGGAGAAGGAGGCTCTGGGAGATGTTTTGGTGCACGTGAGTTGGTGTTTCTCTTCCCGATTTCAAGCTGTAGGGACGTGGGGTTTGGGGAGCGGGACCCTGGTGGGGGTGGAGAGGTGCAGGGCAGGATCCGGGGCTGGGTTGTGTTGTAGGGTCGGATCCAGGCCAGTGCCTTGGTGTCCTGGTGCCCCCTCGGTGGTGTCCTGGTGCCCCGTGAGCATCCCAAGGGGGACGCCCCCATAGCGATACCCCCAGTTTGGGCATCCCAATGGGGTACCCTCAACGTGAGCACTCCAATAAAATCCCAAAATATGTGCCCCAAAGTGAGCATCCTAAAGTGAGCACCCCAAAATGAGCATCCTAATATGAGCACCCCAACACGAGCACCCATCCTGCACACCCCAATGGGCCAAGGCATGGCATTTGGGGTTTCCCTTCTCCACCCTACACCAACAAAGCAGGGGAAATGCAGCCAGGAGGGGTGGGAACGGGGTCCTGGGGTGCTGCTTGCTATGACCCCATCCCCACGAGGCCCAGGAGCTGTCTGGGGTGCTGCGAGGGGTGCTCAGACCTTGGGGATCTGATTTCTCCCCTTGGAGCTTTTCACATTTTTATTTTAACATTTTCTCCTTTTTTCCCCGTGCAGAACAACGCTGAAAAACAACCCCCGGGGGAGGAACGGGCACCTCCTGGAGGGTTTTGCCACTGGGGTGAAATTTTTGGGAGCCGTGCGGGGCCGGCGGCCGGCTCAAAGTCCCGCGGGAGCCCCGGGGCTCCTCCAAGTTCATCAAGTGAGTAAATCATTAAAATCATTAACGGCCCAGCGCCCTCCTCACCTTCAACCCCCGGGGCGCAGCCTGCACGCTCAGCTCGATCCCAAACTCCTGCCCCAAACGTGAGGGGCTGCACCCCCAGGATCCCCCCCCACACCCTAAAGGAGCAGGAGGGGGGTGGCAGGAAGCCAGGGCCGCCTGTCCCCTGCCCTGTCCTTGTCCCCACGCCCTGCCCTACCTGCTGCCACCGCTGCTCCCCCCTCGCTGGGGCCTGGCTCAGGCACCTTCACCTGCAGCAGAAATAAACGGGCACTGGTGCACCCCCCCAGACCCTCGTGCCCCCCCGCCCAGACCCTCATACACCCCCCCCAGGACAATTGTGCAGCCCCCCAGGCCCTCGTACACCCCCCCAGGACACTCGTGCACCTCCCCAGGACACTCGTGCACTCTCCCTTGCACTCGTGCATCCCCCCAGACACTCGTGAAACCCCCCAGGACCCTCGTGCCCCCCCCCAGATATTTGTGCATCCCCCCAGGACACTCGTGCACCCCACCTTGCACTCATGCAACCCCCCTGGACCATCGTGCACCCACCTCAGACACTTGTGCATCCCCCCTTGCACTTGTGCACCCCCCAGGACCCTCGTGCAACCCCCCAGGACCCTCGTGCCCCCCCCAGACACTTGTGCAACCCCTCAGACACTTGTGCCCCCCCCCAGACCCTTTTGCATCCCCCCAGACCCTCGTGCACCCCCCCACGACGCTTTTACCCCCCCCAACATTTGTGCATCCCCCCCAAAAAACCCCGTTTCATGCCCACACCACTCGTGCCCGCTCTTTTTGGGGTCTCTGCAGGTCTTGGGACCATGGAGGGGTCCATCCACCCCCCCCTTGTGCCCCCACCCCACAGCCCCCTATCCCCACACCCCCCTGCTCCTTATTTTTGGGGTGCGCTGGGCTCGGTGCACCCCAAACCCTCAGGGTCCCTCCCTGACCCCCCCATGAAGCCGGGACCCCCCCGGGGGCTGCCGCTGTCCCCACCCGGGTCCCCCTGCTGCTTTTTTGGGGTTTTTGGTGTTTTTTTATGGGAAGGGGGTGTAGGGGGGGGAGGATGTGGGGGCCGTTCCCCGAGCTGTCGCTGGGGGGCTGTCCAAGCCCGTGTGACAGCGGCGGGGACAGCGACAGCGGGCCGCGACGCCTGCGAACAACCCTTCGTTTTGGGGGAAAAAAGAGGAGATTTGGTCCATTGGGGCCGCGAGGAGGCTGGGAACGAGGCGATATCCCTTTGGCCAGCCTGCTCTCTCCTCCAGGGATGGAGGGGACGGGTTGTCACCGGAGCTTGGGGATGGGGACAAGGGGACACAGGGGACACAAAGGGGACACGGAGGGGACAAAGGGGACACGGAGGGGACAAGGGGGTCACGAGGAAGCCCCCCCAGGGCCTCACCACGCTCAGCACCCCGGGGTTCGGCTCCGTTGTCCTGGTGGCCCGGCTGGAGCAGCGCCCGCTCGCCCTGCGGAAGGATGTGGCCACCATCAAGGGCCCCGTGGCCACCGCCGGGGCCACCCCGGGCCAAAAAAAAAATTAAAAAAAAAAAAAAAAAGGGGGACAAACAACTCCTCACCGCTTCGGGAGGGATTTGGGTATGGGGTGGGGGCGTTAAATGGATGGGTTTATAACAGGCTTCCCAAAATCTTTCCCCAAAGCACGTACCTGGGGAAAAAGGAGCAGAGGAGCAGCAGCAGCAGCAGCCCCGCGGGGACGGCGATGGCCAAACCCCACAGTGACAGCGGGGCCATGGAAGAGGAGCTGAGGGGGACGAGGAGCACAGGTCAGGCTTGGCTTTGGGGTCTGGGGGTGCTCACGGGGTGGGGAGCACCCTCCAAGCATTTCCCGTATTTTTTTTTTGTAGGATTTCCATCCCCCTATCCTCGTTGGGATGTTTTGTCCCTCCCCAGCTCGGCCCGTGGAGGATTTGGGGTGGGTTGGGGACACCCAGCGCTGCCACCCGGCTGCCCTCGGGCTCCAGGAAGCCGTGCCCTGTCCCGGATTGCTGGCACACCCCGGCTCGCCCCACAGCTTTCGGTTTTGCCCCCAAATCCCGCATTTAGGGGCTGCTCTCCCCTTTACAATGATAAATGGGGGGGGAAAATGGGTTGGGGAAGGGGCTGCATCCCCACTGCGCCCCTGCAGGGCTCCTCCGACCCCACAAGGCTTCCCCTCCCTCTCTATCGACCCCATTTCCACCCTCCCCCAAATCCCAGCCCCACATCCCACCGAAGCCTTGCCCAGCATTCACTCGGGGCCCCCCCAGCAGGGAGGTTTTTGGGATGGGAGCCCAACAAATGGGGCCGGGAGCTGCCGAACAGGCTGAGCCCGCTCTGCCAGCCCTGCCCCAGCCCTTCCTGGGTGCTGGCAGCGCCGTCCTGCCCCCCCCGTGCCCGCAGCGGGGAGGGGGGCACCCCAAATTATCCCTCCAGCCTCACCCTGGGGCACCCAAGGGTGCCCGCCACCTCCCACCCTGCCTCAGTTTCCCCAGCTGCGTGCCGTGCCCGACCCTAAAATGCCTTCAGCCACCCCATAACCCAACCTGGGGCACCCCAAAGCTTTGCACACCCCCTGTGCCCCCCCCCGGGGGTGCAAAGCTGCTCACCTGGGTGCTGTGGGACCCCCGGGGTGCCGCGGGTGTCGCCGGCTGCTCGCTCAGCTCAACTTTGGCCGGGAGCTGTGGGTGGCACCCGCCGCGCCCTGTTGGCCTCCTGCACCTCGCCCGGCCCCATTACACGCTGTTGGCTGCTCTGGGTGTGCACTGGGAGCCCCCAGACCCTAAACTGGCACCCCAAAAGGGTCCTGAGCCCCCCCACCCCAAGTGCTGTGAGCCCTGTCCTTCCTGGATCCCAAAACGTCCTGGATTTGGTCACTGCGGACCCTCCTCCATCCCGGATCCCTTCCCTTCCCTCCTCTTCAACCCCATACCACGTAAAGGCATCAAATTAGGGAAAAAGATGGGTATTTTCACCCTCTGTGGTTCTCCCTCACCCCCATTCTCCCACGGGAGAGTCCCAAAACCCAACCCAAAGCTCTGGACAAGCCAACGCAGCCCAGCTCCAAAAAAAAAAAACAAAAAAACAAAAAAAAAGGGTTTTGGGGGCTGGGGCAGCCCCCAAAACCCTTTTACATCGCCCCCAGCAGCACCAGGGACATTTTGCTCCTTGGGAGCCCGCCTGGACGGCGCCTGCGTGTTCTGCAGAGGGCAGCACGACCCAGGAGTTCAGCCCCGATTCCTTCCCGGGGCCATTTTTGGGTGCAAATCCGCTATTTTCAGCCAAGCGCTTGACGGGCGATTCCCATGTGGGCGAAGCCTCCTCGCTGCCAAATTGCTTTACAAAAGCTCTTTGTGAAACCGCAGCTTCTCCGCCTGGTTCTGGAAATGGGTAGGACTTCAACTACTTGAATTTCTCTAGAAATTGGGCAAGCAGCGGGCTGAGGGAGCTCAGGGGTGCTAAAAACCCACCCAAATATTGCTCTGACAGAA
Source organism: Netta rufina (assembly GCF_964035555.1). Lineage (NCBI taxonomy): Eukaryota > Metazoa > Chordata > Aves > Anseriformes > Anatidae > Netta > Netta rufina. The sequence goes on from NC_140125.1 coordinate 120,009,457, forward strand.
ACCAGGCTGCGAAAGATGCGGTAGGAGGGGAAAACGAAGTGCTCCGTGCTAGAAGAACACCCGGAGAAGACACGGAGCCATCCCACCTGCAGGCATCACTGCCTCCTCGCCAGCTCCTTCCAACCCCGAGCACCTCGGGGTGGAAAAGGAGCCCAAAGATTTCGGCACGCCGAGCCCCGTCCCGCACCCTCCAGACCCAGGAGAAGCGGTGACACTTGACGATCCCGGCCTGCTGCCTCTGGTAATTAAGCCACGTGTCTCCGGCAGTCATTTGTCGCCCTATTTTAAGCCCTCGGGAGCTGATGTGCCATTCTGACGTCCTTACTTAAAAATTTCATGGCTTTTAAAATTTTCCACGAGGCCCAGAAACGGAGGCGGCGTTCTGCGTGGCGCTGCCGGGCCGCGTGACCGGGTCTCCTCCTCCCCGTTTCCACCCTTACGGCTTTTGTATGGGGTTACCTTAAAAGCAGCGTGCCCGAGAGCTGCTCACCTGCATTTAAAACCGTCAAAAAGCTCCATTTTTTCTCTTTTTTCCCCTCCGAGGGAGGTTTTGCTGCGAGCAACCCGGAGCCCAGCCCCTGCAGCACGGGGACAACAGCCCGCTGCATCCTCGCAGTCCTTCCCTTGTTAATACCACGGGCCAGTTTTTGATTGTGGTTTCAGGGGTTTCTTCCTGAAGCATTTGTTTAACAGAACTTGCATTTATTTCACAGAACCTTATTTATTTCATAGATTTTAACAGAATTTTACGAGGCACCATATATGGCAAGGACGGTTTGATTTTTGCACCTTTTCTTTGGCCATTTCTGACCGACAATATGCACATACAACACAGATATTTCTCTGTTTCCTTTTTTCTTTAAACACAAGCCCACATGCACACACACATACATGGCTCCTGGTACTGTGAATGAGATTTTCAGGCTCCTTCCTTTGCTTTGGGTCGACACGAGGCGTGTGCAAGTCCTCCCGTTTGGTGCTGCAAATTCAGAAGGAACCCATGGGTTTGCTTCTGCTTTTAAATGCCAAAATTTAAATAGTTCTAACACAGCCCGTTACTTTCCGACTTTCAGGTCCTCACCACGCTGGGCACTAAAACTCAGTGATTAAACGTGTGAATAATTGAAAGCTGAATGAACAACGCAGCAAATGGATTGGAATTGAACAGGGTTGAGTTAAGGAGAATTTCAAACGAGGCTGCTCTCAGACATCTTCAGACATGCAGAAAAGGCAGACAAGTGAACGCCAGGCCATCAGATCTTGTATTTTCCTACAGGATCTTTCTTTTCCCTCTGCAAATGTCCCAAGCAGCAGAGAATTTGGGGATAAATGCCACTGAATCCTCCCAGTTAGGGACAGGAGGTGTATTTGTGCCCAGATGAAGAGCAGGGAGCCTGGCTCCACCACCAGCTGCTGGTCTCCATAACGTCCTTAACTGCATCTCCAAATGCAAAGAGGCACAAAAATGCTGAAAATTTGGGGATTTTTAAGCCATGGTCTGCAGGAAGCCCACGGCAGAGCTGTTCAGGGCAGAACCAGGAGGAGAAGCAAGCTGCTGAGCCCCTTGCGCAGCAGCGCTCTGCTCAGAAGGATGCTGATCAATAACAGATGGATGGATGCTGATGGTTTTTGGTAGGAAAAAATGAAAAAAAGTATTCCAAAAAGACCGAGACCAAGTAGTAAAGATCCTGTGAGACAGCCTGATGGTTTTACGTGAGGTGTTTTCTAGCCAAGAAGAGCAGAGTGAGGTTGCCCATCACCTCGTAGCAGCATCAATTGGACCACGACAGAGAAATTCCCACCGTGTTTTATGTCCAGTCTCACTGCATTGGAGGAAATGGAGCAAAACCTGATGGCCACATCCCCACCAGCAAGGGAAATGCTCCCCTGGTTTGGGGCATCGTCCCCTGCACTCGTGGGAACGAGGATGCTGAGCGTTCCTGCGGGCAGGAAGATGTCTGTGCGTGTAATTCACTGCCGTGTGAAACCAAGGGGCAAAATCCGAGCTCTGCTCTCATTTTGAGCAACAGAAATAATCAGAAATCATCAGGAATCAGCAAGAATCAGCAGGAATCAGCAGGAATCGGTGCTTCTTTGTGCTGCTGGGGGTGTGATCTGGATTTTCGCATGCGTAACCGAGAGCAGAGCCCAGCCACAACCCCGGCTCCTTCAGGTTCGTTCAGTGTTCAGGAGCCCTCGCAAAACTGGCCGTGCGTTTTGCCCCCCAGATGGCATATTTAGGCATTTCCCTCCCTTTTTTGGGAAGCCAAAGTGCAGAAACCAAATCCACAGCATGCTTAAAGCGAGCTGGAGCTGGCAGCAGAGGGGCGTAAAGTGAAAAAGAATGGCTTGGAGACTGGAGAGCGTGCGTGCGAGGAGCCAGGCAGACAGCTCTGACAAGACAAGAGCAAATGAATGCACGAAACCTGAGACTCCGAGGGAGCGCAACAGCCCCAAACAATGCAGAATTGTTAAAGCAGAAAAAAAAAAAAGAGCAACAAATAAGTTCCGAGTGGTCAGATTTCTTGCCAAGAGCTTTTTATTTTATTTTTTTTTCACGCGGCGGAATGTAATAAAATAAACTGTTGGCAGGACTCCTGCCCCAAGAGGATGGCACGGAGGACGAAAGGATGGCAAGGAGGATGAGATGATGGTACAGAGGATGAGATGATGGTACAGAGGATGAGATGATGGCACGGAGGATGAGATGATGGCATGGGGAAAGGGGAAAAGAAGTGCCAGGGCTGGGGCCACGGCGCTGGGGCCACCGAACCGCTTCGTGTCGTTCTCCAAACGCCGCCTGGGGAAGCCCCCACGGCGGCAGGGCTGTTAAAAGGGACCGTGGGGCTGTGGTATTGATCTCAAGTGGAAAAAATGCAGTGCTGTACAGCACCAGCAGCGCCCGGCAGGACGAAGGGAGCCCGTCCTCACCAAAGGAACAGCGAGCCCGGCAGCGGGGTCGCAGCGGCTGCGCCCGCTCCTCGATGTGCCACGCCAGCTCGGCTCCGCTCCGTCTGCTCCGAGATCACAGCAGGAGGAGGAAGAGGAGGAGAAGGGAGGCAGAGCCACACAGCAGGCTGGTTTTTGGGGAGGGATGAGGCACATGTGGCCCAATTAGGAACAGCTGCCGCGTCGCCGAGGCACGCAGCGAGCGCATCCCCGTCGGTGGCGCCGGAGCTCAGCATCCCACCCGGCTCTGGAGCCTCCTGGAGAAGGGAATCCCAAAGGGTCTTGACTTTTCACTCTTACATCCCTATTTCCAGGCCTTTTTGCAACGGAAAAATGGGAACGGGGAGGGGATTTTTGCTCAGCAGCTGGGTACAGAGGTGCCTGCTGGGAGCCTTGAACACGGCGTGCAGCCGGCGCACGCAGCATCCACAAGCGATGCCTCAGGTCGCTTCCAAGCCCCCAACAATCACAAACACCCCCCGGGCTTTCCAAATTTTCCAAGTTTCCAAGTTTTTCCAAGCCCCAGCAACGCCACGGGGCACGTGATGCAGCCGGCAGAGCAGGAGGGCAAAGAGGCTCCAGAATCAAGAAAAAATCCTGCAAAAAAACTCGCTAAAAATGATAATTGCCTTTATGAGAGCTGCCAAGGATCCGTTGGCAAGGGACTGAAAATGAGGCGGAATAAAAGAGGAAAGGGAACAGCGCAGAGAAGAAATTAATAGTGGGAGTGGCGCCTTTTCACATCTAATTCTCATTTAAAACTTGCTGTTAGAGGCGGCCGTGTTTCGAGGGGGATTCATTGATAGTGACACCTCACACTTTTTTTCTGCGACTGGATTGAAACCGCTCGCCCTCGCCACATCCTTCTGGGCAAGGTAAATAAAATGATCCCCCTTTCTACACCAGGTTGTGAGGGCAAATCAGGACATTAGGCATCTGTCTTTCTTCTTAGGGCCCCAAGGAGCATCCCAAAAGCCTAGGATAAAGAGGATGGAGTTGTGCTGACCCCTCTCGCCTCCTTTAACCATGATATTCGTTAGGTGATGTGAAAGGGCTGGCACTCTCCTTGTCTCCCACCTCTTAACACGCAGCCCCCAGCCTGTTTTTTACCCCCTCAAGGAACAAACCCCCCAAACCCAGTGGAAATTCCCCCGTTAGGGTTGCTGTGAGGTCGTGCTGTCCGCTTGCCAGCGGAGCATCCCCCCAGACCAGCCCTGTGGAGGCAGCCAAGGCCTGAGGGATTTGGGCATTTTTAAAGCATTTTGCAAATATACCTGGGCTGTAAAACCCAAAAACACTCAGCCCCTTGTCTTAGGAAAATGTCAAGATATGTGATCTGTGTGATGCTGAGAGCACTGACTTGTGAACTACGAGCTCCTGGAGATCTTACTAATATAAGTTGGCTGATGAGCCGAAATCACATCAGTACAGAGCCTTTTATATCAGCACAGCACCTCTACTCGTGAGTTTTGCATTAATAAATGCTAAAATCCTGTCTGGGTGAGGTCTGCTGAGCAGCAGAGATGGTTCCAGACTCTTGATGTTAAATGTAGATGGTCCCAAAGAGCAGCTTGGGCAAAGCTTTGATTTTTTCCCATTCATGCAGCCTGGCAGTGCTAAACCAAACCTTAAATATCAGCACCTCCAGGTAATTCTGCAGGTAACGCAGTGTTCGCTTCAAAGGAAGGAAGGGAAATCGAGGGACTTGAAGAAAAGCAGCAAAACTCGGTGAAAATGGCACAAGGCAAAGAGCAGATCCATGCGCTGGACTTGGAAACGCCGCGTGTGCTGCACTGCTGTTAGCTGCAGGGAAACGAAGAGGATTTGGGCAGGAAAAGCTGAAAATGGCTTTTGTACACGGAGCTTCCTGCTGCCGGGATTTCTGTATCTCTCGTCGTGCGTCAACTTGGATCTTAGGGATGAGGTTTTAGCACCTGAACCTGTTCCCAGTGCCAGAAGGTTTGATAACGTAGGTAATCCTGGAGTCCTGGAACGGTTTGGGTTGGAGGGGACCTTAAAAATCACCTGGTTGGCTCCAGGGGCGGAGAAGCAGCACTTCTGTGAGCAAACACTGCGATTTTAGGGCTTGTAGGGCACCATGCCACCACGCACCCACTAAACAAAGCAGTACTAAGAGGGGGAAAACTGAAAGTCCTGTTCCTCTGACCCCCAGTCCCGTCTTCAAGTTGCCCATCCTCTTGGCACCGCCGCTGCAATCAGGTGGCGAAGCCACGGCTGCGTGTGCTTACAGAGGAGCTTTGAGGCAAGCCAGGCGCTCTGCCTCCCTCCCTGGCTTGTCTCCACTTCGAATTCAGCAACTGGAGAACTATTATTGGATATTTCACACGGAGCAGATGGCTCTCGCGCTTGCTGAATCCTAAATGAAAATCACGAAGCCAGCAAGAAAATCGGATCCCATTTTTCACTGCCCTTGGACTCGCCGCGGTCTCCCCGGGAAGAAAGCGGAGCTTCCCCGGGGAGGCCAGCCTCACCGCTGGAGAAGCACAGCAACGGAGAGAACAAAAGGGAAGGGAGAAATAAGGAGTATTTCTGGGACGTGAAATGTTAGATTAATTTGTCATCTGCATGGGCAGAGCGAGGGCTGCGTGGCTGCAGCAGCAGCGCTTCTCTGATGTGGAAGATCAAGTCTGAGGATGAGAAACGAAGCCTCTGCGGGAACGGGGAGGTTGAGTTTTGTTTAAAAAAAAAAAAAGGAAACCAACAAGAAAGAAGGTGAGAGGTGTCGGGGAGAAGCACGGGCACACAGGAAAGTTTCTTCCCAGAGCTACAAAGCAGCACTGCAGAGCCACATTTTCTCATCGCCTTTCACTTCTCTGCCAGGATCTTAAAGCCGTGCAAAAACAAACCACACTTTGCAGTCCTTCCAACACAAAACCTGCCCTAATTCCGTGAGTGCATCCCCCAGCCCTTTACAACAAGCCAACACCACGAGGACAACCTCTTCCCTTGCAGAGGGCACATGGACATGCACAGGGTTGGCCACGACAAAGCCCTGACGACCCAAGCCCTCCAATTGCAATTTTGGTGGCTTCCTCTGGCGTAATTCTCCAGCACCAAAATGTCCCGGATTACCCCAAAGTGTCTTCCTATAGATGCTTTAATGGTTGCACAAGACTTTGGGGCAAATATTTAACAATGTAGGGACATTTCCAGCTGTATGGTGTTGGTGTTATAACCCAAATTTTATCTGCTGTGTTGTAGCCCACTTCATTTTTATTTTTTAAGCGACGTCAACGTGCGGAGGTGCTGTGCCAGTAGCGGGAGCACACCAGCCTTTTTTTTTTACAGCATTTCTTTGACTTTTCAGCATTTCTTTGTCTTTTCAGCAGGGCCAGCCCTGCCAGCGAGGCCCATCCAGGACAAGAGTGCGCTTTCTAAGAAGCCAATCGACAGCCAATCGATTTCCCCATCAGCGGGGTTACCCCAGCCAGCTTTTCCCAAGGAGAAAGAGGACGATGCGTGACTTCCCAAAGCATCTCACCTCCTCCCGGGCTGGTGGTGGTAAGTGCCGCCCGATTTGTTTGCAAGGGCAGGGCCAAAACCACTAATAAAGCTTGCATTCAAGCAAATTGAATGAAGAAGTGGAAACTCTCCATAAAAACAAAGAATTGCTTTATGGCCCCTCTGGGCTTTCCTTCTTTTTTTCTCTTCCTATTCTCCGCTTTTGTTGTTGTTGCAATTTTTCGCATTTAATGTGTTTTCTTCGGAGCAGTTTCCTTCCCTCTGCTTCTTTAAAGTGCTCTCAGCGAGACACATCTTCTCCGCCTGACCTTTAAGCCTTCGTGTTTCTCCCTGTGTCCACCACATCTCCACCAGCACAGCACCCAAACACCTCCTGCTCATTCCCAAATCCACCTGTGCAGCACCCCTATGGGAGAGAAATTCTGTTTTCCCACTTTGTAGACGTCACACACGTGCTTTCTGCACCACTGAGGTCTCTCCTTCCCTCTTTCTGCATCATCCTGTCGTGGTTTTCCCCTTCCCCTTGATGTCCCACCGGCAGCCGGGCTGTAGGAACTTGGGTCGTGGCACAGCTGGAGCCAGCAGCAGGGCAGTAGCTGCAATCCTGCCCCAAAATGTGGCTGGGAGGCAAAAAGTGCAAATAAACCTCGGGTTTTCACCTTTCATCTGACGTTATAGCAATGTGTAACTCTGCCGTGGGGCTAGTTTTTAACGCACTGATTAAAAACCTGATTGGGGAAGGAGCAGGAAGGATAGGATGCTCAGGCGATGCACGGGTGATAGACGTGCTGTTAGCTACTTTGGGGAGCAGAAAGCCAGGAGGGGACTGCATAAAACAAATCCCGTGGTATTTTTTTAGAGCAGAGGCTGATGTTGAGGTCCACAGAGGGCAATGCCAGGGTGCTGAGCCCCCTGCAGCACCGCTGTGGCTCGGGGTGACCAGCTTTTGCCAAGCCTGCTGAATTTCTAGCTTCATCTAAAGATTTCTTGCTGCGACTCAGCCCTGGTTTTACTCCAGGGGTCCCACACGAGGCAGCTTGGTGTGTATTTCACCCCTTCGACATGTGCACAAGGGGCATTACGCGTGGGGGCAGCTGTTTGAGGTGACCCCAGCACACACCGAGCTCCCATCCCTGGTGTCCCACACCAACAATCTCAACCTGCCCTGTTATTACCGCCTCATTAGGAGCACCAGATTTGTCAGGCTTGCATTTCATTTAATCCCATTTCTTTTTTTTTTTTTCCCCCCCGCAGTGTATTTCTAGAGCTATCAGTTCACGTTCCCATTCTATTGAGCTGTAATATCGAGTAACCATAGCGACTGGGAAATCTTTTGGGGTAACGCGAGCGCAGCTTCCCCGTACCGGCGTGATTTGGCAGCCACCCTTTCCGTATGCATCATCTCAGCTCCCATGGCTCCGAATATCGTGGTCCCGTTTCATTTCCAGGATCGGGTTCTTAAATCAACCTGGACACCAGTTTTTAGATAATATATGTTTATGGGGAGAGGTATTTTTGTGCTATGAGATCATTACTGGGAGAGCCTCCCGTGCTGTCAGCAGCCTCAACAGCTGCCGTTGGGTCCAAGCATCGGTGATGCTAACATTATTCTCCAGTAAATCCCGTTTCTTGTAAAAGAAAATAGTCATTTCTCATGCTTTTTCCTTATTCTGTGACCCCAACACGACGCTGTTAAAGCCTCCTTTGATCCCTAAACCCACCTGGCACTGCCGTGTGGCACCTGCGAGTTTCGGCAGCTGTCGCTTGGAGTTTTCCTGCCGAAGGAGTTAAAAACTTGGGGCTCCTACAGCAGGATTGCTTCGGCCTCTCGCAGTGAGTACACCGTTACACCCAGCCTGTAGCCTATGCTGTAAATATTTCCTTTACTCCAGGGCCACGTTTTGACTGGACTTTGCCTCTGAGAAAAAGGAAATTATTTTGTGTGTGTGGGGTGGAAGAGCGGGACACCCTGCTGCCTTGTTGCCACTGAGGGGAAGCCTTGCATTGCTGAAAGGTTTCTCCTGTCTCAGGGAGGTTCCAAAAGAAAAGGGCTGTGATCCGAGCACGTCTCATTCCTGCTTTCTGTTTCCACTCCGCGTTGGGATTTCACGTTTGGTTTAACCTCGGGGGGTGGTGTTCTGCCTGCTGAGGTCACTCAGAAACCCAAGCCCCCTTAAAATTCATCTCATTTACAGGAGTTTGACCAGCCAGAACATGGACGATCTCTCCAAGCCAGGTTGTTATCATTTATTACCCCCCCACAGGACCCTCATGAAGTCAAAAATCGGGTGCCAGCACCCCAAAACCATAACAGTGTCAGGGATCCATCACAACAGCAGAAGGGGTTACGGTGATCACTAGCACAAGGCGCACACACCAGCAGGGACATTTGTCATGTTTGAAGCTGGAATCGCCTCCAAATCGGGTCTCCTTTCTCTGCTCTGGTTCCTTTCTTGCTTCTGACTTCAGCCACAGCAGCCGACCAACAGGGAAAGTTATTAAATTTGCAGGAATGGGGAAAGGAAAGCAACCAAAGCAGAGGAAAACGACGTGAATGTGTTACGGCTCCTCATCTCTCTGTGCTACCTGTGGAGGACAGAATGGAGAATGGTTTTTTTTCGTGATCTGTAAATTTCAGGTTGTGACAAGGGCGCCCATTTCCCCTCTGTACTTGGCTGATTTGATATGACAAAGAAGTCATCCCATTTAACGACTGCTTCCCATGTACCCTGCAAATCGTGCTCCTAAAGCACCACCTTTACCTCTTTCTCCTCTCCTTGATTGCTTCCCCCCTGTTTTTTTCTTGCATTTCTAATCACTTCTGGTGCGCCTGTTATCCAGGTTAAAGCATCTGCCTCTGCGGGAGGCTGCGGCACAAGCAGGGACCTAATTAACCGCACAGGATTTCGCCGTGGCATCTTTGGGGGATAACGAGAGCACCCAGGATAATTCATAACAGAGGTCAATGATGTTTTTTGGGGGGGAAAAAACGTTTTTTCTCCTTATACCTCATGCTTTGAGGTGCAGCACTGCTCCTAGGGGTTAGGCGATGCGATGGGTTTGGTGTCGCGCCTCCCTGGATGGGGATGGACACAAGGGAAAGGTGGTGCTTGTTATGGTGCTATCAGCCCCGTGGTGGCACCCACGGCGTTGTAGGAGCCCAGATGAGTGGGGAAGTTGCTGTCGTGGCATCAGCCCTCTTCTCCTTTCCCTAACACACTGGGGGGGGAAGGGAGAGGGAGGCGTAGGAGCAGGAATCTGGTGTCGGAGCGCTGTCAGAGACAAAGGAGTGAAGGAGACGGACTGACAGATCTGTCGAGCTGCAGCAATTCTCGTGTGCCTCACGGAGCTGCTCATGGGTTTAAAAGTAAGCACTTAAGTGCCTATTGGCTGCACGAGGGCTTTAGTGCTCTTCAAACTAGCGAAGCAGATGATACTTCAAAGGCATCAAAAGTAGGTTAAGGAAAGTATTTCGCAGACCGAGTAGACATCTGAATAAAACTGACAAGTCTTTAAGTGCAGATGAGTAAACAGAGGGAGTTCTCAGTGGGATCGGCTCGGTAGGGTTACAGAATAGCTCTGGTTTATTCCCTCTTCAGTGCCTGGTCTCGCCGGCGGGATGGCCAAAAAAGGACAAGTTCCACCAACTCTGATGGGAGCTATCACGCCACTCACAGGCTGCAACAATCAATATATTTTTTAACACACACAAAAAAAAACTCAGAAACGATCAAAAATCCTTTCAGGAAGGCACATGAAAATCCTCTCGTCTCTTTGCGGTATTATCCAATTAGCCAAGTGCATTATGAGCAGAGCCGAATCTCAAAGATTGCCTGCTGAGAACTGCATGATGTTGGTGCTGACACCTACCTGGCCTGATCCTGCACAGCTCTGAGGGACCTGGTGCCTGCACCGGGCTGGAAGGAGCTCTTTAGCCCCTGCCCCTTACCCCTTAATCAATGAGCAACACCACCTTAGCCTCTGATTTCAGAAGTCCACTTTAAAGGGCTCGGAAGCATATCGAAATGCACCTCAAATTACGCTGTACTTCTGTGATTAGTAATCCTTGAGATGACTAAAACCGAAAAAAGTGCATTTCCCCACCCCCTTTTTTTAGCCTTTTGCTCAGATGAGATAAGGAAATGAGGTTACTTGATTTCCCTTTAGAGTTTATAATCAGCCACACTATTTTAATAAATTTCCTTTAGTTCCACTTTCTGTTTCTTAAAGGCTAGCACAACGCGGCCGTGGTTGGGTTGCAAGCTCCACGGGGAGATGTTTCAAATGTCAACAAACGCAATCACCACAATTATTTTTTTTTTTTCATTATCATTCTTTTTCTAAATGTCATGTAATACGTCCAGCGACGCGAAGTTTTGTAAACCTTTTTCAAAGTAATTTCATTTCTGACCTTCAGCTGCCTAATCTTAGGCATTACAATTTGGCTTTTCCAAACCACTCCTGACGAGCTCGAGCAAACTTTCGAGCCGTAAGAGAGGGGGGATCCACACAATCTGCTCCAGGAATCCGTCAGCATTAAGTGCTACGCCCAGTAATAAATTTTTGCAAAGCCTGGTATTCCTTGTGGTAGCAAATATACGGTCTTGGCATCGCTGATTTCAAACCAACGAGGTTCTGTGTAAGCGTGTCTTGTAAAATGAGCATACCTCCACGTAACAGGCAGTATTTCTTCTGCTTAGCACGACGTTACGGCCTCCTTTTGGTGACCAGCTGTGTCATTAAGTTGTCCGGTGTCATGAAGAATGGCATATTTACCCTGTTAAAGATAGCAATTAATAACAGTTACAATAATAACTTCAGTTAAGTACATAAATATAAACACGTTATTAATCATTAACAGCAATCGGCCCATTCATAACGCTTCAGAGCTCTCTGGGAGAGGAACCGTAGGCAACAGATTTCCTCTATATTTTAATTTTGGTGCCTCGTTCTCTGTCTTTATTAAACAAAAAAAGCGATTGTTTAGGAAAAAATCTGTCGCTATTTTGCACGGCTGTCCCTCTTTGACACCATCTGTGGTCAGATTAAACGCTGAGATCTGAATCAACATCTCTGCATTTAATCTCCTCTTGATGTTTCTGTAGATGGAGAGGTAAAAAAAAAATAATAATAATAAAAAAAAAAGATCCCAGGGAGCCGGCCACTTGTACGAGTTCGAGTTATGCCAGCGCAGTCCTAATGAATTTCTTAAGTCAAATGTAATTATGAGCCTGGAATGTGGAAGCATACATTTTTGTTCTGTGAGGGCTAATAAAAACACAAAAGCTTTCTGTGTGGCTCGGCATGGCAGAAGAAGTGCTTTGCAACATACCCCCGGACCCCGGGCAGCTTCTGAAGCTGAGCTTGAAGTACGCCGAGCTTCCTGCAGGACACGAAGTGTTTTCCTCCGAACTGTTTACAATTTGCTCTCTGCTGTGCCTGCGCTCGGAGCCGATACCATAAAAAGCCACCAAGGAACCCAAAGCAGCCGGGAAGGCAGGGGAAACGTGTGTGTGTGGGGCTTCGCTCCCGGCAGGCAATAAAAACCCCGGCAAAGTTACGAACCTCACGCTGCTGCCCTTGCATCGAGCGTAAAATAGGTCACGGCAGAGAGACGCTGTGGCTTTAAGCATTGCCCGGCCTGAGCCGGATTATCATTAGGTTACGTAAGTGCTGATGAGCTGCTTTTCATTAAGGCTTCCCCAGCGAGCGGGGCTGCTTCCACCAACCATCCCATCCCCGGCAAGGATTTCCTCTCCGGAGCTCTGCAGCCAGGGCACGGCGCTCGCATCGGCTGGCACGGGTTGGATGTGAACCCATTCATTCACCTCCACGAGGCTGGGCATTCGTCTTGGCACAGCCCTGAGGTTGTTTAAGTTCAGAGGTATGGAAATGGTGTTCCAGCAGGGTGCTGAAAGCGTCCTGCTCTCGGTGCTCAGCGCAACGCGTGCGCCGCCGGGTAGAAAGCCGAACCTTCGTGCCCCGTGGAGGTCTCGAACGCCAGCAAAAAGGCTGCCACACAGGAAACCGTGGCCCAACGTTGCGGTAAATACACAGCACACCTGCACCTGAGACCTTGGAAGGGGGGAGAGAACTTGAAACAAAGCTGGTTTCGGTCGTATTTTTGTACCCAGGTGCTCAGAGGCACCAAGTGGTGCCCAGGCACCGAAGCGCTTGTGCCTGGGGCTCTGCCTCATCTTGCAACGAGCTGGATCTTCATCCTCAGGTCTCGGTTCTCCTTTCACATGTGAGCTTTCACCATATTTTAGGAGCTGATAGCAATGTTTTACCCCATGGGGACACCTGCCCCAGGTCGCCAGGCTCCCCGAAGTTACACCCACGCTGCAATCGCTGCGACCTGCTGGCCCAGATGCCATCACCAAATAGCACTCTTGTAGCCTTCTGCCATTTGTTCCTGCTGCTGCCACACCCAGCGTTCTTGTTCAGCCCCCACTTGGACCAATTTTACCATTTCTGCTGCATTTTTAGTGAATAAGTAAGTTGGTAGTAAGGGGGGAGCTCTGCACGCATCAGGGGCTCAGCATGAAAGAGAATCAAGCTCATATTTAGAGAATATGCAGAGCTCTAAAGAACCATGCTTGCCCTAAATGCTTGCAAAGCCATCATCAAAGAAAATATTTATTTCTTATTACAGTGCTGAATTTGGCCAAGAAGCTTTTAAACTCCCTACGATTAAAGTTACCTTCTTGGGTTAACGACTGTATGGTGGCTGCTTGTGACTTACAAGAAACTCTTAAAATAGCCTGCTTTGTAAACTGAAATAAAGCCCGAAAATGGACTTTAGTCCAAGCGAATTGTATGGAAAAAGAGGCTGCTGGTGACAGCGTAACGCAGAGGGACACGACAAGCAGAAAACCTCGGCGCTGGTTTGGTTGGCGATTCCACTGCTCACTTGTTGCTTGACCTCCACTTCAACCTCTTAAACGCTGCTGTGTAAATGTAACACGAAGATAATCATATCATCTTGTTTTACAAAGTGCTTGGGCTGGAAAGATCTAACAAGAGCGAATTATTTGTCATTTGCAGTCAGTTGGAAATTAAAACTGCCCTCAGATAAAGCCTCACCCAAGGCAGTCTCACTTACCTGGTAGGGGAGGCCTTTGTTTCGGATTTAATTCTAGGAAGTTTTAATATAATTTCATCCTACTGATGGATTTCATTTTTGCCATGTGTACTTCAGTGAGACATTTAATCCTTTCCATAATACGTTTTGAAGTCTCATTCATTTAAATTGTCACAGCCTGACAGCGCTGTAATGTACTTAAAAATGGCATTGTTTATACCCGCATTCCATTTAAAAATTAACTTGCAGATTAAAGTAATAAAAATGGCTTTATACTCCTCAGCGTTAATATCACGGCAAACTTTCAAAATGCCCTGACTGCCTGAGATTAGCTCATATATCCCTTCCTCCGGAGGAATTCACGGAGGGGAATATAACATCAAGCTCTACGGCTTGGTCTTTAGTCCTGAAGGCTGAGCGTTTTCTGCCTGAGTAAAAGCAAAGTGGGCACAGCCTGCAGAGGCAGTGGCGAGCTGGCAATTGAGGAAAAGCCAGGGACTTTTACCCAGCTTCCTTCCCCCTGCTGCTGTCACGGAGGGAGCAGGAGCAGGAGGAATCTGGTAGCACTTCCACCGAGATGTGTTGCAACAAGGGGTCATGCAGCAGCATGCAGCGGCAGCTAGCGTTGCCTCAGCCCCTGTGAAGTATGCAATTAAAGGGGAACCAGGAGTATTCCTTCGTCACCTCGCAGGCAGCGTGGGCTCTGCAGCAGGGAATTCGGCCTGGGTGCACGATCACGGGTCGCTACGTTGCTTTGCGTTTTTCTTCAGCGTTTTCCCCCTCGTTTCAGTGCTTTCGTGGACACGTACAGGCCTGAAATCCTTTAAAAAAATAAAAAATAAATCATGAATCACTTGCCTAGCTTAAGGTGGACAAAATACATAGCATTTTTGATACAAATATACCTCCGGATAACCACGCTGGTATGAATTAGCCCAGAAGAAGTCCTCTTGATGCCCAAATGAGGGAAGACAACAAACACAATCAATATCCCCTAGCCCTTTACCTTCCAAAGAGTTAATTCAGGCTCAGCCTGCCCATCCTGTTCAGGAGATAATGAGGCAGTTATGAAATGCACGCCTGCACGGGGGTTTTCCCCTTGGGAAGCAGAAAACCTCCGAGGTAACTGCGTGGGTCCCCCCGAAAAGAAGCCGAAATCCGGATCAGACGTCGATGGGGGTGACTACGCCGGGTGGATTTGCGATCTCGTGCGTTTGACTGGGCCTTTCAAGGCCAATTTGTTTGGTTGTAACAAACGCACTCTTCAAGGCCCCGGGGAATAAAGAGCCCCCACGGAGGAAAATGAGCCACCTGAAGCTCTGGTTTATTTTAACCATTCAGCCCATTGAGTTGTTTTGCCTCGTGACACGTAAGGTGTTTGGGGATTTCACAGCTCCACAGAGACGATGAATAATGTAACACCGCGCAGCCAGGATGCGAGAGAACAGTTGATGGAGCAATTGCGGCTGTTCCACTTGCAGCACTTTTAGGTGGAAACAGCAGAAAAAAATGCTTCAGATGAGACCGAGCACGGGGAGGTCTGCACGGGGCTGCCTGTCACCCCGGACCCCTCACTGAACTTTTTATTTCGGTGCCAAGCGAAAATAGAGGTATTTCGGTGCTCTGCCTGCCTCGGAGGAGAGCAAGGCTAACTCAAGACGTAGGGCGGCCATCAGCTCTTCCTTGAAGCAGGGGATGAAGATTGGGAAAGCGAAGCTGGCGGGCGACTTGTGGCACCATGCTGGCGAGCAGGAGGGAGGCGAGAGCCTCCATGGGGCTCCGTGGGGAGCTAATGGAGGACGAGGCTGGGCTGGGTGGGCGTGTGGAGGATGAAGCGGTTGAGCTTTGTGCTACTAAAGACATAAAGATGGTTTGTGGTGGCGGGGCAGACGGAGGTAGTGAAACACCTGAGGCACACACAGAGCAGGGCTCAGCCCCTCAGCGCCATGACCGCTGCTAAGATGGCGCCCGGCTCCCCCCTCACCCCCTTCCCTCAGCCCAGGGGCGCCTCGGCGCCATGGGGCTGGGGGGGGCGGCAAGATGGCGGCTGAGGGAGGAGGAGGAGGAGGAGGAGGAGGAGAAAGGAGGAGAAGGAGGCGGCTTCCAGCGACGCCACCCCCCTCGTCCTCCATGCCCAGCTCCGCCCCGTCCCGCCGGGAGGGCTGAGCGAGCGGCGGAGCCCCGCAGCCTCCACCGCGCCGCCGAGGCAAGGGGCCCCGGGTGGCCGGGAGCCCCGCGCTAAGCGGGGGGAAGCGGGGCCCCCAGAAACAAGCCAGCCTCCGTTCCCTTCCCTCCATAATTCCTCCTCCTCGTCCTCCTCTCAACCGAAGAGCCGCAGCCTCCCCTTTTCCCCGGGGCCGCCCCCGCCGTCTCGGCCGGGGGAGTCGCTGTCGCCTTGAGCGACCGGCGGGGGTGGCGGTGGCGGCGGTGGTGGGGAAGAGAGAGGCCGGAGGCTGCTGTCAGCCGGGCGGGCAGGTGAGTGGGGGCGGAAAGAGGGAAGGAGGAGGGAGAAGAAGAAGGAGGGAGAAGAAGAAGAAGAAGAAGAAGGAGGGAGAAGGGAGGGAGGGAGGGAGGGACGGAGGCCGGGGCACGCCGCTGCCCCGCCGCGCAGGCGGGGGTGTGTCCGGCTGGAGGCCGGGATTTGGGGTTGGTGGTGGTGGTGGTGGGGGGGGACACACAAATTACACACGCACACTGCACACATTGGGACTGCCCCTTCGGGAGCCTCCCCCCAGGCAGCTGTCATGGCTGGGAGGGGGGAGAAGAAGAGGGGGAGGATGGTGGAGGCACGGCCTCCCCCTGCACACCCCCCCCCTACAGGGCTGCTATGGCGGCTGTGGGGGCCGATATACCACAAGGGGGGGGGGGGGGGGGGGGTTGTGAGGCAGCGAGCCTCTCCCCCCCCCCTTTCCCCTTCATCCACCCCCTTTCCTTTCTTTTTTTTTTTTTTTTTTTTTTTTTTTTTGGAAGATTTAATGATAAAAGTTGAGGAAAATAAAGTGGAGGAGCAGTTTTCGAGCCCTCCTGATTTCCACGTCCCGGGGAAAGATGGCTGAAGGGAAAAGGAGGGCGCCGGCCTCTTTTTTGGGGGGGGGGGGGTGGTGGAAAAGGGGATGGGGGTGAGCCTCGGACCCCCCCCCCCCCTCTTGGGGAGGCCTCGGCGGCGCTGCTGGCGGTGACAGCTCTTTGTTTGCCTGCTGCATCCTCCTCAAATCCCCCCCCCCAGCCCCAAATTTCCTCCTTTACCCCCCCAGGTTGAGGCTGTGCCCCCCTCCGAGGCCGGTCTCCCCCCCCCCCTCTCCCCAGAGGGTTTTTTGGGGTGAGGGAGTTGGGCGCCGTCAGGGTTTTTTTGGAGGTAGGGGGAGGCTGAAGGTGGTTCGGAGGTATCGGGGGGGTTTTGGGGTGATTTCAGGCTGAAACGGGTCTGCTGTGGCGTGCTGGGTTTGGGGGAGATGGCAGCACCCCCCCCCCAAAGGCAGGCAGCGACTTTGGGTGCCCATCACCCGCTGCCCTGTCCCTCAAACCTCCCCCTCGATCGCCTCCCGCAGCAGGTTCCCAAAATCTCCGCTGGGTTTGGGGTCTCGCCGGGGTTGGGGGGGGGGGGGGGGAATATCTGACATTCGGCCGTCGGAAATCGGTGGCGGAAAAGCCGTTTCCTTCCGAGGGAGGCTGGCGGAGGCGCCGAGAGCCTCCAGTTTCCTAGGTGCGCTTTGACCTTTCGGCGGCCGAGAAGTGGGTCACGGCCGCGATGCCTCGCCGATGCTCTCCCGGATTCACACCCCCCTCCCCAAAACCACCCTTTTTTTTGGGGTGGGCGAAAAGGTGTGTGTGTGGGGGGGCTCCTTCCCTCCGGGCTGCTCTTTCGGCCCCCCGGGTGGCCGGTAGATGCTGAATTTTCGCTGCCCAAATAGGGCATAGCCAAAAAAAAAAAAAAAAAAAAAAAAAAAAAAAGAGTGACACAGCAAAGGATATCGTAGCTGGAAATTCGGACCCGGGGGTGGGTGGTGCTTGCATGTTCCTTCGCCTCGTCTCGGGGCTTGGATTCTTTGTGTTGCTGGTTCAGCCTTTTAAAAAAAAAAAAAAAAGGCAAAAAAAAAAAAAGCCCTGGGTTGTGTGGGCTGGCAGGATATCCATATATACGCCTGTGCATGCAATATTTGCGTGTGTGTGTTTGTATTTATATCGATGAATGGAAGAGGGGTGTACCTGGCGAGTTCTAGGTGCAAGGTGCTCAATGTATAGGGAGGAAAAAGGTGCTTTTAGAGACGTGCTGTCCCACTGCAGTTTGGAGGCTGTGTTTCTCTGCCTGTATAACTTCAGTAAGTGTCCCCGTGCTCTAAACATCGCTTGCTTTTAGATAAAGTTTTGAAAATGTTGGATGCGGGACTGGCTGCGGCGCGTGGTGCACGTACAGCGATGAACCCGGGCCTCTGGTGCAGCAGCAGGGTGAGAAACGTGGTGAAGAAGGAAAAGCTGGGTGCAAAGCTGCTGATTTTCTGGGGAAGTGGTGAAGCCTTCCCACTCCGGAGGGCTGTTTGGTGGAAATGATTAAAGTTCAAGTTGCCACTTCAGGGGACAAACAGCTCTCGATGGTAGATAATAAACAGTAGTAGCTCTGGCAGCGCTCTACCTGGCTTGCAGCCGATGGGCATGATGAAATGTTAAATCTCAACTTATTTGCTCAAGATGGGTATCTGGCGTTTGAAACGTGTTGCCAAACAATATGGCAGCGCAAATCCCCGCTTCCAAAACAAATAGGCTCCCCGGGAAGGGAGCAGGAGGGGGGGGGGGAAGCTGAGCGTTGGGGGAGGCGAGGAGGCCTTGGCTTCTTCCTCGCTAGTGGTTGACTTTGATTTCGGTGCTCATGTTTTCCCTGAGCCGTGCCCTCCGATAATGCTGAGACACATGCTCACAATTGCATGACTAATTCCCGTAATTAGTCATACACTTCCACTCTAGATTTATTGGAGTAGTGTCAGTGTCATTCTCACGTTGTAAAAGTCCGCGTCGGGGAGCATGTGCCCTCTGTTGACTTTCCTGTGGGCTCTCGCCACGGCTGTCGGGTGGGCTGCTGACAAACGCCGCTCGGCTGCCTTGCAGGAGAATATTTTCAGCAAACAGATCTGCTGGAGATCAGCACCTCGGCGCTCGCTAATCTTGAGTTGGGGGGGGGGTGTAATTTGCATGAGCCTTTGCAGGGGTTGTCAGAAACGAAGGTGTGAGCGCCGCTGCTAAAAATATCCCGGCTCCTGCATAAATAGTTTGCCGGTTGAAAAAAAAAAAAAAAAAAAAAAAAAGAGTGTATTTTGTAGAAGGAAACTATTTATGCTACAAGTTCTTCTTGTTTTGCTCGGTTGACTGCGTTTCTTTGAAGCGTGGTTCTTATCTCCTTGATCAAAGGGGAGGAATTAAAAAAAAAAAAAAGAAAAAAGAAAAAAGGGGGGGGTTTTAAAGTTAGATTCTTCCTTTAAAGACAGGGTTTGGGGCAGGAATGTCCCGGAGTTGCAGGCAAATATTTTAACGAGGTATTGCTGAAGGGCCGAGGCAGCGTGTAATACCCAGTAGCATGCGGCCACCCCTCCTGTATATACAGGCTTTAATTGTTGGCAGATGCAAACAAGTGATTTTTATTGGTGGTTATATGGTTATATGCTATTTGGATTGCTGCAGCACCTGGGAATCCTGGTCCGGGTTTGCAGCGGGGTAAGATTGGTGGAAAAATAGAGGAAAAGTGGACGCCGCGTCCAAAAACTTGAAGTCGGAGCCAAAGGCAAGAGGTGGAGGAGCAGAGCTGTGATGGGGAAGCAACTGGATGGTGCTGGGCAGCAGGACAGGAGTCACAGCAGCCTAAATATTGAGCGTTTTGGTTTCGTTTTAGATAATATTGCAGCAGAAGAGTGCTTTATGGCCCGTTGGGAAGGGATGGTGCAGGAAAAGGGGCAGGAGGCGGTGATGTGCGAGCCCCTGGTGCTGTTTGAGCTCATCCAGCTCCTTGAGCTGGGGAGGATTTGCACAAGTGGCTCTGCTGGCAGGGCGGAGGTGTAGCAGGGAGCGTCTGAGAGCAGCCAGGGAGCCTTTAACCTCTCCCCCTGGTGCAGCAGGACCCGAAATAGTTCGTTTGTCTGTAGCTGTGATGTTAAAAATTCCGGCTCACTCGTGAGCACCGTCGCATTTTGCACCCAGAGCCTGGCGTGTGAGAGTCGGGCTGGCTCAGAACAGGTTTGTACCACCACAGCAGCGTCCCCGTGGGATGATGACCACCCGAAACGCCGTCCCACACCAAAAGCTTCCAACCCAAAGCGCTCGGAGGCTTCCGAGCCCCGGCCCGAGCATCGAGGATGTGTCAGCGCCGCACGGTTTGCCTGCGCCCCTGTCATTTACAAAAGGCAGATCTGCTGAACTGGTTTGGAGGTTCTGTAAGCCTGAACTAATTTACCTGACTGGGAATGTAGGTTAGAAACTAGGCTTCGCTTGGCTTTGGGCTAGAGCCAACGCGCTCTGCGGGGAGAATGCAGGCTCGATAGCTTCTGCGCTGATCATCCTGCGATGCTTTTCCTCCTCGTTCCCCTGAAAGACAGGTAGGCTCTTGTGTGGTTGACCCAGTTGCTCGGGAAGCAAGCCCAGCATATCTCGGCACCAGGAGCAGTGGGATGTTTCCCTTAGGGTGCCCTCGGGGGAGTTGGAAAAAGTCAGGATGTGGTTTTGGGGCTGGACCTTGGATGCGCTTGGAATGGAGGTGCTGCCCCGATGAGGTCGCCGTGCCCAAACGAGGTAGGTCTGTAAAGCAGCGTGGGTAAATCTTTGTGTGGATGCTCCTAAACCTCTTCAAACCTGGTTTAGTTTGTTCTGTGAGCTGAGGCAGGCTGTCCTGGTGGTCAATTTTAAACCAGCGTGTCCACGCTGAGGTTTGCCTTGTCTTAGATGCGAGTCGGAGCTGCAGGAAGGTGATCTAGGAAATGAAAACAGCGCAGGCAACATCTAAATCAACAATTTACTGGCTTGCCTTGGTTAGTGAACTCTCCGGTACCCATATTTTGCTCTAAAGAGCTATAAATTGTCAGCTTACAGCTTCCACAGATGAGTGGAGTGGTTGTGGGATGCATTGGCACCCTTCTGCGGAGGAAAAAGGGATCCGTAAGCACCAGGTCCTGCTTTAAACAAGTGTCAGAAATGTCCCAGTCGAGGCTGATCCTGTAGCTAGCTATTTTGAAACAAAAAAATCATTAAAATGTCTATTTTTGAGCTATTTATGTGTATTCTGTGTTTATTTTGAACGATATGTCGTGGAATATGCCATGAAACGAGCTGAGAACCGGGTTTCTTTGGATTCGGTTTTTGTTTTCCTTTTCTAATTTGACATCTGAAACTCCAAGGGTCTCTTTCTTTTGGGTTTGCAGCACGCAACGACTCGAAAAATAAAGCAGCATGGCAGGCGAGGCAAGAAGGCTTGGTTCTTGTATTCCTAGGATGAAAAGAGGGACGAGGAACTGTTTCAAAACCAAACAAAATCAGCAGCTTTCCTACAGACGTGCAGCTCAGGCCTTGATTATGAACAGAGGGATGTGTTTAGAATCACAACACTGCTCTGAATTTGAAAGGTATCGCATGGCCTCCAAATGGGTAGGTGCTGACAGCGTTATACACCTAACATTAGGGTTTTCTCCTGTGCTGGCTTTGGGAAATAAGGGCCCCAGGAGCAGGGAGAGCTCCCAACCCCCAGCAAAGTGATCCATTCCCTGTCCAGGGATCTCAGAGTCGTGCTCGTTGTTTCATTAATAAATAAAAAAATAAAGTTGGTATTATAATTTTCCAGTGAAACCACGCACCGAGGGCTTAAAAATGAAAGCTGAAAATATTTTTCTCTCGTTTTTCCCCTTTTCTGTTGGCGTTGTATAACTCCTGGATTGAAAGAAATAGGAGAGGAAAGCCCTGAAGTTTTCAGGCCATTAAATCAATTAAATTCATGTGTAAAGCGCACAAGAAGTCTCACAGCTTGGACTCCTTAACTTCTCTTTCTTCTTATTTCTTGTAAACAGCATACTTCTAACCGGTCCGCCCTCTCTTCTCTCCCCCAGAGCCTGTGTTTTGCTCTTAATCTGAGACTTTACATCCAGTTTTATCAACACACTTCAAAGGTCTTGAAGAAGTTGAGAGATGAGCTTTTTACTGGAAGTGCTATTCAAGCCTCGGTCTTTGAAGTTCTTGTTTAAAAAAAGTCTGACTAACCTGCAAAGGATTTTGACACATGCTTGTGACCAGTTCTTTTAAATCATACTGGAAAAATTGTGCCTGGAAATAAACACGCCGGAGTTCAACCTGTTGTAGGCTGGGCGTGGGAGCTTCACCCCTTTTGTCTTTCTTGTGCTTCTCGGACGTGGTTGCTGACAAGGAGAGTCCCGGGTCTTGCGGCTCGTTCTGTAAACAGCTGGCTGCTTCTTTCTCTTTTATGAGCGGAGATTTCCAAGCAGGATGAGTTCCCCAGGCTTTTCTTCCCTGCTCCCAACGCGCTCAGCGGAGAGGCGGAGAGCAGGCGAGTGGTTTTTAACGATGGGAGATGCCGTGTTAGGATCTCAGGCGTGATAACTGGGCGCTCTGGAAACATTTACAGCACGAACATTTATAGTAGGAGCCATGCTGCATTCTCGTACGACTCCTAAGTTCAGATTTAACAGTGAAGTGCTGCGTGCACGATGCTGTTACGCGTGAAACTGGAGCGTTTACAAGGTGCTTGTATCTCAACTTAGGTGAAGCTGAGCGCAAAGTCCCGGTGTTTATTGAGATGTAATCAGTCAGAAGCCTAATTGTCGGTAGGTAGAATTTCCTGGAGTGGATTCGAAGTGTAAAATAGCTCAGTTTGTGTCTCCAAATGTCATTTTAAGGGTGCTGGTTCATGGAAAAAGGGAGAGCTGGTGGTGAAGCACCGCGGTACGTACACCTCTGAGACTCCCGGGGTAGGAACAAGGACTTGAGCTAGCTCTGCCTCAGCAGCATGCAACTCTTGCTTTCTTTTAAATTAAGGCTTTAATTTAAATTAAGGCTTGTGTTTGTACTGTCTGCAGGCTTTCTTGGTGCTCTCCCATCTTTATTCTAGTGTCCACACGGTTATTTTTCTATAGAGGTTACTCTTAACACTTCATAGTAAAAATACTTGTATGTGAATTTTCTCTGGGTGCGTGAAATTGCGTTCGTAGATTCATATTTTGTTGTAATCAACTTTTTTTTGCACACCAAAAGCAGTGGAAGCCGTGCTATCCCAGCACCTCTGACAGCTGGATTAATAGTCACGTCCTTAACCTTTCGAGCAGTTTGCCCAGACTCGACGATGTTGGCATGAAGTTCTGTTTTTTGAAGATGCAGTGGCGATAATCCCTTTGAAGGCCCAAAGTAAATAAAAGAAAAAAGCTTTAATGAATTCAAAAATGTCATTGAAAATAGCATTTGGCCCGATTTTGCACTTTTATTGTTGTTGGAAAAGGAAACCATACAGTATATACAAAGCTTGCTGTATGGAAAATAACTCCATGGGAAGTGTAACTTAATCTAGTTTATTTTTCAGATTCAGTGAAAATGAAAAAAATAAACTACCTAAATTGTATTAATTAAGTCTGTTTCGATGTGACAATGTGATAATTTAATAGAGTTCCCTGGTACTTCTGTGGATGAAGTATGTTTAAATACGGCATATAAAAAAACAAAACAAAACAATTTGTTATTGCAGACTAGAACCAAAACCTGGGAAGTTTAAACAAAAATGCGATCTAGTTTGTAAAGCTGAACATTTCTAAAGTTAGGAAAAACAGATGCAACTGTAATTATAATTTTGTAGCCACATGATATTTTTCCATAGATTCTCTGACTTATTCACTGTATGGGTTGGACCAGCAAAGTGGAACGGATTAAGGTTGCACAGATGATCATAAATCTGTTACTCTATAATTTTTAGTGCTTGTTTTTTTTGCAACCTACTTAATTTTCTTCTAATGTTTTTAGATGATAAGCTGCTTCGTGCTGTTAATTTTTGATATGAACTGAGCGTCGCACGTGCGCTGGCTACATTTTCTAATGCCCCTGCAAGACAAAAAAAATAATAAATAAATCCTGGGTTTTGCTCCCATTTTCCAGGCGAATAAAACAGAATCATCGAAATTTAATAATTTACCCAAGTAGCAGGGTGTTCCTGAAAGGTAAAAGGCACTTGACAGGTTACTCTCAAGCACCCGGAATGCTCGACCACTCGAGTTGTGTACGTGGATTTATTAAATTGGGTGCAACTTGCCTGGGGTTTGCCAGCAGCCCTCAAGAGGCTTGGCTTCAGCAATCTCTGCGTTGCTGACAAGTGGCCCTGCTGACAGGCATCCGATGGCTTTCGTTTTGGAGAGCAGAGGTTCCCAAAATGCAGCGTGCAGATGCCCCTGGTACAGGGAGCACCTCAAAATTGGGGCGGTTTTGGGATATGGAGGGGGTAACTCCTGGTTTTGCGGGACCCTTGTGGGGAGCCTGTCCTGGTGTCTGTGTCTGGGGGGAGTGAGGATGAGGATGGGTGGTGGGGATTTGGGGCTGGGGGATGCTGGAGGAGAGGTGGTGAGAGCCAGGTTTTGTGTCCTCAGTGGTGGAGGATGGGGTGTGCTGCTTGGGTGGGGTGGGGATGACAGCGGGGTTCTCATTTTGGGCTGTGGAATCACAGAATCCCGGAGTGGTTTGGGGTGGGAGAGACCTTAAAGATCATCAAATTGCATCCCCTTGCCACAGGAACACCTGCCCCCAGCCCCATCCAGCCTGGCCTTGGGCACCGCCAGGGATGGGGCACCCCCAGCTCCTGGGGGCAGCCTGCAACAGGGCCTCACCACCCTCATAGTGACAAATTTCTTCTTCATCATCCTCGGGGCCTCCTCTGGGCCCCTCTCCAGCAGCTCCACGTCCTCCCGGTGCTGGGCCTGGAGCTGAGCTCGGGGCTGCAGGTGGGGAGTGGGTGGGAAGGTACCGAGCCAAATCCTGCCGCCGAGAAATGTCATCCAGCAGCAGGGAAGATCTGCCCGGGGAGAAAGCAAAAAGCAGAAACACGTCGCTGCTGATACGGCCTCCCCAAAAATCCCCACGGCTTTAGTTCCCCGACGTGGGGCAGGCCCGCTCGCTCGTCGCCGTGCGTGCGAGGAGGTGCCCGCACTTGAACGCTTGCCCCAGAATATGTGATCGCAGAGATAGCCCAGACGTCTTGAAAACTGTTTTAAAAAACCCTGAAAGCTTTTTGAGGAGGTGTGTTAAAAGCAAGAAGCGTGCTTTTCCTCTTGGGTTTCCTTCGGGTTGCTGGAAAATACCTATGGTTGGTAATTCATCTGTTTGGCGTGGAAATAAACTTTCAGGGGTTTGTAAGAACGGTTTAAATGAATCTCCTTGAGCGAGGTTGAAGTTTCATTGGGGTAGGCTTAAAGTGTGAGGGGAAAATGCACAGAACAGCCATTAAAAAATAAAACGAATCCAAAAAACCCCAGCCTAAACCCCAAAAATACCAGCCTGGAAATATTTTCCTCCCTCTGTGCCGCCCCTTAGCCTGCTGCCCGGGGGATCCTCGATGCTGAAACTGCCAGGGGTTGCTGCAGTCTGGTGCTTGGTGGCATAGCACTGACAGGACGAGAGCATTGCTGCAACCCGGGCTTGTCTTGCTGCAAATTTAGGAGCTTTGAGAGCTCCTGCTGGTGGAGAACAAGCCTCTTGCTGTCCAGTCTGCTGGGGATTTTTGCAAAGTGCGCCGTCTCCACGGGGTAGGAAAATATTCCCGTTTCCCAGGTTGGCACGGGCTCGTGGGGAGGTATGGAGCTGCAGTGTTTGACCTTTGTACCTGCGTGTAGGTTTCGGTTTAAGTCTCCTAATCTGCCATGGCAATATAATCTTAATTGGTTTGCTACGAGATTTCTTCAGATAGGGCTCCCAGAGCGCGAGGAGTGAGCACGAACTGCTCGAAGACAGAGGAGCCGAGTTGGGTTCGAGCTGTTCGAAAGCCTTCGGTTCAGAGATAAGCTCGTATTTTACATCCTGATCAGCGAGTTCTAATGAGATTTGGAGCACTAAATGAGTTCTCAGCTAACCCACAGAATGATGCATGCGGCTCATCACGGAGCCATTGTTCTCAGCAGCCCTCGCTGGTGAAAGCATTTAGGGAATTGTGCTACGCTGCGAGCTGGCTTTCATCAGCAAGTGGTTCCACCTTCGGAAGATGACTTCAGGAGACAGAAGGCATTTCTCAACGTCCACGCAGATTTCTGCATAAGGGAAGTAGCCCTGGTGCTCCTAGCAGGGGGAAAAAAAGAGCTATCTGGAAGTTCAGACACGTGAACAGGCTGTAGGATTAAGTGTTCTCTGGTGCGATGAGTGGGAGCCGTGTCTTCCAAGTGCTGGAAATTTCTAAAAGGCTGTTCTGTTTCTCCATCAGGAGGAGATAATGAGAGAGGACGAGCGAGGAAGGGGCATGCTGGAGAATACAAGCATGAAGAGCAGAGTAAGAGCTGTGCAAATGGGATGGGCTTTACGCCAGGGCTGAGAGGAGCCCTGTGCTTTGCTGCACTGGTGGCAGGGTGCTCGTGCCCTGGCAGGCTGCAATGGAAGTGTGCTGTTTTGCCTCGTAGACACATCCAAAGTCAAGGATTTTAATTTTTTGTCATGTTTTAGCAGAGGTTCCTCAGTTCCTGCGGTGGCCGGAGCGCTCTCCCGATGCAGCAGTTGGGTTCTTGAACTCTGTGCAATGGGGTCTGGAGAGCACCACGTGGCAGAGGTGGAATAAAACAGTATGAAACAGCCAGGGGAAGGCACTGAGATGCTCTGCAAGGGTTTGATCACGTAGGTAAAAAGGCATCAGGCAAATTTGTATTGTAAAAGCTCCTCATCTGAGCCTTCAGCTCTTCCTGTCCCTCCCGTTTCACAGGAGATTGTCAAAACTGGCGGTGGTCTTTCTCCTCTTCTGCAACCCGTTGTGTTTTCAGAAATGGCTTTTTTTCTTTTTTTCTCTTTTTTTTTTTTTTTCCTCCCTGAGTATTGAAACCCAGCTTTGTTTATTCCCGGCTCATTTCCTACTTTGCTGTGTAAGGCTACCACGTCTTCAGTTCAAGGTCCCTGAAAATGTTATGAATAGCCTTATCTCTGCAGGCTCCTTGAATGCATCACAAGTTCTGGGTACCTGGCCGGTTTGAACCTCATCCTCATTTTAAAAAAAAGAAGAAAAACCCTTATCTTTCTTCTCTGAAGTGACCTATTAGAATTCTCCCGTGGCAGAAAATTAGTATGCGTGGACTCGGAGTCACTCGGAGATGTGCCTGCCTAATGCACGGGCACAGATTTGCTAAAGAAACACAGCTAGCCGGATCGAAATCACTAGATATTGCTGTCTATAGAACCATTTATCTATTTTTTTTTTCTTTTTTCCTCCTTCTCACTGCCGGGTAGAGCTGCTGGACCTAATTTTAATACCTATTTCTGTCATTTATGCTATGAAATGATAACAGGATTATTAAAACATTATCTGCAGAGTCAATACGGGAGGGTTTGAACCAGCTGTGGTGACTGCTGGTGTTCAGACGGAGGATACGCTGCAATTTGATAAAGAACATTTTATGTTTCGTGGCTCTGAGATGCCTCGAAACCTGATTTTTCAGCTTATTAAGTAATTTTCTCGTCCTTTGTGATTTGTCTTCCAACAAAAACTAACAAGTATCTCACTTCCCTGTATCGAGGATTAATAAGCTGATGGCAAAGCGCTTGGAGCATAGCTGCAAAACACGGCTAAGTGGAACTTAAAGCAAAATCTTTGCTTTTCAAAAGGGGAAGAGTGGAAATCGCCTCCCCCTTCTCCCATCACCAGCACTCTGCTGGGCTTCGCACCACCATCGGCCACCCTCGTACTGCTCTGGACAAGGGCTCAAATGGATTTCTTCTCCTTTATTTCCTTCTGTCAAAGGAGTGGATTCTCCCTAAAAATCAAGCCCTCGTTAGAGAGGAGGAGAAAGTCTATAAAGCACTGTCTTCGCGCTCGCTTTGGAATCACAATTGCTCCTGCTGAGCTTCTGAGATAGACTTGAAAAGGCATCTTGGCTTGCATTATAGGTTAACCCAAATAAACGTTTAGTAAGTAATAGCAGTAATTAGTATTTATAATGAGGTAGTAACAGGCAACCTGAATTAGCCCAAGCTCCCATTGTGCCTGGAACTAAACAAACAAATAAGCTACTTAGGGAGGGACTGCCGTGATCCAAGTGTATTTGTCATTTCTTGTAATAAGTCTAAAATATATTGTAACGTGAGACTCGGTGCACCTTTTTTTTTTTTAGTCACGTAAGCGTAATCTTTATTAATATACGCCGCCTGCTTTTTGCTTACCTTGATCCCTCTTGGGTTGGCATACCCAAATTGTGCTTAATTTCAGTCTTCAGCTGCCTTTAAGTTCAAATGCTCCTGGTTGCGAGGTGTGGTGTGCTTGGGAGATGTCACGTAAGGACTTAGGGACTGCAGCCTTGCTTGCTGCTAGCAAGCTTGTCATTAAGGACTTTCAGATTGCAATTAAATCAGCAGTTTTCGTAGGCATGAAGCGTTGAGCTAAATATTTGAGTAACAATCTAGTGAATATTTGCAGTAAAAAATGAGGAAAAATGGTTGAACACCTTCCTTTTTTTTTTTTTTCTCTAAAAATTTTTTCTCCTTTTTCAGTCCTAGTTACACTTTGATGTTAGCATGGATAAGTCTTTGGGCCATGGATCTTATGCAGCCACAACAGTTTAGCAGAAGTTTTGAGGAAATATTTCAATATTTAGACCTTTGTTGTGACAGTGGCTTTGGGCGAGCTGTGCTCTACAGCAGAGCTGGGCAAATACGGCCGTCACGGTATCCACATAATTACAAAATCTGGTGTTACCGTTGTGTTTTCGTGGAGGTTCGTTCAGTTACTACCCAGCCACTTCTTTAATATGTGCTACATAAGTACAGGGAAGTATTTTAATAGTCAACTTGAGCATTATTAACTATTTTTCATGCAAGCCTAATTTACAGAAGCTGGTGCTATCTATTAAACACCCGCGCGCTTACAGCCTGTCCCAGATGAGTAATTTACGGCCGTGGCAGAGACTTCTAAATATTTAAGGATGTCCATAAAAAACGTTGCCTAAATAATCTTCCTGCCTTCCCAGTGCCGAAATGCCCGAGCTGTTGCCTCTACGGGCAGCCACTCTTTGGTAGCTGTAAACACCGGTGTGGATTGGTTTTATTGTAAGGTAAGGACACTTATCCTACTAGGAGTAGTAGGAAGGTACGTAGAAGTAGGAGGATGAAGAAGGAAGGATGAAGAAGGATGAAGAAGGAAGCTCGATGGCACGAGCCTTGGTCAATGGCTCGCTTTTGTTTCCTGCCCTCGCTCGCTGCACGGGCTCACGCTCAAGCTGTTGCTCTGAATCTGAAATTCTCTGAATTGCTCCATTGTTTTTTCTACTGTCCTTGCAGCTCGGGGATCTTGAGCTTGGCAGTCACTAAGTTGAGTTGAATTTACCTTTAGTATCTCTTGTGAGATGCGAAAGCACCGCAATTTCTGTTCGGTAGAATAAAGGCCCTACGAGTTCAAGGCCAGCTCTGGAAATTCAGCTGTTGACGTCTTTTGGGTTTTAGCTTGGTAGACGTTCAAGGGCTGTTAAAGAGATATTTGTTGTGTTTTCATTTATTTTTTTGCCCCCTAGAACACTCCTTCAACCAAAAAAGAAAAAAGTCCAAACCAACTCGAGAAGTTTCAGCCATCAAATCTGAAAATATATTTTTTTTCTTTAAAAGCTGAATTATTGAAGAGTGATGAGAAGATGTTAGATTGGGAATGGCTTCATCCGCTTAAATGGGATTGTTTCCCAAGAATTAAGGCAAATAAAGCTGTCTACCCAAGTGAACACTGAGCTAACCATGCTGTACATTGGTTTATTTGGGGGTCGTTATCTATTTCCAGGCTGTGAGTGCTGAGGTTCACTCTTATCGCAGAAGGACTCTCAGATCCTAAAGGAAGAGAGTTTTTCCTGATTTGGTCGAGCCGGACTTGCTCAAGATCTTAGAGGATGTTTATGGCAGAGCTGAAAATAGATCCGAGGTTTTCTGGTGCGTGCTTGAACCACAAACGGACCTTCCTGGTCAGATCCTGGAGCTTCCAATCCAAAGTTGGCCCCGTGGAGCAGGTCATGGCTGAGCAGAATTGCCTTTTTCGTAACGATTCCCCCCAAAAGTGGATACGTGAATGTGTACATAGAAAAATTTCTGCTGCTCGTTGAGGTCTGTATGTTTAGCAGCGATCCTTTGAAAAAAGAAGTGCTGTAACCCTTGAATGGTGCTGTCATTACCTAAAGCAGAAATGCCTGTTTTGATGGAGGAAAGCTCTGTTAATTTCCCTTGGCGTGCTGGCACGATCCCTGGCATGGACGGGGAGCTCTCGTTTCTAATGACGCTATTAAGACGCTGCCAGTAATTAGCATCCTTTGAAAATCAGGTTTTGCGCTTGGGCATGGGTTTATCAAGAAGAGGAGGGCTGGGGAAGGAGGGCTTCCACCTGGAACCTCAGCAAGGACAGCTCGCCGTGGCACTAGGGCTTGACAGCACCCTCGTTTTGGGATGGACACGAGCATCGTCCGACCCACGGAGCCTGAATTTCTGCAGGTCCCGGAGGAAAGGCTGCTGCGTGCTGTAGTTACCATGGGCAGGTCTGCTGCTCCCGTGTCGTTTGTCAGCGCTGGTGTAAATGTCTTCATAAAGCCCTCGCCTAATCCTCTTAGTCAAGCTAAAAATATGCAGGGCTTTATTTTTATTTTTTTTTTTGTTTATGAAGATTTTATCCCGGGCAAGGTTGTATTTGCTTCCAACAGATGCACGTGGTGTCCATCTGTGCTTTTTTTTTTCTTTTTTTTTTTTGAAATGTTTTGGCAACATTCATTTAGGGTATTATGCCCTATCAGGATCTCTGGAATCGACTAATTCCTGCTTGAAGTGCTTAAAATGACATTTCTGCTCCCAACGTAATGGATGCACACGTGTTACACAAAAGCAGCAACAATTTTTTTTTGCAAATGACGTCTAAGAGAATGATGTAAATCATTTATTTATTTAATTTATTTTATTTCGTGTGTCTGATACCGTGCTGGGAAGTTGACCACGATGATTTGAGGGTGGGAAGCATCTTTAAACTCCCAGCACGGGGCCGAGCCGATGGGTGCTGGAAGAGCCCTCCCAGGGGAATCAGAGAGATGCCAGGGCTGGTTCCTACCTGTTTCTATTGCAATGCTGAAGCCATAACTGGAATTTTTAGGGCTTAGTGCAGTGAAAGTTTCAGCTGTTGTTGTGTCTAATGTCGGTGGAGGTTTCTTGTTTCCCATTTATCCTGATCTCTGGGTGAAAGCCTTTTGGAAGCCCTTTATTTGGCATGAGCCGGCAGCGCTACCACTCGCAGCCTTGTTTGAGCTGACCAAAAACCTGTTAAAAAATCAAAATAGCCACATATCAAACAACAAACAGGTCTGTACTTCTCAGGAAGTTTTATTTTATAACTTGGGATCGTAGATCGTGTTCTCAGATGGCGTGAATGACGTTGAGTTTCTGTTCGTTTTCCCATGACCCGGTTCACGCGTTTCCAGCAGAATATTCTCTCACTGATTTTTTTTTTTTCAGTAAAGAAAAAAAAAAAATCCATCTCTTTGCATTTCAAGGACTTTTGAAAGACAAAACCTGATGGCTGTGATAGCCTCGACGGCAGAAAAACCCTACTGGTGAGAGTCCCCAGAGCCAAAAGGTGTATGGGGTAGGGTTAGGGCTACGGAGCACCTTGGGATCTGGACGCTCAGCTGGTGGTGCTGAGCCACGACACCCCAAAATGTGCTCAGGGGCAGCCCCGTGCTCCTCACCTCGTCTTCCCTACAGGATTGCCTGCAGATTTCGGGTGTCCCTGCATGCCAGTGGCAGGGGGGGGTTAATTCTGCACTAACTTTTCGAGGGAGAATGAATTGCCAGCGTGGGCTGGAGGCGTGAGAGCGTGTGCGTCGTCGCCCAGAACGGGTTTTGTTTGCAGATGGTCAAAGTCTACGTCCTGCTGACTTTGTTAGGGACTGAGAAGGTAATGGGTGACTAGCTGGGAAAGGAAAAGGGTGGAAAGCCTGAAGATTGTCTCAAATGTAGTTTTCACACCTTTTCTTCATAAGGTTTTCCTAAAATGACACAAAGCAGGGCTCCGGTAGCTGATATTTAAAAATGATGTTTAAAAATCAGACTAATGCATTGAAACCTTACCTGAAAATGACGTTTCTCAGCCTTCCAGCAACACAGTCAGTCCCAGGGGAATAAAACCTCATGAAATCTGGCTTTGGGGTGTCCCAAATGACATCTAAACGGAGCTCGGCAGCACGCAGCCGGTGGTTCTCTACCTGCGATGCTCAAACACCCTTCTCCTCGTCTCACCCCAACCCTGCCGACGGTGCCTGCATCCCCTGGGGTGTGCAGGTGTCCTGCCTCGACGCTTCCACCACCAGATCGAGCTTTTTCCCCTAAAGGAAGGGCGGTGGGTGCAACGCACAACCCGGGGAAACGCTGCAGGTGCTTGCTGGGCTCTCCGTGCTGACTTAAATCGTTCTAATTTTCTCGCTTGCTCTTAAGAAAATTAATTCACTCGCTGAGATGACAGCCTAAATGACTGCTTTTCAGCGGATAAAGAAAGGGGTTGACTTTTTTTTTTTTATCAAAATGTGATTGAAATGAGTTTCAAGTTTTTCTCCTGGCTTATTTTTGAGCACTTAAACCACTCCTCGATGAACATCTATTAAAAAAAAAAAAAGTAGGCATATAGTGACAAAGGGATGCAACAAAATCTCTGAATTTAGGCAATTTTTCCTCTTCTGAAAGTGAGACCGAGCTGTTAGCCCAGCCTGATGTTTACATGGTTCAATCTCAGCCTGGGGTGGGGAGGTGCAGAGGAACTTTTTTCGCGTCGCTGTCAGAAGTAGGCTGGAAAAATACCAAACAGGAAACTACAGCGCGTAGCGTGAGGAGCCCGGAGCTGCCAGAACCCGGCTGGCTCGACCCGTTATTTCGAGAAATCGGTCGAAATCAGACAATCAGCATCTTGAGAAGCTCACATCATGAGCGCTTATGGAAGAAAGGAAGGATGCTTCTGCTCGCTGCGCTTCTTGCAGGTGAGGGGTTGCGTGCTGCTCGCCACCCGCACCCCTCCGGGCAGCTTCTTCACTCTGTTTCTTCTCTGCTTTCTGCTCATTTTCCTTTTTGACTCTTTGCTCCTAGGATTATTAATGCTTTCGTGTCCGCAGCAGGCTCGGGATCGGCACTGCTTTTGTCTCCCGTCCGCAGCAAGAGCTGAGAGTGCTCCCCACCCCGTGTTTTCGCACGAGCTGCTGGTTACAGCATGGGAACAGGATAAAACGTGGCCTTGGAGGAGCATCCGAGCAGATTGTTTTGGCTTTCCCTGCCACCGCTGCTCCTCGGTATCTTCATCACAACCTGAGAGGTCCTCTCTTGGCTTCAGCCACTTCGGGAGTTTGTTAAAACGTTGGCTGGGAACCAGGATGCCCAGCGTGAACAGATTAGCTAGCCGTGCCAGCAGGGCCTGCTGCTCCTGTCGCAGGCTGTCTAGCTGTAAAAAAAAGAAAATAATAATAATAAAAAAAAAAGGGTAAGGAGAGCTGTGGGGTGGTTGTGCTGCCGTAGGGGGGAGCAGCGTTGGGGCAGCTTGACCACCAGGCATCAGCAAGTCTCATCAGCCTGCAGGTTGTGCAACTGGTGTGTCAGGAATGCTGGTTATCTATACGCCGTCCCCAGCCAGATGCAAATTCTATTTATTTAAACCGATTTAGATAAAAATAAAGCCCATAGCAGGACGTCTACGGGCTCGCTGTTCCAGTTAGATGTGTAGCAAGAGCTCGGTTTGGTCTTGACCGTAATCTCCTGCACGGGAGCACGATGTACCGACACCAGCCCGCTCGGGAGCTTGTGCAAGCAAAACTAAACTGCTTAAGGAAACTTTTACAAAGTTGAGAAGCGTTTTAAAAGGATGGATGTTGCTTTAAGTCGATGTATATTTAGTTAAACTCAATTTGGAGTGCACAAAAGTATGGAAGAGGTGCGGGTACCGTGAGCTGGCAGCCTCCTGCGCTGCCTTGCCGCGCTCTGCTTTGTGGATGCATTTATTCATTCTCTAAAGTTTCACAGGAATTGCCTTGAAAAATATTTTATGTACCCTGCAAGGTGAATTTTTAAGACCGTTAACAGGAGAAGTAAAGAATCTCACCACTATTTTAATGTTGGTCCTTGTTTATTCGGTGATCCTGGCTGTTTGCTTTCGGCACTCTCAGCGAAGCATCTCGCCGTTCCTCGTGCTCCTGGTGGCACAGCCTGTGAGAGAGGAGGAAAAAAAAAAACAGAAAAAGCTGCTGCAGGAGCAGACGGAGCAGCTTCCCTGGAGGACACGAGGCTGCCTTCGCTCTTCACACCTTGCTCTGTTGTGGGGAGGAAACGAGGGAGGAGGAAGAGGGAAGAGAGGAGGAAGGAAGCAGGGTAAAGGTGGTAGAGAGGAGGAAGGGAGGAGAGAGGAGTCAGCCTGTTTTAATTACCTTGCTGTGAGGTTTTGGTAGGGCCGTGCAACACGACTACATTATTTCATTGGTTTTAGTGAATCAGACCTAAGTAAAAGCTTTCCTCCATTATAGCAGGGTCGGGGTTTATTTTATACCGCCTTCAGCAAATTGTGTCCCTCTCCACTTTGCCTTTTCCTTGGTAGCCTCGAATCACTTGCTCATTTTCTAGAAGCTTCAACCTCTATTCATACACTCCTTTTTTTTTTTAAAGGCCTCACTAGCTATTAAACCCAATTTCTGTGCAGTTGCAGCTCGGCGCTGCTTTGAGCATTGCCAACCTCCCTTGCCTCGCCGTCGCAGCCTTGCTCTTTGCTGTCCTATTTAGCCTTTTATTCGAGTGTTTCAGCTTAATACCGGCGTTGCAAAATCCTCTCGGACAAAGCAAGGCAGCTTTTAAACAGAACAACCTCCGCGGAGGAAGGAATATGGCAGGAGAGGAATGGCAGAGCGCGTGCAGCTCTGACAGCATTGTTTTTCATTTGGTAATAGTTTCTTCTGACTTCACCAGGGACTCCAGCAGTGATGTCAGCCAGGATACAGTTTATGTTCTGTCTGTCACCCCAGTGATGGATTGCGCTGAGTCGTGCCAGAACCATAAATTGCCTGGGAGATCGGAGTAAGTCGGTGGTGGAATTCTGCAGAGCCGGAGCCAAAGCTGGAGAACTTCAGGAGGAGCCTCTCGAAGAGCGATCCGAGGATGAAATCTTCCCGTTGCCTTGGGAAGTTATGTAAAAGTCCCGTCCCTGGACATCAGAAGGGTGAAACTACTTAGTCATGCTGTAATAATTAGGGCATCATCAGCGCTTCTCGCTGTCACACTTTCAAGATGTTGTCTCAACAGGTTGCATAATAACACGATCTGGACCATAATAAGGCCGTAAAATTATTTATTCAGGAAAAGCTCTAAAGGGGAGGTTGCAAAAAGGAAAAGCAGGTGCGGTGTCGGCAGTTTATAGGATTTATTTGTCTTCTTTCATTTTTAATCGGTGTACAATAGTGTAAAGATGATGTTAAATCAACTTGGGTGTGTGTCAGGGAGCTGTGTTGGGTGTGAGGACAGCTCGGGCTCCAAAATGTGCTGGTGGGGCATCTTTTAATCCAGATACCTGCTGGATCTGCAGAACTGGGATGCTTTATCCCGACTGGTGATGTGCCCGAGGGGCTGCTCCGGGTGGAGATGTGCCTGGAGGGGAGCTGGAAGATGCAGGGCAGAGCCGATAACCAAAAGGTGCAGGGAAATGCTCCTAGGGACGATTTTCCTTGTAATTGGAGAGTGGGTCCATAAGGAAACGAGGCTGATGGTGACCTGCATCATCAGGGTGAGATCAGGGTGGCAGCAAGGCTGGGGGTTTCTTCGGGTCTTAGCCAAAATCTGGCTGTTTTGATAGGAAGCACCACGAAACGCATTTGTCCAAACGTTTGTTTTCAAACTAAATAAATTCTCTTGTTTCAAGTGGAATTTTTAAGGTGGTGAATCTGACGCGAAGCCACAGAAGGTGTGAACTGTACAGAAACTAATACAAGGGGAAAATAAGACAGGGAAAGCTCGGATGGTTGAGAGCAATTAGCAGGTTTTTAGTAGCGAGGAATTGAAGAGGAACTTTGGACAATTCTGGCAATTCGTCCGCAAGATTTCGTGGATTTGGAAGGAAACAAACCAGCTTGCATGGAATAGCATTAAACACACGAATCCTCGTGTCTAAATTCATAAAAGGTGTAAAGTCAAGGTTTTCTCATAGGCAATTTCATCGGTATCGTGGCAGAGGCTTCCCTGCCTCATTTAACAACGCGCTCGAGACTGGGCTCCGGGAGCAGCCCTGCTTCTGCAAGATAAATTCACCAAAATTTCCCCTCTCACATCTGCTTCCTCTGAGTTCCATTTTCTGCTGTACAAACTGCTTGTGTGTGTATATATAGGGGAAAAAAAAAAAGAAGCTGTAAGGAAGGGGAAATGCCAAATGAAATGAACTGCTCCCGAATGCCTCTGTTCTGCCCAAAATTGCCCATCCTGCTGAAAACCCCGTTGATCGTTTTCTTCAGCCGTCTTGGCACCTCCAGCTTGCGGCGCGCGAGCCCCCCTCGTCCTTGCAGCTGAAAAATAGGATAATCTTCTCGCCGGCCAATATATACGGCCTGAAGAGGAAACTGGGATTTAATTCTGCACAGTCAACTTCCTGCGACGCGTCCAAACCCGTGCAGCTCCTGCCTGCTGCCCTAACCCAGTTCTTTTCAGCGCCGTTGTGCTGAGCGGACAAAAGGCGGCTGGGTCGTGGAATAGAGATGAGAGGCACGGAAAAAGCAGCAGCCGGCCAAGATCATGAGAAACGAGGAATCGGAGGAAACGAGGGGAAGGAATTCCGATGGTACGGGCTCTTTGAGTTGTTCCCTCGTTGAAATCTCCCTGCGATGTTTCGTTTGGTTCGGCGCTGCCTTGGAGCTGAGCCCCACGGGTGCTGAGTGTGGCTCGGCCTCGACACAAGCTCTGGGAAGCAAACGGCAGCGAGGGGGTCTTCAGCCCCCCAAAAAAAGTCAGGGGCTCTTCCCCCAAGCCCAGCACATCCCGAGGTACGGAGGGTGCTGCCAGCTCTGGGTGGGCGAGCTGGGTCGGTGGGGACCCGCGGCTCATCCTCAGGGTTGTCCTGCTTGGTGCTGGGCACTGATCTTGGAAATTGTCGTGGCTTTGGTGGCAGGAACACCCCACTATCAATATTATCGAGTGGTTGTATGAAGGTACCTCTATCTCGAAGGTTTCCTGCTCTAATCATAGAATCACACAACCGTTTGGGTTGGAAGGGACCTTCAAGGTCAACCCGGTTCCAACCCCTTGCCACGGGCAGGGCCACCTCTTGCTAAATCAGGTTGCCCAAAGCTCCATCCAGCCTGGCCTTCCTACCTACCCATCCAACACCTCCAGGGATGGGGCACCCCTCAGATCTTTGGGCAGCCTGTGCCAGTGCCTCCCCACCCTTGGAGTGAAGAAATCCCAAACCCTTCCTTCGGTGCATGGGCTGCAACGTTCAGGGTCGCTTCTTTGACTTTTTTTTTTAATTAATGCTTCAAAGTTCATCACCAACATTGTTGGTATACCCCCAGCAATCTGAAGGTGCTGAAGGGGGTTGAATGTTGTGCTGGTTCCTAATAAAATAATGAGCTCTAGTATCGCGCCGCTCAGATCCCAAGCTGTCTTGTGGCAAGTCCCTTTCCAAACAGGCTGGAATAAAGATGTGTGCGGTATTCTTAGTCAAGGGGATTAATATTTCAAAAGGAAGGGCGCCCCGTAAATAAGTGGCGAGATCATTTTGTCAAGCAAATACTTAACACCATTCTTGGACAGAAATGAGCGCTCGGAACAAGGAAGAAGTTAAAAAGAGGCAGGAGCGGTTTGTAGAAGGTCACGTAACCTCAACAAACTTGTTTAGCCTCGGTGAGAAAAGAAGAAAACCAGGGTAAGAGCCTAGAAATAATTGGCTTTAATCTTCAGGAGGCCTTAGATTGTAACCTAAGTCGTTCTTACACTGGTGCGTTCTGCTCGACTGCTTCAAAAAAACCCCTTTTCGGAGGGATCTGGATGACTGAGAATAAGCAGCGAGTGTGGAAACCATGACCAGCGCCGCACTCTCACTACAAAAGGAGGAATTAAGAAGAGAGATGTTTCAAGAGCCTGAAATGCGAGGTTGTAACCAGAAGAGAGCGGCCACAAAACCTCCCTTGACAACAGAAGGCTTTAGCCGAGGCAAACCAGCACGGCAGCAGGGGCCGGGCACATCGGTGTCCAGAAACACCAGCAGTGAGCAGGGGGCTCCTGTCTCCTGGTTCAGCACAAGGGGGAGGATAAAAAAAAGGGGGAGAAGGGTAAGTGCCTGTCTCTGGTGATCTGTGGCTGTTCGGTATCAGTATTTTTTCTGCCTGCTCTCTAGAAGGTTGGAGAATTTTTCGATCCGCGGCTTCTGAGGTCTCGCCTGGCTCTTTGGATGGATCCCGCTTCGCGTTTCCAACCCTGAGCGTGGCACCAGGGGCTGCTCCGGGTACCCGTGACCGACAGCTCCGCGTGCCGACCTCCGTTCAGATCAGTTTTCTTGAAAAAAAAAAGAAACCAAGGATTTCTTGGGATGCACAGAAACCCTCGGCAGCACCCAGCACCTCGCCTCGTTTCGGTGCATCGCTGTGAATGCTGCGTGGGCTCGCTCCTGTACCTGGGCTGGGAGCACCCTTGGGTGATGCTGGGCGTCCTCTGACCCAGAAGGACGAGGAGCCTTTCCTGGAGAGCCTTTTGTTCCAGCGTAAGAAGCCCGTGTTGCTAGGAAGCTGGCATTTTGCGTGGGGCTTGAGCAGCCCTCGGTTTTCTGATCTCTGGAAAATTTCGCTCCGCAAACCTGCTCCTGTGCCGGAGGGACGAGCGCGAGCGCTGCCTGCCGTTTTACAAGACCCCTTAATGAGTAGAAATGAACCTTTTGTCATTGCCAGGAGACCGGCAGCCCCGTCTCCCTCTGATGTGCGTGCACGCACGCGAGTGCGTGCGTTGAGTCAGAAGGATGACAATAACGGAGCCAGAAAATCCCCTTGTTCAAAACTGGGGGGGGGGGGAGGAAAAAAGACCATTTCCTGAGCTTTTGCTGCTTCTATTCATAGGGGTCTGGCTGCCGTGCTGGCAAGCAGGAATCAATTAAAAGCGCGTGCGGCTCTGCCTTGTGGAGCTGGGTCTTGAGGGATGCCAGCCCTTTCAGATGGCTTTGGAGCCCGGCCGCGCGATGCCGGCCGAGGAGGGAGGCAGCGCACGCGTTTTGTGGTCCCAGCCCGTAATTACACGGCGGCAGGAATGCTTCTGCAGGCACGTGGAGCCGCAGCAGCGCCTGCTGTGGGGCTGGTGCTGCCGTCCACACCTCCGTTTCAAACCGGTGACCTAGTTTGTGAAGCGTGGGGCCTCGCCGCTGCTCCTCGGGGCCGTCGTCGTGCTCTGCTCCTGCTTCGGGGCTGGGCTGAGGACCCACGAGGAGGAGCACAAAATCCTGGGTAACAACCCAGCACCGGTGTGTGCTGCCCTGAGAACTCGCAGGCTCATCACATCAACAAAGAAAAAGTGAGGGATGAGGTAAGAATAGGAACAGGCACGTTGGTTTTGGGGCTCGCTGCCTGCCCAGCCTCATCTCAGCCCCTTCGTTTCGTCCCGCTGGAGACCAGGGGCTGTGGGGATTTTGGAGATGCTGCGAGGGACCACGGCTTCCTGAAGGCTCAGATCGTGGCACCACGGGGAATTTTGCTCTGTTCCTCGTGCTTTCCTCTTGCTAGCCTCGTTCTCTGCGAGCTCACACCCAAATAGATGGCAGTGGGGGCACCCAAGCTGCAAACACCCCTTTCCTCCGCATCGCCCCCTGAAGCTTTCAGAATTTATCCAGGCTTTCTGAGCACCATGGAGGAATATTTGTTTGGGGAGCTTGTGTTTCCAGTCACCCCTGTGGGCCTGCAGCATGCAGCCGAGCCTTTCAGGTATTGTTTGAACCCGGGGCTCCCTTTGGGAGCTGCTTTTTTTTGGGGAGCTGCAGCGGAGCCGCCTCTCGTGGGGCAGATCGGCGCGCTCGTGCCGCGGCCTTCTGTAAACACGCGGAGATGCTTAGTAAGCTGCTCGCCTGCTTGTCTGCATAACAAAGACGAGAGTTATGTAGTGGGTGTAGAGAAAGGGTGTGACGTGTACTTTAACCTATTAGGCTTGCTAAATCTGGGGAAAAGGGCCCTAGCTGCATTCATCGGGAGAGCTCTCCGTGCGCCGGGGTCGGCTCGGCGGGCACGACGCCGAACGCCTCGCGAGCTGAGGGCATTTACAGGGTCTGGGGGCTTTGGGAGCCACAGCATGCCGATTTCTAAGACTTTACTTTCTCATTTTTTCCCCTCCATGCTCTTTATTTAAATTGTGAAGCACCAAGTGAGAACCAGCAAAAGGATAAAAAGGCTGCAGACCTCATAGCGTGTCCTTACAGGGCCCTATAACGCCCAGTGGGGCCTCGTGGCAGCCTCTCCTATGGTTAATACTGCCCCAGAACTCTTGGTAGGTTTTCACCTTTATCTTCTGACCCTTTTCCTTTTTTTTTCAGCCTAATTTATTGTAAAGGGCAACCTTTCAGAGATGGCTGCTAACTTTCCCCAAAGCTATTTCTCGGCCGCTCCCGGTGCCGGGCCTCCGCCCGAGCGGTCTCGCAGAGGCAAAGGCTGGGCGAAAGTAATTTATTGGGGGAGATTTAGGGGAAATTAAATCAGGGCTCACTGCAGCGAGCGGGCTGCAGAAATGAAAATCTCCAGCTGCTGACTCAATTAGGACGTCCGGGGGTAATTGGTGGAGGGCCTGGCATTGCTGAGGAAGAGCCGGGTTGTTCTGCGGGGTGATGGTGAGCGGAGAAATCCTTCCTGGGCAGACACAGGGGCTCGTTGCACGGTGTTTCCATGTGAGACCCGCTGCCGTGGCTTCAGCAGGGCTCCTGAAGCACGCGTTGTCTCGTTTGACCTGCTAAACCGCTTTCCTCTGCTTGTGGCCTTGGGGCTGTGCTCGGTATTTTTTAAGTGGATTTGTTCAATGATTTTCGAGATAGAAATGCGTATCGTGGTGTTCCGGAGCCTACTGCAGTTTTGTTCAGTGTCTTTCCCTATAAAAAATATATTTTTTTTCCTTCTGAAGGGCTTAGAAGTTGTCAGTGGCTCCTGGTTTGTGTTAAGGCGTGAGATCTCTTTGTGGGAGAACACCACTTTAAATATTTTATTAACTGGTAACGCCAACCATCCTGGCCATCCGTAAGAAGAACCAAAAGCAAAGTTACCGGCTAAAGCGAGTAAAACAACAACAAAGAATAATGTATAAACGTGTTTAATATGCCCGCTGCTGTAATGAAGGGTTCTGATGGCAGAGCCTTTGCTCCAAAGCGCGGCGTATATTGACATTGAACTCCCAGGTGACTTTACC
Organism: Netta rufina; assembly: GCF_964035555.1. NCBI lineage: Eukaryota > Metazoa > Chordata > Aves > Anseriformes > Anatidae > Netta > Netta rufina. The sequence continues at coordinate 120,050,555 of NC_140125.1, forward strand.
AGGCAGGCAGCTAAGGAAAAAAAAATAAAAATGACTTGCAAGCTGAGCAGATTTGACATAAGTAAGGCAGAGGCAAGTAATTTTGAGCGTATGACTGCATATTAAATTTGAAAGGAGCAGAGGGTCCAGGGGGGCACGCCGAAGCCCCCAGCCTCCGGCACGGCGCTTTGGTTTTGCATGCAGCTTGCTCAGCCCAGGCTTCTTTTTTTTCCCTTCTTTGAGTCTGTAAGTGAAATAATTTAAACCAGTATTTCATGCCCTTGAATATTTGTTCCGTCAGCAACGAGCTTATTTCTTATTAAGCTGTTTGATCTATTATGTATTAGAAAAACACACAGTATTGCTCTGTCGGAGCGGCCTGCCGCTGCACAAGCTCTTTCCTCCTCGGTGTCATTCCTCTTCCATCCGCTGATAAAGTGGCAGTGTTACTTCTGCTGTAGTTACACAGGACCACGATTTGCACTTGCGTGCTTTTGCTGTGAAAACATGGTGTGTGAGAAGTCAATGGGCACAGCAGTTTTGTTCTCAGATAGCCTGAGCGGTTTTGTTCATTTATTTTGTGAAATTACGTCCCTGTAGTTTCCCTTTTTTTCCTTCTCTCTGCTCACCAGCTCGGCTGTGAAGGCCTGGTGCATACCGTGGTCCCATCCTGCCACGTTCATGCTCGTGGCTGGCACAAGCAGAAGGCAGAAACCGAGTGGTTGGAAGCTCAGCACCGTCCCTGGGAGTCCAGCGAAGATCCCTGATGTGCAATTTGGGGCACGAGGCTGTGGTGGCCTCCGCGTGTCTGAATTTGTGGCAAATTATTTGGCTGGGAGAGCTGGCTCGCCCTCATTAGCCCGTGGGGTTGTATGGCTTTTTGGTGTGTCTTTACCCAATTTTGAGTGAAAAGCACTTGGTAGTAGTATTTTTCAGCAGTTCTTGCAGGCATTTATGTGCTCGAAGGAGGAAGGATGGAAATGCCGAGCTGGGGCTGAGATGAGACTTCAGGATTGCTGCTGGCTCCCGTCAAAAAAAAAACCACGATTATTTCAGCGTATCATGGGGAGAGTTTAGTGGATCCGAATGACTGGAGGAAGCCTTGAGGGAAGAATAACCTCAAAAATGTAGCACGTGCGTGGAAAATCTCAGGGCGTATTCTCATAGCTGGGGGAAAATCAGCAAGGATACGATTCCCAAGCTCCCTCGCTGCGTGTGATAGCACGAGGTCTCGCCGTACGGGCTTCTGCCAGCAGCGTTTGCTGCAATTCTCAACAGCAGCCTCGAAACGCTTCTCTGCTTCGGCTGCGTGGAGCTGGCCAAAGAACACATCGGCAGAGAATTAGGAAAACGAAGGAGAAATGAGTGAATAATCTCAGTGCAGCGTTCCTGCTGCCCAGCCTGTTGCGTTGCCTCTTCGGCTCCTGCAGTTTCATTAGATGTGCATTACTCCGCGTCCCTGCTAACCAGACCTGCTGGGATGGTTTCATCTTCTTAAGGAGATGGGAAGCCTTTGAACAAGCCTAGAATTATGGATGATGTCAGGCTGCGTTTTCGTTGTACCTCATGCAGTTTTTTTTCCCCCCCCTGCAACACAAGAAGTCAGAAGAGGGTGCAGAGAACAGATTCTTGGCGGCCGGAGCGCTCGGCAATCTGGAGTTATTTATACGTTTGCGATGCAGGAGAATGCAATCATAAAATATTAATGCCGCTTTATGAAAAGAAATAGGAAAAACTCTGTAATTTTAACGGCGAACAAAAAGAGGAATTGACTTAGGAAACGCGAAGCAGGCTGGAACAAGGATGTGGAGCGAGTGGCCATCAGGTAAACCCACTTGAATCCTCGATGGCAAGGCAGAATAGATTTCATCCCTGTTCACGCAAGAAAATGCAACGCCCAAGCTTTGTTGGATTTCCTCACCCATGAGAAGGCGCTTCAGGAAGCTCCCAGTAAGAAACTGGGAAGAAAGATGTCATGTCCAGCGTCTGCTGTGGGATTTTGGGGAGAGGAGGTGCTGGGATGGGAAGTCTCAGGCATTCCCAGGTGCTGATGAGTGATGTGACTCCTCGCTTCGTGCCAGGACTTTTTGGAAGTGAAATATTTTTGAAAAATGTCGTTTGCATACAGTAATCTTGGCATTTGCATCCAATCTCTCCTTTCTCCCCTTCCCCAGCTCTTGGATGGGGTTTGCCTCCATCGCTCAGGGTTATTGAAGTGAAAGCTCCGGCCAAGCAGGGGAGGTTCGGGTCAGGGCTGAGCTCGGCCACTAGAGCCCTTGTTTTATGGTCAGGTTTGTAAAGTGTCTCTTGTGCTCAGAGCCTAAACTGACAGGGATTCATATCTAAATGACATAAAAAGCCCTAGAATGGGGAACAAATTGTAAGTTTTTGCTGGGTTTTGCCTTGCACAGAGCCGAGATGACGTATCTGTGATCTTTTAGGTGCCTGCTCCACCAGCTTTGCAGAACAGGACCTTTTTGGGGAAAAGTTATGGCACGACAGCAGCTCTGGCAGCGTTTTTTGTGCCTGGCAAGGGGCTCTAGGGGCTTGCAGCCTGGGCAGGGAGCGAGCTGGGGCTGCGGAGCTCTTGGCACGAGGCTTGCTCAGAGCCCTCTGGCCTTGCACTTAGCACAGAGGAAAACCAACCTTGATAGACGAATTAAGCAAAATGATTAAGGGCAAGAAGCTCAATGAATGGTCGTCGAAAATTGCGTATTAAATGGAAAATTAATTTGCTGCAATCATCTGACCCCTGAACGCCCCGCAGCTAAGGAGAAAGCAGTACGCCAAGAGGAACTGAGGAGCGAGGTGAGACACAAGTTTCGTCTCGAGTATGTAGTTCTGATTAGAAATTAGGAAGAAATCCTTCCTAATAAAGGTGGCGAGGCCCTCGTGCAGGCTGCCCCAGGAGCTGTGGGTGCCCCATCCCTGGCAGTGCCCAAGGCCAGGCTGGATGGGGTTGGGGGCAGCCTGGGCTGGGGACAGGGGTTGTGCCCATGGCAGGGAGCTGGAACCAGGTGGGGTTTAAGGTCCCTGCCAGCCCAAACCACTCTGGGATTGTATCTGTGATTCTAAGGTGATGGCTCCTGCCCATTCCTGGGCAGATGGTAGATGCCCCATGCATACAGGTGCTTTAGCTGTGTTGCAGCATCTTCTCCAGTGGCTCAGCTTCAGCTCTGCTGGATTGACAGAATGGCCAGGTCTTTTACCCCAAATTAAACCCCTCCACCTCACCTTGCAGGGTCTCTGATGCCACTGGTCGTACGTGCCCTTCATCAGATTGCTCCAGTGGACCCGGTCTCTACCCTAATATTAGTGTTACAAAAATCTCAGGCCTGAGTTTAAGACCGCATTTGTGAAACGTTGCCTCTTGCTGATGTCAGTTTGTTGTTGTCCATGAAATCAAACCAATTCTCAGCTCTTGACCTCTGCTCTTGGAAGAGAGGTCTCCATCTTCGCTTAATCTTCGCTTAATTCTCACATAATTAATGAAACATCCATTCGAGCCTGGGGCAAATGTTCTTTGTTTCATCAGTTGGCTAAAGCAGTGTCGTTGGCTGGAAGCACATCTTCGAAGAGAGTTAACAAGACGCAGGCACTCGTATCAAAGGAGTATTTGTAGTTTTTGCACAACTATGAAGTTGTGTATCCCATATCCCATACATCCTATATGTTGTACATCCCATATCCCAGCCTGGACAGGGTAGTTTCATGTTTTCTTGGGAGACAAATTTCTGTGTATCCCTTTCCAAATGCTGAGCACATGGAAGTGAAGCCAGGCTACGTTTGTAGATGTTAAAAGAGCTTTAGGCACATTATTAACCAAGCTGCAAAAGATAACAGTATCTCCTAGTGTGTTATTTCCTATGGTGGGAATAAAAAGGAAAGAAATACAGTTTCCAGAGGGTCTGAAGCCTGCACAGAGGAGCTTTGTGAGCTGTTTCCCATCTCTTCTCCTTAGCAGATGAAGTCCTGCTCTCACACAGCCAAGGCAGCTTTGGGAGGACGGCTCCGACATTTGCCAGATGGACGTCTGCACAGCTCGCGTTTGGATCCCAGTCCTTGTTTTTAGTATTTTAGTAAATAGTATTTGCTGAACTTAGCTTCTGGATTTTGTAGCAGTTTGCCTGCCCTCCCACCCCCCTCTGGTTGCTTTCCAATGTGGATTCTTGCTGGCGATCTCCCTGCAGCCCCTCTTGTTACTCCAGAATTTCTCCGAGATGATTTTTCTGTACTTCCATTAGTTTTCACAAGCCTTGTGGATAGCTTTCCAGAGGTGGCATGATCACATTTCTACATGAAAATAAATAAAAAAACACTGTTCTTTAATTTGCTCATTCTGGGAAATGAGTACACTTTGTATGTAGCCAAATCCTCCTAGCTGATCTTGTTTCTTCCTGCAAGCAGATATTTAAAACCATGTTAAGGCTTACACTTGCTCAGCTTCAAATACATATTTCTACAAGAGGACTCTTGAGGCGTGTTAAAGTTTAATTTCTGTCTGCCAGGGAGGTGTTGATCTCTGGTTTGGTGCTCCACATTTGTACCTTTCTGTTGTGTGTCCTTAAAGGTCTGTGAAATAAAACCTCAGAGAGGTTAGGGCCTCTCTTCTGGGTGCCCAGAGCCTCACCTCGTTTTGTGGAGGTTTTTAGGGCTGATTTCTGAGCACTTGGGGGTCTTTTGGGGAAAGGAGAGGGGAGAAGAACCAGCAGCTGGCGAGTGTGGCACGAAATGAGTGGCACGACTGAAGTGAAACCTCTGTGTGGAGAGGCGGGGGGTGTTTTGTGACCAAGGCGGTGCAAATTTTGTACAGATTTAGTGAAAATCTGAGGAAATGAGGGTGTGTTTTGGGGAGGAGAGAGGACCTAACCTAGGAAAAGCATCGCTCAAAAGCAATGTGCTCAATCCACGGGCAGCTCCCAGCTTCGGCCTGCGTGGCCTAGCGTGAGGCGTGCAGCCGAGAGCCTCTCAGGCGGCCTGCTCCAGGAAGGACTTTTTTAATGCTGTTTGCCCACATTTCTCCAATTTTCAGTAGCTTCCACGGTCTTTTTCCTAAACAAGTTCTTCTGGAGAGAGCTATCCCAAGCGGAGAGGAGCCTTCACCCCGCCGCTGGCTGCCACAAGCAGCTACTTGCAGGCGAGGCTTGCGATGAAGCGAGCTCGCCTCAGACTTCAAACGGCGGGGAGGCGACTCGCTGTGGCAGGGCTGGAAACATAAACCGGTTGTGGAAGGGCTGCTCCCGGTGTGAATGGCTTCAGCATCTGCTCCATGCTTTGAAATTTCTTAAAAAAGGTGCAGGTGTGCTGACATGGTGTCCCCATGCAGTGCCGGGATGAGGGAGCCCGGTACTGTGGCGCTGCCACCCCCCTCACGCCCGACCAGCTCTGGGAACCCCAAAAGAAAGAAAGAAAACCAAAAAATAGTGAATAAATCCCTTCAAAAGGGGAAGCATCCTTAAAATGTTTGCTTAGTGCTTTCCCTGGCCAGCTATTTTTAGATTTCTGTGTGGTTTTGATCACAAGGAGCTCTTGTTTAGGATTGATCTGGAAAAAAAAATACCGTTTTTGAAGCATATTTTGCATACGTTAGTGTTTTGCCATGTCTTTTATTCCGTTAAAAAAATATAGTTCCCTTTCATCTGCATATATTGCTGTTCTGTAGTGTGTTTTCTTAAAATCAGCGCTTATCTGCATCTCCTCAAAAAATGTCCCGAAGTAAGGAGACCGAATTTGCACGGTATCCAAACGAACTTGTGCTTCCAAAACTCCTCGGGAAGCTGTTTCAACTTAAGGGGAATATTGATGTGGTCGAAACCTCCAGCTCAGCCACGTCCCAGCCATCTGGTGCACGCTGCGTGCGCGATAATGCCTCGAGGAGAAACCGCTCCGTGCGACTCCCACGGGTGTCGAGGCGCGCGGCACCGAGGTGATGTCTTTATCGCGACAGCCTGGATAAATTCGCGATTTCCCTACTGCCTCTTGGGGGATGAAATCGTCTTTAATACATCTTGGCCCCCTGCCCAGCGAGGGCAGGGCTGCAGCAGTGGATCCCGAGGAGGATCCCGCTGGATCCCGGGCTAGGGGATCTCCCAAATGTCTTCTCCTGGGGCTTGGGGACCCCTTGGGGGTGGCAGCTGGGCAAGCCCGTGCCCCTCTGGGCTGGCTGGCTTTGAAAATGATTTGCCTTTCATTTTAAGAACCGATTCTCTTGAAAGCAGGGATTAGGATGCCTCTGGCAGTTTGAGGAAGATAAGTAGGGCTGCAAATAACAGGGGCGTGTAACTCATTTTCTGTGTCTTAATTCCATTTTAGCACACCCATAGTCCCAGTCAGGTGGGACCGAGACCTTCCAGATGAACTGTTTGCCTGCTCTGCCTTGCCTTTGGGGGGATTTTATTTACTCACTGTGTAGGGGAGAGAAAGAAGGGGCACGGTGTGGGTATTTGTGGGACGGGAGGATCGAGGCTGGTAGGATTTGGTGGCTCTTGGTGTGTGAAATAAGTCATGGGTGGCTGCTGAGCAGAAATAAATTCCAGCACAGAAGGGGGGCTGTCGTTCATCGTACCCGAGCACCCATTTCTCTGAGCGTAAGGTGTCCTCCTGACGGAGCAGCTGATGTTCAAGCTCAGCTCTTCATCATGCGTTGGCATCCCTTGTGAAACAGTATTCTTTTTGGTAGAGCACTTAAAATAAATCTTGGAGATGGTGGTAAAAAGAAGTCGGTATTCCTTGAACTACCAATACAGAAATCCTTCCCAGGTGAGAGTTTTTTCCTTAAGTGGTGCTGAGCACCAACAACTCTAATTTGTATCCTCTTCAGGGTTTTATACTTTGGACTAAAAGGATCGCTGCTTTACCTTGGTTTCCTTCAGAGCTGGCAGGAGTCATTAATATTGTTTAAATGCTGCTGCATAGCTGTTGGCCACGGTTATGGATGCGGGTACAGCCCCTGACTTCTCTTTGAACATCTGGAAAAATCTGTTTGATCCAATCGCTGTCTCCTCCAGTAGAAGGATAAAATCTTTCCTGGTAGCCTTGAATTCACCCTCTGAATTTGCTAGCTGTCAAAATGAGCTCGATGTTTTATACAAATGCACGCCGTATATCCCGATCGCATGCATCCCTAATGCAGCTCGTGTAAACTGTAGAAGTATAAAATTAAGTTTTGGTTGAGACTTAATACAGAAATGGATGTGATCAGAAAAACAGTGGCTAATGGCATGAAATACTTTGAGGCAGGAACGGAAAAATCTCTTAAATGCTCATAAATGGCTTTGGAAAAATAAGTGCTTAGTCCCGTCTAATCCATGGTAACTTGCATGGAGGTAACCATGGAAATTTTATATATAAAGCTCAGCTCCCAACAGCCGATTTTAAAAATGTCTCTTGCCGCAGACCAGCGCTTGATTACCAGCTCTTACCAGCGTGTGGTGGGACGTCGGCGTCGTCCATTTGTATTTTGATGTGTTTAACACAAAAAGGAAACAAACGCCAAGCGCTCCTCCGACCAAGCCACAGCCCGGGTGATGTGACAGTGCGACGATTTTGGCTGCCGATAAATGAAAATCTTGCCCCCGAAATGAGCCACAGATGCCTTTCTTTGTACCCGTTTGCATTTTGGGAACGTGACCAGCAGTCCGTGCTGCGAGCTGCTGCCTGCCAGGACCGGGGCAAGACCACTGTTATTTTAACACCAGGCTACTAAAAGTCACGAGCACCTCGATAACGGGTTGAAGATGAAGGTTTTAAGTCCAAATCGCACTCAACTTTTATTTTGACTTAAGCCACCGGTGTTTATGTTATTCATGTGATTTATTTTCGCCGAAGAGAAAACCTTATTTCCTCTGGCTGGTGATCCAGCAGCTAACCTTTTGATTAGCCATCTGCTTGGATTCGTGCAGTTTTCCTTTCCCAGATCGGTGACAATTTTTCAGAGTCACTCGCGGCGGAGACGTTGCTGCTCTGCAAGGCGAAGCGAGCAAATCGCGTCGCGCTTACGAAGGTGCCGGTGCCAGTAATTCCCATTCTGCACCTGCAGAAACTGAAGCAGGAGGAAGCTCTCACGGCTTCCCAGCTCCTCCTTCTCCCTTCTCTTTTATGCACTTGCTCCTGGTTCGTTTTGCTGTCGTGGGGAGCGATAAACGCCGCCTTGCTCGGGCGCCTTTCCTTGCACGCAGCACATGCAGCGAGCAGGACGGCGATGCCACAGGGAGGTCGCTTTGGTTACCACCTAAAACGCAGGGCTGGCTGCTTTTTGCTGGATTTGTAATTTTCTCTCCCTCCCCGTGATGTTTCTGTGCAGTGAGCTGCAGCCCTGGTGCTCTCGTGTAAACGTGGCCGGAGGATTAATCCATATTAAATGCGGATTAATCCTAACGGGTGCTCCAGCTGAGATGCGTTTTCCTAAGCTCCCTTTCTAGGTATCTGAATGAAGTGGAATTAGAGACGGTCAGAATTCATGGGCTCGATGGAGGAATCACCGGGCCACGTTTGGGGCTGATGGAGACCTAAGGGAGCTTCTTCCCCACCCCGTTGTCTTCTGCCCAAATATTCCCACTTCTCGCCATGAGGCTTTTTCTGCGCTTCTTAGGAGATGGGTGTGCAATTAAAGACAGCCCTGGCAAGCGGGGTTTGGCATCCCCTGAATGTGCCCAGCCTCATCCTGCCCGTGCTTTGCTCTCCTACAGCTGGGAGTACCCAAAGTGTCCGAAACCCTCAGCTTCTTGCAGGTGGCTTCACCAAGAAACGTGCTGCCCTTCAGCCGGTATTTTTATGCAGGAGACGTGCAAATTCCTTCAGCAGAGCACATCTCGGTGCCACCTCCGGGGTAGCCGCTCCGTATTTCCTTCCTGCTAAGGCTTCGGAGCAGGATTGGCTCCGAAAGTGCCGAATACATGCGGTTGCAGAGCTGCTGTTGGAAAAGGAGAAGGAAATTCCCTGCTCTTGCAAACCAGGGAGCGGATCAGAGTCGGGGCTGTAAATCTGAAAGCCATGCGCTTCGGCTGGAGAGCGACGAGGGACGTTGGCTCTCAATAACTGCTTAGATAACTGCTCTGCCTGCACGTGCTTTGATTCCTTTACCATCTGCTTTTCATTCTGAAAAGGAGTCGCAGTGCTACGGGGCTAGATCGAGGGGTTTCGCAGCAGCGGGGTTGCTCGGGGTGCCGCGAGCCACAGGTGGAAACCCTCGGCCATGTCCTCTGATGCTTGAGCCGAGCTTACTGAAGGGCTGCTAGCAGCAGGGAGCTTGGGCTTGGAGTCAGGGGTGGAAGAAACTCAAGCAGAGTGGGCTGGAGTGCCCGGGGCATCTGGATTTCTGATTTTTTTGCAGAAAACAGTTCTCAACGCGTTGCCTTAAAGCAGTCTGTAAGCGGCTTTTCCCCCTCTTTTGGACCATTGCAATTCACGTTGTGTGGTTTCCTTTAGGAAATGATTTTTTTTATAAGCACCTGCCTTGGAAAAGGCCTTTTCCAGCCCTGCCTGTGCCTGGCTGGGATCGCAGGCTGCCTGGAAAAGCAGCGGGATGCTGAGCTGATGAAAGGATGCTGAGTGTGATGGGAATGCTGCGCTGCGATGGGGTGCAGAGGGCTGGGGACCTGCGCTCTCCAGTCTGCCTTTGGGATCAGAATCTGCTCCGCAGGCACAGCCACGGATCTGCTTTTCCCCTCAGCCCCAGTGAGGCTTGGGCATTACATGTGGAAGTTATCGGGTGATTTCTGGTGTCAGCAGCAGGGACCACGACGCCTTCCCCAGCAGGGCAGGGTTTGCAGGGTGCACACAGCGCGGTCGGAGGGATGGCGAGGCTGCAATACTGCCCCACCTTCCCAGCTTCTATTCTGGATCGATTCGGGCAAATCAAATAGCTGAAATGGTGGCTGCAGGTGAACTTAAAACATTTTGAAATTGCTGTTTTTTTCATTATTTTTTATTTTTATTTATTAGAAAGCATGGAGATGAAGATGCAAAGCTTTCGGGTTAACTTCATCTCTCCATGAGGGCAGGCACCCGTTCCTGGTGATCCTCTATTTCCAGAGCAGCAGGAAGGCAGGGTCCTGACTTGGAAACCTTCCACAAGTGTTCTTACTGCTTTAAGTAATTTGGTTTTTAATAAAGTCTGCTTTTTTTTTCTTTTTCTCTAAGCATCATGCTGAAATAATCAAAAAGGATAAACACGCATTTTCAGCTGTTTAAACAGCGTTATATTTTAGTATGCAGTAACGTAGCAGTGGTGAAGGTTTCGCTTGACATTTTTTTCACTCAGAAATCCCCCAAATTACCTTTTTACTACTGAATTTTCTTACCGTAGCCATAGCTACATATTCTTATATCATGCAGATATGGAATTATTGTATTCCGTAGGATATGGAGTTGGAATTCCAGCGTAATTGTCTTCTTAGCATTAATATGCTTTGGGTTATTTAATGGGCAGCCAGGGATTAGGGTAAACGTGGTACCCCTGGATTCATATCCAGTCTGTTTCTCGGATTTATCTGCATTGTACCAAAATCTCAGGTGCAGTGATGTGAGTAATGGGGGCAGAGGGAGCAGCGCAGCTTTCCACATCTTCAAGTGCCAGTTGTTGCTCAAAGTTGCCTTCATTTCTTTTTTCCCCTTCATCATCCCAATACATTCAGTCATTAAGACGTGGCACTTGAGACGCGTCAAACATCCTAAAATGATTCCACCAGCTTTGCTCTTTAAAAGAAACCCATTAGTCAGCTTCTCTGAAACCTCCAAACTGCTTTGGATAGAAGGAGCTCTGCCACAGTTTGGCTTCAATGAAGGAGATGAGATACAGCTCTGAAATCGTGGGGCCGAGGACAGGGCTGTTTGTGTTAGAAACGTGTCTGCTTGGTGTTGCAGAGAGCTTTCCAGCTTCCACTTAGTCTTGCCGAGAGCTCTCGAGGGCTCGTGTGACTGCCCTGCTGCTGAGCCCGGCCGTGGCTCCCGGCACAGCTCCTCTCCTGAGCCTCCTTCCCTGCGGGTTTTTATTCCCCCCCGCTGGATGTAGTTGTTATTCCGGCTGAATTACATCTCTGGAAATGCGTGGAGAGCTCCTGAAGGTGTGAACTACACGTTTATGTTGTCGGTGCTGACCGAGAAGATATATCCCCTTGGTTTTTCCCCTTGGGGATGGGTATGAGAAGACATCTACCATGGCACACCCATTTGGAAACTACTCCCCTGGCATTTTTCCCATCAAACAGCATGGCCCAGGCCCTCAGGAAGTGATGTTTGAGGTCTGATTTAGGTGAAGTTCCAAAGTCCTTGAAATCAAGAGAACTGGGATTTCCCAGTGTCTAAAGCTCTCCCTCCTTTTCCAGGGAGGATTGGGTTCGATACCAGGACAATAAAGTATCTTTAGTGTTGAAAAGCGTAAGATGATGATAATTAAGAACTAGAAGTCCAGGTGTGTAAATTAATACCAAAGTTGTGGCTGTTGGACTCCAGAGCACCCTCACTGCCTTAACAAATGGACTGAAATTGTTGAAACCTCTCTAATTTTATGTACAACATCCTTGGTCTGTTTAAGACACGGTACCCTTTTCCGTTTGCTTTTTCAAACTGCATTTTGCTGCGGAAGACGACGAGGCAAGAACATCTGTCCTGGGCTGCTGGTGTTTGTTATTAAGCACGTTTTAATGAGGGATAGGAAGAAAGTAAACAGTTTAAAGTACCGCACCACATCCTTGTAATCCAGCGCACAGCTGTTGGAGCGATGGCGAGGGGCTGAGCCCAGCACCGTGGTATATCGGCCGTGGTATGTCTGCCCTGGTATATCGTCTGTGATATATCGGCCATGGTATACCGGCTGTGGTATATCGGCCGTGGTATATCTGTCGTGGTATATCTGCCGTGGTATATCCGCCGTGGTATATCCGCCGTGGTATATCCGCCGTGGTATATCTGCTGTGGTATATGCACCATGGTATATCTGCCGTGGTATATCCTCTGTGCTGTATCTGCCGTGGTATATCTGCTGTGGTATATGCACCATGGTATATCTGCCGTGGTATATCCTCCGTGCTGTATCTGCCATGGTATATCTGTCGTGGTATATCGGCCACGGTATATTGGCCGTGGTATATCCGCCGTGGTATATCTGCCATAGTATATCTGCTGTGGTATATGCACCATGGTATATCCGCCGTGGTATATCCTCTGTGGTATATCTGCTGTGGTGTATCCGCGTGCTTGGGCATCGTGTTGGCTTCGCTTGCCTTTGTCATGGGCTTTGAGCTGAGAGAGAGAAAAGATTGGTGGAAAAGATTGAAAAGTCAGCCTCACGTTCCTCGGAGCAGGATGGTTCAAAAATTTGGAGTTGTCCCCCAAAGATTATTGATTTTTATCTCTTTTTTTGAAGTGCGGTAGCAGCTGGGTTTGCTGGAACAGGGAACTCGTGGCAGCTTAAATTCCACTTCCAAACATGCGCCGTCCTTGCAGCACACGGCATTAGCATTTGCACAGCTCCTCGGAGCAGATATTCTCTTCTTTACGAGATCACCTCTGCTGGATTACTTAGAGATAGCTCCAAGTAGAGCCCTGTGGAAACGAAACGCAACGGCAGCGTTCCCAACGGGTTGACAGCAGGAAAGCGAGCGGTTATCAGCCCTTGGCATCGCTCTGACAAAGCAGTTTGCAGATGATAGCAGACACTTGGTAAGATAACGGTTAGGCTCGGGGAGGAAAGGGACCCGAGCAACGCAGGAGCCCTAAGCCGTGGAAATGATGATTTGCACGTCGTTTGGCTGCGAACCAAACGGGCCCTAATGAGAGAAAAGGACGATCCTGGGAATGTCGTCCCCAAAATGAGGGCGATATCTGAGCTCCACAGAGCTCAGGCTCGGCCGGTGAAGGAGGAGCAAAGGCTGATCTAATCTCCATCAGGAAGTTATTACGAACTAATAGGCAGCGTGCCGTTAGGGCGGTTAATGACTTGAGGGTGTTGGGACACGAAGCTGGGGATCCTCGGGCGAGGAGCGAGCCGGGGATTAAGTTGGCAAAGTTGGCAGTCACCGAGCAAAACGGAGCGGACGGGGTGCTGGGTGGCAGGGGGAAAGGGAAACGCTTTGGGTTTGGTTGGTTTGGGGTTTTTCCTGCCCCTTTAAGGCACGCTTCTGCTTTCGGTCTGCCTCCGTGTCTCAGCTTCCTTCGGTAATTAATGAAGTTCCTCCGTTAGCTTTCTCTCTTTGCAGGGGCCTGCAGCAATTTCGGTGCTCTCCAGAGCTCGGAGGAGTAGATACTGGCCAAGTTGTGCCAAGGGCGAGGTTTGGATTGCCCTTTTTGCCTCCTGCCTTTTTGGGACGGGAGCTCCTGAAGCGTCCCAGCTGGGTGGCTGGGGCCAGCAGAGCGCCGCTGCGGCTTTGCAGCAACTTGGGGAGTTTTGAGCAGGTTCGGAACAGCAGCAGCTTGTGTAAACACCAAAATTGGCAACTCTGAGCTTTGCATTTCGATGAGGCGGGTGGAAGACTCAGATTTACGGTGGGGTGAGCATTCGTGGGCGCAGGAGGCGCAGAGACCCGCTGGAAGATGTTTCATACTTGGACTCGAGTGCACGAATGCAGCTTTTCCTTTCCATTGATGTTTTTCCTTCTTTTTTTTTGCTCCTTGCTCGTCTCTCAGGAGGTCGAGCCCCACGTTTCGTGGCGTGGCAGCCCCTTCAGCCCCGCCAGCATCCCCAGGAGCAGGAGCCAGCAGATAGCTCGCAGGGCCTGATCGCCGTCAGCAGGAGCAATCCGCAGCTGTAACTCGACTTACAGCATTGCCTGTTGGTATCGATTGGCTAAACTAACAAAACCAATCAATTTCTTTTTCAGATTTCTTCTAAAATGCATTTTACACTTTCTGCTTTTCATTTAAAGCCCTGCAGTCGCTGCTAGGACAAGCAAGATCCCTGCAAAACCTGGCAGGCGTTCAGAAACCTAAGCAGCACAGCGAGCTGTTTATTAAACTTCCTCATGAGCAGATAAGACAGCTCACTTTACTGGAACAAAGTTAATATTTTTGTTGTTGTTGTTGTTGCCTGCTCAGTTGTGTAAAATTATTCTTTCCAAATGCAGCGATTGTTTTTCTGACCTTTTAATTTGCGACAGCGGCCTGGCAAAGCCGACTGAGCCCTCTTGCAAAACGGCTCTGCCCTCCCTTGTCTCCACTTGGTGTTGGGTATAAATCAGGCAGCAGCACATGAAAAAGGAGATAAGGAGAGGAAGAGGCCTTCCAGATGCTCAGACACGTTTGCAAGTTTTTAAGCAAAATTGAATTTAGAGGGCACCTGAAAGTGAGTATGTTTTTTTTTGGGGGGGAAGGTAGTGAGAATTAGCATTGCCTTCAAACTGTTGTCTGAGCATCCTCACTCCAGGGAGGTTAAAAACAGCTAAAAAGGAGGCTTTTGCACTGGCCCAACAGCTTCAGAGTGTGGAGGAGCTGCAAAAAAGCTTTGGTGCAGCATCTTCCCTGCAGGCAGGCTGCTCTCCTGGCGTCCTCACTACGCGCAGCACGGCACTGAGCAACAAGGAAGTACACGAGGGATTTTGCCAACATGCCACCAACAGTAAATCCTTCTCAGCTCCTCCCTGCTTGCTTTTTATGGCAGGGTGTCGTTTATTAGCTAGGAAATATTAGTGAAATATTGAAATGCAAAGGTGCCAGGCACTCCTGTCTGTTTTTAACCACATTTACAAATGCACGGTGCAATCTGTTGACTTACATCGGGTGTTTCGATGCCTGTGCTTTGTTGGGTTGCAGAATTGGGGGAAAATGTGAAAATGTGGCCGCTTTTAAAACCTCACTTCGGGCCTTTCAGGGGAAGGCGTCAATAGCGTGAGCAAGAAACGCTGAGCGCAGGATTTTGGAAGAAAACAGAAGAGCAAAGATCACCAGTCAGTGCGAGCTTTATTGAAAGGACTTTTTCTTTTTTTTTAATGTTGGAAATCTCTAAATGCATGTTCCTACTAATTAAAAGGCTTTCTGATGAGGGGGAAAATACCCAGTGCTGTTGATGTACGTAACCTGTGGATACTTCCTTCCTTTACCTGTCCTCCAGGTATCTTTATATCTTCAGCTGAAAGCTCGTGCCTAATACCACTTGTAAGTGACTTTTATTGTTGCCTTGAGGTGTTGTGCTCTGGGAAGGAGAGCCAAGATTCAGCTCTTTTCACTCATTTCTGCCCTTCCTGGGCTGCTGGCAGTGGGATGGCCGCTTCTCCTGCTCCTGGGCTGCCATGGACTCGTGGAGAGCAGCCCTGCAGCCTCCCCGACCTGAGCAAGCTTTGCAGAATCACAAAAAAGAGGCTTTTGGCTCCCTGCTTTCTTTCGCCTAGTGGTCTGAGGTGCCTGGCCCCTACATTTATCTCTTAAGCTGGGTTTTTACAGGTGGCAATGCAGTCACCTCCAATCTGCTCCCTAAAAACCGACTGCGCCGTGCTGCTGTGACCTCTCACCACGAACACTTTTGGGGCTTTCAGCATCCTTGCAACCGCCTGCGTTGTAATTTGGGAACCTCCCTGGTTTCGCTGCTGTGCCAGGGGCAGGGCGACGCAGCCCCCACGGTCTTTGTTCCCAAATTCCTGCTTTACAGTGCTGGTTGCTCTTCTAAGGGTGGCATGAAGGGATCTGCAGCGATGGGAGCCCGGTTCTGTGAGTGCAGCCTCCAAGAGGACCCAGGAGCTGCAGGACACTCACCCAGCTCTCCAGCCTCTGCTCATTTAACAGGACTCTCAGCCAGAGATGCTTTCTCTCTTATTTAGCCACCACCAGGGGATTTTTGCTCCGTGCTGTGTCCCCTCGAGCTCGCACAGCCTCTCGGCGTGCACAACATCCTGTGGCGAGGAGCTCGAGCACCGCGCTGGCTCGTGGGCGAAGAAACCTCCGTCTCTGCTTTGGTTTGGGACTCGCCACCTGCTACTTTCATTTGTCACTCCCTCGCTGCACCAAGCAGGCTTGCTGCTAACTTCATCTTCTGCTGCTGCGTCCCTCCCCTGGTTTTTGGAAGGTTTTCTCTTCCTAGATGCAAGTTTGCAGTTGTTGATCAGGGCGTGCAACGTCTTTGCTTGGAGTCGGCGCGGTGAAAGATGCAGATCTGGAGTCGGCGCGAGCTGGAGTTTTGCTTGTGACCTGCAGGGAAATGAGTAATGTAGGGCACGAGAACCGATCCTGCTGGGATTTCAGCACGAGCACGTGATTGATGATGATCTAGTTAGATTTTATGACTTGTCGCCTGGCCAATTATTAATCTATTTAATATATCCCGTGTTATGTAATGCGATTCCAGTTACTTGAGAAATCGTACCCTGCAAAGTTCAATCATTTACAGAACTCCAAGTACGTTGCATCAGAGCTGGTAGGGTTTGCAGCCGACCTTGTAATCCTGGCGAAAACACCCCCACGAGTGATCTGTGCTGATAGCCATCAGCTATTTGCTTCCTCTGATTCCTGCTCGGGGGTTGCAGCAGCAGCGTGTCCCTCGTCTGCGTGGGGTGTGAGCTGGGCTGGTCGCTTGCTCGCCCTCCTGGTGGTTCAAATATTGGCCCAGCAGCGTTTCCTTCAGCATTCTCCAAGTTAAAACTGGCTGAAAAGTCAGATAAATGGTGCTCGGGGTGAAGATCTCTTTAGGATCCAGGTGAAGATCTCTTGCTTTAAAATGCCCAGCGCCGATAGCTGTCGTTTCCCAGCTGCCTGAAATGCTGCTCGGAGTAGGAAATGTCTCTATCATCCTGCAGCTCGCCTATACCCTTATTAATTAACAAACAGGAATATTTGGGGCATTCTTCTGCTGTTCCTGTGATACTGCTCTGGTCCTGTGCAGTGACTGTGCTCAGCCCCTGTCTGAATTCCCTGTTCCTAGGTCATGGGGATACCTCAGTGTGCTCAAACCCACGAGCTCCGTGTTCTTCTTGTGCCTTTTGGCTTCTCTTGCTCTTTTGTATCACATCATTTCTGATGTATTTTAATATGCCAACAGTTTATTTGTTCTTCTTTCCATTTTTCCATGTTTCTTCTTTCCATTTCATATATATATATATAAATATTCTATATAATATAATTCTAATAATGCATTATATAACATATTATATAAAAATATATATAATATATAATATATAATTCCAATATATATTTTTTATATATTCTGATAGTTGCTTTCCTTTCCATCAGGGCCAGCTTGGGGTGAGTAGCTCATTTTTTTAAAACACAGCCAATTGCCCTTTTTAGCACCGGGAGCCAAATCCCCCCCCTGCCACACACCTCACCCCGGGATTCTGCAAACACGTACCCACCGTTGCCATCAGTATTTATATTTTTCCTGTTTTTAACCCTCCCTCCTTCGCATCATCCCATCTCTTTGTCCGAAGGGAGGTGAGCGCAGCCCTCCCGGCACGCTGAGGAGGGGGGATGTTGTTTTAGGTTTATTTGGTGGAAGTGAGCACGACAACCACGGCCTCTCCCGACTTCTAGCTTTCATCCCAATCCCTGTGTCGGCTCAGGAGCTGTCATGGATGGCATTAAGATGCTTTTTCTTCCTCTTCTGGACCTTCGTGCCCATTCCTGTGCCTGTGGGTACGGAGTGGGAGCGTCAGGAGCATCCCTAATCCTTGGGCCGTGCCTTTTAGGGTGCAGATCCCTGCGTTTCCCGAGCTGTTCCTTGGAGATGCTGCTGGTTTTGGCCTCCCTCCTTTTGCCTTCCCCGATTTTGCATGGATAAATCATAACGAGCGACGTTACTGCTAACGATGGCTGCGTTATTAAGATCTAACAATGTGAGAGAGAGAAAAAAAGGGAACAGGCACGTCCTGGAAGTAATTCCTCGCCCTAATGTGGGCTCTGGATGCGGCGGTTCCGTGGGGACCAAACCTGATCCCCCTGCTGCCTCCTCCCCGCAGCCTGGCCCTCTGTGTTTCCGACCCTTGGCTGAACCAGCAAGGAAAAAAACCCACAAAGTAAGGCAATTAAACCAAAAAGGGTTTGCTGCCAGCCCCGCGTGCTGAGCTGCGATGCCTGGGCACCTCCACGGGCACCTCCGTGGGGTGACGGCAGAGGGGACCCCGCAGCTACACGCCTGGGTTTCCTATCAGCCCTTAGGTGGCTCAGGCTGATGAAGATTAATTGCTGGCCGCTAGAAATAAAACTTAAAAGCAGTGGGGTGACTTGTCTTGGTGGTGGCCGGGTGGATCAGATGGAGCCTGCAGCGCGCGGAGTGGCTTGGAGGAGATTTTGCGGAGCTTGTCTCTGGAGTTCCCGTTTCAAATGACTTTTTTGTTCAAATTCTGGCAATACTTTGTAATACGAAGAGCACAATTTTATTTTTTAGTTGAGCAAGGACTTTGCAAGCCCCGGGTTTGATAAAATACCGGCGTTTGGGTTGAGAGGAGCGAGGTTCCTCTCGATCCGTGCCGCGACTTAGAGCAGAGCGGGCGGCTGGAGCGCACGGACGCATCGCGGGCTCGATGCCTCCTTACAGCAGATGTACCTCGGGAGGGGAATCATTATTTATGCTCCTCTCGGGTTCAGAGGCTCCCCGGCTTATTGAAGGCGATGCAGCGAGCCTGCGGAAGAGGAGGGACTTGAGAAATCCCCTTGATCCAGATCTCGCTCCACGCTTAGTAACAACAGCAATTTACCAGCAGCGCCTTTGTGCGGCACCGCGCCGTCTAATTATCCCGGCGTGTTACGAGTTCGGTGGTGGTCTGCGGCCTGTAAACACCCGCTGCAATTTTCTGGGGCTGGTTTTTTACCTCCTTTTGCTTGCACGGATGCCGCCTCGCGCCGGCGGATTTGCTCCCAGGGCTGTGCTGCCTTTTCCTGGAGGGCAATTTTTCCGTCTTAGGGGTGGCGCTGGCAAAGGAGGGAGGGGAGAATTAAAAATCCACATTGCTTGGACTCCTAGAGCGTTCGTTTGCTTTATTCCCCCAAGAAACTTGCAGCGTGAGGAACCTTGATGGGTCCTTCTACCAAAAATAATGAAAAAAAAAAACCCTCACAGTTGATAGCATGGAGAAGGTCAACAAGCTCTTAATGATGCTGCTGCGAATTAGCAGTTGACCTTAACTGCTGGTTTCCCACTCAAAGCGCCGAGAATTGCATCGTGTGAATTATTTGGGAGATAACGCAGACAAATTGTCTCTTCTTTTGCAGAATTCGTTAATTGATGCTGGGCCCCTGGCTGAAGAATTGATGTGAAGGCTGCCCATGGCCGGCCCATGCCCGTGGTTGCTGAAGCCCTAGGATTCGCCGCCGCTGCTGTTTAATCACCTGAAGAGTCCTGATTTTCCCATGAACCATCTTTCACCTCGGGAAGGTAGAGGTAAGGTTTCAGGTCTCTGTTTTTTTTTCTTTTCCTCTGACAAAAAGAAAAAAAAAGTTCAAACCTGTCGTGGAGGTGGCTTTTCGCTGGAGCACCTCTTCATGTGGAATTAATTATTGAGGAGGCTGAAAGCAAAAGGCACCGTTTCGCTCCGTCCTTGGCTTCCTTTGGGTTATTTTCCGTACGTGAGATGTGCAGTCGGTCTGCCTCGCCTTCGGAGCTCCACGAGTTGCTTTCAAAGCTCGTAAAGATGCAATTATTGCCTGAATCAACCCTTCTTTCTCAATGTGTTTTGCAAAATTGAATAGCTAATTGCTGCGGTGGCAGAATGGTATGCAGAGGGTTTGTGCTAAAGAATAAACGCGTGGTTTTGGTAAGTCGTTGCACTCTAGGCTGGCTCGCAGCGTTCAAGGCTTCTGATCAGGTGAATCGAGTCCATAACTGGAGAGTTTTAAAAGTCGCCGACTTGGGAAGTCAAAATGTTTTATGGCGAGGGCTGATACAACGTCGAGAGCAAGAAGCGTGTACTCAGCATCCTCGTAGCACTTACTAGCTGATGCATGTAACGACTTGAACACTTCTGTGGTTTGCCCACAGCCGGCAATATCTTCAAGGAAAATAGTTGTAATGGAGCGGTAACTTGGAGAGACAGCAGAATATATTTAGAAATGAACGGAACGGTGAAAACAAGTAGCAAGAAGACGGGTTGGCTGCAGCAGCTGCGTGGCTGTGGGGTTTCCAGCACGGCTGGGAGCAGGGAGGACCTGTACCCCTAATTCCATGAGAAAATTGGCTTCGAATCGCGTGCCATAAGGCAAAAAAAAAGGCCAAATGGCTGCGAGCCGTCGCGCTGCTCCCTCTGCGTTAGGAGCTGTAACCCTGGCGTGGTCCTGCGCTTCGGGTAAGCTCCTCCTGGGCGTGATGGCTTGGCTGGAAAACTCATCAGTGCTTCGCTGGCGCTGTGCCTTTGCTGCTGGCCATCACCACGGGTCATCCACACGACTCTGCAGCCTCAATTCCCCGGGGGGATTTCTTGCTGGGCATCTCCCTCAAGCCACGAGGCACCAGCAGAGCCCCGGCCGCGGTGCGTGCAGTTAATGATTAAACTGTGCTGGCGGACTCCTCCGATAAACAAACAGGTGAATTCAGGCTTTTTCACCGCAAAAAAAAAAAAAAAAAAGATCACCTTTCCCTCTGTACATAACAGCCGCTTTTTGATTGGAAGCGGGGGAAGCATATCACGAGCAAACAAAAACCCCGAGCTCCTGCTGCTCTTGAGATTTCTTCAGCTTTCTCTCCGGCGCCTCGACCAGATCCAGCCTTTGGCAGGGTGACTTTGCAGCATGCTTGGCTCTGCTTTTTTCGTCTTCTCCCCCTTGCAATCTCCCCCAAAGCACTGAGCACAAAGAAAGTGCCCGGCCGTGGCTTTGCTTGGGTTGAGACAGCTCTGGGAGCACCGGGCTGGCAGAGGCAGCCCCGCCAGGGGAAGGGTTAAATTCCTCCTCCCGAAATCGGATAGCTGCGGGCAGGAAGGGCTCTAGATGAGTTTGAAGTGAGGTGCTCTGGATTTCCCCTGATAGCAGGGCTGGCAAAGTAGCCCCTGCAGTTGTGTGTGTGGGGAGAAGCCGGGAGGGGGCCCTGCCTTTATCCCACCTGGCACCTCCCATCTGTTTGCTCTTCTTTCCCTCCCGGCTTATTAAATTTCATTCTTTCCCCTAGCAAATGGCCATTTTGGCGTTGTGCTGAATCGCTTTGCTCTGGTGGAGCTCCCTTCCCCTTTATCCCGGGCTGGGGCTTGGAGATGAAAAGCCCTAAATACGCCGCCTGCGCCCCGCCGCCTCCCCGCCCTAGCCCTAGGTCTTCGCCGTGTTGCAACTCCCTCTTTATTCCTTAATGATCCTATTCCTTCCACTTTAAATAGATTTCCTGCTGTTAACGAGGTTTGCAAGCGTGGCAACAGTTTTATAAAGCCCATCTCCTGCGAGGTATTTGCTGGAGGTGAGCTCTGGAGTCGCAGCCCCTCGCTGCAGCGGCGGCGCTTTCACCTTCGGTTGCTTTTGGAGGGGGGCGTTGTTTCTGCCCCACTGAGCCAGAGAACCTCACAGCCTTTTGGGAGGAAATACCCCAGGTTTGGCTCTCCTGAAGCCTGCTTTTATTAAGCAAAGAGCACAGACGAGGCAAGCCCCCTGTAGCCAAGGCTCCCCCGGTTGTTGGCCGAAGCTCGGTGAGTTCGCAGGGCGCACGTGCCAGCAGTGCTGCTTCTCAGAGCTGGGGTTCGTGGGCCCTGCACACCCACCTGCGGCCACGCTAACAGCAGATAGACAATCTAGAATCTGTCTAGATTGCTAAACAAAAATATTCAAGATTTCTTTATTGTCCTTTTTGAAAAATTAGCATGGGCGCATGGGCGTGCAGTCTCCTGGCACGTTTCTTTTCGTGCTCGTAGGGCAGACATTGCAGCCAGCTGTCCCTAGCAAAGCAGTTCTCGTTTATATTAAAAGCATCCGCACTGCTGAAGGTGCTCGGGTCTGAGCTGAGCCCCCCAGCTTTGTTTTTATTTGGTCGTTTGACTCTGGTGCCAGCTGTTGTGCTGGGTGCTTGTTACGTGCTGAGGAGGTGTCAGCGCAGCGCCACGGACAAAAGCTTTGGGCTTACGTGGGGAAGAAAACAACTGATGGGGTTTGGGATGTCTGCTGGTGACTTGGGCTCCTCGGTAAGCGAAGGAAGGATGATGCTGATGGGGGAGCTGCTTGTAGTTTTGCATCTGAGATCTTTTTCTGTTCCTTTTTTTTTTTTTTTTAACCCTAAATGCCATCGGATGCTCTTGTTTTCACATGGAGATCCTGGAGTTCGGTCAGCCTGGGTGCCTGGCTCATGCAGGAAGCATTTGGGCCACCTGCCTCTCCTCCATTAGGGAGAAATTTGTGGTGTTAGCACCTTCAAAACATTAAAATGCCCAGGCGAGGATTTGCTCATCTGCCATTAAGCGTTGGTTGCCCAGGGGCATTGCTTATGTCCATTTTGGACGTATTTTTTCCAACTTCCAGAATTCGGCGCTTTTGATCTGTCTCTGAGAGCAGAGGATTTGCAGAGAGTTAAACCCTTCGTGAGAGTACTTGTGCCTTTAGTTACGGGAGGGTTTTTTTTTTCCCCATTTATCACCCAAATCATTTTGCAGTGCTGATGCGAGTACGCAGGGCTGGGAAGATCTGTTTTCTGGGAAACTTTCAGAAAACAAACACCAACCCCCCAAAGCCACCTCTTGGCTGGCAAAAAAAAGTGAGAAGAGTTCCTGTGCCGGTTCTGCTTCCTCGAGGAGCTGTTTTTGGATGCCTCACGCACATGCCAGCGAGGTTTTGCTCGATGTGGGGCTCTGTTTGCCTCTCACAGAGCGAGCTCTCGCCGTGCTGATCCTGCTGCGTGTGGGTTTGCACCTTAAAACACTCACGTGCCCGTCTTCCAAGATCGTAGGGAGCTGCTCTGCTCGCCTGGACCAAAATTTGAAGCATTTCCTGGCCATTTTGCCTGAATACTGGTTTCTGTGAATTGTTATTTACGGGTGAGTCAAGCTCCTGAGCTGAAGACAGCGGCGTTGTCTACAGCTGTACTTTCCAAGAACCAGAAATGCTGGTGAATAATTTTCATTACGAGCGAGCTTCGGGAGCGCAGCGCCCACGAAATCCTGCTGATTAGGGATGCAAATTTTGCTCCTCCTCTCTACGAATTCCTTTGTGGTGTGTTGTCCTTGCCCCGCCGGCCATGCCAACGCCTCGGAGCACCTCGGGTGGTGCTGAGCACCTCTGAGGACGTTGCAGGCAAGAGTGAGAGCACCGAGAGAAATCCAGCACCTGCAGAGCCCGATGCCTGCTCCCCTGGGATGGCTCTCACCTGAGGCTCTGGTTAGCTGCTGTGCAGGAACTCCCCCTTCGCTCTGGAAGGTGGAAAGGTGAGCGATGTTCTTCCTAAAATCTCCTTGTGCCCCCCAGGTTTTTCTACCTCTCACTCCTTTACCTTTACTTAACCTTTTGGGGTGCTGATTTAGGGGCTAGGAGAGCGGTGGTGACTGCGAAGAGGCCGAGGAGGCAGGAACAAATCCCAATCCAATGATGCATTCCCCTTTTATTTCCATAAAGACCTCTCCTTGCAGATTTCCGGAGCCTCGTGAGGTTAATAAAACCCTGGCTTGAACGTGTTTTCCCTCCCCAGCCCTGCTCCCTTCCCCGTGTCATCCCAGCCTTTATCCCGTGAAAGCCACACATTTGTTTAATGGGAGCCGCCACAAATCCCCGCTGCAGACGAACGTATACGAACATATATTTGGAGGAGTTCAAATGAAATTCCAAATCAAAGGCAAATTTGCCCCCTTGCTTGTTGCAGTTGATAGCAAAACGTCACCTGGGAGGGAGCGCGCCCCTGGTAGGAGCGTGAAGGGTTTGCTGAGCAGGGAGGAATCTGCGGGGAAAAGCCCCAGTGCGAAGAGTGGAAAGGCAAACTAATTAGCGAATTTTAATAACAAAGTAACGCCATATCGGATGGATTGTACGTCTGTTGGAGTTAGATTTGTACGGTTGAGCAGTTCACGTGTTCCTCTGAATGTGGAAGAAACGGAGGGAAAATCTGCTATTGAGACGCCGGAATGGAATTGGGAGGGGAAGGGGATGTGTGAAAGGCAGCCTGAAACGTATGGCAACTGTAGCAGGAAGCGGTCCGGAGACAGAAAATGAGTAAAAGTGGAGGGGTTAACAAAAAAACCCTTCAACGAGCACAGATCTGAATGGGCAATCCAAAGGCGTAACCGCACAAACGAAAGAGCAGCCAAGAAATGGGTGTGTGGGAATGGATCACTCGAGATCCTCACAGAATCATCCAGGTTGGAAGAGGCCTCCAAGATCACCCAGCCCAACCTCTGACCTAACACCAAGTCCTCCCCTAAACCACATCACTGAGCTCTACATCTAAACATCCTTTCAAGCCCTCCAGGGACGGTGACTCCACCACTTCCCTGGGCAGCCCATCCCGATGCCTCACAACCCTTTCGGTAAAGAAATTCTTCCTAATATCCAAGCTAAACCTCCCCTGGTGGGGGTTTCTGCTCTTGATGGAGTGGAAAATATTTGCCAAAACGAAGCAGAATGGTGCTGGTGGGGAGGGTTATTCCTGGCAGGGGGGTTGCGGACCGGCTGCTGTGCCAGGTGGAGGTTTGCATGATTTTTGCAAAGCCTGCACGAGGCTCGTGGCTGTTGATACACAATTAAAATAGGAATTTGCTAAAATTCATAGGAAATGCCGTCCAGATCCATGCATTACCATTGGCACAGCATAGAAAAAAAACATCAAATCCAGCTGAGGTTTCCGTGCACCTTTATTTAACCGCAGGGCACTGGTGCTTCCCCCTGCTTCTATCACCCCAGCGAGGAGTTTAGCAAAGCTGCTGAGCGTCTCCGGCTGCAGTCTCGCCCGAAGCTGAGGCTCCTCCAAACTTCTTGCATTTGTCTCCTCTTTAATCCCTCTCTCCTGCGTCTTTGGTTCACAAAAGCCAGTAATCAGAGACCCAAGCACATGTCGGGGCGATGATGTACAGATACAGCTGCGGCATTTTTGCTCAGATATAACGGTGTAAGGTCACGATCGAGCCCCCTTTGCTCGATATTTCTCCGGGCTCTATCTTTAGACGGAAAATACAGCTGCGCAGCAGCCTCCTGACCGACGGGGAGACGGGGAGGAAGCTTTTCCAGTTGCTGTCAGCGTATTATTTCTGAACGCGCCACGAAGAGCGGCACAACGCAAAAACACAATGCTCATCCCCTCGTCTCCCTGTTTCTCCAGCCGATGAAATACTTCGTTACAATTAGAGGCTGGTTGCTTGTTCTTCCCCCAGCAGTTAAACTCCAGACCTCTCCCACCCTGTTGTTATTAACGGGAGCGTTGATGGAGAGCTGTTCCATCAGCCCTCTCGCGCTGCTGCGCGCCGGGGCTGGGTTTTGGATGCTGCAGCGGTTTGTGCAAATGATGGAGTAATAATGGATGAGCGACAGGGTAGGAGCAATCCAGCAACTCTTCTGCATGTTGAAGATGAAGGACAGATCAATTTTACAGCTGTTAGCAGCGACGGGAGCGTTTGCAGACAAGTAGATAAGTCACGAAAAAAATAGAAATCGCTCCGCGCGCCACTTACCATCCATTGTCAGCGCCGTGGCTGCAAACGGGGTAAAGAATTTCAGTAAGTATGAGAATCGTATTAAGATTTTTAATTAACTCATCAGCAGGCTGATACATATTTCCTGACAGCTAGCTGAGGGCTGCAGCTCGTGAGAGCAGCACCCACCTTGGCTGAAGGCTTGGTGAAAGCCCTTCGTCGCGGGTGCTTGCAGCGAGTTTTCCTTCCTGGGCTCCGAAGAGAAGAATGGAAATGAAAAATGGGCACGCAGGCCTGATTCTTTGCTGTTTTTAAGGGTAATTCAGTGAGGGAGATGACTGTCACGATGCAAGGCTGGGGAGTGAGAGGCTGGTTCAATTCTTGCTTTGCTCCTCGTTCGTCTTGGCAGGGCAGCGGTCCTCAAAATGAGGCTGGATATTTCCCTCGGGAAGGTGTGATGTCATGAAATAGGGTGGCAATTCGTTGCCTTTCTCCTGAAGGGAGCCCCCCAAAGCAAACTCGTCAATATTAATAAAATGAGAGTGATTTCCACCGCGAGCACCCAGCGCTGCAGCCTCCCTGGGGCGAGCGCCCGGCCCCAGCCCTTAGCAAGCGCCGCGCTGCAGCTGAGGCTTCTCGGTGCTTTGGTGCTTTAACCGGGGGGAAATTAAAAGTCTTACTCCTGTAATAGTGTGATGACATCAGGAGAAAGCAAGCTGCACCCTTACACCACGGCAAACTACACACAGAAGTGCTGGAGCCATCGGATTTGTTGGTGTTGGTTGTGCCGCTGTAGGCACCGCGTGCCTGGGTGGCTCGTGGAGGTGAAGCGTAGCCCCCTGCACGGTCACTCATCCTCGTGAGCCAAGCATTTTTTTCTGAATAATTACCAAATACTGGGTAGTTTCCTTTTTTTTTTTTTTTTTTTTTACAGTGAGCTTCATTTTCTCTTTGCAAAAAATTGCGCCAGGAGCTTGAGGACATTGTAGCAGAAATGTGCACTTACACAAAGAATATGTTCGTTGCGTGCGCAACGTTACGTAAGCTGGCCTTCAATTTTTCCAGTTTGCACTGGAAAATGCTTTTCCTCCTGAATTCCAGGGGTGCTGAGCTGGATCTGCAGCCAGGTAGGCTTTTCCCCCTAGCTTTTTTTTTTCCCAGTTGAAGTTGTCTTTGAAAGATCGGGTCTTCTGCTTGCGTTTTTGCACTTTGGGGAACCGTTTAATTCGTTAGTGATGATTCCTGACTGCTTGGACAAAGCCACGTCTCTGGAGCTCTGTTCGAGTGACGAATTTTGGGGGAGAATTCAGCGGGAATGACACTGGGTTACTTATAGCTCGCAGCCCTTTGTCACCTTTGTGCAATCCTGTGCCTTTCAAAAGATGTCCTACTTTTCGGAAACGTTATGTGGAGCAGCCCAGCCTTTCCGCTGCATTTTCCCCGGCACTCGCCTATTTTTGTGCCGTGGAACTGCTTGGTTTTAAGGGCTGCTGAGTAGTGTCAGTGGAGGGATTTGGTGTAATTTTCCTGTATAAAACGGGGTTTGTTGCTTTGCATTGGCCCTTCAAGGCCACCACGCACCGCAAGGCCACCACTGCCACCCCAGGTGACCGAAGGGAAGGGGTTTTAGGGTGCAGCTCTTCCAGATACAGCAGGGTTTTGGGATGCTCTTCGAGATGGAGCTGGGTTTTGGGGTGCCTGGCTCACCACGAGGAGCTGGGGTCGTGTTTTCCAGCCCTCACATGAGAGCAGATTGCAAACGCCGTGGCTTCACACGCCGCGTCCACCAGCTGGAAGCTGCCCTCCGTTTTAACACAGCAGATAATCGTGGCTCTCTTCTGCTATTAATATCTGCAGTGTAATAACATTGGTTTGGGCTTATTTCTGCAGCACTTGCCTCCTGGAACTCCCCGTGGCCTGTGTGCTTTAATGAGTTTGGCCTCACGTTCCCTCCATGGGGGAGCCGAACTCCCCCAGCCCCTCCTGGTTTCCCCCCTTCCTCCGTGCAGCGACGTCCTGGCTCTCCTGTGCCATACAAGAAACGTTCATTTTCCCTTTACCCAGGCACGCTTACACCCATTTCTGCAGTATGAAATTACCCTTTTTCCCCCATTTAAATACACTCCATCACCACTCTGGTTTTTAACACCCCCCTTTGTATCTAGGGCACGAGACCTTAGGTACCTGGCGCTGCATTTTCCTGCGCTTCCTCGAAGCAGGGCTATGGTTTGTGGTTCTGCCCCATCCCTTTTCTTCATTCTTAGGACTCCTAATTACAGTTCTCTGTCCTTTTTTTTTTTTGTTTAAATGCTTCTCATTCTGCTGGTTGTTCCATGAGTACCTATTGTTTTAGCCAAGCCTATGATTTAGCAGGAAGCCTGGGCGCCTGCCCGCGAAGCGTGCGCTCGCGGGGATGCTGGAGAGCAGGAGCTGATCCCCTCCTCGTTACCCTGTTCTTCCTCACACACACACAGCAGGAGCCTGCAGGGGCGAAATAGGTGCAAAACGGTGTCATTTTAGCTCAGCTGCATCTCTCACCTGGTTCCTTTCGGGGGAGAGCAGCTCCACGGGGCGAGGATGCGGTGCGGAGAAGCCCGTGGCGTTTTTTCCTCGTGCGTGCACACGAAACAAACCAGCTCCTGGCACTTCTGTTTAATTCGGAGGCGATGTGTAGGAAAGGTGGGATGAAACGAAGCCCCATCGTATTTTCTCGGCGAGCAAATTACCATTTTTTTTGGAGCATCTCCCAGTGGGTCCTCCTGAACTTTTTGAGTCTTGCAGGCTTCCCACTGCAGATGCCTTTGTTGCAGAGCTCGCGCCACAGGAGCTCTCTGCAGCCTGCTTCAAGGAGAAAAACCTAAAGGAGAATGCGAGGAGGAATTATATAACGAAGGAACGGATCGGTCTCGCTACGGTAAAGCACAAAAACAAAGAGGGAAATGGGGTGTTGGATAACTGTAGTGCCAAAGGGTTGCCCCAGCACCCCCACGGTGCTGCTTTGCCCTCCGCAGGGAGCAGGATGCTGGTGCTGAGCCGTGGGAGCTTCTGGAGGGAGCTTCTCGGAAATGGAAGGTGGTTTCGGGGCTTGGAGCTGGCTCTGGATGGAAAACAAACGAAAACCCAAAGACCTTTAAAACGCTTTTGTTCCTCAAATGCACCACTTAGCAAATCGGAGTGGGGATGCGGTGTGCTGGGGGAATCGGGGAGGGGATAAACCATCAGGAAAAAACACTCATATGTAGATAGAGCTTAAAAAAAAGGGGAAAAAGTGGCTTTTTACGTGTTATGGCTAGAATAGCAGTAGGCAGTGATGTGTTTCCAAACTGCACAAGGGCCGAGGGGTGTCCTGTGGGGCCGAGGGGTGTCCTGTAGGGCTGAGGAGCAGTCCAGTTCTCCCAGCAGCACCCGGATCCGTGCTGCCTGTTCACCTATAACCTTGTAAAACGCTGCCTGTAGCTGCACTTGGAAGTTGTGCAGCTCAATAAGCTCGGACATGCCTGGAAAAATTAAAAGCGATCGTAGCATTGAGCAATCGCCTTTTTTTTTTTTTTTTTTTTCCATTTTCAAAGCACGTATCTGGGGAATCCACATGAATCGCCCGCCTTTGGGATCCCCTGCACCATCAGAGGCTACGGGGCAGAAAACTGGAGCGAAAGGGGGCGAGGGCAGCGTGCGCTTGCCCCAAGTAACCTCCAGCTGGGGCTGCTGCAGGGACGGCAGCCGAAAGGAGGAGCCGCTTCTGCGCACGTGCCGGGCTCGCTGATGTAATATTTGCTCGGCGTGCACGCACTTCAGCGTTCCTGTGGCGTGGTAAAATGCTGTCAGTGGTGGCAGGCCTTAATATAAACAAAATAACCCGAGCTGTGCGTGCCTCGCGCTCGCGCTTCGCCAGGGCACTGCAAAATAGGACTGCAAATAGTTGCAAACGCCGTTTGTGCGCGGGGTAGGCTTGAGCCTGGAGCTCTCGGGGGGGGCTCTGAATTTGTTCCAAAGGTTCGGAGCACCAGCAGCTTCCCCTGCAGCCATCTGCAGCCTGCTTGGCATCGCTGAGCATCGGGCACGAGGTGCAGGAATTGCACGGGCAGCGACTCAGCGGGGCACGGAACCAGCCTGCTGCTCCCCGCCGCTGCCGCGCTTCGGCCACGAAGCTTCCAGCTCCAAGCACAGCACTTCGCTTCTCTTCTCGCCGAGCTTACTGCTTGGTAACGAGAAGCACTAATTAATGCGACGTGGAACCGAGAAGTTTTCCCTTCCTGCTGCGATTCGGTTTTGTTTGCTGAGTATTTATGTGATGCTCGAGAGCGTGGTGGTTATTCCTGTTCCTAGCAGGCTGGCGTTTCACAGCAGAATATTGCTGTGTGCTATCGTACGGGCGGTCAGATGCTATCTAGAGATGAGATTGCAGTAATTTAGGGTCAGAAATTTGCTTTACCACAGATAGTACTTGAGCTCGGGCACGGAGCCTAAATCCTCTTCCTGGTTTTCTTTCAAAGTCCGTATTCATTTCCCGTGTTGGAATGGCAGAGCTTTATTGGAATCCGTGTGAGATTTCAGTTGTATTGTACTCTGCCAGGCCAAAGTGTCCGTCTGCAACATGCCCTGCTCTCCTCCGTGCTCGGTGTTCATTTCCATTTCCTCTCCCATGCCCCTGCTCCAGTTGCTCAGGGGTTTCAACCCCAGGGAGCATCTGAAGCTGGCCTCTCGTTTCGTGGTGCGTGGCAGCTGGCTTGGAGCTTCTCAGCATCGCTCTGGAACAGCCTGTTGACTCATTTCAGGAAATGGGCATATTTTTATCACCTTTTTTTTTTTATCACCTGTTGCAGGCTGGGGGAAGCTGAGTCCTCTGTGCCGGGCTCAGCACCCTTCTGGGATGTCACCAGGCAATTGCTGAAGGGCAGGAGATGAGCAGAGGTGGCATTCGTCTGTCAGAAGCTGCCCGTGAACCTTAAATACTTAGCTCTTTTTTTAATTAATGGTCTCCATACCATTTCCTTAACCCCTCTGTCTTCAGCTCCCTCAAAGTGGCATCATCGTAACCTCCTCAGCTTCTGCTTTGGGGCAAATGGCTCCTAAAATAAAATGATCTGGAGGTGGCAGAAGGGTTTGTCTCCCAGTTCCCTTCCAAGGAACAACTGCTGTAGGGCCAGGCTGGGCTGGTATGAGGATTTTTCTGCTCAGGGGTGTCACCAGCACTCCAAGGTAATCTGCCATTAACCAGAAGAATACATCCTGCTTTTAAAGTTGGTAATTAAGAAGGACTCATTTAGGTTCTTCTTGGCAGCTTCCAGCAAGCCAGGCTCTGTTTGAAATTATTTTTGGTACTCTGTGAAAGCAATACCTACTGCATAGACGTGGCCCCATGCACAGCCCCAAAACCACTTACCAAGCTCCCTTTTTAATAACAAAACCCTAAAAGCCAGACAAACCCCAAGTCCCTTCCAGGCTGTTCCATTGGCATGAAATCCTCCTGCAGCTCCTGTGCCTTGCTGGTGGGCTCTGTCCCTGCAGCACCAGAGGCAGGGCTGGCACCCCTGCACCCCGAGCCCTTCTCGTTGCTTGTAGCATGTCCAGGATATTTCCTGTGGCCACAGGAATCCTAGGGGATTTTTGTCACCTTGTGAAGGAACTTCTCGAATTCGCTGTATTGCCAAGTGTGAGCAGTTGGCTCGGAAATTGGGTGCAGAATTGCTAAACTTTGCCACGGTGGGGCAATCTCCCGGGGAGAAATGTGCTCTTTTGGAGCGTAGGAGAAGCCTCGTGTCGCCCTGAAGAGCTTGGTTAATGGTCCTAGAGGGAAAGTTCCCAAATCCTGCCACGTCACTTGGACCCGACTGTGTTTCTACCCAAAGATCTTTGGCAATTTCTGTTCACAAATGCGGCAGCCGGTGCCCCTCCGGGGGCCACCTTTAGGCCAACTGTGAGGAAGTTTTCGTGCATTCATTCAGCTGAAGCAGATATTTATTTATTTATTTATTTAATGCCTGCTTTTGCAAAACACGGTTTGTTTTACATCTTTAACCAGAAATAGGGTGTTTTGCAGCTCTCTCCTAGCCATCGTCTCTTGTCGCGGCGTGTGGCACGTGGGCTTGTGGGGAAGTGCGGCCTGGGCAGGCGGTGATGGCTCGCATATTTTTATCACACCAGAGCACGCCGACTATTTTTGATCACCTCACTGGGTGTGTTTTTTTCACGAGGTAGCATGGCCAGCCCCATATGTGTGTTGGGAAGACGGCCCCATATGTGTTCCTGCAGCACCTGGCCCTCCACCAGCAAGCCGGTGCCGTCCTTTGAGGAACTGAACTGCCGGCGTTTCGCAAGGCCGTGTCCCTGCCAAAAATTTCTTCCTGTAGCCCATCCCTCTCAAACTGAAGGAAGGGAGCCTCTTAACACCCACTAGCTAATTACTGAGGCATTAAAGGTGTTGTGGTGGCTTAGCTCATGGCCTCACGGCACGGAGCTCCAACAAGGCCAAATCCGGCCCTGGCAGCGCGATCGCCTCGGCCTGGTTGTGCCCAAGAGTGCTTAAAGATGGAGTCGTGACAGAGAGTGCTCAAAAAAGGCTATAACTGAGTCCTTAAAGACAGAATCACACAGGAGAGGGCTCGAAAAATGGTAATTATGTGGTGTAGTGCCAGGCCCTGAACCCTGGATGGTTGGGGCACCTCAGGTTGCCACCCCGAGCAGGGCGCCCAGCACCATGCCCAGGTGGCTATTGAAGAAACACCATGATGAGCTCCAGATATAATGATTTTTAATGGTTTCCCATTATTTCTGGACAATTAATAATGACGACGACTTTAACCTTAAGCAGGCAGGCAAGACCAACTCAGGCTGCTCGCTGCAGGCGTTGCCTGGGCCATCGTGTGGGAGGATGGTGCTCGCTGTCAAATTAAATTGAAATCCCATTTTGACTGAGTGATGGAAAAATGGGTATTCCTGAAACTCCTGACAGGTAGGGATTTTTATATACATATTAAATTCTTTTTACAGACTGCATTACGATGGCAGCCACTCCGATCGGGCGCGCTCCCGGTTTTCAATGCTTTAACACTCTTCTGCCACCCTCAAAATCGCCGAGGCACTGAGATAGCATTGCACCCTGATGGATGTCTGAGAAGTTCGATCAGCTCCTCATCCTTCCCCTGTACCTGCCACAGCTCAGTGCCTTGCCACCGCATTTAGTCAATGAGTTCATCGCCGCGCAGATAAGCCCGCATTATTTTCTAGTGCCAATTATTAGATCAGCAGATGCTCGGGGGAGTACTTATTAGAGAATGTCATGTTAGCAGTCCCAAGGTGTAATTATGCTCGCAGATTTCTCTTGCTTGAGCCGTGTTGACAACATGCTTAGATTAAGGAGAGGGGGAGGAGGGAGGATGAGGTGTTTTGTGCAGCTGCTCTGCTCGGCAGCGATGGAAGAAGGAAGTTCACCTCCCCGCCTGCTCTTTGCACGGAGCTGAGCACGCTGTGCTCCACAGAGCTCGTTTGTGCAGCGTGCTCCCTCGTAGCATTGCTCAAGGGGTTTCGCTTTTGCTGTGCTACCAGGACTTAAACTTGGTGGATCTGTTGGTGGGCAGTGCAGAAATCGCTGCGTGAATACGATCGGGCAGGCTTTATCAGGCAATCTCAATTAATAGTTAATCGGAGAAGTTGGCTTTGGAAAAATAAACAAAGCCCAAGTTGTATTGTTGGGGTTTCAAGGTATGCTATGCAATAAAAAAAAAAAAAAAATACCCAGATAAGAACGGGGATCTTGCAAAGGCCACGTTTGGAGCAAAACCAGGATTTTAGCAAAGGGCTTTGTAGTGTTTGAAACACCGAGCACTTCTAGGAACGGACTAATAAAGTGAAGTGCTGAATTTCCGTATTAAGCAGGAACAACTGCTCAAAATGTATTTTAAAGTATTTTGACAGATGCGAAGGTAATCAGCGTGAAAGTTAATAATTATCTTACGTCTATAATTTTTAATTCTTTATGTAGCAGGACCCCTGGTAGCTCCGTGATAAGAAGCTTTTCTGTTCCTCTTGGACTTAAATTGAATCTCAGTAAAACACAATTATAGTTTTGTGGGTTTTTTAACCACTGTGTACAAATGGATGGAAACCCTTGTTCTGTTGTCTCTGAAAGCCTCCACACGATCTTGTAACTCACTTGCAGGGTACTCAGATGCTTCCTAAAGCTTGGAAATAGCATTTGCTAATTGGGCTGAGAGCCAATTGAAGTTAAAATTAGCTGTCGTCTCTACCACTTATTGCTCTTCCCACAAAAGGTGCATGAGCAAACTGGAATTTAGCATCTGCTTTCTGTAGGATTTTTGGTGAGACGTCAAACTTTCAGAAAGGGAGGGATGCGGCCTCAGTTAAGGCACTGGCCCAAGCCTAAACCTTTAGCCAGCAAAAATTGCTGTCATCCATCGGCTTGCATGCAGACTCTGAATCTCACCGAGTTTAGGTGTGCTCCAAAAGGAAGCCTTGCATCTTGGTGTCAGGTGAGCTGATGAACTTTTAAATAAATAAGTAAGTAAATAAATAAAACCAGCAATTGTGCTTCACAGCTCATAAGAAGACTTTACACTTCGCAGCATCAGCCCCTCTGGGCTCATCTCCCTGCAGCAAACACCTGATGCACTTGGAAGGGTGTGGAGGCAGATACACTGTTAAATTATAACAATACCGGTGATAATAAAAATAAATTAAGCCCAGAAGTACCTATTAGGATGGAAAGATTTCTTGCTAACGTCAGGACCTCAGGACCGAAGGTCCAGAAATGGTCCTAGATAGGAGGGGAGTCTTGAAATGTAAGAGCAGAGACAGGGAAGCCATCAGCCAGATTTGGAAATTGAGAGGAATTAAAAAAGGGAAATAAAAAACAAAACACAGTTTTGCAGAATTTATTTGATGAACGTGATTTGAGTCACATGAGACCTCTCTGCACTCAAAAATAAAGTAATTCGGCCTGAGAAGGCTTTAAAAAGGCAATGGAAACCCTAGTGAAAAAGATGAGAAAGTGGGGGGAGAACAAAGTAAAATTGAAAGTAAAATAAAGGAAATGCACTGAAATCAAGCAGAGCTCGCAGAGTCTAACTTTAGCATGGAAATGGGTCAGGTAAGAAAAAAAACCTGCAACCACTCGCTGTGAGCACTCAGGCACTGGGTTTTGTCGGCTGGATTTCCCCCGGCTCTCCCCTATTTCCCCCCTTTTTTTCCGCATGTTTTCCCCTGTTTTTTGCCCTTTTTCCCCATGTTTTCCCCCATTTTTCCCCATGGTTCCCCCTTGCCCTCGGTGCTCCCCCCCCCCCAGTTTCCCATTTATCTCCCGGACTCCGAGGGGCGATAACGCGGTCGGCGTTGACCCTGCTGTGCTGCTGCAAGTTACCTCTCGCTTGGAGAGATCGATCACGGCGTAAAACGTGCAGTTTGTTACATAACCGTCGGCTGTAATTTTAGGTTTTGCCTGAAAAATCTATTTCATTAGGACACGAGCTGCAGATATTTCAGGATGTACCGAACAGGAACGTGATTGATTCGCAGGCTCGCCGCTCGCTGCGGCGGCGCTGAGCTATTACAGGACCCGAAACTGCGCCCAGTCCAGCAGCCAGGTCCCAGGTTTGGCACAACCCTACCACGTCAACCATTTCCCAGCCCCAAAAGCGATATTCCCCCAGTTAGGGTGGGTTCTGCCACCAGCCCCAGCAGCATGTGGCCAGCATCAGTTTTGTTTGGCAGCAGAAGCTCGCTTACGCAGCGCAGCCCTCTGGGCGATGCAGTTACTGTGCTGGGTTTGGATCCTGCAAGTTCTCCGGGCTATTTTTGGGGTCACCACCATCTGGTTTGGGATGCTGGTGGGGAAGGGTGAGGATCTCTAAGCAGACACAGGTTCGTTAGTGGCGTAACGAAGTGGTGGAGTGCCCAACCTGTGGGCTCAGCGAGCCGTCCTCTGCTCGCACGGAGCCACCACGCTCTTCTTCCACGCCTTCGAGTTCCCAGAAAGCTGAGTTTACATTTTTTCTGATTTGATTATTTTATTTTATTTTTTGCTTACACAGTGCGTTTTCTGACAACTTCCTCGTGCTGGAGAAAATTCAGGCTTGCAGCTGGGAGAGCCGGGGCTGTCACGCACACGCCGCCTGCTCCCTTTCCACCCGAGTGCCGCGACCCCAAAGGGAATTCCTCGCCTCGGAGGTGGAAGGGGATAAAACCAAACCTCTGCTCTGAATTGGCTGAAGCTCGTTTGTGCTGTCTCTGGACTAATTGCTGCGGAAATAAATGAGCTGGAGGGCATTTTGTGTTAAAATCCCTCCATTCCTAGGTGGAGAGAAATGCCCCCTGCGATGTCCTCCTCCGACAGCAGCGAGGCAGGAGCCTGGGCTGGGGTGCAGAGGTTGGCCAGCACCAGTCCTTGGGTCTTCTGGAGCTGATGCTACCCGTGGGTTGTGTTTTTGGAGTTTAAAGGGTCCTGTGTGGGTTCAGCACTGTGAACCCCGGTCCTGCTGCCCACGGGGAGCACGGTCGGCGCTGCGAGGGGCTGCACGGCCCCTGGCTGTTGAGCTGGAGCTGCAAAACCCCCTCGGTTGCATGATTAATGAGCAGTATCGTTTTAAAATCACGGCAGGATGTGCTGCACAGGAAAAGCATCGCTGCTGTGGTCACGGCTGGGACGGATTCACCAGCAAAGTGAGCTCCAGCCCGGCTTCAGCGCGCTCGTGAGCAGAGGCTGGGGCTGCTCGCTTGAAACAGCTCCGGAGCTGCAGAGGTAACTCGGAAATGATCCAAATGCCACAAAATTTGCATAGAGGCTGGCAGGCTCTTACATAAGCGAAGGAAATAAGTATGCACAGGTATGTTTGCTTGAACTTGCACCTTCCTTCGTAGAAGAAGCGTCGCTGCGTGTTTAATTCCCCGCTGATGAAGGCTGGTGCTGAGGGATGAAGCCTCTCCTTGTCCTCCCGCACCCACGGGGGTTCTGCAGGCACGGCAGGCTCCTTCTGCTCCTCTTTTCCTGCACCACGCTCATCTCTTTTTTCCCCGTTCCTCCTCCTTGCCGGAATACTTGCCCTCTGTCCTCACTTTTCGGGGCTTTCCATCAAAGCGAATGCATTAACGAAGGAAATGCAACTGTCGCGTGGTTTGCATTTCTAAGACTGATCGCCAAATGGCTGCTCTGTGCCTGCCCCTTCTCACCATCCCTTGCTCTTTCTCCCACCTTTTCCCACCAAATCATTCTCTGCCCCTCCGAGTAGCTCTGCCTTTTGGGACGTGACTCTCCAGGGATGCTTTAGAGAGCCCAGGTGAGGAGCTGTGGTGGAGGCACCCGTGCTGAGCCCACGGGGAGCTTGCAGGGAGCATCACTGGCTTCTCCTTGGGGTCACCACCACACCGCAGCCCCGTGCCTCTGAACCTCTGGGGCCAGGAGAGTGAGATGTGCTTAGGGAAACGGTGATTAGAGTACCTGATAATCACAGCTACCTCTAACTACCAGGTAGACTTTGCAGTGGAGTTTCGAAGTACGTGATTGACTCTGATTTCTCTTTTTTTTTGGAAGAAGAAATAGGAAATTTCTGCTACTGGTGTAATTGTGCCTCGATTCCCAAGTAAGGGAACTGTCCCAAGCATCTGATGCGTAGCTGGGCTGCTACGAGTTAGAAAGGAAGGCGCTTCGAGGCAGAGAAAAAAGTTCCCTTGCTTGCAAACACAGATATTTATTTGGAAGTGCTTTGCAGGAGGTAAGGTGAAGTTTAATTAAGCTTTAAGTTGTGAGCTCAGGTCTGACTGCCAGGGATCTCCGCACCCTGGAGTTACGTGGGCTTTGCTGGGGCATCCCAAGAAACCAAGAATATCAAGAAATCTCCATTTCTTGGAGAAAATCTCCATTTCTTGGTATCCTTCATCAGCTTTTCAGTCTCCCCTCCTTTCACAGGGGGATAGAGTTGAGTCTTTGCCCTCTGCAGATGCAGTCCGGGGGTGTTTCACCTTCCCCAGCACGGTGACACCCGACACACAAATTTAACAGCCTGCTAATTACGTGCTCGAAGCCAGCCTGGCTGCTTATTCAGGTCTCCACCTCCAGCTGCGGAAAAGCATCCTGTAACTAATTACCCTCCTGGATCCAGCCCTCCCCGAGCCCTGCTGGTGCCGAAGTGACAACCAGCGAGCCACCCCGCTGCGGGGACAGCGTGGGGCTGGCGTGGGGCTGGCAGGCTCGGGCACAGGTCCTGGTGCTGGTCCTGATCCTGGTGCTGGTGCCAGCGTGGAGCAAAAGAGGCTCAGCACTGGTGTGCAGCACCCCATGGCAGCACCGCTGCTTTTCCTGTGGATTCTCAAAAATAGAAGCTCCCTATCGGGCTTTTACGGCCCCTGATATGTAGATTTTTTCAAAAAGAGGCACTGTTTAGGGAAAAATAAGGTTTGAAGTAGTGGTTTTTGCCTTGTGACTGTTTTCCATGCACAGACTCATGCAGGCTGGCTGCGTGGCGCTGGGTGCAGTGTGGAGACATGGTAACACTGCTTATTTTCCCTTTTTCTTTGAGTGACCGGGCTGTTCTTGTTGCCGTGCCCTGCTTTTGGTTTCAGCCTGTTTCAGGAGAGTTTTAAAGCCTGTGGGGAGGAGCAGCGGGAGGGCGATGCCAGCTCAGTGACCACCACGATGCCATCCAGAGCCGTGAGCCTGGGTGATCCCGCGCCTGCTCCGTGACACCTCATCACCCCAAAGGTTTCCCCCTATTCCCCATATTCCTCAAAACACGGGAAAAGCAGTGACATTCCGCACCAGTGCCCGTGTTAGCATGGATGCTGGTGGTGAAATAATGATGCAGGGGGCAATTGTTGCCTGGGTTTGTAGGTGCTGCTCAGCGAGCGGCGGTGTTTGCAGAGAAATTCTTCTTCTCCTGGCCCTGCTGAGCTGTGAGGAGCAGCTTTGGGTGTTAATGTTTGTGGGTACGGGCTTGAATCGGGGATGAAGGTGATTGGAAGTGATGGGAAGTGGGATGGAGGGTGCCCTGCTTTGGTTTTCAGACACAATACTTGCTTTTCTGGCTGTTTGATGGAAATGCATCTTGTGCCAGCTCACCTGTGAATCCTCGAGTCCCCGAGTCTTTGTGCACATCCCTGTAAGCTGGCTCGTGCTGGGGACAGCCCCACGGCTCGGAGCATCGACCCGGACCTGTCTGCAGGATCAAGCCTAGGCTAAAAAAACAAAAAACAAACTTACTAACGTGTCAAAAAAAAAAGAAGTACTGTAACGTGGCTGGAAGCAAACCCCGGCTGAGCTAATTTGAAGCATTTATGAGCTTACTCTAATTTCTCCGGTATAATTTCTCCCTCTGTTTTGGGCACGAGAGGAATCGTGTTGAGGCGGAAGCCGAAGACGTGCTGTTTGGGAGTGCCACAGAAATCGATCCGCACGCATAATATTCGGGTAGGATGTGAAGATTTCACGGCACAGCGGCTCCTCGGGAGCCATTAACAAATTTGGGAGAAAAGACTTATTTTTCATTAACGGCACGCTAAGCACCTGGAAATCGAAAAGCCCTTAAAAACGTGCTTAGATTTGAGTCTGGCTTTACGTAGCAGCTCGCTTTTGCTTTCAGTTTCTGAGGCTCCCAAGAACCACGATATTTTTGGGCTTTAACATGAAAGCAATAGCTGGAAAACGATTCCGGCAGTCTGCGCAGAAGCCGGCGAACAAGAGGAGCGTTTCTCGCCTTTGCCGTGCTCCAGTTGCTCCCAAAAGCAACGATTTCTCTGCAGACTTTGAAATGCCTGCCTTTTAACTCGCAGCCTGCAAAATCAAGCTATTTGGGGAAATCTTTTGTGAAAAAGCAGAAAGCAAATTCTAGAATCTCCGCGCGCCCGGGAGGACTTGTGTTCGGGGAGCCTCAAGCAGAAGAGCAGTGGGAATTTGTTCTCGCCTTGGAAGCGCTGGGCTTTACCCAGATGGGTTCGGGGGGAGATTTTGTGTTGGTTTTGGCCCTGCTGCCTTCACGCCCGTGCTGGGTTTCGGTGGTAAAAATTGCTCCCCATTATCCCTGCTAATGACCCGTCCTTTTAGGGCTGAAATCGTGGCCCCAGCCTCTCGTCCTGAGCTCTGGAGAAGCCCCGGAGCCGGGGATGGCCACGGGGGCACCTCGCCTACGCCCCATCTTCTCGGCACGCTCGGGCCCGGAGGGATCTTGCTCAGCCCGGGGAAAATGTGGCAGGACTTGCTCTGCGAGTGCATGCGGTGAGCGGGGGGAATATCGGGTTCTGGGGAGTTTAACTTGCAGGCAAAAAATATAGATAATAAATCTGGGGGAGCACAGAGGAGCCCGGAGCATTGCGTTGACCTCCCCAGGAGAAGCTTCCCCAGGGGTTTTTGCAGCCATGGAGAGCCCTGCACGTCGCAGGCTGCCGGAGATTTCAGCCAAAGGTTTCTCCCTCACACTGCCCTGGTTGCAATTTTTCAGCTCGTGCAGCCTGGATGTGATTCCTCGTGCTCACGGGCACCGTGGTGCAGGGCTGCTGTGTGCCAAGAGCGGGGACAGAGCTCCCCAGCCTGGGGTTTCCTTCCTGCGCCTTCACAGCCGCCGCTCATCAGCTCCTCTGCACCTGGGGCTTAATCCATCCGTAGCAAAACCAGCCTGGTGTGGCCAAAAGATGCTTCCCCTCCCTAAATCCCTCAGGACTTTGCTGTGTGCACGGAGGTGTCCCTGGGAGCACCGAGGCTCGGTGCTGTAGGTGCAGGACCCCTCATCTCACCGTGAGCCGAGGGTGCTGAGCTGCTCCCTCGCCTTGTTTCGTTCACGAGAGG
Source organism: Netta rufina (assembly GCF_964035555.1). Classification (NCBI taxonomy): domain Eukaryota; kingdom Metazoa; phylum Chordata; class Aves; order Anseriformes; family Anatidae; genus Netta; species Netta rufina. The sequence goes on from NC_140125.1 coordinate 120,090,752, forward strand.
TGCTCGCTCCTTCCCACACATTCTCACATGCTTTTTTGGTGAGTCCCTTGTCTGGAACGAGCTGTGGTTTCCCCAGGAGTCGTGTGCGGTCACGTCACCTGCCTTTTATTTTGTGTTCCCTCAGCTGAAAGCGCTGTTCTGTGCCGTCTGGGGATCGGCGAACCATTGACACCCCCTCGTTTCCTCAGACTGAGACCTGTCGCGCCTTCAGTGGCACGGCGGACCCAGGGGACAGCTAAAACCCCAAATCTGGCCCGTTTTCTTCCTGGGAGCAGGGCCTGCACCGTGCTGCTCTTCGGCACAGGCAGAAGCTCGCAGCAGCGCCGTGGGTTGTAAAATCATCGCCGGCTTCATGGATCAGGCTTCAGGTTTTTAATCGTGCTGTATAAATACAACGCCCAGGTGCTGCTGAAATGCCACCTGATGGAAGTCTGGAGATCCCAGATCCCGGGATGGCTGGGGCTGGGGGCACCCCTGGGTGCCCCTGTCTCCCCCCTGTCCCAGCAGGGTGCCCAGCCCCACAGCCCTGGGCTTGGGGAGCTCTCCAAGGAGCAGCCCCCGGCCCCTCTCGGGGCAGGGATGGCTTTGGTGGCCGGCGAGGTTCTCCTGGGACCTCCTCGTGGTCATGTTGGTGCTCTGACGGGGAGAAAGGAGAAAAAGCTTCCATCTCAGAAGCATTTGCATGAAAGTTGCAGCGTCGATATTCTCATTAGCTTTACGATCTGCCTGATTTTGGATTCCTCCTCGCACCAATTGCTTGCTGCTACACCACAGCTTGTAGGGAAAAATGCTTCTCGTATCTTCTTGCAGGAGACTGCCAGGACTTCCTGCACTCAACGGACTGCTTTTTGAAGCTGAGACCTAATTCTTTCCTCATTTTCTTCGGAACAATCATTACAAAGCAAGCTGGACCCAGGCTGGGCGCTGGAGGTGGTTCCCTTACCCCATCTCCCGAGCAGCTCCGTGCCCTTTGCTTGCAGGGGGCTCGGAAAACCTTCAGCCACCCCTGGTTTGGGGCTTTGCAGAGCAGCACCGTTCCTCCCAGCCCCTGCTGTGGCCATCGACCTGCCACAACCACTTGGCCCCATGCTCCTGCGTGCCCTGGTTTCGTGCTGCTTGGGGGGGATGCAGGAAACGGGCAGGGTTTTTATATTTCAGTGCACGGAGGAAGGGATGAAGCCGGCGTGTGTTCGAACCTTTCGGCACGTAATTAGGTTGCGATCCCCAAGGGTGAAGGTTTTCAAGATTTCCTGCGAGTTTTGTCCCTTTTTTTGCACGTGCCTGCTTGCCTTCTTCAGCAGCGCAGCTCTTTCATCAGAATCGCTGTGCCGGCAGCGGATAATTTCGATCTGACTGCTGCTGATGGCAGCGCAGGGATGAGCGCTGGCGCACATATTTCCCTTTTTAAAAATAATTTGTAATAGGCCAGGCTGGGCGATGGATGACAGATGGGTATAAAATCACAGAATCTGGAATAATTTGGGGTTTCGGGGAACTTAAAACCCACCCAACCCATTGCTGTGGGGACTGGGGGACTCATATTCCCCGGTGCAGACCCACGTGGGGCCCTGGTGTTTTGGAAGCTTGATAAAAAAGCTCTGAGCTTCCAGCTGGGGATCTCGAGAGCAGCACCAGCATCAACAAGTTCCTCGCCTGCCCTCCGTGCCTACTTGGGGAAGCGTTTTTCCTGGAGAGGGAAGGGGGAAGGAGGTCACCACACAGCTCCAGCTCCGACAATTCGCCCTAGTGCCGAGCCTTAATCCCAAACCTGCCTTTTTTAGCATCATTATTATTATTTTTTGGCATTTTCCTGGTACAAATCCTGTTGGGTCCTGAGGGCCGCGTCCCGCGGGCACAGCTGGCTCCCAATTAAGCCTGGTTACCTAAGCCACTGCAATTAGATAAGGATAACAAAGGCAAAACATTTTTCCGAAGCGAGGCTGAACCCAGGGTGTCTCCTGATTGTTTTCTCTTGTCACGTAATTGAACCCTCAGGACCTCGCTGCTCCGTGGGGGGGGGAGTTATTTTCATAACTCGTTTGTAATTATTCCTGTCGTGGAGCCTCTTACGAGGCATTAAAACGAAAATCCAGCGAGCGGCGAGGCATCGAGCCCTTCCCTGAGAAGGGAGGGTCTGCTCGTAGCACGCTGCTTCCGACTGCTTTTGGGGCCAGAAAGTGCCCCAAAATGTGTGTCACGGTGTGAGCCTGGTGCTGGAGGAGCCCGTGGGGAGCCCACTTGGGGGGGCTGCCCTGCTTCACCTGGGGGGCCCTGCACCATCTGTCTGCGGGGTGTACAGACACGTATACGTTCTGTACGACTTCTGTTATGTGATGTGATGCTAGATGTTATACTTCATAGCATATATGTTGTTAAAAATATAGTATATATTATATATAGCATGTATAATATAATATATAATAAAATATATAGCATATAACATATAATATATAATATATAATAGGTAATGTATAACAAGCAAGGTATAACATGCAATATATAATACATAGTACACAATATAATATATATAATATAATATATAATATATAATATATAATATATAATATATAATATATAATATATAATATATATATATAAAATAATATGTATAATTATTTTCAGTACCAGCTGGGCCAGCAAACAAATCACTCATTTCTGAATGTTAAATATGCTTACCAGTGTTAAAATTACCTTTTTCCTTCCTATTACATATTAACATATAATATAATAATATATAATAATATATGACAATATAATAATATAATAATATAGTGTAATATAATCACACACTATATTATAACATATATATACATATAAATGTATATATATAATGTATATCTCATATAATATATATACCATATAATATACATACTATATAATATACATACCATATAATATCCATACCATATAATATATATACCATATAATATATGGTATATATATACCATCTAATATATAAACCATCTAATATATATCTCATCTAATATACACACCATATAATATATATATACACCATCCCTGGATGTGTTAGAGATGTGTAGATGCGGTGCTTAGGGCCGTGCTATAGCGGTACACGTGGCAGTGCCAGGTTAACTGCTGGACTTGATGATCCTGGAGGTCTTTGCCAACCGAAATGGTAGAATCCTGGAATGGTTTGGGTTGGAAGGGACGTCAAAGCCCCTCCAGTTCCAACCCCCTGCCATGGGCAGGATGCCAGCCCCCACATCAGGTTGCTCAGGGCCTCGTCCAGCCTGGCCTCGAACAATTCCAGGGCTGGGGCAGCCACAGCTTCTCGGGGCAGCCTGTGCCAGTGCCTCACCGCCCTCTGAGGGAAGAATTTCCTCCTAACCTCTCATCTACCTGCTGTCTTTTATTTTATAACCATTAAATGATTCTGTGAGTCTAATCCAATAATAAATCCAATAAATCCATATAATATGAATACATGTAAATAATAAGATGTACACACAGTATGTAGTGCAGGAACTCTTGCTACCAACTCAGCGAACGCCTCCATGTCTTTGCACAAAGAGGAACCAAAATTGAGCCCCAATCTTTGCGCCCACCCCCCTGTGCCACCCATCGAGCTCGTCCCTGCAGGAACCAAACTCATTTAAGCAAAGGTTTTTTGTCGGTCTGGGTCTGAGCTTTGCCTGCATCCTCCTGCACGGCGAGCCTGTGCTGGGCACGGTTAGAGGAGGAAGTTTGCTGCTGCCCGTGGTTTTGCAGCCGTGCCCCGATTTGTAAAATTTCAGCTTTGCCTTTGGATCCCTCGGTGGCTGCTCTGAGCTGATGGGGGTCTGCTGTGGGTGGAAAACATTTGGCCCGGGTGTTTTAGGGGTTTAGGGGGTAGCAGCCTGCTGTGGTATTTCTTTTTCCCCCCCCGAAGTTTGCACTTCTTTCTTCGTGCTGCTGAATATCAAGATTGCACCACTGCGGAGTTTATAACACACGCCATCCGTTCGGAAGAACATCTTTTGTTTTTGTCGCTTAGCAATTCCAGGCTGAGCTTCCATTTCGGCAGTGAAATTCACCCTTCCCTTACCCGGAGCTCGGGGAAGCTTTTGCAGCAGCAGCCGCGTTTCCTGGCCGAGAAGGTGTCGCGAGAGGCGTCCGTGTACGTAATGCAGCGCGTGCGCTCGGCTCTCCTGGGGTGTGGATGAAACGGTGCCCAGGTGAGCCACACCTGGCCCGGGGGGGAGCTCCTGGAGAGAAATGGAAGCTCTTGGAGATCCTGGCTGAAATCTGGAGGAGGTGGCATCCCTCGGGGGATGTTGGCACTGGCTGTCCCCGCGGTGCGTCCTCGGGTTTGTCCCCAAGGAGCTTTCCAGAGCGGGACCCCAAAGGCTCCAGGTGGATGCGCGCAGAGGGATTCGCAGCTGCAGATTTTGGGTGGGTAGAAGGAAAAGGGTAATTTTAGCCCTGCTAAGCATGTTTGAACAGTCAGCAACCAGCCATTTGTTTGCTGGCCCAGCTGGTGCTGAAAATAAGCGGCAGCCTGTTCCCTAGTGACTTGGATTTCACTTCAGTTGTCGCAGCGCCCTTAACGCCGGTCCCAGGTACCCCACGGGGACGCAGAGGTCCCTTCCCTTTTAGGAGAGGGCTCAGGGTTTTTTGGCTGAGACTTTGAACCCCAAACCTGTCCCGAGCTGCTTATTCCTTGCTGTTCACATCTCCCCAAACCCCCCAGCCCCTGGCACCCGGGTGTTGGTGTCTTCGTGTCTGCCCACCCCGAGCACCTCGTGGTGCCGCAGGGACCCCAGCCGGGTGCAGAGGATGCCGAAAGTTGATGAGAAAGGGTGAGAAACCTCGGGCTGAATTTTGTTCTGCCACCGATTTCTCCCTCAGTAAAGCCAGCCTGTGGGCTGGGATGGATTTGGGGGCTTCAGGCAGTGCGTTTGTGTCTCGGGGCTGGTAGCAGAGGGGCTGGGAAAAGCATCTTGCGCACGACTCTAGCTGGCATGCCTGGAAGAATGCGACACGCTTAATTAAGTTCAGTTTTTATTTAGAGTTTGCTCTTTTGGATTGGAGTAAATAGAAACATTAAGTGCTGACAGTTGCTGAAACCAGACGTTCACCATGAGCTTCATTTCCGAGCTGCAGAAACAGAACCAAGATCCCGGTGAGTTCCTCAGCTCCTTGCAGCTTTTTTGAGCGATGGAGGGATGCTGGGCTGCAACATCCCCAATTCGCTGCCTGCAGCACGGACACAGATTTAATCCCACATCTTATTTCTGTTGCTTTTTAACCAAAACAAAGCTATTTTGGCCCTGCCCTTCCATTCAGACCCTTACCTCGGTGCTACCTGGAGCGGGCAGGGAACCTCCGTGGAGGAGGCTGTTGAGGAATGTCGTTTTCCCTTCCTAACCTGGCCACGGCACGCTCCAGGTCCCGGCGTGCTCCTTCTCCTCCTTTTAGCACCCATTTAAAGCAGATTTATGATTTCTAGGAGCACAGAGCTCAGGGTTGCTGGTGCTCGGGGAGGCTCTCAGCCACACGGGGCTGGTTTCGGGGCGTTGAGAAGGGACCCGAGGATGTGTTGCTGGCTATCACAACACCTCAGATTTGCCTTTATATAAAAGGTAGCATAGAAGAAAGCTAAATCCTGGCTCTGAGTACCCTGGCGAACCACCGTGGAGGGGTATTTGACAGAAGAACAGCTTTCACCTCTTTTTTAATTCATTTTTTTGAGCTGGGGGCTTGGTAAGCGGTCACGGAGCGGCGCCTTGGGATTCGGGTGGTGCCAGGGGGTTTGGAGGGTGGAAGGGCTGGGGTGGAAATGTCCCTGAAGTTGGAGTGGGACTTGCCCTAGGTGAAAGGTTTGGAACCTTTTTGCTCAAAACCTGTGCTTGATGGAGGAGAAAGCATAAAAAGAAGGAGCCCGGCCGTGCCCTGAGAGCTCAACGGTGCGATGGGTGAATTGCTGCGGGGTTTTGTCTTTTTCTGAATTATTTTATAAAGGTTCTCAGTGCCCAGTGTTGATCGGCGACTATTTTGGGGAAAAAAAAGAAAGAAGTTTAAGCAGTTCACCTGTACTTGGAGCCTGGTGGCTGCAGGTGAGTCCCAGCTGGGCCGGGAGCTGCGGCGGGGGATTCGCTTCCTCCGCTCCCTCGCTTCCTGCAGTCCTCGTGAGCAATCATCGTGCTCAGGAAAAGGAAAACTTGGGCTCCCTGCGACTGCTCCGGAGCTTCTGCAGATTCTTCTTTGTGTTCCAGAGCTTTTGTCTTATTTAACTCTGTGCTGGGAGCAGCGCTTTGCCGGAGCTCACCTCCCTTTTTTTACGGAGACGTTTTATCGGGGTGCATCCAACTGCTCCGGCAAGGCTCAGGCTGCTCTCTTCTCTATTTTACCTACGAGGAGAGGGGCTGAAAATTCTCCTCCCTTCCTGCAGCCTGGGGAATACGCGGGGTAGCCAGCACGCAACATAATGAAGACAAAATTTGTTGTTCCGCCCAGGTTAACAGCAATGTTCTCAGGCGCTGCTCCGCTGCCGGAGAGGCAGATGCAGCTCTGACAAAGCCATCTATTAATCATTCATTTAACACAGCAGCTGTAATCAAATTCATTGCTGGAGCCGGGCCATGCCAGAAAGGGTATTTTTGCTGCTGAAGTCAGAAAAAAAATGAACAGCTGAAGGGGTGGAATTTGTTGGTAAACTCTCGAAACTTAACCATATTCTCCTTTTTTTTTTTTTTTTTTTGGATTTCTATTAGATGCTTACCCGTTCCTCCAAGGAAATGGGTGTTTTCCAGCAAAGGCAGCCAAAGGGTTAAGCAACGGCAGAAGAGATTCCAAGACTGCAAAGAGCAGAAAAACTGGAAATATCCCCTCTAAAAAAAAAAATTAAAAAATTAAAAAGCTTCGCTTTGAAATAATTCAATCAGAAACCCGATTTTTGGGCAGCTGATCCAGGTTTAGTCCTCAGCGTAGTTTGCTCAAGGGCATGGAGGAGGCAGGCTTTTCGCCTGGGCGTTGGATTTTTGGGGGAATTTCGGCTTTCTCACATTTTTCTCCTTTCCCCTCGTGCTGTCTTTGTGCAGCTGGAGCCCGGAAGGTCTCCGCAGTCAGCTCCCGGGGCTTTATTTCTGGCACCAGTCTTCGTGGCTGTGCCACCGAATATTTTTAATACCCCTCAGTGCTTTCCCTCTGCATCCTCTGCCATTCCTCCGTGCATTTTGTCATCTCTTCTCCTGGGCCACCCCAAGCCTAGGGTCCTGCCGTGTCCCTAACATCCTAAATTTAAAGGATGCCCCCGGACACGATGCCTTAAATAAGTTATTCTGCAGCGGTAGCTGTACAGGCTCCGAGTCCTCCAGGGCTTCCTCCCATGTCTACCTCGTGTTTTCCACCCTTTTTCCTATATTTTTTTAATATTTGGGCTTTTCGGCTCCCTGGTGAACACAGCTGTGGTGGGTTCAGGTATTTTCTCCCTGGCTGCTGTTTTCTGGAGCTCTCCATCACACATCTTTCGAGTTTCTCCCTGAGGTTTCCTTCCTCCATGGCTTTCTGAGGGTTTCTCCCTCTGTTCTTCATCGTCTGTCGCTGGTCAGGGCAAGAAGTCCCATTGTGGCAACGATTCATTTTTGGGTTTGAGGAAGGGAATTTGAAATCCGGGCTTCCTCCTCCTCGAGCAGCACAGAGCAGGGGCAGCGGCGGAGCTCCCAGCTCGGGGTCCCAGGAAAAAAAAAAAGAGGTTCAGCTGGCACAGCGATGGCAAAACTGCAGCTTTTTGGATCCGCACCAAAACAGCCATTTTACAGCCCAAACATCTTAAGGTTCCTCTGTTTGCTTTTGTTTCCTGTTCGGTAAAATAACTTCCAGACTGTGTGGGCGACGCGACGCGCAGACGCGGCGAGACCCCGCGCTGCGGACCACCAGGACACGGCCCTTTGGGGGAAGGCAGCAGGGTGACAGGAGCTTGCATTTTCCCAGAGTGGTTAATTAGGAAATTAAGGGCTTGGTTTTCATCCTTGTGCTGCCTCGAGCGCGAGGAGGATGGGGTGAGGACTGTTTCTGTCCAGCCACCCGGAGCGCGTGCGGCTCCTTAGCGGGCCAGCCTGTGCGCATCCCAAATTTTACCCAAACCGGTACTTGTCACCCTTGCCTTGTCCCACAGCCACCTGCCTTCAAGCCCAAGGTGATATTTGGGGAGCTTCTTTCATAAAATCACAGAACCAAAGAATCATAGGATGGTTTGGGTCGGCAGGGACCTTAAAAATCATCTTGTTCCAAGCCCCTGCCCTGGGCAGGGGACGCCTCCCACCAGAACAGGCTGCCCAGAGCCTGCAGAGGAATAAAAAAGCTGCTCCCGCTCAGTGCCAAAATGCTCCGTGGTGTAGAGGAGCAAAATGTGGGTCTGCTGAGGGTTTGGGGTCATTTTGGTCACGTCGTGGCTTTTCCTGACAGGGAACGGTAATTCTGTGTGCCACGGGAGGCTGGGCTCGGCGGGGCACACGCAGCCGTGAGTTAGAGGGATGCACATCAAAAACCTCTCTGAATTTAAAATTAGAAAGAAAAAATAATTAAAAAATTAAAAAGTAAAAAAAAAAAAAAAGAATTGCAGGCAGTGAGTGTATCGCTTTTGCTTTTTATTTTTGAAAATCCGACAGCAATCAGGCGTTTTGCTTCATTTTTTTTTTTTCAAACCGGAGCCTGTAGGACCGTACCGGCGCCGCTTTTAATCCAAACCACGAGCCTCAGCGCTGCTTCCTTCCCCTCCCTCCTCCTCCTCATTCCCCGGGGAGCCATCCCTGCCGTCGCAGCCCCCTGCCGGGTGTCCCCCCGGTGTCCCCCAAATTTTTGGGGGGCCGTGAGCGGGGCGGTGGCTGCGTAGGGGCGGATGCAGCGCTCTCCCCGCCGCGCCAGCTCCCCGCCACCTCACTTCTTCCAGGCTTTTATGTAACAGCACGAAGAAAAGGGAAAAAGGGACGGGGTCCGGCTGCTGCCTGATGATATTTGCATTTTCCGACGCTGCTTTTCTTTCCCTCGGGGGTTTTTTTTTGATTTTTTTTCTCCATCCAACTTGGCCGAGAGCGGTTGGGGTGCCGCGGCTCCCCTTCGTAAAGCCGTGCACCTTGAGAATAATGCGCGGCGGGGAGAGTTCCCTGCTTCCGCGGTGACCTTGAAAAAAAAATCAGCCTGCAAATGTTTGAGCTGGAGAGATCTGGCAGGAATCCTCGCAGCGACTCGCAGAAGTAAGGACGTTACTTGTTGTTTGTTTTGTTTCTTTTTTTTTTTTTTTTCTTTTTTTTTTTTTTTAAAAAAAAAGAGCGTTCCTCGTTAAAAGGAAAAATGCTGATTGCTTCACGTTCGTTAATCATTGATGGGAGAAGTAAAAGCGGCAGATGAAGTTAATGATTTCACATGCACGCGGGGGGAGGTTTGGGTGCTCCTTAGCGAGGCGTTGCACAATTTGCAGGAGCTCTCCCCGTTGCTGGAAGTTCCTGGGGGGCTGCGCGGGGGCTCGCAACGCCGTTTGGCTCTTCGGTTCCTCCCGTTCTTAAAGGCTTTGAAATATTTGTATTTTATTTTATTGTATTTTTTTTTTTTTAAACAAACAGCCCCGTGGAGACATTTCATGGCAGAGGCGCGCACCTGCTCTGCTGGAGCGCTCTGATTTTGACGGCGCGTGTGCGCGGCAAGGTTGGGCAGCCTGAACTCGGGGCTGGGGCAGGAGCTCACGCGCTGCTCTTGTCAGCTCTTTGCCTCACATCGATGCCGTGCTGCAGCTCCAAGCCCTGCTGCTGCCACAGGGACTCCAAAAAAGAGCAGGGGACAAACCTGGGGTCCCCATCCCCAGCCGAAACAACCGGCTGTGGCGGTGCCGAAGGCTAAATCGTCGCCGGAGGCACTGCTGCACCCCTCCTGCGTGGCAGTGGCAAATTTACGGTTTCCAGACCTGGCTCTGGCTTTTTTTTCCCCAATTGTTTTGTCTCTGTTGACATCGGTGCCCCGCTAAGCAGCACGAGAATAACGTCCAGGTGCTGGCAGCGTGATGCCTCGCGGCACCCCTGGGCTTTCAGAGCGCTTTTCTTTGCCCTTTTTCTTCCCCTTGTTACCCGTCTAGGTCTTAAATAGAGCACCCTTGCACTAAAAGGACCTCTTTTTTAACGAAAAAAGTATGATTTACCCATTCCCACCCTGGGGCTCACCAGGGTTTACCCTCTGCTTTGTGTCCCCCAGCCTGGGCACCCCGGCACGCTGCAGGTGGGTCCGTGCCGGTGCCTCGGTGCCCCGCTAACCCGGGTGCCATCAGCCTCTGCCCTATTTCCAGCCCTTCCTCTGCTGCCTCTTCCTCCTGGCACTCCCACACCCAGCGTCCCCAGTCCGAATATTTGTGGATTTCCACGATTCGGAGAGTTCCCAGGTCCTGGATAAGGAGCTGAAGACACGGCTTTGTGTCCCCGAGCGTGTGACCTTCAGCTCTGCTGCTCGGGGAGGGCACCCTGGCCTCGGATCATCCTGCCTGGGAAAAGGGCAGGGGTTGTGGCATCGTTTTAGGCTCTGCGTGGGCTTAGAGAGGATGTGGGATTCACATTGACATGGGCTGGGTACCTACAGGAAGAGCCAGGCACGTTCCTCATGGTCAGACCCGTGCTCGCAGTCACGTTGCCAGCCACGCCAGCACTGATGGTGATTGCTCCAGTGGCCCCGACAGAAATTTGGGGCTTTAAATCATGCCAGCTCCCCGTGCTGTGGGTTTTCTAGTGGTGACAGGACATTATAGGGCAGCTTTCATGAGGGGAGGGTCAATAATCAGGCAGCAGTAGCTCCTGGCACATGGAGGGTGCCCACGGTGCCAGCTCAGCCTCCTCAGAGACCTTTTTGGGGCCGTGCCCATGGCAGGGGGGTGGCATCGGGGGGCTCTGAGCTCCCTCCCAGCCCAAACCTCTCCGGGATTCTGTGATCCTATAGCTGCGACAAGCAGCATTGAATTCCTTAGACGAAAAGCAGGTGTGCAGGGTGAGAAATGTTTTTAAAACGGGCTCTTTGCTCCATGTCAGGAAGAGGAAAAAGCACGAGGAGCTTTCTGCGCCATCGCGGCTGCTCCCGGAGTGACAGCAGGGAGGCGAAGCTGGGAGCTGCGCTCCTCCTAACAACTTGTCAGACTTTTAAAATTTTCACACCCCGTACCGTGGGCATGTTCGTTGCTTAATTAGCCTGCCTTTCATTATTCTCCCTGGCAAAAAAAAAAAAAAAAAAAAAAAGCGTCAGGATCCAAAGGTTGTTCAAAGGGCACGAGGTGATGCAATTACTCCTGCTCCTTTTTGCCTCTCCTCGCAGGCTGGGCTCTCTGACATCGTCCTCGGGGGGAAAACGGGGTGCTAAAACGTCCCCTGCCACCTTCCTTTTGCTAATGGTTGTTGTGGTCCTGCTGCTGGCCGAGGCGTTTGTTGCGCTGCCGAGCGCGGCGGCCGTGCAAGCGCCGTCACTGTCACGGCCGCGCACCTGCAGCGTGCTGAGGAGCAGCCACGGAGGTGAAAATAAATATAATTTCCAGCGGTGCCGCTTCTTGTGGCAAATTGGGGCTGGCTACGAGGTTCTCTCCCTTCCCTGGGCGCTGCTTTGCCACCCTGGGGCTTCGTTAGCGAGCGGTGCTCGGCGCCGCTGGGTCCCTCCTGGTCCCCGCGCAGCCCCAGCCCTCCAGGCGCCGCCGCCGCCGCGGCGATTTCTCCCTCTTTCCGCCTGCTGAAAAGGAAGATTTCTCCTCAGCCAGCAGGGCTGCAGACGAGGGGATTGGCTGGAAAGCGTAATTAGCCAGACTGCTTTTAATTAAATGCGGAGCTTCGACCGTGAAAGTAAAAATCGCCGGGATGCGAGGCGCTGCGGACGGCGGGCCTCCCGGAGAGGGTGGCTGGGGGCGGTGAGCGCGGCGCCGGGATGGATCCCTGATGCATGAGCTGCTGCTGGGCTCCGTCGTGGTGCTCAGCACGCCGTCAGGGGCTGTGCCCCGTCTCCGATCTGCACGGAGCAGCCCGGCCTTCTCCCTGCGTTTCGGCTGCGCAAGGTAGGCTCGAAAAGTTTGTCCTCGGCTCGCACGGTTTCAGCAAAACGCCGTAAAAGCAGCGGGTGCAGCGGGTGCTTTTCTTCCTTCTCAGCTCCCAGCTGCCCAAACAGGGCAGGATCCAGCTCCAGACCAAGTCTCGGTGGGGAATTTCCTCTTTTTGGACACACTGAGCGAGACAAGAGGTACGGCGCCTTCGGGTGCCTTGCTCCTGAGCTAGCCAGGTAGCTGTCAGCTGCTTTTGTGATCCATCCCCGTCTTGATTTTATCTCCTCTGCTCCCTGGATCCTGGCTGGGATTAGCAGAGCCGTACGGAAGGGGGAGGAAGGTGTTGCGTGCGTGTGTTTTATAATTTAATGGGAATTAACTGCTGTGGGATGCTGCGTGCAGCGGTGCCGGGGCACCCGCTGGCCGTAGCCGTGCCTCTGCTGGCACCTAGCTGATAGTTTTGGCTTCGGGTTGGGGAATTTGCAGGAGCGTTTTTCACCACTAGCCTCTCTCCCCACGGCAGTAATCCTTCAATTCATCGATTTGTGCCTTCATCAGAGTCAAAATAAGCGCCCGTCCCTCTGCTCGGGCAGCTCCTGGAGCTGATCCCCGCGGGGGTGCGGGCTGAGTTTTGTCGGGGCTGCTGTTACCCACCTGGAGGGACGTTTATTGAAGGGCAATAGGGTTTGTGGTCGGGCTTCCCCTCTGCTTTTTAAGGGCTGGAAAGCATCTTTGAAGAACACTCTGGCGCTGTAGAGGGAGCGTTTGTGGAAGCTGCAAGTCCTGGAGGCAAACGGGCTGCGGGGCTGTGCCCAAAGTCACCGAGCGCCACGAGGTGTCCGGGGAGGATTTAGGGAAATGGAGCAGGGGTGGGGTGCAGCACCTCTGCTTTGATGCTCTCCGAGTCACTCTGCACCTACTCCCTGCCCTAGGAAATCGTTCACGAGGCGGGTGGATGGAAGGAAGGAGCTGGGAGCAGGGCTGGAAGCTGGAGGGAAGCTCTGGGGTCGCTCCCGGAGCCCACAGGATGCCCTGGGCAAGCGGGGCCACCTCCAGCAAGCCCCCAGGGAAGCTCCTTGCGGCTTCAATATCTGCTGCTGCCGTCTAGCTGGTCAGTAGGGGTGAAAAATGAGCTGGTTTTGGCTGGATGGCTTCCAAAAATAGCGAGCCCAGCAGTTCGGGGGCGCTTCAATGTAAAACCAGGGGTAACCTCTGCAGAGCTGCTGAAGTTCACGGTGCCTTTCTTCCCCCCCTCCGTCCCTCCCCACGCCGCGTTCCCTGCTGCCTTGTTTGCCTCTTCATTATCTCGCAGCTCGCTGGGTTTGTAAGGACCTCAGGGCAGGGATCCTCCTGGTTTGGAGGTGTCTGCTGCAGCTGGGAGCGCGAGGAATAGAGGATTAATAATGATGTAACAAGCTCCGGCTTTGTCTCCCTCGTGCAGCACTGCTGCTGTGGGTTTTTTTTTGTGTTTTTTTTTTTTTTTTTTTCTCTTTTCTTTCCCCTTTTCCTCCATATGGTTAGTCGAAAATATCAGCTGAGAGGAGAGGGAGGTGTTCGGAGATCCGAGCCTTGCACAAAGGGAGATGGCAGAGGATGGGGGAAAAAAAATGAATCTGCGCTTTCGGAGCGGCATCCCCTCCGCCGTGGCCACTTCTTCTCTCCCCAGCCTTGCGTTTCGGCCCTCCTTAGCCTGCTTTGGCTTCCCCTGCGGCGTGATAGCTGCTGAACTGTGAAGCTCACAGGCGGAGGAAGCAGCTCGGGGGGCTTGCAGGGCAGTGGGGAGACCTCAGCCTCCTGCTTGGCCCGAGGACATCACCCGGGGCTGGTGAACGGAGGCACCGTGGAGCCCTACCCGCGTTGGGCAAACGCAGAAGTGACCTGGGCAGAAACCCAGAGCCCCGTCGATGTTCCTGTGGCAGCGGCAGGCGGGCAGCAGTCGGGCTCAGCCCCCAGAGCTGAATCTCTGAGCCCGACTCGAGCCTTCTCCTTCTCCCCAGGCAGGTCCTGGCCTGCCCGTGCCCTCCGACACACCGCTGCGCGGCCCCCGCCGCATTCTCCGAGCTCTTCGCCGACTCCTCCGGGCAGCAGCCTCCTCTTGCTCCTCGCCGAACGTCGTGCGATGGATCCCCGGCCGTGCCCGGGCCCTTTAGGTACTGCTCTAAACCAAATAAATGTTGGGGAAGCCAAGCCGCCTCTGAATTTCTCAACTCTTGTCGCTCGCCCTGCCGCCAGCTTCTAGAAACCCTTTTCTTTTTGTACTCCGCCTACTTGGAGATGCCTGGAGATTTGTAAGAAGCCAGAGCAAGCAGCTGCGCTCCCGAGACTTGCTCGGGCAATTTTCCTGCTCCGCCGCAGCTCCCGGGGAGCAGGAGCTCAAGGTAACGAGATCCCGGCTCTGCGAGCAGGGCTCAGCCTCGTGCGGGTCGCGGGGTGGAGGTGGAGGTGGCCGGGGCCTCATCCTGCTCCCCGTGGTGGTGGAGGCCTCTCGGTGCCGGCCCTACAGCCAGGGGAGTTTCTGCTGCAGCACGAGGTGGGGTTGGGGTGGTTGATTTTGTTCCGTGGTTGCTTTCATCGACGTAGAAATAACCCTTTGGTTGTCTTCTCCCCAAAGCAGGATCCCTCTCCAGTCCCTCAACCAGTCCTGTGCCTCTTCCGCCACCCACCTGGGAAATTCCAGGTCGATTTTGCCTTTCCCTGGTCAAGATTCATCAACCCGGCCCCTCTTGGTTTGAAAATCTCCCCCTCTGCAGGCCCGCAGAGGATTCGATGTGAGGTTGAGACCCGCTCAAACCGAGCCGCTTCCCCTTTTTCCCCGGGGTTCGCTCAGGCTGGGCGCACTTTGTTGTTTGAAATCTTTTCCTTCTGAATCCCTTCAATCGCGCTGTCATCCGCCGTGCTCTTTTATGACCAATTGTTGATATCGTTCTGCTGAGAAGGTGATCTCAGCTGTGCGTAATGCTCTGTTTGGTTAGCTAATTAGGCAGAGATCGCTACTGATGCTGCCTCCAAACCTGAGCCCTTCATTCTCCACGCTCCGCTGACCGTGTCCAAATAATCCACGAGCGCTCCTCTGCCGCCGCTGCGTTCTGCGTAAGTTCACACGCGATACCTCGCTCCGGATTATCACCACCTCTGATTAATGTGAAGTGGTTAAAAACCCAACCGCAGCACCCCCAAATCCAGCGATCCCTCGGGCAGCAGCTGGGCTCGATCGGGGTTGTGCGTGGCTGGCTTTCGTTGCGTTTCCTGCCCCTATTCCTCAAGTCCCCGGCTTGCTTCATAATCAGGTTTTTGTTCTCGGGGATGGATACAGCTCTTCCGAATCTCGTATTGTATGCAAATTTCGACAGCTCTCTGATCCCTAATTAAGTTATTAAATACAAGAAGGCTTAGCAGATATCCTGCTAACGCTGCTGGGTGATTCGCCGGCTCCTCCGGGAGCTTTGCTGGCCAAAGGGAGAGGATGGCTCCCACCTCGAGCCGCGGGAAGGGCTCAGCTCATCCCTGCCCCAAAAATTGCAGCTCTGATGCGATTTGGAGGCTGTCTACACCTGACTTGTGCTCTGCTCGAGGCGGAGACGTGGCACGACGCACCGCGCATCGCCTGCCCGCGCCGCTGCGGCTCGGGGCCGTCGCTCTAACAGCAGTAATCCAATTAGCCAGGAGCTGCCTGGATCTTCAGCGCCTTCCGCAAGGGCTCGGCTTTATTTTGAAGAGGCTGCTAATGCTTCATTTCTTAAGCTGCATTCCTCTTTGTGCACGCTTGTGTGTTTTTTTTTGGTTTTTTTTTTCAGTATCTCCCTCTACAGACTTTGCAAAGATTGACTTTGCGCAGAAAAGAAACCAAATTTTATGCTTTATTTTTTTTTTTTTATTGTTATTGCTCTGCCTCACTAATGGCTTCTCTCTATTTAAAAAGCTTCGGTGCAGCACTTAGCTTGTCTTGCTGATAGGGTTGGTTCCGTGAGGGTAGGCCGTTAATAGCGAGGGCGAAGCACTTGGTTGCTTTGATGGATTGTTTGCTTTGGTCACGGGCAAATTAACGTTCGGGCGTGAGGTACTGGTGAGTGAAATCCTGTGTGCTGGAGCACCAGTGGAGAGGGATGCTCCTCGTCGTGAGCATTGCCAGGACCTGCGGAGAAAGCAAAATGGAGGTTTTTGTCTTCTAAATGCAACGGGGGAAAAAATATCTTTGACAACAGGAGTTTGTTTCAATACTTGGGATGTGCTGCTGAGGCAGGATGTAGCTCACGTCGCGGAGCTGAGCTGAAATCCCAAGTTCTGGACTCACCAACAACCCAAGGGGCTACTCAGGGGCTACTCAAGGGCTACCCAAGTACAGGGAGGCGAACACTTTGCTCCAAAAGTGTGCCCATGCCGCGTCGTGATGATAGCTGTAAAAGCAAGGGACCACCTCCGGGTCCATCTGCTCCCCCATTGCCCCAGCAGGGCCACCCGGAGCTGCCCAGCCCCATGTCCAGGAAGTTTTTGGAGATCTCCAAATGTTCATAACGCCTTTAAATCCCGCATTAATTGCCAGATGGAGTGGGTGAAACACGGATGTGTGGATGGGGTTAGGGCTGTCCCAGCTGGCTGTCGATGCAGAGGGTGAACGGTGGCGGGTTGGGCGCTGCCCATCGGTGGCAGTGGCCGTATCCTGGCTCGGTCTCGTGGTTGGAGCTGGTGTTTGCTGCAGGAGGAGGTTGGCAGGGGCTCACGTCGCAGCTTCCAGCCTGTAACTGCAGGAAGGAGGCAAAGAGACACGCACAAATTCACCCGGTCCCATCGCGGCGTCCCCGTGGGAGTCATGTCCCCGTGCTCCGGAGGGTCCCCGTGGGTTTGGGGGCACAGGGACCTCCAGCTGGTGCCTCTGTGCCTCTCCACACCTCCATTGGGCTGCTGGGTGTCGGTGTGGTATCAAAAGGATATCAACGGGTGGCTTTGGGATGGAGAAGTGGGTCCAGAACCCACAGGGGTACTCCTCAAGTGTGGGGAAGGACTTTGGGGCGCAGGTGGTTACCGCAGCTCCAGGTAGAGGCAATCAAGGCGCCGTCCCAGGGGGACGTTTGGCCTGAAGATTTTCTAAAGCTCGGCTTCAGCAATCGGAATCAGATTTTTTTTTAATTCTTCGTAGTTCTGTGGTTTTAAAAAATGTGCATTTGTGCCTTCTTTTATCTTTTAACAAAACCTGAGAGCTGACCAACACTCGGCTTCTTATCGCGGGCGGCTAAACCAGGATGATCTCCCCTCCTCCTCTGCTAATCCCGAGATAATGAGAGATCAGGCAGAATTTAACTAGTAATGCCAACTCGGATTTTGCAGCAGGCTAGCAATCAATGGGTTAAGAACATATTCTTTTATATTTTTATTTTTGGTGTGCTCGCTGCGGCTCGGTTAGCTTCGTGTTACACGAGCTCTTCGGGCTGGCGCCTTCCAGACTTCTTCCGTGGCAGGCAGCCTGCAGCTCGCCTCTTTAGGAGCGGAGCTGTCGCTGAGGAATTTAGCATCGCATCTAATAAAACTGATGAATTTATTCGCAGGGAAGCCGCAGCAGGCTTTTCAAACCGAGCTCTGTAACGCGCGCCTTTTGTTTTGGTGAGCGCAAAATTCTCTCCGGCGGATGAAATGTCATCGTTTCGGAGGCGACGCGGGAAGAGTTTCCATCCAAATTCTGCTTTCCCCGAGCGCGCAGACTCCTGAGGCTCAGGGCGTGGAGGCTGTCCTCGGCCTCCTCAGCCTCTGGAGGACGTGTGTTGGCTCGGCCACCTCCGTGAGCAAGGTGGCAGCCGGTGGCACCGTCTTGAGGCCCGTCCAGTTGGGGAGCGCGTTGCGTTTGCTCCCCCGGGATGTCCCCGCTGCTTCTCGGCGTCCCTCTGGCTCTTAGAATATCCCAAGCTGGAAGGGACCCATCAGGATCATCGTTGATCCCATAAGGATCATCGTTGATAGTCCTTATGATCCTCTTGGTGTTGGACATCCGTTGATGATCCTCTTGGCGTTGGACATCTCGGTTTGGGTTTTCCTGGCTCTAGCAGGAGCCTGGACGCTGAGCTCGGCCATACCGTGCCGAGATGGCAGCAGTGAGAGCTTCCCCATGCCATCATTCTCCCCGGGGATGTGTTTTGGTGGTGTTTTGGGGGTGTTTTTTCACACCCCACTGAGACAGACGGGTGTCAGCTCCTCTTGGGGTTACGCCTTGCTCTGATTCCTTCAGCCAGGCTGCCTCGCTCTGCTCTCTCCCCAAAAAGACTTCCCCAAAAGACTTCTCCATCAAAGCTTTCCTCTTGCCCGCTCCTTTTCCCCAAGTCCTCTCACATTTTCACAGCTCCGGTTTGTGATCCTCCGCATTTTGGGCTCCCTCTCCCAGAGGAACTGAAGCTGGAGAGCCCTAGGGGAAAAAATAAACCCAAGAGGAGTCCCACAGAGGGCTGAGTAGGAGCAGGCGGAGAAGGAAGGTGGAAAGCAGAGGTCGTGGCTGGAGGCAGCAGGCTGTCGGCAGGGATTTCTGTCACCTGGTGCTGGTGGCACCCGTGCTGCTGGTGGGGATGGCAGGAGAACAGAGGGGAAGTGCGAAGTGTTTGAAAGCAGGGCAGATGGGATCAAACGAAATGGAGCAGAAGCAAAAGAGGAGAAGGTGACGTTCCTGCAGGTGTGGCAGCCTCCTTTCGGCTTTCTTTGGGGGGCAGCTTCAAGGTTAGTCCTTAAATTTGAGGTCCAGCCCCCCCAAAACTCCACTTCTTAGCATTTCTGGGCTCGTTGGGGGCTGTATTGTTGACTCAGCAGATGGTGTCTGAGCCACCAGGCCTCTCGCGATGGCCAAAGCTCCTCTCTGAGACACGGAGGCACAGCTTAACGCCCTGCAGGAGCTTCTCCCACCAGGGATGCTCCACGCTCGGTGCCAAACAGCAGAAACTCTCAGGGGATTTTGCTGGGCTTCCAGCTGAAGCTGGCCCCGCTGAAGGCAGGCGTGGCAGGCATCAGTTGCCGGGCTTCAAGGAGGAGTTTGGGTTTTGTATCGCTGCAGTGGGAATGCTAATTAAACACGCTTTGTGCTCCAGAGGGCTGAGAGGCTTGGCAGCTGTCGGGGCTGCTGTTTGGCACCGTTCCTTCCCCAAAATGTGTGCTTCTGATGCACAGAGGTGCTGGACGACTGGCACTGGCACTACCTGGCTCTTACCAGCGGTGTTTGCCGGCAGCTGCCGGCCAGAGTTCCACTTTTACCAACTTTAAGCATATAGCAAGGCACTGCCTCCCGTGTATTTTTGCTGAAAGTCTCAAAATTGGTGATTGTGGGACGTAATCGCCATTCCTGTAGCACAAGGGAATCGAAGCTGGAGCTGAGCTGATTGCATTCACTCAGTTTTGCTGCCGAGCCCTTGGCCATCGTTCTTTAATCCATGCATCCAAGGTAGCTAAGGTAAGGAAGGACAGAAACATCAAATGAGAGGTGTGTAGATGTGTGTAGATATATATATGTGAATAAATCCTGCATATTTTGGATAGAAGGGACCAAATCCTCACTAGAGCAGGACCACAACCAACATGACACGGAGTCCGAATCCCCCAATTTGCTCCTTAAAAAGAGTTTTTCCAGCTCCATCCTGCTCCTGGTGTCAAAGGTGCTGAGGCCAGGGCAAGCTCTGGGGACTTGCAGCTCGGCCACACCGCTGGCCAAGCACCTTATCTGCTCGATGAGGTTCCCGTAACGTGTCCCAGCTCAGGATTTGTCCCCACGCTGCTGCTTGCAAGCGATCCCCTAACCCAGGCAGGCTCACGGCGCTTCTTCCAAAGCCACATGTGCTTCCACCGCAGTTTAATTTGAGTTACATGAGAACCTGATGTATTTGTACGTTCTGCCAAATAATTTATTCTCCCCATAGAGAAAATTGTGTAATTGCAAAGTGTAATTCACAAACGTAATATGAAACTAAGTGTGTAATGTTCTGTGACTGCAGGGGAATTAGTGTTATTTTTTCCTTTCAGAAGCTGTATAAATTAACCCACTTTTCCTATCAGTTACTGGGAGAAAAGGTTACGCTTCTTGCAGTTGTGTTTTCTATCTTATCTCTGCTGTAAACATTGCCAAGTGATCCTCGCTGCCTCTCAGACACAAGCAGCTCCACGAGGAAGGCTGCTGAAGGATGCCAACCAAATTGTGTCTCCATCTCCATTCAGGCAAGTCAGGGGCTTTTCATCGGTTTGTGTTTGCGGCAGATTTCCATTATTAGGGCAAAGAGGTTTAAAAAAACTTCAGTTTTGTGTATTGAAGGAGCAGGGCTCCTTTCCCATCGTGATGGGGGCAGAGCTGCGTGTTTTGCTCAGCATCCTTTAGCGAGAGGTGGCCGAAGCAGAGCCCCGAGCCCTGTGGTGCCGGCAGCAGGGTGACGATGCTCTGCTCCCCCCTAACTCCTCTCGGGTCAAAGCCCTGAAGGATTTGCAGCGTCGGGCTCTGGACTCAGTCCTGCCTGGATTTGCTGTTGGTTCTTACATTCTGGCTCAGCGCTGAATCCCTAGAATATTTTCTGGGGGGCAGCTGCTTGTTTTTATCATCCTGGGATCCAGGAGGGTTTTGTCATCCCGGGCTGATCACGGGGAACTTCGTGGCCCTAAAAGGGAGCTTGGAGGAAGGGGGCAAAAAAATACAACTTGGTGGAGCGATGCATTATTAATTTATACACACCTCACCTTGACTCACCTCCTCAGAGGGTTTCTCCCATTACCATTATTGCTGTCTGACTGTTCATCCACCTACCTAACCTTGCTAGCAGGCTCGCTGCCTCCCAAACCTGTCACCACGCATGACACAGCCTTGGG
This sequence comes from Netta rufina, assembly GCF_964035555.1. Lineage (NCBI taxonomy): Eukaryota > Metazoa > Chordata > Aves > Anseriformes > Anatidae > Netta > Netta rufina. Next base: position 120,111,558 of record NC_140125.1, read on the forward strand.
GGGACCATAAGGGTAGAGCAGATGTGACTGCTGCCCCCTGCTCCCCCTCTCCTGTCCCCTCCGGTGTTTGGGGCAGCTCTGAGAGCACGCAGTTACGAAGAGGACAGCCTGGGGATCTTCCCCAGGCTCCCAAATACAAAACGGTGCAGAAACTGCTGGAAAAAATGAGGCTGCTGCACGAAAAGCATCTGCTGGTGCTGTCAGCGCTCGTCCCAAGATGAAAAAAATAGTTACATCTGAGTTGGACGGCGCTGAAGTCCAGATTTTAGGGAGAGGCGTAAACCTCACAGCATCCTGCATGACCGCGGTCCCCTTTGCCTCTCCTTTTCGCTCTAAATCAGCAAAGGAGGGTCTCTGGTGTGATGTTTAGCCCCAATTTTGCTTTGGGGTGGCGTGGAGGCCGTGGATGTGGCGTGGTGTGGAGGCTTGAATGCCAACAAAAACGTGCATAAACAAAGTTTTGTGGGTTTTCTTCCGTGACTCGGGCAAATTCGAAGCGGAGTTTCCACTTCTTGGCTTCAACTGGAAGGCAGAGGGCAGGCACACTCACATGGACACGCTTTGGGGTCGGGGACAAGCAGCCCCGCAGCCCCGCTGGCACGGTTCTCCCCTCCCAGGGCTGCTGCACAGCTGCTAACAGCAACCAAATGTGCAGAGGCCTCTTCTCCGGGTTTTGCAAAGGGAGAAATGCCGAGATGCAAAGGCTGGAGGAGGACGTGCTGCCGCTCGTGAGCAGCCCTCTAATAAGCCAGTTGGTGTGTTGTGGGAAAACAGCTGGTGTAGGGAGAAATTTGAATTTCTATTGGGTTTTTAATGAGGGTGAAAAACAAAGCGCCTTTAAGACTTGGAGATCTTTAGGTGTTCTTTTAATGTACCTGCTCTGAGTGGTTTGCAAGGGAAGCGTGCCGTCGTCCTTCCAAAAGGGCTTTTTACCTGGGTGTCTCGTGGAAGGGGGGGATAACTCAGCTGGGCCAAAATTATGAGCCATAAAGATCTCAATTGCAAATAGTTTCAGGGTACCTGGGCATCTCTCTGAAATAGTGCCCTCCTTCCCTGGTTTAGCAGGAAGCACTTGGGCCGACACATCGAGTCGCTAAAAATTAACCAGGAGCATCTCGCTGCCCCAAAAACTAACGTGGAGAGATGAGGTGGAAGGCAGCACCTCGTGAAGGTGTTGCAGGAGCTGGTGGGCTCCTGCCCGGGGGCAGCAGCGATGAGGAGAGCGGCATGGGGCAGCGAGTCCTTCTGTGGTTTCCTGTTGGTTTTGGAATGGAGAGGAAGGAAAAGTGGAGTTTTGCATCTTATCCCCGTGACTGGCTTCGTTTTGGTGCCTGGTCATCGCGGTGAGTGATCCGAGAGCAGCTTGAAAGGTAAATCCTAGAAAGTCAGGGCGAGTGGCAGAAGCTCCTGGGTCATCATTTTCTCGTCTCTGGGACCTGCAAGTCCCCCAGGACATAGCACTGCTCCCTGGCCCTGAAAGGGCAGCGGGCTTCTCACCCAGCTCGTTTTCAGCTTTTGGGGTGCTTGTTTGTTTCTGAATCACTTTTCTCCAGCTGCCTGCCCTATATTTGCAGTGGTGTTGCCCTGCCAGGGGACTCGAGGCGGCGCAGAGATGCTGGGGCAGAAGTGGGATGCGGCGGTGTTAGGAACCCACGTGCTGTGACAGCCCCTGCCCCGCGAGTGCGTGATCTAATTAAGACAGACGACAGATGGCTACGACAAACAGATGTGGGTGAGCACCAGGTAACAAGGAGATGATTGCAATTAGTGTAATAAGCGGCACATCAGTTATCTTGTGTCTGTTGTGTTTTAGCTGAGGCGGCTTTGAAAGAGAGCTTGGGAAAATAACAGAGTGGCATTGTGGATTTCCAGAGGGCTCCTCAGGCATCAAATATTGATTTCCCACAGCTGGATTATTCATTTTTGTAGTGCTGAGGCAGGGCCCTTTCCCACATTTTCCCATTCATTTGTAAAGCAAATTGGCTGCTGGAATTATCCCTAGGCTAAGGGGGAATGACTGCTGTGGGTCTGCGAGTTGCAAGTACAATATAGATGATTGGTGTATTAAAATTCACCATTTCTCTAAGCCCTGCGGACCGTTGTCTCTGTAAGGACGATGCTTAGTCCTCAAGGACTTTGATTTATATACATCTTTCCCTTTTTTTGTGCTTTCTGGGTGTCAGACGTGTAGCGAGCGAGCACTTGTTGAACTGGAGTTGGAGCTGAGGTTCGGCTGGCCTGTGCCTTCCTCCTTGAGGAATCCACTTTGATGTTTATATTTCTGGTTGTTTCCATAGACAGAATTACCTTCCGCCACATATGTTCGATGTTATCGATTGTACGGCCCGCGCTACGCTTCCAAAGCAAAACGTTTCTTGTGGGTAAAAGAACTAAGCGATGGAGGAGCCTGAATTCGGAGGGCAAAGCTCGTTTGCTCCGTCGGGTGGTCACGGGGGAGTTTCTAGTGCTCGGAATTAAAATTAGGGGAAGAACCACGAAGGGAAGGTGGGGTTGGTCTCACATTAGTATGTCCTTCACCCCCTCCTGCTCTGTGGAGGACACGGATCCACCCGCTGTCGGTGAAGGACTTCTCTCGCTGCCTCAGCGAGGCTCCAGCCGCTGGGCTCCAATCTTGTTCCCTGACAGGAATTTTCCACATAGTCCTCTTACAGCTAATGTGGTTAACGTAACCACCATCTTCAGTACTGCCTGTGTGGCTCCTGGGTGTTCAAAGCTCCCCCACGGCCGTCAGTACCCGCAGGGAGGTGCGGAGAGGCCGGAGCTGGGCTCGCCTCAGCGCTGCCCAGGGCCAGGCCCAGAGGCTCCCCCTGCCCCTCAGGCAGCACTGCTGGGCCCAGGGGTGCCGAAATCCATTTTTCTTAAGGCAAACAACTCTGGAAAACCTTTCTGGAAGGGTTTTGGCAGCGTGAGCCTGTCCTCTGTGTCCCCCTGCCCACGGGACAAGGCAGCAGGTGGGCGCGGATGCGCTCGCACGCTTGCTGGGGAATTGAGACCGTGGGCTTTCGCTCCAGCGCATCCCCGAGCTGACAGCTTTTATTAGCCCGCTGCCTCGGCAGAGCCGGCGATAATTAAGATTTCTGCATGTCCCACTTAGCTCGTAGGAAGGGAAGCAAACACCAGCCCTGCAGGCACTGGGGGCACGGGGTGCAGCCAGCAACAGGGACACAGCGTCTGTATGTGGGGACATCGGAGCAAGCTGCTCTGCCCCCACACCAAAAGGTGCCCAGCACTCTGTCTCTTTGGAAACCAGTGAAAATAAATCTTCATCCTTCATCTCCTTCCTCTTGTGGCCCTAATGATCACAGGGACACGGGGCTACCGCAGCTTTCCTTGAGCCCTCCTGGTGACCTTGAGCTCCTCTCGGTTAGCTGTATCTTGAGGTACTTTGAATTCTGCTTGAATTTGGTCTTAGGTGATGATTTTCATCTCTCCTTGCCTGGATCCCCGCATGGAAACAGGTGCCACTGCGTCCCCTCCATGGTCCCACACAGGAGAGCCAAGCTGGCATCCCTGGAGGCTCTGAGCACTGCACCAACATCATTGCTGTAATAATAATAATTATTGCAGTAATGATACAAGGCTGATCACTCGATGCCAAGAGGGGATGTTCAGGCAAGGATGGGTAATGGGAATGAAGAGAAATCCTGATATTTGCATTCCCTGGGCTGCGTGATGTGCTCTGGGGTGGCAGAGCACCATAAAGATGGACTCACAACCAACAGAAGCAGACGGGGTTCCTAGAGGAAGAAAACAACTTGGAGATCTTTTGCTGACGGGTTTTATTTCCACCTTTCTTTTCTGCACTGCTTTGCTCATTTTCTGCCAGAAACCCAGGGTCTTTCTTATTCAAACTGTTCTTTCCAGGTAGGGTTTGATGTCCCAGAGCCAAAGGGTCCATCTGTCGGCATCTCGGTGGGGCTCGGGCAGGAGACAGAGGCTGGGGGAGAGACAGGAGGAGACAGGCGGGGAAATTGGGGTAAGGTACCAAGAAAAGAGGATTTCGATTGAAGGCAGACGTGTCTGCTGGCCAGTGCTGGCGTGGTGGCATATGGATCCAGGGATTTTCCCCCCCCCCACAAGGAGCGTTGCACAAAACAGATGTGACATTTGTTTTTGACAACTTCAGCAGCCGAAAGAGCGGGGCTGGAAATCTCTCCTTTTTTGTTTTTTTATTATTTTTGTTGTTGTTGTTGTTGGGGATGAGGTCAGGAAAAGAAGTTTGAAAGAAAAAAAACCCAAAGTAACAACACATGCAGCGGGTTAGCGAGTGACTCACTCGGTCTCACCCCTCGCTTCCCCGCTGGCCACATTACGGCTTCGTTGTTTCACCCTTAATCTGCAGAAGTTTTTTTTTTGGTGCATTTTTTTTTTCTTTTAAATTAAATCTTGTTCTGACCCCAGTGCTCGGATTAGCAGCTGGTGATGAACTTGTGAGGGCAACGATATAGATGTATCCTTATGACATTCCGAGTATGCTCTTAATTACCTCTAATTGAGGCTGTGTACGCACAGATGGGTTGTATTTTGCTGATAAATGGGTGTAATGTGAGGGATTTTTCCAACGCTGGAGTTCTCTGTAGAGCAGCCCTACTGATTGTGCCTCTCTCCCGTAGATGTCAGCAGTATTTTCTAAGCCGTTTTTTGGGTCAAACTCATCCAAAATATGGAAAATACATTTTAGAAAAATGAAGTTCTGTGAGAATTAAGTATTCAGTGGTCAGCTCTTGTCTTTTTTTTGCTTTCAGTGGTCATGGACAAATCAAAATCACAGTTGGTGTTAGTATGACAGCACAAGCACTAAGCCTCAGCAATTCACACGCTGCTTTTCTTTTTTTGGTTATTTTTTGTTAATATGGAAATTGCGTTCTTGTCAAGATCCCTAAGGTCGTGTTGAAATATTGATGTGGGCTGGGGCTGGAGCCTCTGTGTCCCGGGTGAGCAAGGCTTTTGTCCCTGCGAGGATGTTCATTAGCATCCAAAAAGCAGCAGCTCCTTCAGGTGGATGTTTGGGATCGATGAAGGAGGGGAGAGTGCAGGGTTAGAAATCAGAGGTGGATTCATCCGCATGGCTGTGGGAGGTGACGTCAGCTCTCGTGCTTCTTATCCATTCCCCTCTTCAGCTTTTTTTTTTCTTCCAATTAGTCTCTTTGAGACAAATTGTCCCCTGTGAGCAGATGCAGTGGTGCAGCGGGGTGCTGACGGCAAGACAAACCAGTGCCTGGTGCTGTATCTGTCTCCACGGGGTAAGAACCATCTCTGAGAAGTTCATGCTGCAGACCTTGCCTGCTGCTTGAGTTTAGCCCTGGTCTAGCTGGCAGCAGGGAGCTGCAATTTGTGTCAGAGGAGCTTTCTTTGCTGCTACATGCAGGGTAAGTTGCAGTGTTGCTCCTTTACACTGCTGCTGCAAGATCTCTGACTTGCACATCCTAGGACCATGCGTGAAGCTGCAAATTGCAGCGACTTTTTGAGAATGTCCATGCTTACAGCAAGCACACACTGAATGTCTTGGGTTTGCAACACGAAGCAGATTTGTGTCTGAGCGGTGGGCTGGGGACAGCTGCGATGTCTCTGGGCTGTGACTCCTTTTTGGAGAGCCAAAAACCGTGCGTCAACGCGGCGCTGGTTGCGGGTTCATGAGTAGCCCCTGAGCATCCCCTGGGTGAAACAGCAGCGTTTGGTGCAGCCCCTCATTGCAGCTCTGGTGGCAAACCTTAGCGACAGCAAAGGAGCAGTTGTTTTACCAGGTTTGCATCAGGGACAACTCGTACAAAGCCTGGAAACCGCTGCCCCTGCTCCCCCCCCAGCCGAACTAATTAGCTTGTTTTCGTTACCGTCATGCTGCACTTCATCTGTTTCTGTTTGCTTTCCTAACCGAGCAGAATATTAACATTTTTACAAGAAGTTGGTGTTTAGAAATCAGGTTTCCTGCGAAAATGCCCCAGCGTGGTCTCACCAGGAGTGCAACCCTTGCCCTTGTCCACCAGTGCTCGTGGGGCTCAGCGGGCTATTTTTAGACCAGATTACATTTTTGGCCTGTCCGTCCTGGCAAGTTTTGCTGTAAAATAAACTACTTTTACAATAAAAAGAAACACTGAATGTATTACATCAAGGGCTTAACGCAAGCCAAGGATTTCAGCTAAGGCTGCAATTTTGTCCTTAATTCACCTCTCTGGGGCATCTGGCGGCTCTTGCCAAGGTCACGCATCCCAGTGGGACGGTTGCCCCTACCTGCCACGTCCCTGGTCCTAAAGAACTTTTTTTTTTGTTTTGATTTGGCTGCTGATAACGCGGGATCAGGGCTTGGAGGAGCAACACGAGTTATCAGGATTCGGTGTGTTGGTGGGGGCAAGTTAAACTTTTAATGTCAATATTGATGGGTTTTTTGACCTGTGCACGAGGCAGATGTTGACTGCAAGCCAAGGAAGCCACCAGGCTGCCATTTGCTCTGTCTGCTGTGGAAGGAAGGGGTTTGAAAATGCTGAAAACTTGTCTGAAAACTCAGAAACCCCTTCTCACCCCGAGCAGGTGATGCATCACTTCTAGTTTTCCGATCACCAATATTTTAAAGAGTTTACCTTTTCCCCCCTCCTGTCTATTTGCTTTGGCATCGCTCCTCGTTTCAAACACGCCGAATAGCGGGGAATGAACTCGTCCCCGTGGTCACGGCCGGCTTGCTGGCATCTTCTCAGGGTTCCTGGCTGTGGACGAGCTGTGGAGCTCACCCTGCTCCACACAGGAGGCGGCATCGAGCAGCGGCTCTGGTATCGCTGAAATGACTCCAGGAGCTGCTCTCACCTTGGTAATGGTGATGCAGGCGTTAGCAGAAATGGTTGCGTGCTGCAGAAAGGGTTTGCTTTCCTTTATTGCTGCTCTGGAAGCAGAAATACTCTCTTTATTTCGGAGGAGATGGTTTAAAAGCTGAGCGCAGAGATGGGTCATCGGGTCGGTCCAGAGCGTCCCTGTCAGAGGAGGCATCGAGCCATGCTTTTGGGCCCGCTGAATAAAATGCTTTGGTAATTTGGGCTGGGGAGGCTGTGAAAGAGTCTTGTAGGGTTTGTTTTACAGCACTTTGTCAACGCTTTAGTGCTCGTTAAAATTCCAGCTTTTGGAAAGCAATGTAAGAAATGAGGGGAACTAAGTTTAATAACTTGGTCCCTTTGCTCCCTACCCACACAACGAAATTCTTGTGTGGGGTCCCATTACTTTATTCCTCAGGCATTGTATCTTCTCACAATGCTAAACACTTGTAAAAATTAGAAAATAAATGAAGTATTTGAAGGGTGGCAATATCCAGCATTGAATTATTGCTGTGACTGGAAAAAAAATCGCTGAACAGCTTCGGGAAAGCAAGAGAGGCACCGTGCATGGCTGATTGATTTCTGGAGCAGTGGTGTCCCTCGGTTTGGTGTCCTGGAGGGGTTTCAGACCTGTAGGAGACAGGTTTGGTCCCATGTGGGCATCCCAAGCAGGGTGACTGGGTTGGGTTGGGTTCTTGGGTCTTTGGCCAAACCCCTTCAGTGCAGCTCAGAGGTGAAGGATCCTGAGAAAAGACTAAACTGGCCTCCTTGCCCTTAGTGACCTTACACAATGTTTCATTCCTTGCCCAGCTTTCCTACAGGCCCCTTTTAGGTTCATTATCCGACATCTCTTGAAGCTGTGCCCTGGAAATATCGGTAGGCCGGCCAGGCGCTGAGGAGAGCAGGCCGGGAAGTGCCTCATGGAGGGAGAGGCCAAAGGAGGCTTTCAGCCCCTCCAGGGGGTGGGAAGATGCCGTGTCCTGCTGTAGATGGGTCATTTGGCAGCTCTAATTAAAGCCCAGGCCCTGTGCTGGGGGAAAAGGAGGTGTGGGGGGAGCAGGGATGTGGATACAAGGCCGGTGGCGAGGCCTCGGGAAGCCCTGAGGCAGAGGGACCAGGAGGAGATGGCGCCGGGGCTGAGGATGTGTTAAAAGCTAAAAGGCAACGCTTGCAGGAAAAGGAAATAAAACCAAAAGGGATGAAATGTGTGCATGTAAACAAAGCCCTCGTAAGGGCCAGGAAGCCCAAATCTGCAGGGATGCAGGGAAGAGCTCAGGCTGTGGTGCGGCGGTGCTGGTGCTGGTGGTGAGGGCTGGCTTGGCCAAATGGTGACCGCGGGACACCAAAAGGAGGGTAACGTGACCAGTTGTCTTCTCTTCACACCTTTTCCCTCACAAACTGCCGAAACGAGGCATAAATTCAATCGGGACAACTTGCGTTGGGTTGATTACTTTTTCAGGGGTGGCTCGGTTGATGTTTTCTGGTGTTGTCACATCGGGACCAATCCTGAAACTGCAGATCCCTCGTCCTGACCCCATCTTTTCTTCATTTCCAGGTGCAAATTAGGTCAACATGAGCGGCCTTGGGGACAGCTCAACGGACCCTGCCAACCCCGACTCGCGGAAGAGGAAAGGCTCGCCCTGCGACACGGCCCAGAGGTACGTGTGCTGCTCCGGATCCATCCCCTGCCCCGGCTACTTTGTCATTCTGACGGCGTCGTTTGGTCCCGTCTGCTCGAGCAGATGGAGCCGGGTTTCAGCCACTCGTAAACGTTCACACTTCCCACCAGAACTTCGCTTTGCTTTTATCAGTGGCTGCGGTGGAAGATGGAGCATGATGGAAATGCAGCTCCCCATCTGCTCCGCTTGTTGTTAGGTGGCAAATGATGATTAGAGGCTTGTTATCAAAGTTAATGTATTGATTTTATAAATCGAGAGCACTCGATCGAGTGGAGGAGCATCAAGAAAGCTTGCTCAGGGTAAATTTCGGGCAGATACTTCTGTAAAGGGCAGTAGTGAGGGCTGTGGATCAGCCCAAGCCTTCCGCCTCTTCATGCCAGCTTCCCAAGAAATACCTATTGTGTAATATTCAGAAACTTCGGTGGCAACCCTTGTGCTCCTTGGTGCAATTAGGAAACAGCTTCCTTCTGAAATACTTTCATTTGTCTGCTGATGCAGACTGCTTCAAAACTCAGCTCCCTGTGGAAACGCACCCTTTGCTAATGACTGAGCCTTCCCGTCCCAGCCTCGTTGCCAGCTGAGTTAACATTAACAAGTCCTAGATCCACACGAGTGAGAGCCAGGCTTTTGCTGGCTCTGTGAATCCTGTGCATCTTTTTTTCCATTGCAATATCATCTATTAGTGAGGATGAATTTACAGTGCTGCTGCTGCTGACTGTGCCTCTACAGCCTGTTTGCTCATCGTCACAGAATATTGATGTACTGAGCAAACTCTGGGCGTGTTTTCTGTCAGTTATAGCTCTACATGGCATGGTAGGCAATAAGTGCAAAGGCTACAGGGTTCCGGTAGAATAAGGGAGAGAAATATTAAGTGCTTGTCTGAGGATTTCAGTTTATTGCAGTTTTTCATCGTCACATCTCTCCTCCGTAGGGTTTGCACACCTCACAAAGCCTCTGTAGCTCATGGCTTAGCTGTGCCATTAAAACAAGAAGTAATTGCAGAACACATTTTGATAGCCCTTGAGGTATCTGCCTTATTCCTAACAAATGCTGTAGCGATCACGTGAGCTATTTCCCATTTCTGGCTGAGTCACTGGAGTCGGTGCCTGTTTGAGTCAGAGCTCTGCAGCCCTTGCTGCTGGATCCAGGCTGCTCTCAGGGCTGGTCCCCACCCCAGGATGAAGCCCCCGTGCCTCGAGTCCCCACAGCTCTGCCATGGGGAGCCAGGTGGGCTCACACCCCCCTCCTGGAGGATCTGCTCTAGATACACGGGCACACACACCTGGCCTTGCTTTGTCTGGTCTGCCTTTGGGAAACGAGGCTCTTCTGTTTGCTTTTCACACCACTAAGCACCCCGAGAAGAGACATCAGAAAGTTTTCCAGATGTGCAGGTGAGGAACAAACTGATCGTAGAGAAGCAGAGACTTTGGGGTGAATCCTTTGGGATGAAGGATTCTCCTTCCTCGTCCAAGCACAAATCTTTACATGCATGAAGCACCCAAAAGTCTTCATAGAAGCTCGAAGCCACCAAGCAGCAAGCAGTAGAGCTGAAGCACGTGAGCAAGACCAAGAAGTCCTCTCCTGTGCTGTCTTTTGCTTTCTTTAGGAAAGGAAATCTCCCAGCTCGCAGTGGCACAGGGCAGGGACCTCGTCCTCCCGAAGTCCCGCAGACTGCCCACAGTCCCTTCATAACGTGGTCTGGAGCAAAGCGAACTTCAAACCTCCTTTGTTAAAACCAGGAAGGTTTAACTGTTGCTTTTGATGATAATTCGGAGTCATAAAGAACAGCCCACTGCTGTAATATTCTCATGATGCCTTTATGTAAGGAAAATTGGCCAATTCTCCCTCCTACAATTCGAAAGTTGCCACAGCAACAGCGACATTAAGGGTTTTCATGAAATGAGCTCACCCACAACAGAGGGATTTTTTTTTTTATTATTATTATTTTTTTCCCCCTGCTATTTCTTTTCGGTTCGCGGGGCGAGCTAGGAATTAATTTGACCTTAACTAAAATACTCATCCGGCTCCTGCGAGGAGCATTTGCCTGCCCGTGGCTGGGTAGATCCTGAGTGCTCGGTGGTGTGACTCTGGCTCGGTGTGCCACTTCGCTCGGGCTTTGCAGTGGGTTCGCTCACTTCTCCTTCACTTCTGCCTCTCTGCTTAGGGATTCTTCTCCTGTTGGCACCTTGCCTCGCTTCTCTTTTTGGTAATATCCAAGAAAAAAAAAAAAAAAAAAAGCAAAAGCGCTGCTGGCCTCTTTACAGCACGTTCGTGGTGGCAACGGGAGCAGCGCGTTCGGTAGGAGCGAGGAGGGGGCAAGGTGACACTTTTCGGGTAGACCCATCCCTTCCACATCCATCCCAGTCCCTGCCAAGGGCGTTAGGTCCCTCGAGGACGTGTGACGGGGTAGGGCTTGGTGCTTTCCACGTTGTAAATGGGTCGCTTTGCAAAGCTTGCCTTGCTCTGCAGTGCTGCCTGCGCTGACGCCCACGTCCAAGAGGCTGAGGTCGCGGCGGGGACCCACTGCTGGTGCACCGCTTGGGAATGCAGCCTGCCCCGTGGCCCTGGAGCTGCCCAGGCTCCCTGAAAACCCTTGAAAGGCACAGAATTGAGAAGCAAAAGCTCCTGAGGTCACTGCAGGGGAGCTTCCAGGTGTCCCCTCCCATGGGAAGTCTTCACCGTGGGCTCCACAAGGCCGGTGACCCGAGCAGAAAGACAGCTCGTGTCCTCCTCACCCTGCAGCTGGCTTTGCCTTGTGGATAATAATTATTTTCTTTTGTGGTTCTGCTGCTCTGCTGAGTGCCTTGAGTGCAAACCATTTCTCTTGCCCCCCTCGGCAGTTGTGCCAAGGGGAGGAAGAGGCCAAGGTGGTGTAGGATGGAGGCTCACCGTGGCCTGCAGTCTTCAGATATTTTCACCTGAGAACAACTTCAAGCAACAGCAAAATACCCGGGGGGCAGAGCCTGCCTGTTAGGCCTGGATATTGAGCTAATTAAATGGTTGGAATTAAGGAAGAATAAGGAAACTACCACGTAGGCTACGCAAGGAGCTCCTGGGAGGGGAGGGCTGGTGTTGTTCTCTCCGATTTTGGACAGCTGGGATTACCCAGAGTCACCAGGGGATTTTCAAGGTCCCTGATGCCTTGCGCTCGCTACGCACCCCTGTTGGCAGGTAAACCAAAGCAAACCTCTTTGCAAAGCCTCCAGCTGCTAGCAGAGCTCGTTTCAACCCATAGCACACATCAGAGCCCATCCGTGATGGGATCCAAATTCCCTCAGGAACCAGGCTTTTGGTTCGGCTGGGGTAAATAGCGTTTTCTGGCAATGCTCCACGCCCCCCTCGTGGGGCAGAGGGGCTTTGGAGGACCTGCCTTGTCTTCTGGAAACTCTGCTCTGCCTTACGTGCAAAATCTTGGCCTCTTTGAGGCCAGAACCATCCCATCGTGCCACATGGTGCGTCGTGTCGGCGTAACTTTCAGGCAGTAATTTCTAAGATAGCATCTTCCAGATAGCGTGCCCTGCGGAGCTTACAAGAAAGATTAGGTGGCTTATTGGAAAAAAAAAACAAATAAATCAGATAAAAGGCATTGGTAGGTGGCATGGAGCTGGGGTTGGCATTTGGAGCTGTCCTCGTTTCATCCCACAGTTGATACGGAGGAAGGTGCACTAGGGGAAATAGCTCAGTTTGTCTTCCAAATCTGCACAGTTTGTTTTGGTGACCATGCTGCTTTTAAACTCCGTGGCAAAGGAATATGTTAGAGTGTCCGGGGTGGCTTTAATGCTGGCCACGTTCTAGCACATGAATAATTTGTCTTCAATCCTCAGAATATAGAAATAGTGATGGGAGAGTGCTGGGGCTTCTGCACTGGCTTTGGGCTAAAAAAAAATAAAAAGTGGTTTTCAGTGGGCAAAAAAGTTATCTCATGAATATTTTTCATCTCGCCCTTGTCCCTGTGACACGGTCGCTGTGATTTTCACTTTGGTGATCTCCGGTGGATGTTGTTCGCCTCTAGGTGTGAATTTAGGATTCAACTTGGTGACAGCTGGAGGAAAAACGAGAGGCATTGTAGGCTTAAAACTAACTTGGAGAGAAAGGCAGAGGCCTGGATGTTACAGGTCTGCTGGGCTGGTACACACGTGTCTTCCTTGGCGTTAGTTTTGAATATTTTTCTACATATGAAACCAGACAAAGGCCTGAACGAACTCCCCAGTGTTTTGGAGCTGTTTGGATTATAGCAAGGCCGTGACCGTGGCCAGCACTTGTATTTGTAGGTCCTTGCCTAGCATAGGTGTGGCTGGGCTGAGCAGCGGAGGGAAATCATTACCATGGCGTTTAATTTGTTTATTTTCTGTCACAGCAATGAGAAGCGGCGTCGGGAACAGGAGAACAAATATTTAGAGGAGCTGGCGGAGCTGCTGTCTGCAAACATCGGGGACATCGACACCCTGAGTGTCAAGCCAGACAAATGCAAGATCCTGAAGAAGACGGTTGACCAGATCCAGCAGATGAAGAGGTTGGAGCAAGGTAAGGCAGCAGCCTCCTGCCCTGGCTTGTCTGAAAGCTGGGGAGCCTTCACCCGGTGCGTTGTGGACCCTAAATTGAGCAAATAATCAGGACTTCCATTTTCAGTTTTCTTTTTCCTGCTTTTGTGAATGGGTTAAGATGAAAAGTGCTTTTTAGGGCCGCTGCTGAGCTCGTTGGAGGAGCCACCTTGGTGTCTGAAGGTGCTACTGACTGCAAAGTGGTGCCTGGCTCATGGTTTGTGGTTTGTCCTGGGCTTATTCCGTAGATATCAATGAACAGAAGCACTTCTTAAGCTTTCAGGACTGGTCCTATTCAGTACTTATCAGCAATGCTGCCATTAGGGTGGGCAGAAAACCCGTTTTCTAGCTGGGGTAAGGTTTTTGACAGCTGGGTCTGCCACGTACTGTGTAAGATTTCGTGGAGAACCATTTCCCCTTGTCAGATGTGTTTTCCTGCCAACAAAACAGATCAGAGGGGCACGAAGCCACCTAGCGCTGGTGAACGCGGGCACCGCGAACGGCAAACAGAGAGGAGATGCTTGAGAGGCCGTAAAAAGGTTAAAATTCACCCTGAGAGTCAACCTGCAGATTGAAATACGCAGGTCCAAAGGGCTCAAGCGACGCCCAGGAAAAGAGGCGAGGTGCGTTAAGGTGTGTGCGTGTCAGGGAGCAGGATTCAGCCTCGCAGCCTCAGCATCCCTCCCCGAGCCCATCCCCAGCCCTGCGGGGGTGGGCGTGTGGAGCCGATGTCCTTTTAGCACAAGGTGAACACCACTCAGCTCATCTCAACGCTCGGAGAGCATCATCAGTCAACCAGGACCTGTGCCAAAGCTCCTGCTGCACGCCCCGAGCGTGATACCAGATGCTAAAGTTTTCCTAAACCCTGCAGCCGGGACCTGGGGGTGCCCGTTGAGGCCCTCACACACAATTTACGTGGTGGTGTAAGGTCCTCCTGCTTCTCTCTTAATTCAGGCACCGAGCTGCACTCCTACGAGGAGGAAGAGACGCTTTGTGAAGCGTTGGGCTCACATTCCTCCTAAAAACGTGGATTTCATTCACGTTGGGGCTGAGCTCCGAGAAGAATTTGGTAGTGGGTGAGCACGCCGAGCTCCTTGCTCGCTGCCACTTCACCGTTCATTAGTTTTCCTTGACGTTGCGCAGCGGGGCTGAACATTAACCAGGACAAGCACGACTTAAAAACCTCGTTCCTTGAGCTTTGCTCCGTATTGCGGCCTTATCTAGCGCTGCGCCAAATCACCCAAGAAGAGAAACTTCACCCGGATTTGTTCTTTGCCATTTATTGCAGGAGTGGTTTTTTTCGTCAGGAGGTAGGAGAAATCTGGCTAAATGTCAGGGTATTTGTCCCGTGCTCAAAGGCAATTTCGTGTCCTCGTAGCTGTGCTGGCTGTTGGACGTCGTGTTTCCTGCCCGTGCCCTTCCTCTTCCCTCTCTCTGTTTCCCAGCACACAACTAATCAATATTTGCCAGCTATCCAGGTTGATTTTTTCTTCCTAAAGTGTTGTAAAAGTGTCTTGCAGCGCTGTTCCTTGCCGTGCTGTGTTGGGAAACCCACCTGTGGGCGTTATTTCACACCCAGGAAAGGAGCCTGAGGGTTTGGGGTCACGATGATGTGACACGGAGCTCTGCAGCCATCCCAGCACGCGACGAGAAGCAGCCAAAAAGCAGCAAAAACCCACCGGCACCGGGGAGAATGGCACCCAACCTTGTAGCAGAGCAGCAGAGGGGCTTTAAACGAAAAAAAAAACAGGCAATATTATTATTAATAATTATTAATTTCATTTGGAAAAGAAGTTTGTGAGACGTGGAGCCGGCTGGGTGTGAGCAGGGAGGTGGCAGCACCGGGGGAGCGGGGACGAGGCCGGGGCCGGCCAGCAGCAGCTCGCACGCGTGCGCCGAGCCCGTGCTCCCATCCCCCTGCCTGCCGGGCTGCTATTTAAAGTATGAAGCAAATGCTTTTAGAAAAAAGATTCCTAGGTTTGGCCCCCTTCCAATGTTAGTAATGTACAGTTGGCAGAACAAGCAGTTTGCGGCTGTGGCAGCAACCTGAAATCCTTCTGCCAAGACGGCAATAAACGCCGTGGAGGAAGGGGCCAGGCAGTTAATTTTTCAGCGTTCATCTGTCCTGCAAAAGTTTCTCGGGGTTGAGGTTTTTTTTTTGGGGGATCCTGAAGGGTGGCAGAGCCTTGGTGGGGCACAGCACCGGGTCACCGCTTCGCGTCCAGATTTGCAGGGTGCCGAGCACGTGGGTGCCAAGGTTATTTTCCTCCAGAGCAAGGTGCTGCTTCAAACCCTGCCGGGCAGAGACCAAATCCCTCAGTTGCCACTTTTCTTAACGAAGAAAACCCCTTTTAAAAATTATGGGCACAAATAGGGCATCTTGGTGGCTGCAGAAATGGGTAGGGATAATGGAAATGCCGCTCCGGTGCGCGGACTGCCACTTGTTTTGTTTCTTTCCTGTAAAATGGCAAAATTTGTGTTGTCTGCATACAAGCACTGTAGAGTTTGGGGTCCAGGCAGAGGTTTGGGTGTGAGCAGCCTCATGAAATGAGGTTCTGGTGGAGATGGGTGAGCAACGGGCTCTGTGGTGCTCCCGAGGAGGCTGCTGCCCTGCTTCCCGGAGCTCTTTTCCTCTCTCCAACCCCCATTTCCGTGGTGATTCCCACCTGCAAGCACTCGCTGAGTGCCCTCCTGTCCTCCCTTTACCCTGGTGCTGCACGCAGAGGCAGCTGATGCCGTGTTCCTGGCCTGGCACCATGCCTGAAGGTTTTCCTTCCCAAATTTCCTCCGCTGGCCCCATACCAGCCAGGGGTCCCCAGCCCGAGCCCTGGGGACAGAGTGGGGCTGCCCCTGACCTGAGGAGGGGCAGAGCTTTGGCATCCAGCACCACTGCAATGGCAGGCTGTGCAGCACGGCAGCTCTGAGAAGGTTTCTCCTTATTCCCCAGAAGAATTTTGGCTGAAATGCCCGGTTTGGGCAGCACCCAACCTTTGGGTTACGGACGGGGCGTCTGGCATGCGGAGGTGTGATGGAGACGGGGGACGCGAGCCCCACACACCATCAGAGGGGAGATGTCTCCTCCCTGTAGCCCCACCGACCTTGGAGTTGTCCTTCTTACCACGAAGCCACCACGTCTTTTCCCCCAAAGCCCTCCGCATCGCCAAGGTCCTTAATTTCCTTCCAGAGCGGGCGGCGTTAAGTGCAGCGCCGCAACAGGATAAATCAACCTGGCAGCGAGCTTTGCATTACGCCGCCTCCGCAACCCGACGAGCTGCCGAGGGCTGCCCTTGAAACACCTCGGCGTGGTCCCAGCTCGGCCCCCGCGGGCGTCCCAGGGCCTCCTTCCCTCGTCCTTCCTGCGCTCGGCAGCTCCCGCAGGGCTGCAGGATGTTCGCTGGCTGCCCGAAGCGCCGTGCCGCGCCGAGCCAGCGGCGACCTGGCCGAGGAGCAGCTCCCATCCCCGCCAGGACACCTGAGGGGGGCTGCGTATGACTCGCTGGTCCTGCGAGCTCCAAAAAAAGCCCAGCAGGTTTGTTCTGCTCTTGCCAGAAGGATGGATTTGTTCCTGGGATTCATACAACTCCGTCTGACGGAGGCACTCGGCGTTGCTGCGCGGCGTAGAGCTGCTCGTGGCAGCGAGGGAGCCGCAGGAGTGACCCCTGACCCGCCGAGATGCTAAATTTGTATCTGTCGGGGCACAAGGGGGGGAAAAAATCACATCTCTAATTGCTGCAGTTTCATTCCCTAACAACGTTAGAGAATATTGACCTGATTTCAGGACGTTTTGAAAGGGCAGAGGGTTAAGAACGAGCTTCCTTTTCCGCGCCTGGCTGCGTTAGCCTGCGAAGATGACCCTCAATTTGTAAGTCGAATTACTTTGGGCAAGGAGGGGCAGAAGGCTGTGTCTGGAGCCTTTGGTTTAATGATTTTCAGGGGTTCAGCGTTTTTCTCTCTCTTCTCAGCCTGCTCAACCCCACCAGGATTTGTTCTTCCATTTCTTTTAAGCGTCCCCTTCCAGGCCGTGGTGGAGGCGCGTCCTCCTGACAGCTTCCGAGTAGCTTTTCCCCAAAACGTGGCCATACCCAAAGACACTGGGAAGCACCAAACCCCAAAAGAAGACGATCCTTAATTTATGGACACCCCCCATTCGTAAGGCAACCGACTCGGGGAAGTCATTTTCCTTTTGGGTAAATACACTGGGTTAATTAAGCGAAGTATATGGAATAATTATTGACTTTGGCTGCTCCGTTGCATACGATCATTGGGCTGTCAGTGGCTTGCCTTTAATTAAGTTTCCCTGCTGTCTTGTCATATGCTGAGATTCTGAGTCTTTGGCCCTGGATTTATTTTATTATATCCACGTACAGCTTCTGGCACGGAGAGGTCCTGTGTCCTCAGGCAACATATAGAAGCCTCTGCGGTACGAATGCCGAGTTTCTTTCGGCGTTTGGAAATGCCACCATATGGCGAGCTCTGAAAAGAAAACAACAACAACAAAAAAAAGCTTCGTTTTTTGTATTTAGTGGTCAGAAAAGGACGGGCTGGTGGCCTGCAACGAGGCTTCTCCCCCAGCCCGTGATGGCTGCGGGGCGTTTTGTGGGGCGGAGAGGAGCAGACCCCGTCCTCGGGCGCTGAGTCCAGAGCCCCTTCTTGTCCCAGCGGCGCTGCTGGCAGCCGAGTGATGTGGTAGGGTATTAAAGCTCGTAAAATTGCTCCCATCAAACCACAAAGCAAGTCATTTTCTGCAGTGTGTGCAAGCAAGTCGCAGAGCCGGGGCCCTTGGTGAGCTTTACCCCAGAGCAGAGGAACCCGGCGCGGAGCACTTCAAGGCTTCCTGCTGGGTTTTCTGCCCAGGTCCGGGCTCCCCCCAACTTCTGTGGCCGTGGTGCTGGGGTTGTGCTCTACCTGGACTCAGTTTTGGTAGCTATGAGGAAATATCTAACCCAGGTCCGTGTTACTGAGTCTGCAAGAGGGGCTGGAGGTCCCCAGTGCAGGCGCAGAAGGTACCTTGGGGATCTTCCCCCTCCCTCCTGCCCCCTGGCAGTTCCCTGCTTGGTTTTGCCACGACAAGGAATTAAAAATCGTGATGCATTTATTCTCTTCAGGATCCTCCTACATTGTCTGCGTGCCCTTCTTTCACCGACTCCCATCTGAATTCATCTTTCTCCCCGTGATTGGAATGGGAGGCAGCACTTCCAGCGTCTGATTGAGCTGCTCAGGTCCTTGGAGCACCGGCACTGCTGCCTCGGAGCCAGCGAGAAAAAGAACCTCGTGCAGAACGTGCTCAGTGCCTTTTTTTAGTGCTTTTAACCCAGGAGTAGGACACATTCATCCTGGGGCAGGGACGTGTCTTAACTTCCTCCAGTTTTGCTCCCTGGTCTTTGTTCTTGCTAATTCCTGCTGGTGAGTTCCCGGTTTTCAGCAGTTTTATTATTTCTCTCCAAATGTGTATTCTAGCGTTTTACATTTTTTAATTCTCTTTCATTTTGGTCCTTCCCTTTCCCAGTGCTGTAACCCAGCGTCCTCTTGGAGAAGCCGAACGTTTTGTCTGGGCTCTGGCAGTCTCTCTGTCAGCCTGGAAGCATCTCCTTCTCCACAAAGCTTGTTTCCATCTCATTTGGTGTCGTGTAAGATCACAAGGCCCGATAATGTTGTTATTCGACAAATGGGCAGAACGCTGATAAAATCCGTGGGAGGGCAGGATCTGGGGCTTCTCACTCGAGCTTTTCATGGTTTCCATTTGGTTTAGGAAGATTAAAGAATTCCTGCTGGGTTATTAACTCGGTGGCTGGGGCTGAAAGCTGGCAGCCCGTTGATGGCAGAGTGCGTTTCTGGGCGCTGAGGGCAGAGCTGCAGCAGGATTTGGGCTGGAAGGGACCCCGGGAGGTCTCTGGGATCAGCACAGGCTGCTCACGGGGCTTTACTGAGTTGGGTTCTGGAAGCCCCCAAGGATGGAGAGCGTGCAATTGCTTCTCCAGCACTCAGCTGGAAAAGTTTTCCTCTTATTTCATCTGAACACTTCGCTCGTACCCATTGCTTCTCCTCTCCCCTGCTGCTCTGCTAGCCAGGAAGGAAGGAGACTGGATTTTTGGTTGGGAAAAAAACCAAAATTAGCATTCCTTTTAAGAAAAAGTTGCATCAGGAGGACACACATCTCCACCCACCTGATGAAGACATGATGTTAAAGCTGGTCGTGGTGCCCAGGGTGGCCACGTGGAAGGAGCAGGGTGAAGACAGGAGCTGGAGCTGCTCTGCCGAGTGCAGGTTGCCATCAGGAAGGACTCAGGATGTACCAAAGGCGAAGAGGAGAAGTCAAAATGTGAAGTTCAAGGGCAAGGTGGTCCTGTCTGCAGAAAAGGCCAACGGTGTAAGGCTGGGAGGAGGCGCAGTGTGGCAGAAACCAATGCAGGAGGACAGGAGTTAGCCAAATGGGAGGTTTTTATGGGCTGACTTGACACCGAGGTCTTTCAGTAGACCCAAAAAAGTCTTGCATGCAGTGGAAGAGCAGCATTTGTGTAGTCAGATAGGGGATTTAAACCATTTTACGTGGAAAACCATGAAACTGAAGGCTGGGGAAATAGCCCGAGCTGAAAGCATCGCAGCTGTAAGGCCGGCGATGTGTCGTGCACAAAAAGTTTAGCCCTAACCCTTGAGGTTTTGCTGGAGAACAAAAGCCAGGCTGGCATCTGAGGAGGGAAGGTCTTCTGGAAACGGGGTAAATGAAAACCGCTCGAAGGGGTTTACGTGAATTAAAGGGGTTTTTCTGAGGGGTTTAATTAATTAAAACTACATGAAGGTTTGTGTCAAAGCTCAAATCAGGTTGCAGTCTCTTCAGGCTACGGCTGTCAGCCTGGTTCCGGAGGCGCCGCTCTCAACGCATCGACTTTCTCAGCATTACCCCGATTCTGTTTGCTTTAAAGGAGCTCAGAAATCGGGAGCTTTGCCTTTATCTTCGAGTGGTGTTTTGCAGACCCTGGCTTCGTCCCCAGGGTCCGAGAGGAACTCCTCAGCTGGTGGTGCTGGGTTCTTGGAGGTGAAAACCTTTATTATTCCCCAAATGCGGTGGTTGCCGTAGCCCTACAGGAGCTGCTTCTTCCCAAAGCACTCCAGGAGCCTCGTGCTGCTCGGAGCATCTCTCACCGCTTCCATCCCAGCTCGGAGGCCAAGTTTTCACCATATATTAGAGAAAGAAAACCAAGCAAACCCCGGAGGCCAGATTAGACCCTGGCGGGGAGGAGGAATTCCTCCTTGGCTTCGGTAGGTGCCCGCTGCAAGCCCAACGGGGGAGGCTGATCCAAAGCAAACAGAGCTCAGACACATCCAGGCCCTTTAACCATTAAATTCCATCCTTGGGGGAATTCTTTTGTGCTAATGAAGAGCCCACTGCTAATTGCTGGGAGTGGTAGGGGGGGTTGGTGTTGTGTTCCTGGTGCTCTCCGTCCAATTTGAGCATCGCCACCGAGCTTCCCTCCGTGCCTGATTAGAAACCACCTGCTCGTTTTCGGTGGAAATGAGTTTCTGATCATTTATCTGCCCGCGTTGCCCTTTAATTTAGCTTGTTCTTCCTCCTGGTTGGTAATTACCGCTCTTCCCTAATGTATTGGCAAGAAGTTGTCGTGCTCGTTCCCTACCTTCGCTCGACTAGTCCAAACAAACCCAGCTCTCCTGGGCTCTTCGTGTCACAGAGTTGTGCCTTGCCTTTAATCAGCCCGGGAAGTCTTTTCTGCACTTCTTCCAATTTAGCTTCATTTATCTTGATTTAATTAGACCAGATGTCACCGTTTCTATTAGCAGACCTCACCAATAGCACGAGGTTGCTGCTGGTACCACCCCACGACCGTTGTCATCTCCTGTCACCTCCATTGAGCCGACAAAACCTCGGGTGCCAGAGGAACGCCGCTGGCCACCTCTCCTTGTCCTGAGGAACCCCTTTGTTCCCAAAATCGAGGTTGGTGGAGTTTCTGGGGAGCCTGTGCCACACCTGGATGCCACCCGATGTCTTCGTGGACGTGGAAGGAGGCACAACGTCGTGATAACAGGAGTGCTGGGTGGATGGTGCCCGGGGAATGGTGCTGTTCGAGGAGAACTGGGAGCAAGGATGGTCGATGTGAACCTCTGATGAGACAAAAAGTGAAGTAAGCATCCCGGGGATGACATGACGTGGGTGACATTACGGTGGTGGGACCCTAGTGGAGCCCAGACCCGGTGTCCACGCTGGGAAAAAGGGGATTGCGAAGTCTGGAGAAGGAAAAGAGGAGAGCCATGAGAACGACTCGGGGCTGGAGAAAATATCTTGCAGCTTGGAAAGCTGAAGAGCTCTGCCGAGCGTATCCGGAGGAGCGGGGGCAGGCTGATGACACGGCGTGAGCGCTGGCAGGAACGGAAAACCCTGGCTACCCGCGAGGTTTTTAAATCCAGCGTAACAAAGAATGACTCAAAGCCCAAGCCAGACAAAAAAAAAAAACAAATTAGGATAAGGGCCCAGATTTATAGCTCGGAGGGCGATTGCTTGGGGAAGGAGCTGCCAAGGGAAACGGTGGATTGGGCAGCTCTTGAGGCAGGGCTAAGCCAAACAGGAGTTGAGGGCTCCTTGTGGTAGAAGTGGGTGAACTCCGATGGCTCCGCGGCGTTCAGGAAGCCAGGTTGGCCAACGCAGCGATCTCTCCCGGCCTTAAACCCCATAAATCTCCCCATTTTGAGGTCTCGTTTCCTGTGTCCTCTGAGCTGTAAACACGCGGCGTGGAATTCGCAGCTCGGGCCGCCAGTTTGCTTTTACAGGCAGAAGTGACAAGGAGAAGTGATGTAATGCAGAAATCCTTGCACGGCTCACCACGCTGGTTTTTTTTTTTTTTCCTTTTTTCCCAAGGAAATGGATGTTTTTTCATTGCTCCCCTCTCCAGGACGGGACGGGCCTGCTCTTTTCGATGCAAAATGACTCAGGGGCGACTAAAACAAGGTATTTTTCACAAAAGCAGCTAACTGCACCTCGTGCACGACACGCGAGGGGTTCCTCGGAGCCGGTTCGGGGAATTTCTCGCCCTCCCCTGCTCCGCTGTTTGCTGCGATGTGCAATGTGAAACGGGTTGCATCTCTGCCTCCTCTCCCCGCAGACGCTCGTGAAGTCTGTCTCTCCACATCCTCTGGAATCTGTTTCATATCAGGAATTGATTTCAGATACAAACTCCCCCAGGTCAGCGCTATAAAAAATCGCTGCCTGTGCAGTAACGCCAGGGAGCATCCTCTGTATATGTTTATTTTATGGAGCCCTACCACCTACAAAGCATGTCAATAAAATTCTCATCCCTCTTCTGACAGTTTTAATCTAGCTGGCAGCTTAAATATAGAACGAGGGGAAGGGGAGGCTGCTAAGAATTGCGCAGACCTCTCCAAGCATTGCCTTTTTTTTTAACAAGTGAACATTTGGTTATTACATCCTCAAGCTTTTAAACATCTCACACTGTCAAGAACTAATAAATCCTTTAGCACCTAGCCGCAAGAAGAGGCTCTGATAGGATGTAACAGGCGTGTGGATCATGCAGGGAGTCATAAACCACCTGTAGAAATCACTCCTCCTCTTGCCTTCTGCTGTGCTGGATTAGCTTTTTCTTTTTCCCTTTTTTTTTTTTTTTTTCCTCTTCAATTCTGTCTCATTTTTCAGAGAGGCAGAAAATGAAGAGGAAAAAAAATAATCCCTTCCATTGAAATCCTTTATCCTGGACCACGGCATCCTTTCTAGAGCCAGACAAAACCCCTCAGAAGATCTTTCTGCCCTGGAAGGCAACAGCAATGCCGTGCTGGCCACGGCACGGTGCCCAGTGTGGATTTTGCTTCCTCTGAGATTGGTGTCCCGAAGCAAAATTGGTGACTTGGCACTGTCAGCCTCCTTCTCACGGGGAAAAAAAAGTCACTGGGCTGAGCGTGGGGAGGTGGCTGTGGGATTCTGTCCACTTTCATTTCATTTCTTCCCCCGAACAAACTTGTGTAGGCTTTAATGCTCTCAATGAGAGCAAAGGAAATAAAGAAAGAGGAGATAACAGGAGGTAAGAGCTTTTATTAGGCCAAGAAAGGTGCTTGGGCAAAGCAAGCAATCTCGTGGGGATATGACGGTGCCTTCACGTAAGAGCCCTGCGTAAGAAAGGTCTCATATCTCAGCAAAACGGGGAGAAATTATTCCCCAGTGCTCATCGAGAAGCTGCCGAGCTCCTTGTCCGTATTTTAGGCTTCCTCTGAGCCCCACAATTTCATTTTGGGGTATTTGGGGCACTTGGAGGAAAGAGCTGGTGGCCCGGAGCCTGGCCAAGCGAACGATGCCGTTGGGAAGGTTTTAAATAATATTGGACACCTTTCATTCTGCCCTGGCTATTTAGGAAGGCAGCTTCCCTCCCTCGTTATGAGAAGTCTTTTCATTAATTAATTAAGCTGCCAGTCTCAGCTACCTTTGAATCATGGGGCTGATGAGGGCTGGAGCAGCGGATGGGGTTCCCAGGCTGGTATTTGCTCCAGCTTTGGGGCAGCTGCTGCACCGAGCCTGGGGTTTGTGCACGGAGTGTGCCACAGGGGAGCAGGGAACGGTTTGGGCCATCCCAAATCTTTGAAATGATGGACACAGGTCCTTAAAATGTGGTTGGAGGTGGCTGAAGGAGCAGGGAACGGTTTGGGCCATCCCAAATCTTTGGGATGACGGACACAGGGTTCTTGAAACATTGGTTGGAGGTGGCTGGAGGAGCAGGGAATGGTTTGGCCATCCCAAATCTTTGGGATGATGGACACAGGTCCTTAAAATGTGGTTGGAGGTGGCTGCAGGAGGAGGGAATGGTGTGGCCATCCCAAATCTTTGGGATGACGGACACAGGGTTCTTAAAAACGTGGTTGGAGGTGGCTGGAGGAGCAGGGAACGGTTTGGGCCATCCCAAATCTTTGGGATGATGGACACAGGGTCCTTAAAATGTGGTTGCAGGTGGCTGCAGGAGCAGGGAACAGTTTGTGCCATCCTAAATCTTTGGGATGACAGACACAGGGTTCTTAAAACATTGATTGGAGGTGGCTGCAGGAGCAGGGAATGGTTTGGGTCATCCCAAATCTTTGAAATGATGGACACAGGGTCCTTAAAAACGTGGTTGGAGGTGACTGGAGGAGCAGGGAATGGTTTGGGTCATCCCAAATCTTTGAAATGATGGACACAGGGTTCTTAAAATGTGGTTGCAGGTGGCTGCAGGAGCAGGGAACAGTTTGTGCCATCCTAAATCTTTGGGATGACGGACACAGGGTTCTTAAAACATTGGTTGGAGGTGGCTGCAGGAGCAGGGAATGGTTTGGCCATCCCAAATCTTTGAAATGATGGACACAGGGTCCTTAAAATGTGGTTGGAGGTGGCTGCAGGAGCAGGGAACGGTTTGGGCCATCCCAAATCTTTGGGATGACAGACACAGGGTCCTTAAAACCAGCGTCCTCCCTTCCCCGACAACTGGAGCAACTCTTGAACCTCCTGACAACGCACACACCCTACAGCCGCCCTTGGGCATGCTTCCACCGTGCCACCAAGCCTTTTCTCCACCAGATCCCTTCGGCAGAGCAAGTGGATCCCCGGGATGGCTGCGGATTGACAGCTCACCCTCGGCGCCGCGGGAGAGACAGATGGGAGTCGCGAGAGCGGAGCCGGAGGAGGAGCGGAGCCGGGGTGGGGAGCGCTGCGTTGTGAGCAGCATGGGAAGCGTCAGCTCGCCCAGCTCGGCTCTGACATCGTCTGCACGCTTTGGCAGCCGTCTCCTCGCCTGTGCAGTTAACATATTTGACGTGCCTGTGCAACTCGGAGCGTCGAGAGGGTTCAGCAGTTGACACGAGCGGATTTTTTTGCCCTTAACTTCGCCTGGACTCGCGCACGGTGCCGGGGCGTCAAGATAACTGCACACGGGGACGATAGCGTGGGTCTGATTCTTTGCAGAATTAATTAAATCGGGTCGTTAAAAGCACGTCGCGATGTATTTGATGCCTGCAGGAGGGGAAGAAAGGCTACGCCAGGGCTGAGTTAAAGCCGGGGAGGGAGCTGCACGTATTCCTCTCTCATCCTCGCAGATGTGGCTGTGCAGAGCTGACACGGTTTTTGAATGAATTAACTTCTTCAGATTGAGATAGAAGGGATTTTTTTTTGGCCTTTTCTTCCTCCCCCCGGTAAGATGGAGATGTTCTACCTGCTTGATCTCGGAGCTGACTGTAAAAAGTCTCAGCTCCTCGTGCCTGTTAGCTCCTGTCAGCATTCAGCGCTCATTAATTTTGCATTCACTCAGCACCGTATAATTTTTCCTGGCATTGTTCAGACAACCAGCCTTTTTTTTTTTTAACTTAAGGCATCTCTACACCATTAATGTTTAACTCTAAAAGGTGTGAAGACGGAAAGAAATCTCCTTCTCCTTCTGCTTCGGTGGCGGCGCGCTTTGCTCTGCTCTTTTCGCCGTTAATCCAGGATTTTACCAAAAGCAGGAAAATTGACTTTTCCACGTAAACTTGGCCAAAGAAAGCGACACTTGTTGGTCGGAGCAGGAACCAGTGTGGTGGCTTTTAAGCCGAATTCCTGGTGAATTAATGGTGGGTCTTGTGGGTCCGTCCGGAATCCTACAAGAGGGAACTCCCAAACCCTAAACCAGGTGCTGGAAAGGTTCGTGGGGCGTGTTGGGGCGTCTCAGCTCAGAGGATGTCAACGAGCTTTTTAATCCACTCCAACGGGAGCTGCAAAAGCGTGTCTGGCTCTGCGTCGGGCTTCTCAAGGCAGTGTTAATGGGGATTAGCTCTGTAGGCTCGTTAAAAGCAAACGTGAACGTTGCCCGGCCTCGCTGAGGTCCTCACGTGGGGGGATGTTCCCAGCTTGCCACGAAGTCGAGCACGTGTAGGATGCCTGCAGCACCGAGAGGTGTTGTTTGGGGTCTGGAGCAGGAGCCAACTGGGTTAAAACAAGACTGATGCTTCATGTGCCACACCATTTATTCCTCCTTGTTCCCAGTACAGCAGCTCTGGAGCGTGTCCGTCCAGCGCGGCCAGCTCTGGAGGTGCATGGGTTGGTTTTTTTTGGGCCAGGATTGGGGTTAGAAATCAGAATTTCAGTTCTCGGTGTAAATAAAAGAAGAAGAGAGAGAGCAAAACCTGGATGTGGAGGAGAACTAGGGGATAACAATCCCCTAAAAAACCCAACCACCACCAAACCGAAGAGTCTGTGCATGGAAACAGCAGCTCCTTCCAGCAGGTGGGTCAGTAGGGTGGCTGAAGCTCTTGCACGTGGCCCCAGATCCTTTACCACATCGTTCCCCACCACGCTGGTCCCCAAACCTGGACTCTGTGTGGCCGTGTGCCCACACCACGAGCTCCTGACCTCGGGTCTCCTCGGGTGGCCAGGCCACCGCCGCAACCAGCAGCCAGCGATGCTCAGAGGCTTTCCCCAGCATCCGTCCCAAACCCCACAGAAAGCCCTAAACACGCTTTCTTCTCCGGGCACTGTTCAAAACCACCTCAAACTCCCTTTTTTTTACAGTCTGGATCCCCTCACATGCTGCTTTCCATTGTCTTTTTCTCCTCTTGTGGCTCTTTTACACCATGTATTTTCTGGAAGGTGCACGCAGCGCGCTCAGAAAACCTGCCAAGTGCTTTATTTTTATGGCAGCTTTTTTTTTTTTTTTTTTTCCTTTTTTCCTGCCGGGTTTGCTGGCCTGATGAGTCCCGTAGTAGGCACTAATTAATGGCACAGCTTTCCGTCACGCTCCCGATCCGTGGGTGCACCGAGCCTGCTCCATCTGATTTTAATTAACTAAAAATCAAAGCTCCTCGTCGGGGAAATTGCAGATGCGGGTTCGCTCGCCTCGCTCCTCTTTTCACCCAGCAGCCAGAGCAGGTCTAGGGCTGGGAGCTGCCCGGGGTCAGGCAAGTCCTCGTGCCTGGGGAGGACTCTTTGGGGTTTTCCAGGCATCACATCAGCTCCCCTGCATCTTCCCATCCTTGTCCCGAGCTCCCAGGCTCGGCTGCGGGGACCCTGCCCCGTTTTCCTCGGTGCCCACCGGGTGCCCGAGCACCCCGACGGGCTCCGAGTCCTCTCTCCTTGGATGTTTGCTCTCCAAGCGATTCAATTTTCCAGAACAAACCCAAAAACCCCAAGAATTTTCAGTCGTCCGCCCTACGAAACGGAAAGAGGACGTTCCCGTGGAAATTTGGGGTTAAAAAAAAAAGAGCCCTTGGACGGGGCAGGGCGGCACTGGGCTGCGCTGGGTGCTCCGCGGGGGCTCCCTCGGGAGTGCGGGCGAGCTCCTCGCGCGTCACTGCGGGATGACACATGTGAAAAGCCTCCGTGCTGGGAACGGGGACGCTATTGTTCTGATTTTCTGGGTGCCTTTTGGTTTTTCAGAGCGCGACGCTGCTGAACAAAAACCCTTGCTTCGTAGGATCAGAGAATATCCCGAGCCGGAAGGGACCCAGGAGGATCAGAAGAGCCACATTCAATATATTCTTTTTTTTTTTTTCATATTCCTTTCCCTGAAACTACATATTGTCCTGGGGAGAGAAGGAAAAGAAAAGAGTTTCAGCTGAAAAATTGGAAGAGCAGAATCAGGCAGTTGTGTTCCTGTATTTTATTCTAAAAGGGCAGCTCTGGGAGGTGTCCCCAAAGCCACCTGCGGTCCTGCTGTCACTCCGGTGGCGTGTCCCCGCTCCTCCAGCCCCGTGGAGCACAATCGCTCTTCTCACCACCTGGTTTTGGCATGTTTTGGGTAAAATGGGGTGGGTTCATGCTTTTTGGAGACTGCCATCGTGCCCTCAAGTGCCATAGTGGCTCCTACCCTGCTTCTACGTAACACATCTCCCTGTTTTTGGATGCTTGCTTGTGCCAGGCACGCGGCTGTGGGTACGGGGACCATGAAGGAGATGGATTGTAGGATCCTGGCCATCCCGTGTCCCCAAAATCACGGCAGAGAAAGAATCAGACCTGCCAAAGGGATGGAAGCAGCAAAGAAAACTAAGGAGGATGGGTAAACAACAGAGCAGAGAGGGAAAAGAGGCAGAACCTCGTGGAGAAAGGCGAAAATAGCGGTGACCCTGCTGTGAGGAAGGGTGCCCTGCTCCGAGCATGGGTGAAGTCCCCAAAAACTTCATTTTTTTGGCTTGCAGGGGATCCGCAGCTCCTCCGGGCTTCGCAGGCACCCGTAAGTCTCTGCGGCTGTCAGGAAATCAGGGCATCGTTTTAGGAGTGCGTTTCAAATGGCTGGTCTCCCTTTTGTGCTGAGAGAAGGAGCCGCTTTAATCACGTTGGAGGCAATTACGTTCGAATCAGGGCCGTCGGTGCGCCTGACTTTTATTGTGTGCGGGGGATTTACGAGGCCGGCGGATGCCAAAGCCCCCGGGGCTGAATCCCGACTGTCTCCAAGGGTGCTTCTGTTGCTCGTGCTGGTTTGTTTCCCTGTCGATCTGTCCATCCAGCACGAGCTTTGTAATTAAATTACAAGCTCCGGGGGCCGCAGGGACCGTGACTTTGGCCTTATCATCACGCCGGGACGCGTGGCCCCGCAGCGGATGCTCCCCGGCGCTGCTCCAACTCAAGCCATCGACCGGAGCATCAAGCGAGACGTATTAAAAAAGGGGAAAAAAAAAGGAAAAACGAGAGCAACGGGTTAAGGAGCAGCACGGCGCTTCGTGGTAATGCATTCCTCACGGCTCTCCCGAGGTACGGCTGCTGCAGACGATGCTGAAGAGCTGCGTTTAAGCGTAAAGTGAAGTGCTGCGCCAGGACGCGCTGACACTTGGGCTGAAGGAGCTTTGCGTCGCCCCGGCGGAGGTGAGAGGGGGCTGCTGATGAGGTTTCGGCTCCGAAAACCCGGCCAGTGGTCGGGCTGCAGGCGAGGGAAAAGGCTCGCACGCGAGGGACGGCGACGGCTCCGCGCTCTGCCTGCTAATCCTCCCCGGTGATGGGCTCGGAGATGGCATCCGAAACCGGGTTGCTGAAGGAGGAGGAGGATCCCGCAGCCCAATTAAAGGATTAGGTCTGCAAGGCAGGACGGTGCCTCTAAGCACACGAATTTATAAAAGAGCAGGGCAAAAATAAAACACCTTTCTCACGCCGTTTGGTGTGAAGGCATGGGTTCTGCTCGGGGCGCTGCCTCCCCGATGCTGGGGGTGAATTCCTGCCCCGGTGCCACACGGAGCAGGATGCGGTGGCATCGCAGCCCCCAGCCAGGACAGAGACCAGGCTGGCTCCTCCTCAGCGATCCCATGCCATCCTAAGCAGTTTATTTTAGGATTTCTTTGCTTTCAGGTGGCGCTAGGTGCTCGTCGCATCGCTCCTGGAGCCTGCTGTCATCGGGACTGTGCAAGCAGGGAAGACGCGGCGCTTCTCAGCTGATTTATTTGCTCGCAGCCTCCGGGGGAGAGCGAAAGCAGAGGCAGAGATCACCCGATAAATCATCGGGGGAAGCTCGTGGCACGGCTCGGTCTGAAAAGCAAACGCTTTTTGAAGCCTGCTCCCCTCAGAGCCCTTTTATGTGCCGTGCAGAGCAAAGTCGGGGAGGAGCACGCACGGAGCGAGCCTGGAGAGGGGGAAAAGTCCTGGGAGGATGCGGGGGATGAAGTGTGTCAAGTGACACATCTGGAAGGCTCGCGAACGTGATTTGATGCTGAGTAATAAAACTTGCCACTCGTTAATAGGATTAGATCTCGGCGCAAATGAATCACAGCACGAATCTGCTGCTTGCAGTAAATATTACGGCGAATTAGACACTTCGCTGGTGACTCCGACGTGCTGCAAAACACTCAGTGCAATTTGGCTCTCACCGAGGGACTCGGGAACAGCGGTGAGCACAGAGGGCAGCGAGAGGCACGGGGAGCACCTACCCCAGCCACAGAAACCCCACAGTTTGCATTTTCGGTGTGCCCGCTGCTGCTCTCCAGGTTTTATTCCCCAAAAAACATTCCCTGCTCTATGGGAACGGACAGAGGTAGGCTTTTCCTCCACCTGGAGGAAACTTCTTGTGTTTTCACCCGTGGATACCCCCAGGGATGGGTTTGCTGAGGCTGGAGACAGAGGCACGAGCACGTGGCAGAGCAAACGAAGCAGCCCCAAAGCTCCAGCAGCGCCGTGGGTCGCGCTCACGGGCGTTATCACATCCCACTTGGCACCCGCCTCTCGCTGCTGGATGTGGGTCAGTTCTTACCCAAATTTTCGGGTTCATACCCGATGTTTCAGGTTGGTTCTTACCCGACTTTTCAGGTTCTTACCCAGTGTTTCTGATGAGTTCTTACCTGATATTTTAGGTTGGTTCTTATCCGACGTTTCATGTTCTTACCCAACGTTTTGGGTTGGTTCTTACCCAAATTTTTGGGTTCTCACCCCATGTTTCAGGTCGGTTCTTACCCAACTCTTCAGGTTCTTACCCCGTGTTTCAGGCCGGTTCTTACCCAACTTTTTGGGTTCTTACCCAGCATTTTGGGTCAGTTTTTACCCAACTTTTTGGGCTGGTTCTTACCTGACATTTCGGGTTCTTAACCAATGTTTCGGGTCAGTTCTTACCAGCCTTTTTGAGTTGCTTCTTACCTAATGTTTTGGGTTCTTACCCAACGTTTCGGGTCTATTCTTACTCACATTTTAGGGTTCTTACCTGACATTTCAGGTCAGTTCTTACCCGACTTTTTTGGTTGCTTCTTACCCAACATTTCAGGTTCTTACCCAACATTTCAGGTCGGTTCTTACCCAAATTTTTGGGTTCTTACCCAGCATTTCAGGTTGATTCTTACCTGTGTGGTCAGCAGCCCTGCACCTCAGGCCGTGCTGGGGTTTTTTTTTGGCACATCCTGCCCCTTGGGAATCCCCCCGACCAGTGATTTATTAACTCGTTGTCCAAAAAGTTCCAGCTCAAACACCGTAGCCCGTGGTAAACTGGATATCCCGTTTCCTTTTCAAAATGTTGATGTTGGATTTCTCTTTCTCCAGTCTTGTGCTTAGGATGATTTTTTTTCTTCCTGCCAGTGGAGGATCGTGATCTAATTAGTGGCTTTATTTTACTAGGGTTAGAAATGACATTATATCAAGTTTTTCCTCTTCACAGGGCCGAGGGATGACATGGAAATGCTGAAGTCTTTTGGTGCACATCATGCATTGTCTGGGTGACAGGAAATGTGAAGTCCAGCCATCAATATTCTGTTTATTATCGGGAATATTGCAGTAGTAAAATTATGATTCCTTTGGCTGAAACGTCCCTTTTCCCTTTGCTACAGAGAAAGCAGCCGACGATGAAGTCCAGAAGTCCGACATCTCCTCCAGCAGCCAGGGAGTGATTGAGAAGGAGTCGCTGGGACCTCTTCTGCTGGAGGTAGGTGCTGAAACCGTGCTGCCCACGCTGCCAGCCTGCTGCTGAGCAAAGCAGAGCACCCACGAGGTAAAATTCAGAAGGGGAAGACAGCGTGGGTGCGGCAGGGATGCCCCAGCCGTGTCCCTCTTCTGAACTGCAGAAAATCTCATTTCAGCCCTCAGTTTCAGCAAATTGTTCAGAAAGGGAGTCGGAACCAAGCTTGGCAGAGCACATTCGAAGAGTTGAAGTGTGTGTATGAGTCTCTTGGGGTAAAGTTGGAGCTGTTCTGGGTAGCTTCTTAATACCAGTGTTAAAACCCTGAGTTTTCTTTAAGCGTGGATGAAATTGAGCTCATTTAGAAATTAGGAATATGGGTCATGTGGATAGATGGCTTTTGCCAGGTTTACATCCTGCTGTTGTCTGAAAAGTAGGAAGAATTTGCTCCAATTCTGTTGATTTTAGAAGATGGGGAAGAGCCTGCTCGCAGCAGGAAGCCCCCAGTGGGACCTGCGTTACGTGGACGTGCAGAGAAGGAGGATTTATTACTCCTCTGACAGGTGGGCATGCTCGAGCTGAGGGTATGACGTGGATATGATGTTAATCATCGATCCCAGAGACAAATTTGGAGTCCTAAAGCGTTCAGCTGGTCGTTTCCCAGGGGGGTACCTGGGGTGGGGACTCGCTGGGAATGGCCAGGCGTGGCAGGACCTTCCTGCAGCCACCTCGCTTCGCTGCAGACGGCTTCTAAAATTGCAAATCCGAAGACCAAAAGGAAACAACGTCACAATCTGATTCATTTAGTGACTCCAGGAGTGTAATTCCTGACGTGGCACAGCCCATACTCTGTGAGTTCTGCTGGAAGAAAGTTCTGCTTGGAGAAAGCAAGCCAGGCTGGGAGTCAGGATACCTGCATCCACTGGTGGTGAGCACGTTATCAACCCAATCTGGATCCCGAATGAGGCACCAGGAGGGAGGCATCCCCCACATTTTTGGCCTCCAGGAGCTGAAAATCAGTGCTGTGTGTAGCATCCCTGCCCCAGGGATGCTCTGGACCA
This sequence comes from Netta rufina, assembly GCF_964035555.1. NCBI lineage: Eukaryota > Metazoa > Chordata > Aves > Anseriformes > Anatidae > Netta > Netta rufina. The sequence goes on from NC_140125.1 coordinate 120,143,962, forward strand.
GCGTGGCAGCCAAAGTGGCACGTTTGGGCTGTTCTGGCTGGCTGAGTGGTGATGAAGGTTGGGATTTGCCTGCAGTGCAAGGGGAGATTTGGAAGAGCTTTCCCAGACCTGCTTGATCTCTGCCCGTGCCACGCTGCTCTTCTCTGAACCCCGGAGTGGAGCTGTCCAAATGAATAAAACTGCAGGAGGTGACAGTGCAGCGGGGGAGTTAGCAGCTTGCTGTTCGGCTGGCACACCTCTCATCCTTCATCCACCCCTTGAATCCTGCGATGTTTTCCAGCCTCCCCAAATTTCTGTTGGGGTTCTGATAAGGGTAAGGTGTCTGCTTCAGCTCTCTTGCAAACCAAAAGCACCCAAGCCATCGCAGGGATCACCTTGGTGTCACCCTGGAGGCGAGAAAGCTTCGCTTTTCCAGGTCTTGGTGCAATTGCCTGGACGGTTCGTGGCTCGTGGTGGTTGATGGCAAGCTTCATTTGCTGATGCTGGGATGCAGGACGGGCAGGAGGGCAGGACAGGTCATATCCTGAGACTGCATCCAGTGGGGCAGTGCCAGAGCAAACACAAACTGGAGAAAGAAGCAGTAAATCCCCATATTTCCTAGTGCAGCCTTGGGAATCTGCCTTTACCTACCACGATTTTAACTGAGGAGCGCAGGGACCTGGAGGATGTGGCAGCACCCAGGAGCGAAGCAACACCTCAGTGTCATAAAAAGTGCTGCAAACCCGGGGAAATTAATTAAATCACCTCGTTCATCACCAAGAATTACCCGGCGTGCATTGTTTGGTTGTAAACGCCCGCTGGGACCGCAGTTATTACCCGCAGGGGCGAGGAGTGATTTCCTTCTCGGCCTCCCCTGGCAGCAGGAGAAGCGGTGCTGGAGGTGGAGGCTGCATTTCCCTGCAAAGCCACCCTCTGCCTCCGAGCCTGGGGGAAACGTGCTGCTATCCCACATCAAATCCCCGGGGTTTTCCCTTTCCAGAGCCTGCGTCGCCAGCGTTTGGCTGCAAGCTTGGCTCAGGAGGGGCTGGGATGGGTGCTGGGGTGGAGGCACGTGGCAGCAGCCGGTTTTCTGGTCTCGTGGACGCAGGCAGCACGTGCCCACGAAGCATTTTGAGTCGGGAAGCTCTTGCCCCATGTCAGAGGACTCGGTGTTATCGATGGGGGCCCTGCCTGCCAGCCCTGCAGGTGATTTTGCAGCTTCGGGAGCCTGCTCGCCCCAGGAATTTGCTTGCTGTCCGGACCGACCACAAGCAGCAATTTGTGGTTTCGCCGGTCCCCGAGCAGCAACTCAGCCTCTGCTGCTGAAAAAAAAAAATCCCCCAAATGACTTCCAGCTTCGGGATGCCCTTGGCTGAGGCGGGGTTTTAAATCCCTTGGGGTGAAAGCGCTGCCAGCTTCGGGGTTGGGGCTCAGAGCTGCTGGATGGGGCCAGCACGCCCAAGTGGCCACCCCGGGCGTGATGCTGGGGACGAATCCAGCAGCACGCTTAGACCTGGGGGACGTGGAGCATGGTGGTGACATCGCTGCCACCTCCAAACCCTCTGGGACCCCACGGGATGGCACCTTGGAGCCCCTGCCACCAGGGTGACCCCCCTAAACCAGTGGCTGCTGGGGAGAGGGGTCTGTGGGGCTTTGCCATCCAGCCTGGGTCTTTTTTTGGGCACCCGAAGTGCAAAGGCTGGTTGTCTTGGCAACAGGCAACAGCTGGGAATAAGGAAAATTGCAGCCGATCTGCCAGAACCATTTTGACAAAAGATTTCTTTCTTCTTTATGTCTTTTTTTTTATCCTGAAATACTTCCAGTTCCTTGCACTTGCTGTTTCTGCACAGCAAAACCTGCGTTTCGGAAGGTGCCCGGGGTGCAGCCCAGCAGCTCTCCAGCAGAGCAGCTCCCTCCTGGGCAGGCAGGATGCTGGGAGGGGTTTTTTTGGGGATGGTGAGGATTTGGGGACATCGTATGTGACAAGTTTCCCGTGTCCCCGGGCACCTCTTGCCCTGGGATGTGGCCAGGTCCGGCTGCAGGATCAGAGCTCGCCGGTGACGGTAGGGGAGGTAGAAATTAAACTCCAGGAGGGTGAAAATCAAATCCTGCCCCATGTGAATTCATCATTTCAGCCGATTTCACGTGCCTTAAAAAGTGCGAATCAGCGCTCAGCCTTCTCGAGGGCTCCTCGCAGAAGCACCGGGCTCTGCAGCTCCGAGCTCATTGCGGAGCACCAGAAAGCAGGGAGCTAAAAACCTTCAGCGTGTCCTCGTTACAGGCAGCAAAAGAGCTCCCGTGCTGCGTGGCTGGGGCTGGCTCACGCTCGTCCTCATCCGCTCGATGGCAGGAGTTTGCCACTTGCATCCTAAATGCACGAAAAAAAAAAAAAAGTTATTCTGCAAGAGGCGAGGGCTCTGCACTTCTTGGGCTGCAATTAAATACATCGGGCATGTGCTTAACTTCAACGTCTTGCCAAATCAGAGTCTTCCGGACAGCTCTGGCCCTCGGAAAAGGTTTGTTTATGGGCTGCTGGCACACGACGTGGAAGCGGAGACGTCCTCGGCGCAGCCTGCAGACCTCATGTTTAAGCAAACGTGCTGTTATTTGAGCTCGGGTGCAGGACCCGCAGTGGTTCTGAACTCGCTCCTTCCCGTTAGTGCGTTAGTTGGTGTAAAACAATCGCTGATTGGGGAAAAGAGGGAAAAAACAGTGAACAAAAGTGTTCTCAGAGTGCCTCCACGGCACAGGACCTTGCTGTCCAGTCCCTGTCTCACTGCAGGCACCCGCTGACCACCTTTTCTCCCCTTGCAGGCGTTAGACGGCTTCTTCTTCGTCGTGAACCGCGAGGGGAGGATCGTCTTCGTCTCCGAGAACGTCACCAGCTACCTGGGCTACAACCAGGAGGAGCTCATGAACACCAGCGTCTACAGCATCCTGCACGTGGGGGATCACGCCGAGTTCGTCAAGAACCTGTTGCCCAAATCCCTAGGTAAGAAAAGCCTTTGAGCTGGGTTTTTCCTCCCTTCTTCCACAGGAGCTTTGCTCCGTTTTTGGCTTTCAGTTCTGCAGTGTTAGGTCATGGTTTGACCTGGGAGGTGCTGAGCTCGGGCTGTTTCTCAAATAATTATCGCTGGTGCTCGGAGAATGCTGCTTAAAATGCTCCTGTGCCTCCAGTGGAGCTGGCCTGGTGGTGACCAGCACTGGTAAATTGTTTTTTTGGGCACTGAAATTGAGATATGGCCTACCCAGGTCGTGAACCATAAACCTTTACCTGCCGAAATACATCTCTAATATCCTATTTATGAACAAACAGCAGTCCTGGTGGATGGCAGTCTGAAAGTAACCTTCTCTTGGACTTCTTCTGCTAACAAAACCCGTGTGTTTGGTGCTGCAGCTCGGCGGTGAGCCTCCACAGAGCCAAAATGAGGGGCTCGCTTCTCCCAGTTCCTTTAGGGTTTTCTCCTAAATGGAGGGGCTTTGTTCCTGGCTGCTTTCAGAGCCCCTAAGTGGCTGCCCTTTGGGAAGTCTTTGCTGGATCTACCTGGTGCAAAAGCCTCAGAGTTTCTCTGCCTTCCATCTTCCACACTGGGACACCGACAGCTGGAAGTGTCACCCCACGAAGGCACACGCACGGCGTTCGAGGCAATTGAAGGAGAAGCTTTTACTCCTTGGCTTCACGCAGGCATTTCCTCGGGCTCTCAGAGGATGCTCTCGTGCAGAAGAAGGAGCTGCAGAGGCTGCGTGCGCTCAGACGGGTGGCAATGCAGTTCTGCAAGCAGTGCTGAGCTGAAAGCTTCAAGAAACAGCCTGAGCTCAAAGCAGCCCGAGCAGGGATTCAGGGCTGGAGCTGCCCAACGAAATGCAGGGGATGTTTTGCCCACGGAGAGGGGCTTTTCTCTGCCATCCTCCTCCCCACAGCCAAAAGCTCTGCACCCAACATCAGAAGGATAAGGCAGGGGAGGCACGCTGAGCTGTGATACCTCACCCAGCGACACCTCTGGGGAAATAACCGTGATGATCAAAACGAAGACGAGCCTTTTCCAAACAGCTCGACTTAGAAATAGGGCTTTTTTTTTTTTTTTTTTGAAATCCACAGTTGTCTTCCTTCGGGGTAAATGCAGTGATGGTTTTAACCACCTGTACCTACGGCCGCGCGTCAGTTTGAGCCCGTGGAACTTCAGGCTTTGTCTCTTCCCTGCGGTTACCCAGCTGAAGGCTGGGAACAGCTGTGTGTTTTCTTCCACTCGGATGTTACAAGCCCCTTGGCTCTTCTGGCAGATCAGGTTAGAAGAGCTTCTTTATCTGCTGGTGGCAGAATCGCTTCGATGGACTATGGATATTGGCGGAGATGTTGGAGAGGGGTTAGCAAGGCGAGCCTTCCAACAGGTGTCTGCAAGTTTATGGGGAAAAAAACAGGTTATGGGAAAAAATCAAAGCCAATTCAGCAGCTTTACCAAAAAACAGAGGTTTAAATTCCAGGTTTTTGTCATTCTGAGACAGCCAGGTAAAGTTAGCAGGATGTTAGAATGGGCGCAAGAGCCCATTCCAGCTCCAAAAGTGACTTTTTACAGCTGAATTATCCTTCAGACGCGCTGCTTGATGACAGAAACGTTGACCTGACTGTAACTGCGTGGTCAGGAAACCTGGGATGTGCCACGGTGGTTAAAGCACTTCCGAGGAAAGCCAGGGGAAGTTTTAATTGCTGCGTGCTGCGCCGCTGTGAAATCGCGGTGAGGCTCCTCGTGGGCTGGAGGCGGCAGCAGCCGCTTGGACCAGCACCAGAAGGTCTCGTTGTGGTGAGAGCAGTGGGTGACTCGCCTTTCCTTCAGCCCCAGAAATGAGAAGGAAGAGGAATTCCACCTCTGTGGGGATGCCCAGCTGGAAGCTGGCTTGCTGCAGACGTCCCAGGAGCTTCATTTCAGGAGGATTTCCAGCACAACGGCAGAAGTCAGGAGTCGTCCCAGGCTCTGGAAGTGTCTCAGCCACCCGGTGCCTCAGTTTCCCTGTGTATGGGATGGAGATGACAATGTCTATCAGCTGTGTGCAGAGAAATTCATTAATATCAGCGTGATGGCTCTCACGATGATGTTCTGACCTCAGTCTGGGTTCTAGGTACTCTTATTGCCTGTCCAGGATCATAAACTTGTTCCTTGGGTCTTTGGCAGGCTCACCAGCCATCCCATAACTGGGGTATCCCAGGCTGTGACGCTGCTTCTCCTCCAGGCTGAATTCAGCAGAGCTTTTCCCTTCTCACCTGGAGATTTCCTCTGCAGAAAGCAGCAGCTGGCAGAAAATCCGGCCGTGGTCCCACCGACATCGCTCTCTGCTTCTTCTGCTTCCTGGTGGGGATGGGGACCACGGCTGCCGTGCCAAGGTTTGTTGGGAAGAGAGACAACGTGCAGCCGTGCCTCAGGATCGTGATGCTTTCATATCCCCCAGCAACCTGGGGCAATGTGGGCACAGCCTGGGCTGGTGCAAACCCTGCTCCGCGGTCAGGATCAGAGCTCTGAGCCGTGGCGCCTCGTCCTGGCAATATTTATGCAGAGATGTGACGTGTAACACCCCTTCTTCTCCTCCTTTCTCCCTCTCTGCCCCAGTAAACGGAGTTCCTTGGCCTCAAGAAGCGACGCGGCGCAACAGCCACACCTTCAGCTGCAGGATGCTGATCCGGCCGCCCGACGAGCCGGGAGCGGAGAACCAGGAGGCTCGCCAGCGCTACGAGGTGATGCAGTGCTTCACCGTGTCCCAGCCCAAGTCCTTCAAGGAGGAAGGAGAAGGTAGGGCACAGCATCCTGTACTTCCAGCCCTGGGAAGGAGGCAGGGACGAGCTGCCCCTTCAGAAATTTACTCGCTCCCCAAAAAATGGGTGGGCTGATTTTGGAAGGGGCTTTGCTGAGGGATGCAGGGTGTGTGTGTGGACACTGCGGGTACCAGCGATGCTCTGGGGGCTGCTTCCAGCTCCCTTTCCCTCTCAGTGGGTGCTGTCCAGCCAACAAAGCTTCCCTGGCTCTCCAGAAGCAGCCTCTGGTCTTGCTTAAGGAAGGAGAAATGTCATTTCATTACTAAATAAACCTCTCTGGCTGCACAACCCTCACCTGCTGAGCTTTTTCTCAGCTGGCTGAAAAGGGGAAGGTTTTGGGGTGAGCCCGAGGTGTCGTTGCACCCTAACTCATAGCAAGTGGGATAGGTGCCCAAAAACACCCTCCAGAGCATTCCCAGCCCCGGGAGCTGCCGAGCACCGTGCTGCCGGCCTGGTTTCAGCCAAATTTCAGGTTTCAGATCCCCGCAGGGACTTGGGCCAGGCAGGGTCACCCCAGCAGCAGCAGCAGGGCTGCTTCCTTCCTTCCTTCCACTGCTGGGGCGCGGAGCTTGAGAGCAGAGGAGCTTCCCTGCAGATGCCATAACTCTCCTTTCTGTGTACCAGCTATTATTTTCCAGCACATTAGCTGAATTAATCCACTGCGGTTTACACAGGAGATCATGACTGGAAGGAATAAATTATGGTATTTTATGACCAAATACTTTGCCTGAAGCCGACAGTTGCTGGCTTTTAGCGCTGCCTTTTATTGTACGATCCTGCCAGATCCAAAAAGCCTTTACAATTAATTTCTCCGAACACTGGGAACCTCTCTCCTCCAGCAAACTTTACAGAGTTTCGAGACAGCCTCCGTGCTTTGAAGGGCTGGAGGACTGCTCGGGGTGAACGCTTCCCGGGCAGGACGTGGCAGTCGAGCACCGCAGAGCTGTTTTAATTAAAATTCGGAGTTGCAGGCGGTGGCTGTGAGGTCTGACTTTCACGTTCCTCGTCCCTTCTCCTTCTTCTGCTTTGGCAGATTTCCAGTCATGCCTGATCTGCATCGCGAGGAGATTACCCCGGCCGGCAGCCGTCGCCCCTTCCGAATCCTTCGTGACCAAGCAAGACACCACAGGTAATGCCCGAGCTGGGGCTGTTGGAGCTCCTCCTGCCTGGCAGCGTCCTTCCCGAGCTGTCCCTGCTGCTGTCCCCACGCTGTGTCCCGAAGGATGCTCTGCTGCATCCCACCTCCTTCACACAACGCGTCCCAGCGCTCTCCCGAGGCTTTGGGGAGGGTGCTGAAGCCTGGGAGATGCTGGGAAGTGCTGGATTTGGTGCTTTCCTCAGCCTGCCCAAGGAAACCTGGGCTTGTGTCCCTTGGAGGCGTGTTCTGGGTGCAGGATGTAGTCCTAAAGTGGTGCTGGGCTGTAGCTCGCATTGCTTCAGGGCTTGGAGTGAGAGCGAGCTCCGTACAGCTCCACCCAGCAGGCTACTGGGAGCGGTGTGGGTGGCACTGGGACCTGGAGGTGTCCTCCTCCCCTCCTTCTGGGTTTTTGTGGCACCTCCTGTTTTTTTTTTTGGCACCTCAGCTGTTGGGATGTGTCGTACACACAGCCCCTCTCCACTCTTTAATATGGGGGTGCGTCGAGGTTGCTGTTTGATCGGGGTAAAACAGTGATCACCTTTCAGATTTCAGTTTGCTCTCAGCCAAATATTGCTTTCAGCTTTACCGTAGCCATTCTGGTGACTCTTTCTGATATTTAATCATCGCCGTGGACTTCCCTGCAGCCTGTGAATCCTTAAAGACTGCTTCCCAGCTCTCTGCTACCCATCCTGTGCTGGAATACCAGCCAGCTTTGCCAGGCTGCTTGATTTTGGTCTCGACAAGGGAGAAAACAAAGCGGGCACGGCTGGGGAGGGAGGCTGGCAGGGTGCCGGGGGATTTGGGGACCTCAGCGGTGAGGGTGACTTCCCCTGGAGGTCTTGTGGATGAGGATGAGGTGTCCATACTGGGATTCTCCTTCTCAGGGCCACGTTTCTGGCTCTGGTCCCCAGCACAGCTCCAATGCTCAGCACCAGGGGCTCAGCCTCAAGCTCAGCTCCTACAGCAGCTCCCACCCTCTTTCACGGTCAAGCTCGTGAGGGATGTGTTCTGCAGCCCTGCTGTGCTCGAGTAACGTCCCTTTTCTCTCTCCTCCCCCCAGGTAAAATCATCTCCATCGACACCAGCTCCCTGAGAGCCGCCGGCAGGACGGGCTGGGAGGATTTAGTGCGGAAATGCATCTACGCTTTCTTCCAGCCCCAGGGCAGAGAGCCATCTTACGCCAAGCAGCTATTTCAAGAAGGTAACGGGCTCCTCTCCCCGGCTCTCTCCCTCTCGTGCTGAGCGGCGGTAGCTGCAGCCCGAGGCTGATGCGTGGCCCTCGCTGCTGGGGAAGGGCTTTCTGCAAAAACAAACACCGCAAGGATAAGCGCCGGGTGCCAGAGGGAGAGGGGAGACGGCTGAGCAGCGCTGGATTTGCTCCTCCAGCCGCAGAGGAGCAGAGCTGGCCCAGCAGGAGGTTCCCTCGCACCCCTCAGGAAATTACAGAACGGAGGCACATTTCCACGGGCCAGATTTGGGCGTTAAGTCGAGCTAAATGTGATTTTTTTTTTTCCCTGTGCCATATGCAAATGCCATCCCCGGTGTCTCAGCGGAAGAAGTTTATGCTTCTTCACGCTCTGTCGGCGAGGATGCTCGCAAAAAGGATGTCAGGACGGCGGGAGGTAGCACGGGCAGGTTGCCTGAGCTTCTGGAGAGGTTTCATTCAGGCAGGGCTGCAGTAGAAGCATCCTGCTGCGTACTGCACGCTGGACATGCAGTGATGGCCCCTCTTAAGCTCTGAACGCTCGAGGATGGTGCTCAGCGGGTTTAGGGTGGTGTGAAAGGGTGAAAAAAGAGCTGGGAGAATAAGTGAAGCACCGTGGGCTGGCCACGGGGTTATTCTGGCCTCTTTTATTCACTTGGAAGCAGCTGGGTCTAAGGGGTTAGCAAAAACGCAGCGTATGATTTTGGGCTGCTGTGAAGCTGCTCGTGTCCCCGCGTTGCCCCAGGCTTTTTTTTTTTCCTTCCCCCATCCTCTTCCTGATGTTTTCGGTGGTTCTGCTCGGGTTCCTAAGGGCCTTTTGTGTCTTTTTGGGCTGTCTCCCTCAGTGATGACCCGCGGCACGGCCTTCAGCCCCTCGTACCGATTCACCCTGAGCGACGGCACGGTGCTCAGCGCCCACACCAAGTGCAAGCTCTGCTACCCCTCCAGTCCCGAAATGCAGCCCTTCATCATGGGCATCCACGTCATCGACAGGTAGGTTTATGGCCTTGGTTTGGAGCTGCGAACCCCGTAGGGGGATCCAAGCCCAAACGGCAGCACCACAGCAGGGTTTTGTTGGTGATGGGCCATTTTGCAAAGAGGCAGCGCTGGGCGTTCAGGTAGAGCTTTACAGGCACGCCTGAGATTTCTGCCTTGCCCTGGAGAACTTCGAGAAAATATTTCGGGAGGGAGAGGCTCGGAAGAACTGGCTGAGCAGGGTGAGGTGAGGCTGCGGACCTGGGCTGTGCAGGAGAGACGGGAGGAGGTCGGGGTGGAAGGGAAGGGTAGAGGAGCTCGGAGCGTAGGACCTGGAGGAGGTGATGCCTGCAGGACTGAGCCGGGAGCGGCCGTGCTCCAGCCTTGTGGCACCTTTCTGGGAGGTGGTAAAGCTGCTGCCCTCCTCCCACGCTTGTTGACGTGGATCCAGGGTTTGCAAGCTGCTGCTCTCCAGGCTTCAGATCTCTGCAGAACAAAACCAAAAAAAAAAAAAAAAAAAAAAAAAGGGGGTGGCAGGAACTGTCTGAGCAATAGCGAAGGTTTGAGCAAAGCCTCTTGTTGACCCTTCCTTCCCTTTTCCCCTTTTTTCTCCGGCAGGGATCACGGCATGCTGTCTCCCCAGGAGAACACTAACTCGGTGATGGCTCTGCCCCGGGTCAGCCCCTCGCTGAACCCCAGCATCTCCCCGGGGCAAGGCATGGCCCTGCCTCCCTCCATCCCTCCCTCCAACGGCAGCATGCTGGCCACCGCCGGCAACCAGCAGCAGCCCGGCCCCGGCCTCCACAGCAGCAACTCCAGCAGCAGCCAAACCAGCTTTGGGTGTTCGCCTGGGAACCAGATCGGTGCCAACGTTGCCTTAAGCCAGGGACAAGCCGGTCCCCAGAACAGTAACCACACTTTAAACCTCAATAGCTCCCCCATGAACAGCCCAGGGATTACCCCGCCGCAGTTCATGTCTCCTAGGCACCGGGTCAGCCCGGGACTGGTACCCCGGCCCAGGGGGCCCAGTAATCCTTTCTCCCCCCCCATGCCCACCATGCACTCCCCCGTGGGCATGGCAAACAGCGGCTGCGGCGGCGCTGGCGGCGGGGGCGGCAGCGGTGGCTCCAGGTCCTTTCCCAACGCCCCCATGAACTCTATGCAGGGGCTTAACGAGGGGGCCAGCACGCCGGTGGGCTACTCCACGCCGCCCCCCGTGCTGCGACAGCTCGGCTCGCAGAGCTCCCCCGGCCGGCTCGGCATGCAGCCCATGAAAACGGAGTCGAAGGACAGCAAGGAGATCGCCTCCATCCTGAGCGAGATGATCCAGTCCGACGGCGGCGCGGGCGACGGCAAGCCGCTGGATTCCTCGGGGATGCTGCACGGCGGCGAGAGGCTCGCCGAGGGGGAGAGCAAGTGCTCGCAAGCCACCAGCCACAAGCTGGTCCAGCTGCTGGCCACCACGGCGGAGCAGCAGCTTCGGCACGCCGACGCGGACACGAGCTGCAAAGATTCGCTCGCCTGCGCCGGCGCCCCCGGCACTTTGGCCGCCGGCAACCCTCCGAGCAGCACCTGCCCCTCCTCGCATAGCTCGCTGACCGAGCGGCACAAGATTTTGCATAGACTCCTTCAGGAGGGCAGCCCTTCGGACATTACCACCCTGGCCATGGAGCACGAGAAAAAGGACAGCGTCCCCAACCCCGCCACCACCCCCACGGCTCAGAGCCAGCTCCCGGGCAACCCAGAAATCAAGCTGGAGCCGGAGGCGCTGAAGAAAAAAGATGTCAAGGATCACCAGCTCCTGCGCTACCTGCTCGACAAGGACGAGAAGGAGCTCGCCGCCGCCCCGGCCCTCAGCCTGGACGACGTGAAGGTGAAGGTGGAGAAGACGGAGCAGATGGAGCCCTGCAACACCGCCCCGGTGCCGCTGGCCAAGCCTCCGGCTGCAGAGGAGGTGAAGCTGGAGTCCCAGGGCCAGGTGAGTCCATGCCAGTGAGATAGATGCTCGCCGTCGGCATCCTCACAGCTTTTGGGGTCGGCGCTGCCAAAAAGTCTTTTTTTTTTTAGTGTTTTGCCCCATTGCGCCCCCAGCAAGAAGGCGTGGGTGAGGTGTCACCCTCTCCAGCGGTGCCACCTCCTCCAGCGCCGGTGCCGTGCCCTGTGGTCTGGGTGCTTCACATTTTGGCAACCCCGACCTTCGAGGCAATGGCGAGGGAGGAGGGAAGAGGCTTCGGCGAGGTGTATAAAAAGGAGAAAGAACCGGTGCTCCTTGCTGCAGGTGGTGGGCCTGAATGGAGAGGAGGCCATGTGCGCCTTGCCAAGTGAAAGGCTTCTTAATTCTGCATCTCTGGGCACATTCAGGGCTCGCGTCCCTGGGAATTTTCAATCTGTTGCCCTCTTGTTGGCTGAGATTAGCAATTATACGGGCCTTTTAGTTATCCTAAAAGTATTATTAAATTGAATAATCCAGCGACAGATCTCTGCAATAGAGATTTGAGCGTATAAATATTCATTACATGCGGCTCTGAATGGGAGAGATTTCTTATTTTTGAAAGCCGGGGGAGATGGTAACATGGATAAGGCTGCTTAATCCTTTTTAAGCGACGAGAACAGAGAGGCTGACATTCGGAGCCAGGCTGATAGCCTGCTCACCGACTGTGTCAAATAAGGCTGCAGAGCCTGAGAGATACAGAACGAAGAGCCTGGAATGGTAAGCACATGACACGGCTCTTAATAAGGTCAAGGGCCTTATTATATTATATATATTATGGATATTATGTTATTTATATTATATTATTTATAATATTATATTATATGTCATACTTATCATTATTATATATCACATATCACACATCACACATCACATATCACACATCACACATCACATATCACATATCCTATATCCTATATCACATATCACATATCACATATCCTATATCCTATATCCTATATCACATATCCTATATCCTATATCCTTTATCCTATATCCTTTATCCTATATTTGCTTCGCCGGGGAGCTGCGGTCAGCGATGCTGCAGGAAAACAGGAATCTCCCCCCTTACTTCTTCCTCACCCTGCTCTCCTGGTGGCATCCGCTCGCAGGACACCCCAGCCCCGTCCCCCCTCATCGTCTCCCTTTTGGGAGCTGTCATCTAGACGGGTGCAGTTTGCCTCTGAAGACCCAAGTCGAGATGTGTTATCCAGCCTCTGCCATCCACTTTTGGGACGCCGCTGTAGGGTTGGGAGCAGCACAGGGCTGCACCGTGCCCGCTGCGGGGCTCCAGAAAGCAGAAAAGGGCTTGGGCTCGGAGGACTTGGAGCCTGGCCGTGTTTATAAGCCCCTCTTCTCCGCTTTTGGAAGCGAGCTGGCGTTTTTGGATTCATTCGTGGCTTTTCCTTTCCAAGCATCTCTCCCCAAACAGCTGGAAAATGTCAGGGCTTGTACGTCGGACCGTAACGAGCGCTTCCAAAGAGTTAATAAAAGAGGCTGGAGAGGGTTTGTGGAGTCTTAAAGCGCGTGTTCGAAGGAGTGAACAACCCTTAAACTGCTCAGCATCTGAGCGCAGGGTTCAGCCTCCACATGGTTTCTGTTAGTTAGATGGCCTGGGCGAGGCGTGGGGAGGGGGAGCTGCCATTTCAGATAAAATCTAGCACTTCCCTGGGATTTTTGTTTTCCTGTCTGCGTTGAAATAGCAATTAGGAACGACATGACGGTGAGGCACACTCCGCAGCCTGCCGCCGGCCTCCTGGCAATTATTTCTTTTCCGGATTTATCCTCTGGAAACGCCACGAGTTAGCTGGGAGCCACCTGTTCTGGGAGCGAGAGCGAGAAGTGGTTGAGCGGGGCTCGTTGCTAGAAGGAATTTCAAGAGTTAAAAAAAAATACAGAAGAAAAGACAAGGGATTAGAAAGTCTCTCAGTCCTTTTGCTCGAAGGCATGAGCTGAACTCCAGGTAGGTTTAGAGGAAATTCTCCTGCAGGTCAGCTTGCCCCTTCCACCTGCCCTCTGCACTGTGCCTGGGAGCACTCAGCTCCTCCACCCGGCGTGCACCGAGCTGGGGCCGGCCTTAGAGAGAATCCCAAACCAAAGATTTATCTTCTTCACTTGTTTTTTTTTGCTTTCTGAATCTTTGCATTTCTCCAAAAGGAAAAAAAAAAAAAAGGAGGCACGATAACACGATAACAGTCAGAGATCCTCACGGAAATCGGTGCCTCCTGGCACGGGGGCTTTGCAGAAAATTCCAATTAGCTGAAGCTTGCGATAAAATCGTGGGATTGGAAATGAGGATCCTGACCTTGACGAATTTCTGATCGGATCCTGCCTCGTAATCATTTCTGGGAAGACAACCTCGCTCCTTTTGCTGTGAGGCACCCCGTGCACCTCCAGGATCGCTTCCCGGGCTCACAGGGATGAGGATGAGGATGCTCAGGGATGCTCAGGGATGCTCAGGGATGCTCCGTTCTGTTTGCAGCTCGCTCCATACCAGGTCTCCCAGCCAGCCAACACCCTGCTTTATGCCTTTTTCTCCTCCATGTGCCTTTTTCCCCAGCCTTTTGCTCACCCTCCTTGCTGCACGAATAACCTCATGCCCAGCCTGATGCCTCTTCGAGTTGAAAACTTGAGGAACTCCACCAGAAAATAGGGTTTATCATGAAAACCCCATTGCAAACCCAAGCACAGCTCTGCTTGGGTTCGGGAGGGATGGAGCTGGGTGCCACGGGGCGCAGCGTCACCTGCAGCTTTGCTCTTGGCAAAACGAGGCAAAAGAAGGTAATTTAGTGGATTTTCCTTCATGGGAAACATGCAGGCGTGTTTCAATGCCTTGCTCTGCTGGGTTTCTACCCGACAACACTTCGGTGTCACCCCTTGGTTCGGTGCTTGAGAAACCTCTGGCTTTTTTTTTGTGTGTGTGTGCCCTTCCTCAGAAAGGGGAGGGGAAGCAGGAGCTAATGCAGGCAGACAGAGCTGTCGGCCGCAGTTTTTCTCGCTGCTCTTGAACAAATCCGGAGAGGAGCCTTCGGAGCTGGGCCCGTGGAGAGCGATAACCTTGAACCTGCGCCGGGGAGCCGCCGCAGAGCTTCGTCTCCACCAGCCCCTGCCCGCGGAGGACCCTCCTGGCTTTCGTTTTCCATCCTTTTTTTGCAGCTGCCATGGTGGTTGCAACCCACGCGGGCTGTTTTATGGCCGGGTTGTAAACCACGAGCAAGTAGGATTTGGGAAGGAAGCTCCCGTCGGTGAGGTTTTGCAGGAGGACCTTGGAAAACGGCTCCGTGAGCTTGGGGAGGGCGAAGGGATCCCAGGGCCAGATCCTGGCCTCACCACAGGCTGTGCTGGGAAGCACGCAGGTGTTTTACACCCCTCAGCCTTTAGGAAATTGTCCTGGGCATGGGCTGTCAGCCCCAGCCTCCCATCTCAGGGGACACAGGGCCATAACCTGACAAATTTTTCCGTCTTCTTCCCACGGGAGCCTCAGGTCTGGTATCAAATGCAAAGGTTTTTCCAGGGCTTTCGAGGTGTCTCTTCATTACAACATGTTAATGGCCAGCCTTTCTGAAGGGTGGCTCTTCAGGAAATGATCCATACCCTTAGATTTTCAGATACCTGGTTCCCCTTGAGTCATTTTTTTCCTTTTAGCTCATTTATCTCGGCCCCTGTAATCCCAACCTGCTGCTTCACGGCACCACCAGTACATCCTGCAATGCAAATCCCTTCCCCTTCCCCATTTATTCGAGTCCCCGGGCTAAACATCCCCTCGGCCACTCCCAGGGATGAAGGAGGCAGGAGAAGCCGTGTGATATTTCGATATTTCACTATTTCACCAGCCCACTGATGATAATTACCTGCCCGAGGCGGGCGCAGCTTTGGGCAGTGGTTCCGGAAAGCCACTTCTGCTTTTTGGGCCATTTTTTTTATTATTATCATTTCAGCGTAAGCATGCGGGTATTAACAAAGCAAATGAGCTCCTGTTTTAAATTGCTGCTGGTTAAATACGGCCCTCTCACACTGCTGGGGCAATTAATAATTGTGCTAATTGCAGCGTGCGCTCCTCGGGAAGCTGCAGCCGTAGGTGGTGGGGCACGAGGGGGACAATCCTTGTCCCCGGGCTCCGTGTCCTGCTCGCCAAGCAATACTGGGACATCCGAGGCCCTCGATGCTCATCATTTTTGAAAATAAAGGGCTTTGCTTGGGGCTGGGGGGCAGCGTTTTGGAGCTGTGCGCGTGCGAAAGCAGAGCTCGGTCTTGCTAACGGATGATGGCAGGTTTGCTCACCGACCTGTGCTTTTCTTTCCTCAGTTTGCTGCCGAGCTGGAGCAGCTGGACCAGCTCCTGCCGTCGCTGGAGAAGGCAGCCCAGCTGCCGGGCTTGTGCGGGCCGGAGAGGAGCGAGAGCGGCGTGGCCGTCAAACCCGAAATGCTGACGGCCCCCCTGCAGCCCAGCGCCGCCGCCAGAGCCCCCGCCGGACTCAACCGTAGGTGTCCACGGGGTAAATCCACGGCTCGTCCCCAAACCAGGTCCCTGGGGTGGGAGCAGACATGAGCTGCAGGCACCCAGGGGTGCTGGCATCCTATTCCTGGTTTCAGGGATGCTCAGGGATCTGGGTTTTCCCCCAAAAAGCATTGATGTAAGAGGGTAGGGATAAAGCAGAGGTGTGCCTGGTTGCACGGGCTGAGTACACCCAGGTGTAGCATCAGGACCAGCACAAAGGGGTTAAAAGAAAACAAAAATCCCTGATCTTTCCCCAAAGTGAGCAGTTTGACCCCCAGGAATGAGGATTTACCTCCTGAAGGAGCCCACAAGCAAATCAGAAAAAGGGGGTGTCCTGTAGGAGAAACACAGGTGGGGCCAGTGGCTGTGGCTCCCTGCTGTCCCCATGCCCGTGCCGGGGCTGTAACAGGCACAGCCACCTCCAGCAAATGGGAAAAGCGAGATTTTACCAAAAAGAGCACAAATTGCCCTGTAAAACTGCACCCAGCAGCCTCGCAGCCATCGCGGTGCTGTCGGTTGGAGCTCCCAAATTCCCAAACCTCTTTTTTAAAAATTTTAGATGCCAGCCCTGTCCCCCCCACCTTCCACCCATCTGGTTTATAATTATTTTTTTTTAATGCCCAGCTGACTATGGCTATTTTTTTATACCCAGTTGCTTATTTCTCACTGGAGCTGCTTTTTTTTTTAGCAGTTTTTCGGGTCCCAGCCTGTGTCCCCCTTCCCGATAGGACCCCGAATCCCTCGAGCGCCGCGCGATGCTGCGCCGAGCCCTCGGGCTGAGCCGTCTCGTGACTTTATTTCTTCCTTTGTTCATTTATTTATTTTTCCTGCTTCCCCAGCTCTGAGCAGCGGGCAGGGCGTGCAGCCTGCCCGGGCTCCCTTCGAGTTCTGCGACCCTCTGGAGCCGGCTCAGCTCAGACCCGTGGCTTTCCCTGCCACCAACGGCAGCAGCCCGCGGCCCCGCGCGCCGGCCGAGCAGGGCAGGGGCACAGTGACGGGACCAAACCCCTTCCCTCCCGACACAGGTACGTGCTGCCACAAATATCCACTCGTCTCTACCACCCTCAGGTCGTGCTGAGGCTTTCTGGCAGAAAAAGCAAGGCAAAATGCATTAAAGCACTCAAATTGGGGAGCTTTTTGGGGCAAGGCCACCCCAACGCAAACAGGAAAGCCACAGAGCAG
Source organism: Netta rufina (assembly GCF_964035555.1). NCBI lineage: Eukaryota > Metazoa > Chordata > Aves > Anseriformes > Anatidae > Netta > Netta rufina. The sequence continues at coordinate 120,160,730 of NC_140125.1, forward strand.
TGGTGCTGCTCAGCGGGTGGGTGCTGCTTGTTCTTTTCTCCCTTTTTACATCGTTATCTCAGACAGAGGAATGATTTTTCTTCCCATACCTGGCCCGCAGAGGCAGGCAGAGGGAACGGCTTTTCTTGCCAGAGCCTCTTGGCCAGGGTTGGGGTTGATTTCCTCGAACCCTGGAGCTCCTGAACTGCTTTTGGGGACACGGAGGAAGGTGACAGGGTGAGGTGAGCGGGTCCTGCTCCTGCCCAGCAGCTCAGCTGAGCAGGTAGGAGGGCTGCAGGAGCAGCAGTGCTGAAATGGCAAAATGCCACCCACCTCCCTCTGCCCCCTTCCTGCAGCCCTGCGGGGTTTTGGGTGCTGCTTCCCTGCTCTCCTCGCTGCATCGAGCGGTGCTAAATGGGACCTGCAGGAGGAACCTCGCAGAAACCCGACGGCCCAGCTCTTCTTTTCCCACAATTGTGCAAGCCACAGCGCGTGCAGGAGCACACCCGCCCCAAATCTTTGTTTTACTCTATTCCCATGCCCCCTTTTTTTTTTACATCCAAGTTTTCCTCCTCCAACAAATCCCCTCCAGGAGAGGCAGGAGCCAGAGCTGTGCTCAGCGTCTGCAGAGGCTGCAGCTTTTTCCTCCTCTCAAACTGCGTTCCTTCCCATTTTTTTGACGCTGCCCCTTTCTTTCCTCGATGCTCCCAGCCCGCTGAGCTGCTCAGCCCTACAATTTCCCTCCCCATTCAGCACGGTGCCCGGCACCAGCCCCGCACGGCTCCCATCCCAGCTTTGCCTTCCCCCTGCTCGAGGCCAACGCACGGCTGCGGGATGACACCCAAATTTCGGGACTGCGTGCGAGCAGCCGGGGCCTGATGTTCTGCTGGGGAAAAAAACTGCAGTTTTCAGCAAAAAATCCCAAACGGGGAACTGTTGTCAGGCGAGCGGGGAAGGGTTGGAGCAACTGCACCGCGGCTGCGCCGAGCTGGCCCCGCTGGAGCTGCTGCTGCCACTGCTTTTAGCTGCCTGTTGCCAAGCAACCTTAAGGCTTTTTTTTAAGACATTTGGAGAAGTAAAGGAGCGCCGCCATGCTGGATGGAGCTCTCCACGTTTCCAGCCCAGAGAGCAGGCTCGGGGCTCTTGGTTTTGGAAATAAAGCCCCCAGCCCAGGCTCGGCCCCTGCCCTGACCAGGCTGGGCTCGGGGTTTCTCTCCCATTCCTTTGGGGAAGCTCTGCCGGTGCCACCTTGCCAAATTTGGGGCTTTTGGCATAGGCTTGGCCACCTGTGGCATATTCCAGAACTGGATTTTTCCCCCGTTTCCATCTGCATGGAGCTCCATGGCCAGCTGAGCCAGGACGCCGTTTGATCCTCAGTCCCAATTCCTATTTCGAAGGGGATGATGTCAGGTCTCCAGCTGCATAAATCTCCCTGTCCCGGGCTCGGGCTCCAAGTTCTGCTGAATTTAATCTAATTGCCTTGGCTCCTTGCCCTGCACAAATTCACTTTTCTCCAAAATAGAGTCAGAAGATGCCGGTGGGTGTGGGCTGCTTCACCCCAAATCCCTGATAGCAACCACCGGCCTTCAGGAATGAGCCCTCTGGCTTGGACTAGATTATGAAAACCTTGCTGGAAATGTTCTGAAAAGAGAAAATTGGATGGGGTGAACATTTCCAGAGCTGGGCAGGGTCTTAGGGGTCTGGTGCGTGCCCAGCAGCTGCGTGGGTGCTCACCCTCTCAGCAGAGACTGTCACAAATCCCCGGCTGGAAGCTGTAGGAGCTCTGACAGGGGACTCCTGCCCCAAGGCACGATGCTTTGGGGTCTTGTCATGCATTACCCAAGCCGTGTGACTTCGTGTCTCTGCTTCCTGACAGCTCCTGTCACTCCTTTTAAAACCCTAAGCCCTCTTTTCCCCTCTTTTATAATTTTTTCCGTGCCGGTGAAAGGATAAAGCCCCCGTGTCGTCCCTGACCCGTCGCAGTGCAATCAGCAGACATGAGCTGCATCATTAATGGGGGCGATTTCGTAGTCCCAAAGCTGAGTTTGGGGTGCTGGGGTGGGACGGTGTGCTCAGCAGCGTGGTGCTCAGTCCCTGCAGGACCTCACCTCGCCAGCATTTTCACCCCAGCAGGTCCGAGCACAGATGGCATCTCTCTGCGCCCCCCTCCAGCCGTGCCCAAGCCCTCCCCGGCACCCTAACCCTAACCCTCCCCAACCCCTTCTTCTCCCCCCAGGAATGTCTGAGCTGGAGATGGGGGTGCCGGATCACCAGTTTGGACAGCCGGGCATGGGGGAGCAGCTCCCGTGGACGGAGAGCAGCATGGCACCCATGAATCGAGGCGCTCTGAGTAAACCCGATGAGTAAGTACCGCGCCTCGGGGGGCTTCCTGAGCTCTGGCAGCACACTGGGATGCTCTGGGGATAGCTGGGATCAATAACTGGGACGTGCCCTGGCTTTGATGAGGGTCTGGAAACCCAGCAAGCACAGGCTGGGAGGTGCTGGGGCTGAGGGAAGTGCAGGATCTGTTTTTTCTCGTGGGATACCCGTGTCGGGAGACACAGATGGTGAGACATCCACGCTGTCTGGACCCAGATAATTCCAAATATCCACGCTGCAAGTCCCCACCGGCCACTCTGGATTAACATTCGCCAGCATCCTTCCTTGGTGGGGTCAGCGGTGGCACCTGGAGAGCCACGGGATGGTTTTGTGGTTTCACCTGGCTTTGCATTCCCACGTGCTTGGCTTCAGCTGAAATAATTACAGGGGTCAAACAACCCCCTGCAGGCCCCTGACCACCTTTTGGGGTCATCATCTGCCCGATGTGCAGCCTCACTCCTTGGTAGGAATGGATGCAGGACACTGCAGGTCAGTTATTTGGGGACGGGAGGCCAGGAGGGTGCTGTAGGTCGGTTATTTTGGGGCCAGGAGGTCAGGAGGATGCTGTAGGTCGGTTATTTTGGGGACAAGAGGCCAGTAGGGTGGGGAGCCCTGCTGATGGAGCTCCGTGCTTGCTGCCCTGCCTCTCAGGGGGCACCTCGAGGTGCTCTCCAAGCCCTCAGCACTGGCAGCAGCACTTTAGAAGGCGAGGATCCTCTTGCCCAAACCCATCCGTGGTTTGTGGAGAGGCAAAACTTGCTCTGCTCATTAAGCAGATGAGCCACGAAGTTCCAGCCACGAAGAGGACGCGTGTCAGAGCTGCCTCTGAGCAAGGCAGGAGCCAAAGATCTTCTTCTAGGAGCTAAATCCGGATGAATTTCGAAAACCTCGTCATTCAGCCCAAGGAGAGGGTCGCCTGAGTGGGCTCTGCTGAAGTTCTGCTCGAACAGCTCGGCTTCTCCTTGCTGGAATGAGATGGGAGAGCAAATAAATCCCCGTTTAATCGAGGAGCAGCGTTTCCATCAGCCCCAGCCCTTGCTGCGAGGAAGCAGCTCCCCTTTTAAACCCTGGTGCTGCCATCACTTCGTCACCAGCTCGAGATCCACAGGGCAGATCTGACGAAGGGCAGAGCAGTTACGAGGATCAACCTTGGTTTTAAGCTCCCTAAAAGCTCCCGAAAACGCTGCTCTACTTGCCTGATCGGGCACAAATGACCTTCCCTTACTCAGCAGCCTCGCGCTCCAAGCACTGAGTCAGGCAGCCGTGCTGGAGTCATTTGTTTCTCCCCAAGCCAGCACAGCTGCGAGGAAGGGGGCTGGATTTTCTCCTGGCTCGAGCAGCAGCAGCAGGATTACGAATTGAGTCAAAGAGCAGGGCCCAGGCTGCTGTCAAGGGCTCGGGACGGGCACGGTAAGGTTACACCTCTGGCAAGGTGCAGGGGCAGCAGATCTTGCACGGTCCCCGGGTGTGCAGAGTGGTTTGGATGGCACCAAAAGGTGCTTTGCTGGTGTTTTGCAAGTTACTCCTTGCTTTTCTCAACCCTGAGGGGGTAGAAAGCAAGCAAAGAGATGCTTGTAGGGCTGGTTGATGCCCGGTGGGGCTTTTTATGGCTCCGTCAGGTCTGTGCTGAAAAGCCCCCAGCAGCAAAGCCAAGCCCCCAGCGTGGTGGGAGCCACCAGTAAAGCCAGGACACAAACTGGGACCACGATCTGACAGCAGGACGAGAGGTGGAGAGGGCTGGTTGTGGTGCTGAGCCCCCGTCCCTCCCCGAATTACGTCTCCAGGGGGACCTGGCTGCGATCTGCACGCTCCCATCTCGCGGCGTGAGCTGCAAAAACCCAGCTTGGGCTCGAGCTGAGGGCAGAGGCGCCCCCAAGGAAAAGCCTCCTGGCTGAGTTTTGCACTAATGATGTGCACCAGCGGTGTTACACTAATAAATATTCGCTAACGAACTTCACTCGGGCTCCAGCCGGGAGGTGCCCGCGGTCCAAGCAGCTGCTGGGTCCTGGGAGGAGACCCCAGCCAGAGCAAGCAGATTTTACGGGGTTGGGAAATGAATTTAAGCTGTGACAAAGCTGCCACACGCGTGTGTGTGTGTCCCCAGGCTGCCAGCTCTCTGCTGGCCTCCTCGTTTTCTCTTCAAGTGGCCCTGTCAAGGCTCAAGGGGTAAAAATTGCCTCCCTAAATGGTGCTACCAGCAGAGATTTTGCCTTGGGGTGTGGAGTTTTTCCAGCGGCGAGCTCCGTCTCAGCTGGAGCCTTGTTCAGCAAGCTGCTGGTGCCCAAATCTCCTGCCTGGCCACGGGGAGCCTCCTCTCCAAGCTCTCCCGTTCCCCAAATCCTCCGGATTTTCGCTTCTCGAGCAGGCAGGACAACCACATCCCCTCTGCTGCGCCTGTGTCGCCGGTGGAAGCGGGGCAGTTGCGCCGCGGAGCGGCTCCAAGGCTCCTTGAACCACGTCCAGGTCTCTCCAGGCTGCTCTCACGCACTCCTCTGATCCTCCCGAGGTGGCCAGGGCACGTGCAGGAGGCAGGAGACCTTTTGGAGCAGCGTTCATGCCACGGGAGGTGTTTTTGGGGACCTCAGGCAGCGTTTGCCGAGCAGCCCAATTCCTCAGCACGGGGCTGAGCTGCGCGGACGAGTCGGGCGCCCCACGTTGGGTGCAGAATCAGGTTTTCACCCTGAAAAAAAGAAGCCAGAACGGCTGTGGTGGATAAAAAACCTCGAAGCACGAAACAAAAAGGACTTTGGTCACCTGCCTGGGGGACACCTGAAGCCCACCGAGCCTGGTGCTGGAGGAGAGGGCGCTGCTGTGGGGTTGGGCTGCAGAGCAGGACTTCTAAGAGGTTTATTTGCTCCCTACAAGTTGTGTCATCCCATGATTTCTTTACAAACCATCTGCCATCTGTGCAGAGCTCTAGCATGGGCCGAAGAGATGTCGCCAACCCGAATTTAGCCTGTTAATGTGGAGGAAACAAGTTTGTCCTCCCCTTTTCTCTGCAGGAGCGATGCATTCGGGCACCGAGCTGTGTTCTTTGGCCTTGGGGCTTCGGGGCTCGGTTTGACACGGAGCAGCACCCGGCAGGGACCTCGGCTGCAGGGCACGAGCCCCACTTTTCACCTCCCTGCCTCCCTCTCTGCGATTTCAGAAATCCCAGCTCCGAGTATTTTCTTTCCCCCCGGCTTAAGCTGCGTGTGTTGGCGGCAGCGCTCTCGGTCAGGTTGGCTCCGGTTCCTTACTGTACATCTGGTCCTCATCTGGAGCTAAAAGGATCAACATGTCTGCTGCTTGGGAACCGCTGGCATGTTCGAGCCCTCTCCTTTTGTGCCTCTCCGCGAGCGTGATGTGCCACGGCTCCCTTCATTGTGTCAGCCCCGGCGAATCCGATCGGCTGCAATTAGTCACGTCATTGGAATGTCTCTCATTACATATTAATCTTATTCCCAAAGAATATCCAGCGAGCCTGTCAGAGATGTTATTTATTTTTATTTTTATTTTATTTTATTTTATTTTATTTTTTTTTTGCAGCTGAAAGGTTCCCTTCGCCTTCAGCTGCTTCGCTCCCAGCTGTCCCAGCGCCTCCCCAGCCTCCCCGTTTTCGTGCCTGCACAAGTTTTTTTTTTGCCCTGCCCAAAGCTCCCGCAGAGCAAAAAGCGCAAAGTTGCACTCCAGAACCCCCCCAAAAACCCCGTCCTGGCTTCGTTCCTCGGAGGATTTGGTGCTGGCAAGCAGCTCGTGGTGCTGTGCGGGGTGGGAAGCCAGCAGCACCCGGCGGAGCGAACCCCGCGCCCGGGGGGGCTCAGCGCCGCTCAGGTTTGGCAGGGCTCAGCCCCGTCACCTCTTGGCCAACGTTCACGTCTCCCCTTTGGCTTCTTGTCCCCGCAGCCCCTGCATCACCTCGCAGCTGGACGAGCTCCTGTGTCCTCCCACCACGCCGGAGGGCCGCAACGACGAGAAAGCCCTGCTCGAGCAGCTCGTCTCCTTCCTGAGCGGCAAAGACGAGACGGAGCTGGCCGAGCTGGACCGAGCCCTTGGCATCGACAAACTGGTGCAGGTAGAAGGGGGAGAAAAAGGGGTTGGGGCCGCTGGGGTTGGGCGGAGAGGGGCCAACACGAGGGCGAAGGAGGATTTCCAGCATCTGCCAACGGGAGGCCAGATGTGAGCGGGAACATCAGACTGGGAGAGGACACCCGATCCGCTGCCATTCCGCTGGAAACGTTGGAAAGCAGCCCCGTGAAACCCAATAGCCCGTTCTGGGCTTTAATTTTTTTTTAAATGGAGTCCCCCCCCGTGAGAAAAGCCAGCCTGAAGGCTGCCATCCCCGCACGGTTCATGTGTCAGGGTGTGTGGGGAGAGCTGGCGGGGCCGTCCCCCTTCCCCGCCGCGCTCGGGGGATGATTTGGAGGAGCCTTCCAGCTGGAGTCCTCCCCCCCCCGGGCAAGAGATTCCTTCAGCCTTAATTGCGCTGCCTAATAATATATCTAATGGCCTGGCTGGTATGAAACCCTGCGGCCGAGATTGGCTTACACTGCAGCTGCCCCTCTGCCTCGGATTTAACCGCAGGAACCAACGCCGGTTTTGCCGCGCTGTCGCCGGCGGCGTTTTGGGACGGTGCCGTGGCCCCCGTTGCAGGCGTTGGCGTCTGAAGGAGCAAGATTTTCCTCAAAAATAGGGCACAGCACAGGGGGAAGCCTGCCTGTAGGAAGAACAGCAAGAGAGGTGGAAGATGGGACGGACGGCTCGGGGTTTTTCGTAGAGCAGGTTCTTTTTCCACGCCGCGTCGTGCTTGCACGCGCCCTTTCTCCAAAACAACCGACCCAACCTGTGCCCTAAAAAAGAAACCCTCTGTGAGCAGATCCCTCCTGGTGCTCTGGGCCTCCTCCTCCACTGCTGAAGCTCAAGGACATCCCAGGAGGTGGCACGTCCCCTTTTCCTGAGGGACCTGGGGGACCCACCAATGATTCCCAAGCCAAGCATTTATTTGCCTTCCAAAACCAGGTCTCTTTTCTCACACCACGCATCCAAAATCAACAAGTGCCTTTTTTTTTTCCCTACAAATGCACTCAGGGGTAGGGAGTTCGGCCCCTCTGGTCCTACCAGAGATGTTCTTGCCAAAGCTGGGTGTTTGCACGGGGCTGGATTTGAGATGTCCCCAAACATCTCCCGGCCGAGGAGCACCTGGCTGGGAGGATTGTCTCATGTTTGGAACCGGCCCCGGTTTTGCTCCCGTCCAGGGATCATTTCATTAATGCGAACCTTGGGCTTTTTCCACGGCTTTGGGTGAACCTCAGAAATATTTGAAGTAGCTGCATGCAAGATTTCCTTTCGGTACACGTTCAGAGAAGCGGTGGCATCATTGTGCAGGAAGAAAACGCGCTGATAGCTCCCCTCCAGGAGATGCTGGTGGCAGGTGGGAGTTCACATCCACCTGGGGACAGCTCGGGGATCTACTCCGACTTCAATTTTTTTGCTTTTTAGGCCCAAATATTTCAGGCTGGCTCTGAGGGCCAAGCGCAGCTGCCTCGAGCCGCGGGCTGGGCTCCGGCAGAGCGGTGCTGGCACCCACGGGCAGGCACACGGTGGCCCTGGGGACAATTTGCCACGTCCCGGGACACGGGTGGCTTCTCTCACCTTTCCTGAGCCCCCTCCTGTGCCTGGTCCCCCCAACATCTCCTTGTTACTGGAGACGTGGTGAGAGGAGGTGCCGGAGGTGTCTGCGCCCCATTTAATCAGGAGGCGGCCGCAAGCTGGGGATTTTGGGGAGAAAAGAGTGAAAAAGGCTCGTTTTGGCAAGCCTGGCTTTGGGGCTGCTGTTTTAGGACCTGAAACCCAGTCCTTGAACCATGCAAATTCCATCTGAATTTCTGGAAGGGAGAGAAAACCAAAAAATTTCCCGTGCTCAGGTCGATCTCCGAGCAGGGTGCGATGCTGTTTGGGCCCTGAGCCCTCCCGAAAAGTCTTTTCTGGGGTCTCTGCTCCAAAGCAAGACGAATTAAATCCCTCCCATCCCTCTGAGGTTTGCAGAGCCCTGGGGAGCGGGCATTTGGGGTAGCCCTTGGGGTAGCACTAGCCCTGCAGCAGCTTGCCCGGGCAGAGCAGCATCTTTTAGGGCGCTTGGCTGGGGCCATCCCCTACACCCAGCCGAGGGATGGGGCTGCAACGCGCAGCACCGCAGCAATTTCTTTCAAATTAAGTAATTTACAGAGAGAAAACCACGAGTGCAGAGCTTTGAGGGTCAATTTGGACAGTGTGAGGGGTTGGGTGGCACGGCGAGCACCTTTCCACCCTCTCCTCCAGCGCGCCGGGCTCAAGCTCATCCGGTCTCCACCGTATGGCTTTTATTTTATTTATTTTATTTCATTTTCTCCTCTCTCTTTTTCCTCCCCCAGGGCGGCGGGCTGGAAGCCCTGACGGAGCGGTTCCAACCCCAGCAAGCCACCCCGCAGCTCCTGATGGAGCAGAAACCCGGCCTCTACCCCCAGCCTTACTCCTCCGCCTCGCCCACCGCCAACCTCCCCGCCGCCTTCCCCGCCATGGTCCGCCAGAAACCGTCCTTCGGCCCCATGCCCGTGCAGGTGCCCCCGCCCCGTGGGGCTTTTCCCACCACCATGGGGGCCATGCAGCCCCGGCAGACGCTCAGCCGGCCCCCCACCGCCCCCAACCAGCTGCGGCTTCAGCTGCAGCAGCGGCTGCAGGGCCAGCAGCAGGTAAAAAAAACCTCCCCCGGTGGCCACGAGGGGATTTAGGGAGCCCGGAGGGTGGGCGGCTCCCGACGTTGGTGTGGCATCTGTATTTTTGGCTGCTCTCCTGACTTTTCTTATTCCGTTTCTCCCCCTCCAGCTGATCCACCAGAACCGGCAGGCGATCCTCAACCAGTTTGCAGCCAGCTCGCCGGTGGGCATCAACATGCGGGCGGGCATGCAGCAGCAGATGACACCCCAGGTAAGGGGGACACGGCACAAGGACATGGTCCCCGGGAGCTCAGGGTGCCCCCATCCCCTCTCCTACGGGCAGAAAAAGCACCCAGCGTGCCAAAATCTGGCTGCTGAGGAGCTGTTTTGGTTTATTTCCCTTTATTCCATCCCCTCCACCTGGGTGAGGTATAAATACCTCGTCACCACCTAGTGCCAACGCGGTTAATTGAGAAGGGTCTCCGGGAAATAGACGGCGTCCTTTAAATGCCAGCATCTCCGGTGGATCTTCGTAATGATCCTACAAATCCCCAGGCCCTAAAGTTCTCGTTTCGCTCCGAATGAAGCGGGTGAAACGTCTGGAGGGGTTGGGAAGCGTGGCTGAGTTTGGGTAACTTCACTCCACGTCTCCGAGAAGCCTTTGGATTTCCCTGGGGAATATCAGACGAGGGCACCCGGCAGTTTCCGTCGCAGCCGATGGCTTTGTCGAGCTCTCGCCGGTTGTGCTGAGGTTTTTGAGGGTGAGGGATGCGAGCAAATCTGGATCAGCCCTGTGGGGAAAAAGCCCAGCACGGAGGGAAGTCTCGGGGGAGGATTTTGGGAGCAGCACGCAGCCGAGAGGTGGAGGGCGGAGATCCCGAGCGTGGGCACGCGAACGGCCCTCGCTGGGAGCCCGAGAAGAGGGTTTTAGGCACAAAAAGGGCTTTTTGCTGCATCCCTCGGATAAAAGGAACGAAATGAGAATGGGGTGGCTCTGCCCTGCCTCTGATCCGCACAACCCAGTGGATTTACAGCCCCCTGGGGCTGCTCCCCTCTTCTTCTCCAGCTTCCCCTCGCAAAATGAGGACGGACACCCCAAACCCAGGGGGAAGGGGAGGGCCGGAGGGTTGTTGCCAGCCATTTGGGGGCTAATTCGGGCATCTCCTTCCCCTCCTACAGCCCCCCCTCAACGCCCAGATGCTGGCCCAGCGCCAACGCGAGCTCTACAGCCAGCAGCACCGGCAGCGGCAGCTGATGCAGCAGCGAGCCCTCCTGATGAGACAGCAGAGCTTCGGCAACAACCTCCCCCCTTCGGCCGGCCTCCCGGTGCAGATGGGGGCCGCCCGGCTTCCCCAAGCCCCCCCGCAGCAGTTCCCTTATCCCCCCAACTACGGTACGAGCCCCGGGAACCCCCCCACCTCCACCAGCCCCTTCTCGCAGCTGGCGTCCAGCCCCGAGGCCGCGCTGGCGAACCGCGGCGCCATGGTCAACAGGGGGATGATGGGCGGCGTCGGCGGGCAGTTCGGCGCCGGGATGACCCCGCAGATGCAGCAGAACATCTTTCAGTATTCGGGTTCAGGTAGGTGAGGCCGGAGGGGGCCCCCCGCCCCGAGCCCCTCTCGGTGTAGGGGAAGGGGTGGTGAGGGTGCGGGGAGGCGCGGCGCGCCGGAGGTGGGCCCCTAGGGGCAGGAGGAACACGGAAATGCTCCCAGAAAAGCCAGGTTTAGCCAAATATCGCAAGGATTGGGTTCTGCGTGCGGTTGTGCCCTGGGTTTTGTCTGCTCTCCTCGGAAAGTGGCGCGGGGGGAGAGGCGGAGGGCACAGCGGTGACCTCGGGGGATGCTGCGGCACCGCGGGCTCCGCTGCTGCCATCTCACACCACGTCTCGCTGCTCTTTCTGCACACCTCTACTAAACCTTTTCTGGTTGAATCTCCAAAAAAAAACCACATCATTTGGCCAAAAAACTCAATTTTATTTTTTTTTTTTGTTTTTACTCTTCCCACCAAACTCAAACCACAAAGCACTCCCCTGAATTGTGCTTCCCTAAACACATAGGCTCGGGATCAGACCAAATCCTTGCCAAGACACCCTAAAGGAGCTGCAGACAGCTCCTGCATCTCTCGTGGGCACAGAGCTCTCATGAAATCCTTGAGATCGAGTAGGAGGGCACGCTAGGTTGGGTGCTTGAAGGTCTTCATGTCATTTTTGGGGTCTCAGCGAGGAGGAAACGGCCGCCCCAGGGCGCAGCAGCCGTGCAGGACCCCCTTAGCCACGACCTTATCGCTGCCCCGGCCGTTCCCCATCCAGGTGTCGTACAAAATAAGGCCAGCAGCCGATGGAAACCACTTGGGGAAGGGGGTTCCCCGCCCGCTCAGCCCTGAAATATTTACGTGGCAGCTGCTGGAAACAAAACCCAGAGAGCCCGGGCCCGAAACTCGCAGCTGCTCCTCCTGCAGCTGCAGGGGGAGGAGGAGGAGGAAACGGGGGCGGGCGGGGGGCACCGCCAGCATCCCACCACCCCCCTGGCTGATGCCCTCTGTCCTTCCCCAGGCATGGGGCAGCAAAACGAGCCCGCCTTCGCCCCCTCGCTCAGCCCCAGCAGCCCCCTGATGTCGCCGCAGCTCCCCCCGTCGCAGAGCCCCATGCTGCAGCCGGCGCCGCCGACCCCGGGCTATCAGTCCCCCGACATGAAGAGCTGGCAGCAAGGAGCCATGGGCAACAGCAAGTAAGGTGGCGGGGATGGGGTGGGGAGGGATTTTTAAGGTGGTTTTTTGTGTTTTTTTTTTTTTGGTTCCTACCCCCGTGAGCCGGGGGCTGCGCGCCCAGGCTCGGGGTGGCCAGAAGCCCGCGGAGCGAGCAGGCGTCGGGCGAGGCACGGAGCAAATTTGGGGTTTTTAATTGTGGCTTAATTATGTGCCACAAAAACAGGTGGATTTAGGAAATGTGGCAATAAAAGGAGCTGTGTGTGGCAGTGCCACTGTGGCCCGTGCTGGTGCCTCTTAAACCAACGCATCCAGCTCTGACTTGGGGGGGTGAAATCATCACATCTGCTGCCTGGTGTTGTGTGCGAGTCAGGTTTGAGCTTCAAATCGCCAGAAACGGGAAAAAGAAACAAACCAAAAGGTGTTGCTTTGGATCTGGGCACAGCTCAGCTAACCTCTCCTGCTCAGGCTGCAGTGAGAGCTTGGGGTCACAAGGACTTTGTAGGGCTTTGTATTTCCTCCAGGCTGCCCCTCGTGGTCCCCCCTTGCCCCCGGTGTCTCTCCTGCCCCACCAGGTCACGCTCAGCAGCCCGGTGCTGCAGCAGGAGCAGGGGGCTGATGTTTCCACCGTGCTCCCCAACCTTCCAGGACATCCCTTGGGTGTTTGCAGCCCCTCTAATGCCACCGTGTCCCTCCCTCCCGCCATCCCAAGGACCTGGGTCCCTGCTTTATGCAGGGAAGAAAGCGAGGAGGCTGCAGGAGCAAAATTTTCGCCCTCTCCCCAAATCCCACACCACCCCCAGCTGCTTGCACACCCAGTGCTGCCTCCGGGGTCTTCATCCCACCCCGAACAGGCAGAGAACATCCTCCCACCGCCACCACCACCACCCTACTAACCCTTTTCCCTCCTCTCCCTCCCAGCGTCTTCAGCCAAACCGGGCAGACGCAGCCGGCCCCGGCGCAGCAGGGGATGTACAACAACATGAGCATCACCGTCTCCATGGCGGGAGGGAACACCAACGTCCAGAACATCAACCCCATGGCGGGCCAGATGCAGATGAACTCGCTGCAGATGCCCGGGATGAACTCCATGTGCTCGGAGCAGGTCAGTGCCGCCTCTCCCCTGCCCCCAAACGCCTTCCCCGGGTGATTTCTTTTCCCCCAAAGCCGTGTTAGGTTCCCGTGGTTCCTGCCCCCGTGCCAGAGCCTGGCTTAAGTGCCCTAAGCCAGGGCAGAGCACCCCCAGCCTGTTTAGAGCAATTTGGGGAGGTGTTTGGGTGCTTTTTTAGCAAATTTCCCAGTGTCTGCACCCAAACTTGAGAGGCTGGCATGGAAACCTGCTGCTCCTTGGCTGTTTAAGGCCAGGATGCTGCCACCAGCAGCGTGGCTGTGCCCTTCCCAGCCACCCTGAGATGTCTCAGGGTGTTTTAGGTGCTGGGCTTCGTCTCGGTGCCACCGAAGCTCCTTTTTGCTGCTCTGGGTTTGGGTGGGAGCGCCGCTGCCAGGCCTTGCGGCCTCCCCGGGGGCCGAGCCGGTGGCTTTTCCCCCTCTTGTGACATTTCACGCTCCCTGGAGACGTTCCCAGAGCTGGCAGCAGCTCCAGGCAAAGGTGCAGGAGGTGGGGAGAGAGGCAAAAAGCTCCCAAACCCGCTCCGGGTGCCAGGAGGACGCCGAGACCGCCCCACGCGTGGGCTCCCTCTCCCCAAATCCACCCAGGCTCGGCTCGAGAGGGCGACAAGTGGCTCAGGGGACCTCCAGGAGCCCTCGCTGAGCCTTTTTTTTTTTTTTTTGCTTCCCGCAGGTAAATGACCCGGCGCTGAGACCCGCGGGCCTTTACTGCAACCAGCTTTCCTCCACTGACCTTTTGAAAACAGAAGCAGACGGGGCGCAGGTCAGTAAGAAACTGCTAAGCACATCTCAGGTACAGAGAGAGGAGTTGGCCGTGCTCCCCAAAACTCAACCATCCCGGCCGTGCCGTGGTGCCGCGCTCGGCACCGGGCAAAATTTTGGCCGTGGCCAGCTCTGGCTCACGGGGTTGGCTCCGTCCCTGCCGCCGCTGGCGCTTGGGGACCTCAGAAATCCTGCTCTGCTCGCCAGCCTCATCAAACCCCGGCTCACCGCGCCGCTCAGAGCGCTTTTAAAATCTTGCTGCTAGTGCAGAGGAGCAGAAACGCTGCACCCGAGCTGGGAAAACAACTGCAGGGGGCAGGAGGAGCAGGAATTCAGCCCGGCTCCGAGAGCAGCCCCAGGGCGAGGGAGGATTTCAATCCTCGGCTCCAGTTTTGGGTTGGAAGGAGCCGATTTTGGGTTGGAAGGAGCCGGCCCTGCTGCCCGGCGCCGCCGCAGGGTGCCCGGGGAGGAGCCCACCGCTCTCAGCCGTCGCCGCGGTGCTGCCGGCGCTGATCTGGGGCAGAACGAGGGGATTTGGAAGGGGAAAGGGACAGAGGGGAGAGAGGGAGGCTGTGGGACGGTGTCTGTCCGTCCCTCCATCCGTCCGTCCGTCCGTCCAGCGGGGAGGCCGCGAGGCGCGCCCAAAGCGAGCGCCGCCGCCGTTGCCTCGCGGGCTTTTTGCCTTTCACGCCGGGACCAGCCGATTCAGCGCCTTCTTCCCCAAAACTTCCCCCCTCCTCGCTCTCCCCCCTCCCCGTCCGCGCGGCGTTGGTTTGCAGAGCCCCCAGGGACCCACGCCACCGCCGCCGCCGCCGTCGCCTCTCTTAATTTCATCAAGCAGCCGCTCCGGACCACGCCGCTGCCTTCCCGCACCGCCAGCTCCCCGGTGCCCAGGGGATGCCAGCCTGGCTTTTTTTTTTTTTTATTATTATCATTTTTTTAAAACATTTTTTGGTTATTTTTATCCCTTTTTTTTTTAAAAAAAAAAAAACAACAAAAAACGAGCGCCGTGAACCTCGCCAGAGCCCTTGAGCCGAATGAGTGCAGCGGTTTTCTTTTTGTAGGACAAGAAGACAGAAGAGTTCTTCTCTGTGGTGGCTCCAGACTAGAGGAAGTCTCTAGTGAGTTTCCACTTCACGTAGTACCCAGTCCGTCGCCTCCGGGCCCCTGCCCCGTCCCCGCTAAAACCCCCCCTCTTGTCTTTTGTGTCCCAGCAGGTACAGCAGGTTCAGGTGTTTGCCGACGTGCAGTGTACAGTGAATCTGGTAGGAGACCCCTACCTCAACCCGCCGGCTCCCCTGGGCGCCCCGAAAACCGCTGCCGCCGCCGCCGCCGCTGCCGCGGTGCCGCCGCCCCCGCAGGGCCAGCAGAAGAGCCTTCTTCAGCAGCTACTGACTGAATAACCCGCTTTTCGAGGAATGTGAAATCGAAAAAAAAAAAAAAAACACAAAAACACACAAAAAAAAATAATAATTGAGACGTACAGAGAGATATAAATATATATATATTATCTATTTTTCTGAGATTTTTGATATCTCAAACCGCAGCCATTCTGCAGCTCGTAGTGTTTGGAGCCAAAAGGGGGTTTGGTTTGGTTTGTTTTTTTTTTGGGGGGGGAGGGGGGGGTATTTTTTTTTCCCTTTTTTTTTTTTTCTTTCCTTTTTTTTTTTTAAAAAAAAAA
Organism: Netta rufina; assembly: GCF_964035555.1. Classification (NCBI taxonomy): domain Eukaryota; kingdom Metazoa; phylum Chordata; class Aves; order Anseriformes; family Anatidae; genus Netta; species Netta rufina. The sequence goes on from NC_140125.1 coordinate 120,176,033, forward strand.
GAAAAAAAAAAGCGCTGGATGTTGGCGAAGTGACGAGGCGGGACAGTCGGTTTCTTGAGCCAAAATTACAGATGATTCTTATTTTTGTAATCAGTTGCTGGCTTCTTAATCTGGCCGAAGGTTTCTCGGGGAGGCGGGGAGGGGAGAGGGAGAAGGCAGCTGGAGGACTGCGTCGGGAGGAGGAGGAGGAGGAGGCGAAAAAGGAGAAAAAAAAAAAAGGAGGAGGAAGAGGAGGAGGAGGAGGAAGAGCAAGCTCAGTTTCAGCTGGATCTGTCACTGATCACGTCTCAGCGTGGGGCACGGAAGGGGTCGACGCTGGACTTCTGCGAGAAAGGCCGTTTTTATTCATGCTTAAAAAAAAAAAACCTTCTCTCCCCTCTGCCCCAGCCCGCTTGTGCGTACAATCAGCTTTTTCTAGCAATCGTGAGTTTGTCGGTTTTAAAGAAAAAAAAAAAACAAAACAGAGTATTTTGACCCACCATTTTTTCCATGTTTTATGCCGGTTTAAAGGCCTCCTAGCGAACAGAGGCCACGACGTGTATATTACAACAGGAAAAAGTAAAAAAAAAAAAAAAAAGACAAAAAAAAAGACAAAAAAAGAACAGTTTGGGGAAAAAACTGCAATAATTTTTAGGGGGAAGGACTTGGGGGGGGGGGGAGGGGTCTGTCAATTATTGTAGATAAAATTTTCTGATTAAATATTAAATAAAATTAAGCAGTCGGTTCTTTCTGCTTTGATTGTGTTTAACAGCTGAGGTAGCTTAAACTATTTAAAATAATAATAATAAAATAATAATAATAATTGAAGTCTCTGTTGGGAGATACAGCTTATTTTTATTTTTTATTTTTTTTCCCCCCTCAAGCCTGTCACTGTAAATAGCTCTGAGCTCTGTATAAATTTGTTTCCTTCTCTTTTAGCCGGGGGTCGCTTTTAATATTCACTGCTGACTTTTAGGGGAGCGGGGGGGCCGTGGGTTTTTTTTTTGTTTGTTTTTTGTTTTTTTTTTTTCCCTCTCTCTCTCTAAAATCGCGCTGGTGTGTGGAAAACAAACAAACAAAAAAATGTGTAGCTTTGTTGATTGACATTTGCAAGAGTTAAAAGATGACAAATAATGAAAAAAAAAAAAAAAAAAGAAAAAGAACCCGAGTTGCCAGCTTAACGTTTCGTTGTTTCTGTGTTGAGGGGCGACCCGGAGCGGTGCCGCAGCCCCGGTGGCTTGGGGGGGATGGGGAATTTTGGGGTTTTGGGGTGCCCGAGCGTTTTGGGGTGCTCAGCTGGGGCTGGTGGGTGGCTGCCGTGCTCCTGCTGGGGGCTGGAGGCGGTGGGTGAGGAAGAGGAGGGTGCTGGGGTCTTCATCCTGTGCTTCTCATGGGTTAGTGCTACTGAAGCTGGGTGGGGGGGGCGAAAACTGCTCATTTTTTTCTGAAAACCCCAAAAGAAACGGCTCGGGGTGCCCTCCTCACACCCACCAGGGGTTGGTTCCTCAGCGCTGGGCCAGCGGGGAGATTTTGGGGGCTGCGCGGGCAGGAATTGATGCGGTGCGAGCAGCGTGACCCAGCCAGGGAGCTGCGGGTCAGGGGCACTTCCAGCCGGCAGCGCTTTATTTATTTGTTGTTTTTTTATATTTTTTTAACATGAGGGGGAAATCAAACTCACAGGACGGTGAGCTGCTTTCAAAAACGGGCATAAACGAGGCAGAAATCAGCGGGCTGAGAGCTGCAGAGATCCTGGCTCGCGGGCCGATGCTGCCGTCTGCTGTTCGCACGGCTCCCAGCAGGGTTTTGTCACGGCTTCAGGAGCTCAGGCGCTGTGAAAAACCAGACAGAAATAAATTCGGGGGGCTGCACAAAGCTTAGGGCACTGTAAGGAAGGCAGAGAACCCATCACAGCCCTACCTAGCGCTGCCCCGGGTTAATCTGACCCTGAAGGGTGGCTGGGAGCGGGAGTTTGTGGATTTTCAGGCAGGTTTGGGTCCCCTGAGTGAGAACAGGGAGAATTACAGCAGCCACAGAACTGAACAGCAGGGACAGCAGCACCGTACCTGCTGTATAAGGGGCAAAACAGGAGGGATGAGGCAAAATTCAAGCCGAAAATCAGAAAAAAACATGATCTAATTGTGAAAAAAGTCACTCCTAACACACACCAGAGACATTTCCAGGTGTGGCAGACACTAAAATGCTGCCTGCGCTGGCAGGGTAAAGATCTACAAGCACACAGACAGAGCAGACCCATATAACAGAGTCACAATCTGCACAAACAAATATTTAATCCTCTCCACTAATGAGTTTTACACTTTTTAACCGTTATCCCACAAGGCTGATGAGCGTTAGCAGCGCTCCCGAGACAGCAGCTTTCCTCCTGGAGCCTGTCGGGGGGCAAACTAAGCTCTGATTCAAGAGGAGAGCTGCCCAGGGCCACCCGCAGCCAGAGCAGGGATCACTTCAGCAATTTGAACTTCTTCAGGTGCTGGTGCACTTGGTCCTTCGGGTAGGGCCTGAGCGCCAGGCAGGTGGGAACGTTCTCAGGCTGCTCAGTCCACACTTCGTGGTCGATGCTGTGCTGCTTCAGGGTCTCTGCCAGCACCGTCAGGGAGGCCTCATCCGGAGCCTGGGGAAGAGAAAAAAATTGCAGTGAAATTTGGGGTGAAAGATGCCTGTAAGAGCCACAGAGAAATATTGAATCGTTAAGGTTGGAAATCATCCAAATCACCTGCTCCAACCATCCCCTACCACCAATGTCACCACTAACCCATTTCCCCAAGCACCACGTCCAACCTCTCCTTGAGCACCCCCAGGGAAGGGGACTCCACCACCTCCCTGGGCAACCCGTCCCAAGGCCTGACTGCTCTTTCTGAGCAGAAATGTCTCCTCATTTCCCACCTGAACCTCCCCTGGCACAACTTGAGGCCATTCCCTCTGCTCCTATCACTGGTTACCTGTGAGAAGAGGCCGACCCCAGCTCCCTGCCCCTTCCTTTCAGGTGTTTGTAGGGAGCAACGAGGCCTCCCCTCAGCCTCCTCTGCTCCAAACCAAGCACCCCCACCCCCCTCAGCCTCTCCTCACAGGATTTGTGCCCCACACCCCCATTTTTTCCCTTATGTTACCACAGTGACCACCACCAACAGCAAGTTTGGAACCCACACAACCACTAAACCCCCAAAACACCCCTTTTTTTTTCCCCAAAAACTCCTCATCGGGCTACCACAAACCCCTCTGCCCCCCCCCACGCCCACCGACCCAGCACTGCTGAGGGGAGCCTGGGGGGGGACGAGGACCGAGCCTGGGGGTCGGGGGGTCCCTGGGGGTCCCCCAGGATTGAGCCTGGGGTCGGGGGGTCCCTGAGGGTCCCCGAGGACCGAGTTTTGGGGTCGGGGGGTCCCCAGGCAGCGGTGCTGAGGGGTGCGGGGGTCCCCCAGGCACCGCCTCAAAATGGCGGCCGCGGCTCCCCCTCAGCGCGGCGGGCGCCCCTTTCCCGGCATGCCCCGCGCACCTCCAGCACCACCGTCCTCATGGCGCCGCCCAGCTCCAGGTAGGCGCCGGTGTCCGGGTGGCCGCCGTGAGCGTGGGCGGCCGCCAGGACGGCGTGGCAGGCCTGGGCCACCACCGCGCCCAGCGGCCACGAACGGGCCAGGTCGCCCCGCAGCACCACGTACTGCACCAGCGCCGCCGCCCCCGCCGCTCCGGGCGCCGCCATGTTGTTGTACGGCAGCGCGCAGGCTCATAGAAGGAAAGGGGGGACGGGGGAGCATGGCGGCGCGTGCAGGGGGTGGAGAGGAGAGGGCGCCGCCATTTTGTTGTACGGCCGAAAGAGGAAGGGGGGTGACGTAGTTCCGGTGGGGTCGGAGCGCGGAGTTTGAGCGGGGTGAGAGGGAAAGGGGGGGGGAGGGGCGCGGGGGGGTCCCTTTAACCCCCTAAAACCCCCCAAAATCCCCAAAAATCCCACTAAAATCCCACTAAAACCCCCCAAAATGTCTCGAGGGGGTGTCACTGGGTTGCCCCTGACCCCTATTTCCCCATCTCTGGGGGTCCCCGGGCCACCCCGTGTCCCTCTGGGCCCCCCAAACGTCTTGGGGGCACCCCCAGGCCGCCCCCTGCCCCCCAAATTCCCTCAGGGGGCTGCCTCGTGACCCCCTGCCCCCCCCCAAATCCCCTCAATTGGGGTCCCCGAGCTGCCCCCCAAACCCCTTGGGCTCCCCTTTGTCCCCCTGAGCCCCCCCAAACCCCTTAATGGGGGTCCCTGGATTGTCCCCTGTCCCTCAGACCCCCCAGAAACCTTTCAGGGGATGTCCCCTGGCCACCCTGTGTCCCCCTGACCCCCCCAAATCCCCTCAGTGGGGGTCCCTGTGCTGCCCTGTGTCCTCCTGACCACCCCCCAAATCCCTTGGGGGTGTTCCCAGGTTGCCCCATGTCCCCCTGCCCCCCATATCCCCATCAGTTGGGGTCCCCAGGCCACCATTTGTCCCACTGACCCCCCCAAAGCTCTTGGGGGGCATCCCCTGGCCACCCTTTGTCCCCCTGACACTCCCAAACCCCTTGATGGGGGTCCCTGGGCCACCTCGTGTCCCCCTGACCCCCCCAGCCCCCTTTTGGGGGGTGTCCCTGGGATACCCTATATGCCCTCGACCCCCACATCCCCATCACTGGGGCTCTCCAGGCTGTCCTGCGTCCCCCTGACCCCCACATTTCCCCCCATTCCCCTCCCAACCCTTGGATGCGTACCCTCCCCCCAAATTTGGTGGCCCCAAGCTGCCCAGCTCCCCCTCATCCCATTAACCCCTTAACAGGGTTCCCTAGGCACGTGTGGTGCCCTGCTCTCCCTCGGTCCCCCTTCATGGGGTCCCCAAGTGTCCCCACCATCTGGGGATGACCCGAGGGGTCCCTGTCACCCCCCTGGGCTTGGGGTGTCAAATCTTGTCCCTGCCTGCGCTCACGGGCGGGTTCCTTATGGGGTTGGGAAGCAGGGTGGCTTCTAACGGGCCCTTTCAGCCCCCAGGACATCCTCGTGCCCCAGTTTTGGAGCCCAACCAGCCCCAGGACTTCTCGGAGCCCCCTTCCAGCAGCGTGAGGAAGAAGAGGCCCCGTGAGGAAGAAGAGGCCCCGTGAGGAAGAAGAGGCCCCGTGAGGAAGCTGCCTCCTGGGACGGAGGAGGGATGACGTCTGCATTCCCACTCTTACCCAAGTCTTGGAGGGAGATGGAGAAAGGGAAATCAAACTCAGAGGACGGTGAGCTGCTGCTGTGGGGGGTAGAGTGAGTATGCTGTCCCTTGAAGTGTGCCCTCGCCCAGGAGCACACCATAAAGTGCTTGAGACGAGGACTTTATGCCCTGCCTCGCCCCACCACGCTGTGTTTCAGGGCAAATTTAGGGTACGGGGACATCAGACAAAGCCCCTCTGCTGCTCTGGGTTAGGAATAAAACGGGAGGTTGCAGATCTTTTAGGGTCAGGGCTGTTTGTTTGATCCATTTGATATTTTACTCTGCTTCTCAGGACATCAGCTAACTCGTTTGGGGACCCCCAGGTACTTGTTGCCTGCTGGCATTCAGTCTTTCTATTTAAATTCCCCAAAGCCCCTTCAGGAGATGGTTGCCTGCCCCATTCCCCTTTGAAAAGTTGCTGTGAATGATTTTTTTGAGCATCTGTACTGGAACCACTTCGGTTTGGGTAACGTTTGCAGGCAGTTGATAGCCATAGCTGGGTTTTCGAGCCTGTTGTGCTCTTCTTGCAGGGGTGTTGGCTCACCTGGAGAGGCTGGAGGCGCAGGCTCGCGAGTCGGCCCTGAAGCAAGAAGAAAAGGAGCAGCAAGAGCAGAAGCTGGCTGGGCTGAAGGCCAGGGTGCAGGAGCTGAGAGCCCGGAGGGACGAGCTGCGGGCAAAACTGGAGCTGCAGCAAAAGGGGGTGAGAAAGGGCTTGCTGCAGAGACCTGGCAGAGGGCTCCGTCCTGCTCCTGTAGCATGGATTTACTGAAATTATTAATTTAGAGTCAACTGCTGCTTTTTATTTTCCCTTTTTAAGCAACGATCAGTCCTGCTGCCCCTTGTTTTCAGCGCGACGGCGTCCAGGACTGCTGGGTCTACTTGCTTGGAGGCTGTGGGGCTATTTCTGAACTCTTTTTTCCCCTTTTCCCCTTGAAAGGCTGCCTCGCTTTTCCCAGAACTGGGTTATTTCTCCGCAGCCTGGCTGCATTCCCTGCAGGCGACGAGTTCAGTGCCGCTGCCTTCTGCCCCCTCTCATCTTCTGTGTTTTTTGTTCGTTTGTTTTTTTTTTTTTCTGTTTTTTTTGCAGCTTCTGGAGAAAGAAGGTGTCGAGACGGATGCAGAGCAGCCCAGCGCTCGGGCTGTCTTGGAGTGGAAGATTCGAAGCATGAAGGACCTGCTGCAGCTCTTCTACCTCACAGGTAAAGTCTCCAGGTTTGTGTGTGTCCTGCTGGCTGTGCTTTTGGGGTGTGAGTTCAGCTTTTGGAAAGCGTGTGACCGCCTTAGTCCTAGCAAAACCTTTGGGAATGAGGTAGTTACCCAGCCAGTTGGTGCGAGGTGCTAACCCAGCACCTTATTTTCATCAGTTCCTGAACTTTTGATTAATTTTCTTGTTGTTTCCAATGCGAGTTACCTGTGCTCTGTGTTCTGGTCCTTAGAAGGATGGTGTGGGGATAGTTCCCTGCCTTGTACAAGTGGGTTTAGCCCCTGAGCACTCCTGCCACTCTTTTTGGGGCAGTGAGATGCTGCTTTCCTGCCCTGGGAGCAGCCTCTTCTCCCTGGAAGCCAGTGCTGTTTGAAAGTACCAGCATAACCCAGTTTTTGGGAATTTAAACTACCTTGAACTTGAATTTATTCAACATCCTTTATAAAAAATTGCAGTTTTTTACATCCCTGACCTCTTGCAAGTCCTCGGTCATCCCAGGGACCTCCCTGGGGGTACGGCCCCCTCCTGCACTCTGTGCTGCCCCCACAAAAGTTCCTCCTGGTGCTGAGTTTTGGTAGCACCGAGTTCAAATCCCTCTCTCTGGACCCCCCAAAAGGGATCAGCGGGAAGCTGACCAAGCGGGGCGTGTGCTTCTGCATCAGCACTGCTTACGAGGGCACCTACCTGCACTCCTACTACCTGGACGTCCTCACCAAGCCCGAGGTGCAGATCCAACGCCACTCCGTGCCCACCTTCATCCCCCTGGAGCAGCTTGCCAGGAAGCACCTGCAGACGGACATCAGGCGCTTTCTGGCTGTCCTCTCCGACCACCTCAACGCTTACGCCGGCCGGAGGTACCAGGCGGACCAGTTGCAGGTACTGGGGGGCTGCAGCAGCGCTGCCCACTTGTCCTTTTGCCTTTTTTGTACCAAATATTACGAGTCCGTGCCCCTCTGAAGTGCTGGGGGGGATCTAGGCAGGTTTTTTTTTACACAGAGCGCTCACAACTCGGGTTTTCAGAGCTTAACGAGCAGCCGTGTGGCTACAAACTGCTGCCTGCTTCGCTGGTATTCATACTTATTTATTTTTCGCTGCTATTTATATTTATTTTTTATTTATATTCGGGTATTTAGAGGTCTTGTGGCTCATTTAAAACTTGCTGCCAAGCGCAAGGCGAGCTGCCTCCCCTCTCTGAGGTCCCTAAGCTCTTGGAAAAGGCCTCAGGGGAAGGTGGCTGCGAGGTGTGGATGAGCACTGTTTGTTGAAATCTTGCCCTCATGGGGTTTTGCTGCCTTTGCAGCCACCCCGGGGCGGGTGGGCACGGCGCAGAGGGTGGGGGATCTGTGCCTGGGGAGCTCCCAGCCCTACGCTGACGGGCTCCTGTCCTAGCTCCGTGTCCAGAAGTTGTCTTTGTCCTTTCAGGAGCGTTTTTCAGACCGTTTGGAAGGGACCTTGCAGAGGAACTCCCTGTGTAACTTGCTGGTCTTCCACTACAACGTCTCAGGCCACAGCGGGAGCTTTCTGTTCAGCGCCAAGCTGCTTTACTCAGATCCCTGCTGCAGCCTCCCCACCGAAGCCATCGTTTCGTGCACGCGTAAGTGGGCGCTGCAGGGGGTCTGGGGCAGCTCTGAAATGGCTGGGGATTCCTCCTAGCTCAGTCTGGGGGACAAAAAGGAGCAAGTTTTCGTTTTTCTGCACGAGGAAAGAGCTTGCTGTGGGATGGGGGAATAGGACGGGATCTCTTCAGCATCAGGAATTCCTCTCGGTGTAATTAGAGAAATGGTTAATGAGGGTTATGTAGGTGCTGAGGCCTGCTGTCGAGTTGTTCAGCTGGGCTGTAACTGCCCCCATTGCACCCTCGGCACGGAGAGAGGCAGGAGTGAGGTTTACGACCCCTTTTAAGGTGTCAGCAGTGCTGCAAAATGCTGCTTGCCCTGCCCCAGACCTGCAGTTTTCCACTCATCTGCCCCTTCTGGCTGGCTCAGCTGCAAGATGCGTGGACCAGCGTGCAGCTAGATGGAGCTCCAAGCATTGCAGCTTGATTTTAAAATCTCCTTCTGCCACCAGCCGTGGTCTGAGGCCTCCCTGTGTGAGCTTAGCCCAGCTGCAGCTGGGCTGGAGGAGGAATATCAGCAGTTCCTCCTCTGCTTTGCCCACAGAAACCGTCCCCTTACAGGTGAAGCTCTGCCCTTGCCCACAAATTTTGGTGTTTTCTGAGCTGGGAAAGCCGCAGGGTGGTTGTGGTGCTCCCAAATCCCTTGGAAATGCAGGACACGAAGGGTGAGGAAGGAGAGAGAAAGGTTACGAGAAGGAAAACCGGCACGGGAGAGTAAAAACTCCCTCGGGACAGGGGGAGATGGAGAAACAAATAGTTCCGTGCTGGTAAATCTCTTCTCCCCACCTCCTTCTGCCCCCCAGCCAACGCTCCCGCGGAGCTGGCAGAGATGGCAGCAGCTCACTCGGAGACGTTTCGCCGCCTGGCCCTGCACAAAGCCTTCGACTCGTTCAGCAAAGCTGAAGAAACCCAGGACCAAGCACTGATAAGTCCCCCAGGCTCTCCCCAGTAACTCTCCTCCCCTGCCGGGCGTGCTCTCAACAAGAAAACGCTTCCCACGGGCACGGCGCCGTTGCTGGGATCCCCCTGAGGAGCACTTGGCACGCTTGGAATCGAGAGCAACGTTTCCTGGAGGCTTTTTGGGGGTCTGGTGTAGGAGATTTCACGCCAGCAGTGGCTTTGGACATTCTTTGTTCCTTCTCTTTGGGCACGGGAGAGCTTTCGTGGCGTCCTGTCTGTGCGCTCCCAAGTTTGGGTCAGATCTTAAAAACTTGGTGTTCTTACAGGGGTATTTTTAAGGCTTAATAATTTCAGTGACATAGAACTTCTGTGGTATTAAAAAAAATCTCCTTTTGATTCTTTTAGCCTTATATCATGTGGGTTGAGTAACGGGATTTTCTTCTGCCCCATTTTTGTGCCAGCCCCACGCGCGATAAGGCAGAAATAACTTTGTAATTTGTTTTTTTTTAATCGTTTCTGTAGCTGTTCAGGCTCTTTATCCAGACTGAACCTGTTCAAATGTCACCTCCAGTTTACGAGGGTCGTGGTTCCAGGTAGCAATTCCTGTGCACGATGGTCAGAGCTCCTCACGGGGGAAGGCTCACCAGGCTGAGGCTGCTTTAGAGGAGCTGACGGGTCGTCAGGGTGCCCGCAGGAGGTCTGTCACCCCTCAGGGCTTATATCCTGAGCCAGCTGAGCCCCAACAAGGGAAAGGAGCAAAACCCACCAAAAGCATCACCCTTCCCTTTGGGGACCCCTTCAAATATTCCCCTGGAGAGGCTGTGGAGCCCTTCTCGCTGCACCTCCGACCCCAGAACACAGCAGACTTTGAAACCAGGCTTTGATGAAATTCATCTGCTTTCTATTCAAGAAACTGGCGGCGTAATCACACCCCGGGCGTGCCTCCTCTCCCCCTGGTCCCCTCTTCCACCAGCAGCCGAGCCCAGCGAGCTCTGCCCCGGGGAGCGAACGGGCACAGTTAAAAATATAAATGTTGATCTGTACTCTTTTTATATATATATATATATATATATATAATATATTTATATATCTTAAATACACAATTTCAGTTTGTGTTTGTTTGTTTTTTTTTCCCTTCTCGGAGCCAAAGGCAGGACTGAGCTCCCCCTCTCTCCCCCGGCTCCTAATTAGGGTTGGTTTGTGACGAGGATGGACGTGGGGCGGGCTAACGGCGACCCCCAGGCGCTGCAGCACGCAGGAGAGACGTGGTGCCTTCCCCTCCAGCCCTGAGTGTGATTCTCCTCGTGCCCAGCGCCCGGTGGCACCCGGGGCCTGCAGTGCTACTCGAATATCCCTCGGGACGCCCCGGGGAAAGGCGACCCCAGCCCCGTGCCCGCCGGGGGCTGGGAGTCGTGGCCAGAGCAGCCCCCTGCCTCCCTCCTGCTCGGCCACGGGAGCAAAACCCCGCTGGAAACCTCCAGCAGAGGCTCAGGAAGGGTGGTTGGAAGGGGTCGCTTGCTCGGATTTGCTTTCAGATCTGCACTTTTTGGGGAGAGACGCCCCCGGTGTCCTCGGTGGTGGGTGCCGGGCATCCCCAAGGCTCCCCAGTTTGGCGCGGGGCTTTTTTTTTTTTTTTGGTGGCTGTGCTGGCTGCCGGGCTCCAGGCCCCTCAGGAGCTGTCCACCACCTGATGGGGCAGGGTGACGGACGAGCCGTTGACGAAGGAGCCTTGCTTCTCCCGGCCCTTGAGGAAGAAGGTGAGCAGCTCCCCTTTGCCCTTGACGTAGATGGCCCCGCGGCGCACGAAGCGGAAGCCGTACTCCTTCAGGATGAGGTGGGTCTCCTCCACCACCTGCGGGGGACAAAGGGACCACAGCAGGAGGCTGGAGGGGGGACGAGGTGGCGAGCAGGGACCCCAGCGCCCCAATTTTAGCACCCCCACGCTCCTTTCCCAGCCTGGAGGAGCCCCTCAACCACCCCCAGCCCTGCCACGCTCCGCACAGGGCCTTCCCCGTCCCTCGGCTTCCCAATTTCTCCCCTTCACCACCTCACCTGGATGTTCCCCATCACGCCGGTGGACTCCATCCTGCTGGCCACGTTCACCGTGTTGCCCCAGATGTCGTAGTGCGGCTTGCGGGCGCCGATGACGCCCGCCAGCACGGCGCCCTTGTTCATGCCTGTGTGAGGAGAGCAGGGCGGCCGTCACCCACCCCGTGGCACACTGGGAACATCAGGGTGGGCTCTGGGGAACCCCACACACCCCCAACCCTAATTCCCCACGCTCCCGGACTTGCCTATGCGGAGCATGAAGTTGTTGAAGGACTGGTAGTTGATGTTCATCAGCGTCACCTTCATGGCCAAGGCGAAGTCGGCCAGATCGGCCAAGTGCTGCCAGCGCTCCTTATCCGACAGGGTCTCCTTCTGCGAGGGGAGCAGGGTTAGGGGTGTCCCCCCCCCACCCCAAAATCTCGCCCACCGCCCCCCCTTGAGGCGCAGGGACCCCTCACCTTGGCGCCGTAGCCGTTGGCGTTGGCGTCGGGGGTCACTCCAGAAGCGGCCATGTAGGTGCTGCCGATGGTTTTGATTTTGGTGATGCAGCGGAACTGGGGCTCGTCCAGGAGCTGAGCCGTGGAAAAAGAGCTTCAGAACCACTTTGGGGGGGGGGATAAAAATGTCCCCAAAGTCCCCCGTGGTGCCCCCGTGGCCGACTCACCGCGTCGAAGTCGGAGATGATCTCGTTGAGGAAGCGCAGGCACTCGATGCCCCCGTTGTTGATGCTCTCCTCGGTGTAGAAGTCGGCGAAGTTGGGCAGGGAGGCGAACATGACGCCGATCTCGTCGTAGGACTGGCTGTAAAGCTCCTGGGGGTGGTGGGGAAGGATGGTGTGGGGGAGCTGGGGATGTGCCTGCACCGCCAGCAAACCCCAAAGCCTCCCCCAAAGCGCAGCCTGCCTCGGTTTCCCTTGAGAGGGTGGAAAAAAAAAATGAGGGTGCTCTGTGGTTGGCCAAAAAAACGATCTTTATCCAGCCAAAGATGCTCAGCTGGAGCCTTTTTGGCAAATTTCTCTGGATCCGGGGGGGGGGCCACGCGCAAAAATTTGGGGCAAAACACGAGTCCTGCTCTGTAGGATGGGCTCAGGGGACAGCGGGGCTGTGGTGCCACCCTGGGTGCCCCCTCACCTCGTCGCGTTTTTTGGAGCCCAGGAAGTGGCGGGCCACGTGCTCGGGCAGCATGTTGGTGACCAGGGCCTCGTTCCAGCGCCGCATCTCGTAGACCCGCTCCTTCTGGTCGTGGACGTCGATCTTCCAGAGGAAGAGGGTCCTGGCCAGCTTCTCCACCTGCAGGAATGGGGGGGAGAGGGGTGCAGTGGGATCCCTCCAGCCCCAGGAGCATCCTGGCTGCTTTTGGGGCCGGTCCGGGCTTGGATGGTGGCTTTGGGGCGAGGTGAAGCCCTAAGGGGAGGTGTGGGATTTGCTCTGGGACCCCCACAGGGCAGATGTTGGCTTTAGGGCCATCGTAATGCTGCTTGCCCTAAATCCTAGGGGCAAGAGGGAGGTGCTGATGCAGCCCTGGTGGGTTTCCTTGGGCAAGAGCTGGAGATGGTTCCCTGAAGCGTGCAAAAATCAGGGCAGGGGCTTTGGGGAGGGGGGACAACACCGAGGGGAGCGAAGCAAGGGGGTGGCTTCAACTCACGTGGCGAGAGAAGTAGTAGAAGCTGAGCATCACGATGAAGATCATGGCCGTCATCGAGTATTTGGAGGGCACCAGCGACGACCTGCTGGGAGACACCCCAAGGGTGGAAGTAGGGTGGGAGGGGGGCTCGGCCGTGCCCCTCGCGCCGTGCCCACCCCAACTCCTGCTGCCCCTTACGCGCTTTGCTGGCCCCGGCGGCGGTCGTAGTGGTCGAAGATGTGCCCCCAGGCGTAGATGTTGACGGTGCCGGCCGCCCCGGTGATCAGCACCATGAGGGTCAGCTTGACCATGTGGCTGACCTGCACCAGCATGATGGTGGCCACCAGGGCCAGCAGGGCGATGTAGCTGTAGTATTTGGGGTGCTCCCCGCAGCCCCCCGGCCGCGGCGGCGGCGGCACCGCTGCCGTGCCGTTGCCCAGCCCTCCGTAGTCCTGCCAGCAGCTGAGCTGGGGGCACGAGGAACAGGGTGAGGATGGGGGACGAAGGGTGGTGATGTCCCCAAAAGGGCTGCGAAGCCACCAAAGGGATGCGGGGTTTTGGGGGAGGGAGGGGGACGTCCCAACCAGCGGGTAGCCCCGCTGCGAAAATCCACCTCCCCGCTGCAGCGCGGCCTGAATCAGGTTTAACGATCGGTTTAACGGGGCCGTGCACAATTATGGGGTCTGGGGAAATAGGGGGAGGGCAGAGCAGGGTCCTGCGCTGCTCCTCGTGGCTCACCATGTCCACGATGTCGGCCGTGGTGACGATGATGATGGCAGCCATGGCCCAGGTGTTGCGCGCCCAGCGGGTCCTGTCAATCCAGGTGGAGAAGGCGACGAGTTTTTTGGGGAAAACCTGCAGGGAGAAGGACGGGGGAGCTTCACCCGGGTGGGACACAGCAGGGGGGACATCTCAGCGTCCTAACTGGGTGATGGGCTGGCACAAAACCCAGCTGGGGAAGAACCCCAAACCTCATCCAGCCCCATCCCTGGTGCGTCCCCGCTATTTTGGGGTCATGGGGGTGGTTACGGTTCATCCCCCCCTCCCCCTTTAACCTTCTCACCCGGGGGAAGATGGCTGCCAGCGAGCAGAGGGTGAGGATGAGCAGCAGGATCTCCCCCACCACGAAGGTCACGTAGTTGGCCACCAACCTGCCCCCAAAAAAAAAGACCCAAGAGGGGACAGGTTCGAAGCCTTGTAGGGCCAAAGATGGGCTGGGACCACCCGCCCCCAGCGTCCCCCCAGACGTACCAGGGGTCGATGAAGACCTCCACCAAGGCGGTGAAGAAGAGGACGACGCAGGAGCAGCTGAAGGCAGCCCCGCTTTGCTTCTCCTTCTCCACCGAGTAGCGCGTCTCCATCTCGGGGTCGATGAAGCGCATGGAGAGCCGGAAGGTGCTCTTCCCCTTCAACCTGCCAGCGACACGGCCATCAGCACCCCACGGCACCGAGACCGTGCCAGGACGTGTTGCCAGACGGGTAACTCACGCCTGGACAGATTCGCGCTCCAGCAGGGCCTCGTTGAGCAGCTTGTTGAGCTCCTGCTCGTTCTGCGAGGCGTCGATCACCCGCTCGGCCAGGTCCCGCAGCCGCAGCCGGCGCCGCGGGTTGGGGAAGGAGGGGTTCACCGCCTGCACCACGAAGCAAAACATCAACAAAAACGTGCCAGCATCAAGGTCAAGGCGTCAGCCCCCCCGTTGACGCCGTGGTCAAGGTGTCAGCCCCCCCAAAAACCACAAATAAGTTGCTGGAGGGGGTGCTTCCCCTGCGCCCTACCTCTCCATCCTCCTCCCCGCTCTCCAAGGTGCCCCTCGCCCTGGCGTCGGGCTCGTCGGCCTCGTCGGGGCTGGCGCAGGCCACGCTGAGGCTGCCGTTGCGCTCCTTGGTGTTGACGAGCAGCGGGGAGCCGCCGTGGGACGAGGTGAGGGACAGCTTCTGCCGGGAGAAAGGCGGTGGCTCGAGGTGCGCCGAGCTTCGCCCGCGGCGCCGGCGCCCGCGCCGCCACTCACCACCCCGTTGATGCCGTTGCGCAGGGGCTGCTTGGGCACCACGATGAGGTAGGTGACGATGCCCTTCTCCTTCAGGTACTCGCAGCGAGAGCCCCCCTCGCCCGGCTCCACCTCGAACTCGCCCTTCAAGCAGTCCATGGTGCTCTGCGAGATGTGCACGCGCCTGCGGGGCGCCCAGGGTGCCGTGAAGCTGGGGGTTGCCCCCACGGCGGCCACGGGGCCACCAAATCGTGTCCCCGGCACGGGATGCTCACCCCGGGATGCCTCCTGCTTCCATCTTGTTGGCCACGGTGACGTCGGTGGACCAGACGTCGTATTGCCAGCGCTTCTGGCCCAGCACGCCGCCCAGCACCGTCCCGCTGTGCACCCCCACGCGCATGTCCACCGCCGTCTTGGTCTTCTCCCGCACGTAGCTGGGGGGGCAGAGGGGTGATAAAGGAGTCAGCCACAGCCCGTCCTGCTCCCACGCTTTATTAATGATTAGCCCCTCGTTAATTTAACGCGCTCGGCACAGGAGGGGAGACCCCAAGATCCAGGGTTTTTGGAGAAACCCAGCGGGGTCACCCCCTGGCGGAGCACCAGGAGCCCCTGCCCACACCAGCACCCACCACAGGGACCCCCCAAATTTCCACCAGACACCCCAAAGACGACGACGAGGACACCCTGGGGACGGCAGCGACCAGGAGCCCTTACGAAATGGCCTCCACCATGGCCAGCCCCATCATGATGGAGCAGACGGCGTGGTCCTCCCGGTAGTCGGGCAGCCCGCAGATGCAGTAGTAGCAGTCGCCCAGGATCTTGATGCGCAGCTGGTGGTATTTCTGGGGAGGGGGGGGACACAACGTGAGCCCCCTCAGCCCACCTCACCACCCCCATCCCTCTCCTGGGCCGGGCTTGCTCCATCCTTGACCCATGCCCACGAGGGACACAAAAAATCCGATTTTTCCATTCCCTCCCCGCCTCCCCAGAGGCTTGGCGGGCCCCCACCCCTTCCCAGCTCTATTTTTGGCCACGTGTGACACCAGGCAGGGCCCGTCCAGCGTGTCCCCGGTCCCCTGGGTGCCGGGTGGGGGCACTCACGGCTGCCAGCTTGTCGAAGCGGGCGAAGAGCTCGTTGAGGAGCTTGACCAGCTCCTGGGCGCTGCAGGACGAGGAGAGCTGCGTGAAGCCCACGATGTCCGCAAAAAGGATGCTGCGGGGGAGCGAGGTGACAGATAGGGGGGTGATTTGCAGCAAAACCTCGTTTTTAGCGGAGCCGGTCGTTCCAGCTATGTCCCAAAAAGGCTATTTTTGGGACACGGCTGAGAGCGATGCTCGGCAAATCACGGCTGGAGCAAAACGCGGCCCCGAGGCACTGCCTGGCCGGCAGCCAGCCCCCATCACCCTTTTGCTTTAGGCACAGCAAACCACCCCGATCTCCTTCTAGGGCTCTGCTGGTCACCGCCAAATACAACAAATTGGGATTTTTTTAATATTTTTTTAAATTTTTTTCCCCCCAGCAGAAATAGCGCGGCGGGGAGGCGGCCCTACCTGACGTTCTCGTGGCGGTACATGTACATGGTGTTGAACTGCTGCATCTCCTTCTGGCTCGGGTCCTTCTTCATGTCCTTCAGCATCTCGTCCGCCACGTGCTTGGGCAGGATGGAGAGCATCAGCCGCTCCTGGGGGGCACAGGGCAGCAAAGAGAGATTGAGTTTAAGCCAAGCCTGTGCCACGCATGCTGCAAATGCAGGCTGCAAATGCACGGCTTGCATGCAAGGTGCAAACACACCGCCTAAATCCACGCTGCAAAGCGTCTTCTCGTCCTCCAGATCCACATTTTGCTCCCATTAATGAGCCTGTTTCCAAATCAGGCTGATATTTGGGTGCTCCCAGCCTGGTGCCTGAAATCCGGGCAGCACGAGCAGCCCCGCAGCCAAGGGAAGAGGCAATGCTGCTGCCACCCGTGCCATCCCGTTCCCCAAATTGTCACCGAGAGGTTTGCAAGGGGCCGTGTGGGTGACCAGAAGGGGACAGGTTCCGTGCTCGGTGCCGTACGCTTTATTTTGGCACAGGCAGAAGTGCTGCAAATTCGCATTTTTTTTTTTTACCAGAAACCCTTCTGCAGCACCTGGATATGCAGCCCGAGACCTCGCTTGCAACACTTGGAGCTCAAGAATTAAAATTCACTGGGTTTTCCAAGATTTTAGCAGCCCAAAAACCCCCCCTGAGCCCCGACACGGGGACAGCCTCCGGGGTCCTGCAGCGATGTCCCAAACAAAGTCCCTGCAAGCTGCCCAGGGGGTGGGCAAACCACACCGGGGGGGGGATTTCTTGATTTAAAATCACTCTGGGTCCCCACAGGAGGAGTAATCCCATGGGGATTTCGTGCCCCTTGCCGTCCCCACAGCCCCGGAGCTGGAGAAGGGACAAACACCCAGAGCACGGGGCTGTGCGCTCGGTGTAAGTAATGCTGCTAATTAAAGGGTTTTCCCCCGGGGTCCTGGGGTTTTGGCACACAGCAGGGCTGTTGCTGGAGGAACAGCTCCTCTTCTCCCCCCCGAGCCTTTCAGCACTGCAACCACGCAGCCGGCGTGCGACAGGAAAGGGGCCGGGGGTTGCCAAAAAAAAAAAAAAAAAGGGGCTGGGGGTCAGGGGATTTCCCGAGCTACCCGTGAGGGTTTGATGCTGAATATCCCCAAATTTTTGCCGAATGAGCTTCAAAGCTGCTGATGGCATCACCGTAGGGGGCATCCCTGCTGGGGAAGGGGCCACAAAATGCTCCCCCTGGGCTCAGAGCCTGGGATGGGGGGCGAAAAGCACGGGGCCGGCCCCGCCACGCGTCTCTGTTGCCATTGGGAGCAAACTGCTGGCAGCGGCTCAAGCTGATAAGAGATGGGAGACGGGGAGAGAGGCCCCTAGATAAGGCTCTAAAATTAGCCGGGCTCGAAACTGGATGGTGGCTGGGGAAAATGAGGTTTTGAGGTGCCAACAGCGCCCTGGCTCCCCTCAATGGGGTCTCTCGGGGGCAGTGTCACGACCCCAGCCCCGTGGTGGGATCGGACCCATGGGAAATGAAATTTCTGAGATCCTGATGGGGATGGGGACATGCTGCAGGGCCACGTGTGGGGTCAGGGAGGTGCCACGGGGATGGGCCTGAGGATGGGGACGTGCCTTGTGGCCGTCCCCAAGGATGGGGACCTGCCATGGGGCCGTCCCCAAGGATGGGAACCTGCCATGGGGCTCTCTCTGGGGCTGGGGCCGCGCTTGGGGACCTGCTGCACGTCCCCAACACAAGGATGGGGACAGCGTGGGGACCCCTATACCAAAATCCACGAGGTCCTGCAGGATCGCAGCCACACGGCGAGTCCCCAGACGAGTTCGGGGTGCAAAACCACAAATATAATTCCCACCTGGGTCCTCCTCTCCCCATTTCCACCATCCCACGTCCCACCCCGCTGTCCCCCAGCCGTGGCCCCCTACCTGCTGCTGGCTCTGCTCCTCCAGGTTGAGCTTGACCTCGAGGGATTGCCGCGCTTCGAGGAAGGCTTTGCGGTGCTTGCGGTCGGCCATGTAGTAGGACATGGTGCCCACCGTGATGGCGCACAGGTAGATGGCCACGTTGGACAGGAGCTGCAGGAAAAAAACCAAAAAAAAAAACAAAAAAATACATTTATATTCTGGAGGAGGACACGGATTCAAGGCTGGGGGTGAGGCGGCGGAGCAGGGCCGTGGTTATCTGCTGGGGCGACTCGCTGGGGACCATCACGAAGGGGTTGCTTTGCTGGAGGTGTCCGTGTGGGGGCCACGGGAGAGCTCGCAGCCCCTGCGGGATGATTCCGGCTCATTAAAGCTTGCAGAGGTGTTTTGGAAAGCAGCAGCGGGTCCGCAGGGGCTGGGGGCAGCCCCAGGGAAGGCTGCGCGGAGGCTCACGTGGGAAATGTGGGGATGCTGAAATGGTTTGCAGCAGGGAGATATTTTCTAGGGGGGAGAAATGAGCACGAGGAGCCGGGGGGAGCATCAGGAACCCGCAGATCATTCAGTGGGATGGACTCTGCCCCGTTCCCAGCCCGGCCCCATTGCCACAGCTCGGGATTCCCGGGAAGCCCCAGAGCAGCAGCTGGTAAGGGAGAAGCGTCTGGAGGTGGGCACGGAGAAGAAACCCCCAAACAAGCCGCCGGTGGCTATTTTTAAGCAGGGTTGTCATGGCAATGCACCGCTCTGCAGGGCTCGGCACGTGTAGGGCCGCCGGGAACCCCGCCTGGCCGGGGACCCGCTCCCCTAAAGACCCCACACAGCAGCCCCGCACGTCCTGCTCGAGGCTGCTCGACCCTAAAAATCATCGAGACATGCTCCAAATGCACCACCCTAAAGCCATCAAGGTGTGCTGCGAGATGCCAAACACGTCCCGGCACCCCAAATGTCCCCGTGCGGAGGACGCGGCCCCCGGCTGGGTGAGGCTGTGCACCGCAGAGGAGCGATGCCACCCCATCCAAGGCCATCTCCGTCCATCCCCACCGGTGTCCTGCGGTCCCTTTCTGGTGTGTGGGGCCACCCGAATTGAGGACAGGCCATCGGCTGAGCCCAGCGAGCGGCGATGAAGCCAAAAACAGGAGATGGACACCCCGCTCCATGCCCAAACCTGGGGAATGTTTTGCAGCTGCTTTGTGGGGCTGATTTGGCATCAAAAACCACCAAACCCGGACCCTCACGGTGCCATTCAGCCTCGGGGTTCCTCCTCGACAGCCAGGACAGGGGCAGAAGCCTCCAGCATCTCTCCTTAACCCCCCTGAGCCGCTCCGGTCCGAGCAGCACCCGCCGGTCCACCCTATTAATAGCAGCTGCCCTCGGGGAGCCGTACGAACGTCTATAATAATAAAGCGTATGATGTTTATTTCTGGACATAATGTTCCTCTTTTTTTGCAGCAGGCAGAGGCTGAGGCATGCGGCGTTGCCAAGGTTTTGCTGGCCCCAGCAATGATTAACGCGGCCGCGGCGCATGCCCGCCCGGGGGGGATGCCCGAGCAGCCCCCTCGGCTCCTGGCACGTTGGCACCGGGGGTTGTCGTGGTGTTGGGGGCGAAAAAAAAAAAAGGAGTTGGAGCCCCCGTTGCATCCGTCTGCCTGCTCCTGGAAGCGTCCTTGGGGCTGCAAAGGGTTTGCTTCGGGTTGGACCCGGCGTGGTTTGGGAGAGGGAGCTGGGAACGCCGCTGCTGCGCGAGGATTTCGGCTCCTGGAGTGGTGTCCCCCCGGCCTGGTGTCACTGCACCGTCCCGTGTGCTGCAGGAATTGTCCCCAAAGTGCTTCTCCTTGCACCGTGTGACACCAGGAGGTGTCCCACGGAAGGGGTGCGGGCTCTGGTGCCAAACCAAACGCCCAAGGGGAAGGGGAAAGTCAGCGTTTCTGGGGGGTTTTGGAGAGCAGGCTCCGTTTCCAAGCTCCTGGGGTGATCGGGGACGCAGCACCCGACTCCAAACCTCCCCCAAAGCAGGCAAAAAACCCCATGCCCCTCCTTCCTCTGTCAGCAGGAGGTCTCCCAGGACCTGCCCCAGAGCATCCCAGCTTTCCATAGGGTCCTCCCACGGCGTGCTCGTGGTGAATGGGTAGAGCTTGGAGTTTCCAGCAGGATTTTTCCCCCTAAAAAGCCACCGGCACACCGAGTTCTCGGCGCTGGGGAAGCAGGGGAAGGGGCATCACCCCTCTGGCTACAAACCCCACTGATTTGGGGCGGTGAGAACAGTCCCGAGCTGCTCCAGGCAGGAATTCCCCAGGAAATACCGAGGCTGCTCGAAATTTTCCCAGGAAATATCGAGCCCAAGGAGCCAGGGCCTGTTCTGTCCCTGCGTTCCCATCCTTCGCCGCCCTGCCTGAAATGGTGGCCCATCCTTAGGGCTGCTTTTGGGATCGGGGATGCCCTTTTTCCAGCTTTGCTTTTGCAGGGAATCATCCACAAGTGTCCCCGGGCTCTGCCCCACACTGAGCGGCCCCAAATGGAGACCTGGCCCCACAGAGGGGGCGTTTTTGGGGCTGGTGCCCACGTGGGGCTGCCCAGCTCTCCTGGGAATGCTCCGGCAGCTGTTTGGGAGCCTGGAGGAAGGCCCACACTGGCCTCGTGCCACGTTTCGGCCAAAAAAAATAGCCATTTTTAGCCAGTTTTGCAATCCGAGGGGAAAGCAGCACAAGCGGGGCCGCCAGGAAGGGCGGACAGGGCCACCCCAGGCCCCCCGTGCCTCGGTTTCCCCAGCAGCCAAATTTCAGCCCACGCATCCACGCACCCCGGAGTGGCTTTTGGGGACAAATCTGTGGTTTTTGGGGGCTGGGTCCATGCCTACATCCCCTCCCCGTGCTGAGGGCACACCGTGCTTCCACCAACCACCCCGATCAGCTCTCAGCATCCAGCCCAAACTTTAGGATGGGCACGGAAAAACCGAACAGCGGCGATCCACCCAGCGAGGCCGCCTTCCCCGTGCCACCCCAACGATGTCCCCGGGTGTCCCCCCTCCCCGTACCTGTCGGAGCAAGGCGCCCTCATCCAGGGCGTCCTGGCGCTGCTGGGCCACGGTGACGCCGAGCACCAGCGTGTGGACGCCGCAGGAGACGGCGGCGATGAGCACGATGGGCGCCAGGCGCAGCGGCAGCGTGAGGAAGAAGGCGAAGACGAAGAACGCCTGCCAGCCCACCGTGTCGCTGGCCTCGGGCGAGCGGGAGAAGCCGAGCCCCAAATAGCAGAAAATTTGGGCCAAAACCAGCACCCAGAGGACGGAGGGGAGGAAACGGCGAGCCGCCCGCTCGGGCAGCAGCCGGTACTTGCAGAGGGCGAAGAGCAGAGCTTGGGCGAGCAAACCGGCCGCCGCCACCAAAAGCGGGGCCAATTTGTCATCGGCGTAGACCAGGGCGCAGGTGGCCAGGACGTAGGCGTCGAAGAGGGCGGCGAAGACCACCAGCACCGGCAGGGTCTCGTGGCGCTGCCTTCGGAAATAGGTCTGGTAGAGGTTCTCCAAGGACTCGGGGGCGAAGGTGAGGCGCGCCGAGCGGGGCAGGCAGAGGCAGGGCCCCGAGCTCCGCACCGTCACTTCGTGGGTGCGCCCCACGCCGTGCTCGGGGTCGGAGGGGAGGCTGACCGAGTAGTCGGCCGAATATTCGGCCGAGCATTCGGGCTCGGAGAAAGCCCTGTGCCGGGGCAGCATCATCAGCATCGCTGCGCATCGCCCGGCTCCGTTTCTTTTTTCCTCCCCCCCCCCCTTTTCGCCTCCTTTCCCTGCGCGCACCGGCCCCGAGCGAGCGCTCAGCGGGGCATCGCCCGCAGCATCCCCTCTCGGCGGTGGTGGTGGTGGGGGGGGGGCTTCTTTTTTTCTCTCCCCCGGCTGGAAAAAAAGGGGCCGGAGGAAGGCGAGAGGTTGTGCTGGAGCTGCTGGTGGTGGTGCTGAGAGGATCGGGGCGGGGGGGGGGGGGTTTATAAATAGCGGCTGCCGGGAGCGGTGCCGAGCCGGCCTCCCCAGCCCCTGCGCACTGCCAGCGGAAAAATGTCGCGATGCCTGCCTCCCCTGCCCCTCCTTCCAGGGCAGCCGGGTTTTGGGGGCGACCCCTTCAGCCCCTTCCCGGTCCTGGGAGCCCCCCCCCAAGGTCCCCTCCGCCCCTCTCTTTCCCTCCCTCCCGGCTGCGGCAGCGCGGGGAGCGCAGGTGCGGCCCCGCCGCCACCGGGAGCATCCTCCGGTGCCCTCCTCCTCCTCCTCTTCCTCCTCCTCCTCCTGCATCCCCTTGGGGCCGGCCAGGCTCGGGCCCCGAGCTAGGTGGAGGGATGGGGAGGGGCAGGGGGGCTTTCCCCCGGCCGGGGGAGGGAGCCCACCGCCGGCTGTGGCGGTCCCGGTGCTCGCCCCCCCCGCCCCTACCCCGTTCCCGGTGCGTCCCCGCCTTCCGTAACCCTCTCGCTGCCAAAGGTTCGGGGGAGGCCCTAAGGAAAGGGGGTGGGGGGGGATGGAAATGGGGTGGTAAGGTTTTGGGAATGAGGGGGGAGAACCCGGGAGGCACGCGGATCCCGTGGGGTTGGCACAGGAGTGGGCGTTGCGGGGTTTTGGGGATGCTCGGAGAGCTCGGGGGCAGGTTTGGGGTGTGGGGGAGCTGGAAATGTCCCCTCCCTGCACCGGGGGGGGTCCCTGTGTAGTTCCCCAAAATCTCCTCCCTGTCCCAGAGCAGCCAAGGCACCCTACAACGTCCCCACGGGGTGCAGAGAGAACCAAGGCTTCCCCCCCGTGCGTGTCCCCCTTCACCCAGGCTGCCCAAATCCTGCCCGAATCACCCCAAATAAGCTGAGACCCCACAAAAACCTTTTGGGGACGTTCCCTCTCCTCTTTCAGCCGCTGCCTGCTCCCCTCGAGCGCTCCTGGATGTGATTTAAAGCTGATGGAGATGCCCTCCATCAGCTCCGGACCTCTAACGAGAGGCTGTCCCGGCTGCTCTGCCAGAAGTAATTGCTCCTGGGCTGTAATTAAAACCCCAAACGAGGGCAGCGAAGCCGCAGCTCTCCGGAGGCTCCTGGAGTGCTCGGGGTTAGCGCTGTGGGCTCAGCCCAGGGGAAATTTCAGCCCCTGGGCCCAGGTGTGTGCAGGGAACGAGGTTTGAGCAGCAAAAACCTGACCTGGCAGCGGCTGTGGGGGACAGAGTATGGGGTCAGCCCCCAAATCCTCGTGTTTTCCCCTCATTTTGGCCCCACTGAGTGCTGGGAAGAAGAGGGGCAGTGCCTGCAGGCACCCCGACGGAGGTTTCCTGTCCTCCTGGCTGGATTTCTGGATGCCAAAGGGAAATTTGGGAATGGGTGAGGAAGGACACAGCCAGCACGGAGATGTGTGCACGGGGGGTGAGGACAGAGGCCCCCCCTCACCTCTGGGTGCTCCAGGTCCCCCAAAAACAGCCAGGGAGGGCTGCAGGCCCCCACCCCGTCCCCGTGGGGCTGGCAGAGCTGCCTCATTCCCTCGGTGCAGCTCTGCAGGGTTGATTCACAACCTCCAGCACCCCGGAGGGCAGCTCTTCGCCACCAGCCTGGGCCGGAGCAGGCTGGGGAGGAGAGAAATGAGTCAAAAGGGCAATTAAACATTAACAGCCAGCAGCCACGGCGGGGAGGACAGCTCACCGGGCTGCCTTTGTTCCAAAACGGGGGTGGTTGGAGGGGTTTAATTTATAAAAAGAACACAACCTGGAAGGTCAGCGGCGTGGCTAGGTGGGTAAGCGTCGCCAAACAGCCCTCCTCGGCGGAAAGAAAACGCGGAGAAATAGGTTTGGTGGGGAGACGTGGAGCTGTTTTAAGCATTAATCCTTCGTGGCAACACCTCCCCTCTGTTACAGCTGCACCAGGGGAGCAGAAAGTGGCCCCCGGCAGGACAGCCGTCTCCCCAGGAGGAAGCAGAAACCAGAACAATGTGAAATGCTGCTGGAATTAAAGTTCCTGAAAGCCTCCTGCCGAGGAGGGGGGGATCTGCTGCTGATCTACGGCACATTTTGAAAGGGGGGGAACACAGAAAAGCTGCCTCGAGTGAGGAAATAAATAAATAAATAACAATTGCACTGACCACAGGAAGGAAATAAAATGAAAAGGATGATTTGGGGGTGGGTTAGGGACACCCCCCCCCCACCCCTGCACACTCTCCGTGGTTTTTTTTTTCCCGTAACTTCGTGTTCTCTCCTTCCCTGCCAACCTCACGCAGCAGCAAGGAAATAAAAGTGGGTGCTGACACAACCACGGGGCCCCAAAGGATCTCCCGTTGGAGTCCGGCAGCCCTCGTGGCCATCGCCTCCCTCAGAATCCCAACAGCTGGATCCCAAAAAGCCCCTCCAGGCACTTTTTGGGGTGACCAGCAATGAATGCCCAAAAGGGGTAGGGGCGCTGTGTTTTTTGGGGTGCTGTCTTACCCAGCCACGCCTAACGTGTTGCCACGGGGGGTGTAACTCCAGAGGGAGCGTGGGGCTTGAGGGGCTGCAGCTTTTGGGGCTCCCCCTGCCAGGTTTAGCTCAGGGAGGTGCTGTGATGAGGCGGGTGCTTGGGGGAAGAGCCTTCATCCTTCCAAAGGGACCATCCTTGGCACCACAACGATTTGGGGAGGAACTGGACGCTCCCCGGAGCCAGTTCCTTCCCGCAGCAGCAGAGGTTTCCTCGAGCAACCCCTCCTCTTCCTCACGTTGCCACCTGCTCCTTTTATAACACATCCTGAGCACGCTGGGCTCTCGCTCCCCTGCTCGGTGTCCGTGCCAGCGGGTAAATCTGAGGAGGAAGGGGAGCGCCCCACAAGCCGTGGGGCTGACCGGGAGCTAGCTGGGAGGAGGAGGAGGGGAAGATTTCCAGCTCTGAGGGGCTCCGATCCCTACTTGATGTTTTTGAGGAGGGCAGTCCGGGCGTTCACCACGGCTTTGAAGGCGTCTTCGCTGCCGGGAGCCACGCACTTGTCGGGGTGGAGCAGCACGGCCAGCTTCCTGTAGGCTTTGTTCACCTCATCCCTAGGAGATAGCACAACAGTGAGGGCTACAAAGCCACAGACAGCCCGGAGCAGCCTTGTTTTGGCTGGAAAAGCACTGTAGGAGACACTTCTGAAGCCTTCCCTCGCTGGCACCACGGTTTTCCAGGCTTTGAAAGTGATGGTGTGGACGAGAAGCTGAAGGGAAGCTCACAGGGCACTTCTCAGCGGGGCGCAAGCAGAGGGAGAGGAAGAGAATCCCTCTCCTGGGGCAGGTACTTTTCCTCTCCACCGTGGAAAAATCCACGTGCCACGTGCCTGGGTGGCAGCACAGGCAACAGAAAGCTGGGAGGCAGCGTGGGGGCACAAGGAACCCTGACTCATCAAACCACCTACACGTAGGGCGAAGGCACTGCACGTCCCTGCAGCCCTAAAAGCCAAGGGCTGTGCACAAGGGGGCACCTCGTGAGGGAGGGGAGTCCATCCGGGCTGCTGAGCTCTCCCCGTGGGTGCGAGGGGGCTGGAAAAAGGTTCTGGCTCAGCCCCTGCCTTTCAGAGAGGTGAGGCTCGGAGGATGGGTGAGTCCTGAGTGATGTTAGCCAAAAATCTGCTCTCCTGGTCCTTTATAAAGTGTACGCAAGTGTAATTCTCGTGTTTCAAAGAAAAGCAAGTGAGACACAGCCCTGGGGGCTTGTTTTAGCTGCCCGAGTCACATATTAGAACTGGGAGATTGAATATCCAACCCCTTACACGAGCAGTGACCAATTGCTTACTAAAAGTTCTCTGAGGAAGACAAGAGAAAGCTCATCTCGTGAGAGAACCGTTACTAAGTGGAAAAGCTGCGATCTCTCTTTGACAACGTGGGCAGCAGCCTCGTGGCAGCCTAAAAGCTTCTCCAGACCTGGAGAGAGCAAGGAAGGTGAAGCTGAGACAGCTCAACACGGAGGCAGGGCGTGGGGCTGGGCAGCTGGAAGGGCTGCAAGTTCTCACGTTCATCACTCCCCACTTACCTGTTAAAAAGGGAAATTTCATGCTCAGGACAGAGGGTTTCTTTTACAGTGCCCTAATTTTGTGGTTAAACACACACTATTGTACCTGCCTGCTGTATGAACCACGGTGAGCCGCAGGCAGCTCACCAAGAGACCACAGAAGCTACCAGAAAGATTCCTGGTAGATTACTGGAAGATGACAGGCTGTTAGGCACGAAATCTCCTCACCTGGTGGCTCCGGGCTTGACTCCCAGCATATCCCAGCTGTCCTTGCTGTTGCGGATCCTTCGAATGGCATCCGCCTGCTCTTTGGTGAAGCTGACCCCCACGCTGGAGGGGGGCCGCTTCCCGCCGTTGTCGCACAGGTCGATGATGGCAGAGTAGAAAGTCTGCAGGCACAGGAAGGAGTTAGCAGGAGGGAACGCTAAAATTGGGGGGGGAAAGGGGAAAGTCACGGCTTTCTCCGGGTGGCACTTCACTGCGAAGTTACCTCTAGGGCAGGGGGCTAATAGGTGTTGTGGGATTTGGGAGTTTCAGAGGATTTCAGACCCCCCTGGGTCCATACAGGGTCTGTGCCCTCACGGCCTTCATCCCACGTTACCTGGAACATCTCGTTGATTCCCTCTCCTGTTTGTGCTGATGTCTCGAAGTAAAGGAAGCCCCGGCTCTCTGCCCACAGCCGCCCCTCACTTTCATCCACGCTGCGGTGCTTGGTGCAGTCGATCTGGAAGGAGAGAAAGGGCAAAGGTCAGAACCTGACCATGGTCTGCAGTGACAGCTGGAGGAGCACAGCTCTGAAGACAATCACCTAATGATGATCTGGTTGGAGAAGCTGAGTTTTTATCCTGAGGGGATGGAGGCAGCAGAGAAAGACAGCAGAGAAAGTAAAAACGAAAAGGCCTGTGAGAGTTCACATAGCACAGAGATAACGTAGCCGCTGCTTGATCCCTTTCTGACTGATGTGTGGCCACCACATTCTCAAAGCTCTGATGATAGAAGGTCTTTAGTGCTCCTCAAACACAGATTCAGCTCTTAAAATGTCTTCTCTACAACCTAACAGTGTTTCCCTTTTGGAGGGACCTCAACAGCTTGGCTCACACCAGGAACACGAGGAGCCTTGCACCACAGACCTGTCTCCCTGCCGTGCCCTACCTTGTTTGCACAGACAACGAAGACGACGTTGTCCATGTTGCCGTGAGGGCCCAGCTCCTGCTTCATCTCGGCCAGCCACGCGTCCAGCGCGTCGAACGACTCCTTCTGGCCGACGTCGTAGACCAGGATGACTCCCTGCGTGTCCTTGTAAAACTCGTTCCTCACCTGCAGGGCCAAAAAGCAGCTTTTTTTGTTTGTACCAGCAAAAGCTAGGAGAGTAATACCTCACTGGGCTACTCACAGGGGAGCAGACAGCCCATAAAAGACCGATTTTTCACTTATTTTTATTTTCTTTTACTTTTTATATGGGCAGCTAGTGATAGGACAAGGGAGAATGGTTTGAAACTAAAAGGCAGGAGATTTAGATTGGATGTTAGGAGGAAATTCTTTACTATGAGGGTGGTGAAACACTGGAACAAGCTGCCCCGAGGAGCTGTGGGTGCCCCAGCCCTGGGGGTGCCCAAGGCCGGGCTGGATGGGGCTGGGGGAAGGGGTTGTGCCCAGGGCAGAGGTGTTGAAACTCGATGAGTTTTAAGCTCCTTGCCAACCTAAGTCATTCTGCGATGTGATTCTATGAATCTGCACGCACAAAAGAGTGAGGCACAGTGGCAGACAAAGCATCAGACCAATAAATGGGGAGATTGTAAGGTCTGGGAATTGACTGAGAAACCCATTTGTGCGTGTTTCTGTGTCCCTGTGGACGAGGCAGCAGGGCAGAGTGAGGATTCAGTGCCAGACACTGGACCAAGCCCCCTTGGAGATGCTGAGGAGGTACCAAAAAACCTCGTGGATGGGCAGGCTGAGGGCAGCTCTGTGGTGTGCTGCCCAGGGCTGGGGCTGCCTTACCTCATAGAAGAACGGGTGCCCCGCCATGTCAAAGATGTTCACTTTGATCTCTCGGTCTCTGATCTGCACTCTGAAAGAACAGGAAGGAAATGCTTGAGAATGCTCTGCCTCAACCTTCGCACAGGCTATGCCTCCAGACGAATGCTTTTCCTCTGCAGAGAAAGAGCTGGGTGATCAGGGCCAGAGAAATCAATAAGAAATTCTGACTGCATGGTTTAACGGCCAGAAAATTGTCCCAAGAGCTGCTCGGACAAGGAGGACAGGCCCAGGTCTGGATGTAACATGGCAATGGGGCTCTGTGCTACCAGAGGAAGGTGAAATGCAGATTATCTGATGTGGGAAACTAACGCAGCAGAGCCTGGCTGCCCTGCACTCCACAGCATGCCCAGCTCAGTGCCACGAGGATATGCAGGAGCAGCAGGACACAGGACAGACCCACCACACATTTTCCCTTTGTCCCCTGCAGCAGACACCTCGCTGACCCCCCAGAAACTCCCGCACGACGTGGCTCACCCCAGCTCCTCACCACAAAGATACTCACTTGGTGACGCCGTAGTCGATACCGATGGTCGCCAGGTATTTGGGAACAAATCTTTTCTCACAGTAGCGCTTTATAATGCAGCTCTGGGAGGAAGGAAGAGGGAAAATCTCACCAGGAGGACACGGTCACGTTAATGCCGAATTAGCCGACAGCCTTCAGCCTGCTGGGTGGCTGCAGAGACGTTCTCTGCCCTAAGTCCCTAAACCAAGTACTTAACTCACAACCAAAGTATCAGTAATTACCAGGAGCAGCTTTCTTTCTGTAAAAAGAAGGGAAGTTTGGGATTCCACCCCTGGGTGTTTGTTATCCCTTAAGCATTTGGAAGAAAAAGCTCAGATCCTTGGGCTTAGCCTCAGGATGTATCTCAGTAAAGAGGTGGCTGCTGAGCGAGACTGAGGGAGCTGTGGGCATGTCAGAAGGGGAGATCTAAGGGAAATTTAAGGAGATTTAAGGGAAAACCACACTGTCTGGGCACCTCTTACCCGGCAAAAGGTTCTGCAGAGCCAGGCAAGGCCACATCTGCTGCTTTCATGGCTGTGCAGGCAGAATGTGAAGCCTCTATTTGCAGGTACGAGTGTCACAAAACTCTTGAGGGGATTTATTCCCCTATTTAAAACCCGTTTGTTGATGTGGGGAAGCCAGAGCCCCCAAAATTTCGGGGAACACCTCAGGCTGCCTGCTCAGGCTGTTAAAAAAATGCATTAAGGGACCCAAAGGATCCCCACCAGCCCTGGTTCTGCCCTGACTGGGTGGTGAGCCCCTGTTTGTGAGAGGAATTTCGCTGCTGTGGGCCTCGGAGAGAAAAATGCCTCAGGGATTTGCGCTCACGCTGTTTTGGGGAAACATTCGAGGTTTTTCGCTCTCTGACAGGCACTCGCCTGCCCCGAGGGGACTTTGAGGTGTTAGATGTTTAAAGAACTTTTATTTTATTTATTTAGCACAGGGGGAGGGCAGCACTTGAGAGAAAAACCCGGCTGCGAGCCCCCCACCAGGGCCGGACCCTCAGGGCCGCGGGGTTCCCTCAGACGGGGCCGGGTGACGGCCATCGGGCCTTGGGCATGGGCGCCGCCATGACACCCGCTGGTCGCCGCCATGACACCCGCCCGCAGCCGTACAAACCCGCCCTCCCCCCAACCGCAGCCAATAAGAGCCGCGCATTCACGCGTGGCCCCGCCCCCTCAGCTGTCAATCACGAAGCCTCTCACCAACCTTCCGTACGCAACTAGCCGCTCTGATTGGCTCCCCGACTTGCCAGCGCGGCGGCCAATCCGCGACCTCCATAGCGGGGCAGCCCGCTCCCCGATTGGCCAGCGCGCCTGTCCTTCATCTCCCGCCAGCCAATCGCGCCGCCTCACCTTGCCCACCTCCGCGTTGCCCATGGAGATGACTTTAATCCGGAGCGGTTTGCGCGGCTCCTTCCGCTTCGGCGCGTTCGCCTCCATGGCGGCAGCGGCGACAACAGCGGCGGCGGCGACAACGGCGACTTTAGGCCGCGGCGGGGAGCGGGGCCGGGGCCTCCTCAGCGCCTTGCGCCGCCGCTCGCGCGACACTTCCGGGTTCTTCCCCTCTCCCCCCGCCGCGTCTCCATAGCAACGGCGGCAGGCGGAGATCTCGCGAGATTTGGCGGGAGTTGCGGTTCGCGCCTCTCTGACGGGGAGGGGGGAGGGACCCCCTCAGAGCCCCCTCAGGGCCCCCCTCAGGGTCCCCCTTAGGGCTTTGGGGCTCGCCTGGAGCCGTTTCTGGAGCTTTTTAGTGCTCCTTGGGGCTTATAAAAGAATTGGGGAGGGTTTTTGGTCAGTCGGGTGTTGGTAGGAGGAGGGGGAATGGTTTTAAAGCCGAGGGGGTGGTTTGGGTTATGGGGGTGAGGGGTCCTTCCCTCAGGGGGTGCTGAGGGGCTGCCCAGGGATTTCTCGTCCCTGAGGTGTTTTTGAGACCAGGTTGGGTGAAATCTTGAGCCTCATCTGAAAAGGAAGGGGTGGGGAGCTGGGGTCGGCCTCTTCTCACAGGTAACCAGTGATAGGAGCAGAGGGAACGGCCTCAAGTTGTGCCAGGGGAGGTTCAGGTGGGAAATGAGGAGACATTTCTGCTCAGAAAGAGCAGTCAGGCCTTGGGACGGGTTGCCCAGGGAGGTGGTGGAGTCCCCGTCCCTGGGGGTGTTCAAGGAGAGGTTGGACGTGGTGCTTGGGGACATGGGTTTGGTGGTGACATTATTAAGTAGGGTCTGGTCTTAGTTAGGGGCCATTGGGCAGCCATCCCCAGGGCGCTGTGTTGTAATTAACAGCTTTAATTGCTCGTTCTAGGGCCTGATGGGAAGGAGCAGCCCTGCATCATGCCTCGAAGACAAGGTAACAGGAGGGGGACACGACGGCTCTGCAACTGCACCTTCCCCAGTCTGGGTGGCACCAGTGAGATGGGGATTTACGGACACCAGCAGGGCTGTGTCCCCCTTGGAGGTGGCTCATAAGGAGCTGCTGGGGGTTTTGAGCCCCCTTTCTTCAATCACCTCGTGGTCAGGAGATCCCAAGGCAGGGTCCACATGGTTTGAACACCTCTCAGCTCTTTGGGGCTTTGTTGTCACAGCAGAGATGGACCTGAGAGGGTTTTCCTCTCCCAAACTCCTGCTGGGAGCACGTGTCGGGTTTTGAGAGTTCCTGTCTGGAACAGGGGGTGGCAGGGCACCTGGAAAGGTGAGGAAAGGGATTTTATTGTACAAAATTTGGGAACACACTGGCTGCACGCACTGCCACCACCTCCTCACAGGCACCGGGGCTGCGGTGGGGATCCCTGGTGCGTGCCATGGACGAGGGGCGTTGGGTGTTGAGTCCTCGCCACCCCTTTTGGCTTCCTCCTGAGTGGCAGCGAGGAGCTGCTCTGACAGATCTGTTATGGGCAGTTTGGGAACCTGCTGCCTCGTTATCTGTTCTCATAAATCTTTGCCGAAATCGCCCCGCTGTTACACAGCTCGGGGTGTTTTATGGCTCCGGCTCTGCACTTCGTCTTCACGTCACCTTATCTTGAGGTTTGTTCTTTATCTTGCGTTCGTGCTTCATCTTCCTGCTGTCCGGCCGTTGGATGGAAGCAGGCACGACGCTCTGTGGTGCTGCGAGCCCATCCCTTTAACCCTTTCTCCGTGGGTCCTACGTGTCCACGTAGAGCTATTTCTGCTCATAGGGATGTTCATGGTTCTTGGAAACCTCTCTGGGAGCAGAGTGGTGTGAGAAAGGGGGAAATTGGGATTTCCTTCCAGCCTGGCTCAACCGTGTCCTTTGTTTGGCACAGAGGACGAAGAAAGGTTGTTTTATTCCCTTGTTTTGTGACCAGATAGAAATCCTCTGTGGGGTTTTCTCCGGGCTGGGAGGGATGGAGCCCCTCTGTGTAGGGGCAGGAGGTGGAGGAAGGTCGTTTTAACACCACAACAATGTCTTCTATGAGTCCAGGCTGCCTTATGGGACTGGGATACGGTACCAGACACCATACCAACAGCTCTAGGGATAAATGATTTATCTCTCAATAACGGAGCAGTAATAAATACGGAGCAGCAGTGCAATTACCCGGGTCTTAATGACAACAAATGCAGTAATTCACTAATCCTGGGCTGGGCTTCGCAGCTGGGCACGCAGTGACTTCCTCGGGGATCCTCGTGCCCGAGAGGGGGATCCTCGTGCAAGAAGCACCACGAGGAGCATCAGGGCACGAGAACAGCCCGACGGGGCCGCTGTGAGCACCAGAACAGATCCGGGTGTGCGAGATCCACCACGAACACCCCGAGGGGGCTGTAGGAACAGCTCCGGGGAGTCCTCCTGTGGGTCTGGGGCTCGGTTCTACCCCTGGCACGTGGCTGGTGAAAGGCTGCAGGGCTCGGTGCCGGCGACCCCGCTGCGGCTGCTGCTGCTGCAGCAGCTCCGTGTCCATGGAAACAGCTGCGGGAGGAAGGAAGGAGGGAGCAGACGGGGCCGGGGACACACGGACGTGCCTGACAAAGGAGGTGGCCGGGGTGAGAGGCTCCCCGTTGTCACCACAAGTCCCCAAGGGCCCGGAGCTGAGCAGCCCTCGGTGCCCCACGTGCCGTGCTGAGCTCAACACCACGGTTTTGAGCCCAAAGAGGGGACGGGGCCACTCGTCCTGACCCTATCTCCAAATAATTTGGCGTTTCTTCCCCCCTGCTGGCAGGGGGAGAGGCTGGAGGTTGGCTGGATCCCAGCTGGTGACCGTGAGGGACCCTTCAGGGCGAGGCTGGAGTGCGTCGGGGTCCCCGTGGTGGCACGACCCAGCGTGGCGATGACAGGTAGGGCCCGACGGGGGCGGTGCTGGCGGTGGGGAGGGTTTGAGCCTTCTCCATCCTCGTCTGGTGCCATAAATCAGGAGGAGGAAGGTCCCGGGGGCAGCCTGGACCCGCACCCTGAATCAGGGCAGGCTGCTCGCGTCCGGCTTGGCTCGTTGAGGCTCTGTGGGGTTTCTCCAGTGGTGACAGATTTGGGGGTTCGCAGCTGCCCTGGGTGTTTTGGGGCGAAGCTGAGGGGACCTCGGGGCTCCTGGTGGCGACTGGGGTTGGGGCTGTGGCTACCACCATGCCCCAAAGGGCCACTGTCCCAATGACCCTTTGCAGCGAGCTGATGGTCCCAAATCCTTCCAAACTAAGGGGCGAGGGTGTGTGGGGCAGGAGGATTTGCCCTCCTCACCACGTTTTACCCCACATTTTAGGTTTTTGATTTACCCCGGGCTGAGCAGAGCTGCTCGGGAGCCCCTCGATGTGCCAGCCACCGCGTGTCCCCCCTCCCCAAATCCCCAGGGAACGTGTCTCCACCACCCGGGGAGCCCGAGCGCGGCTTCAACTCCCCAAATATTTTAATTAACACCTAATTGCCCTGCGAGCAGGCAGAGGGGACGGACCCTACGGTCTCCGGGGGTCCCTCCCAACCCCAACGCGGGGGGCACCAGCCTTTTAGTGGGGTTTTGGCCGGGCTGAACCGAGCCGAGCCGTGCCAGGGGCGGGCGCTGCAGCCGTGCCTGCGGGAGGAGCCGCTGCGGTGCCGCCCCCCCCCCCCCACTCCCCTCCTGGTGCCGCCCCCGGCCGGCAAATCGAGCCGAGCCGAGCCGGGCCAGCAGCAGCGATGTACGGTGAGTGCCTGCGGAACCGGGCGGGGGTCGTGCGAGACCCCCGATTTGGGTTTAGGGCACCTCAGCCAGGCTCTGAGCCCCCCTACCCCGTGCGCCCCCACTCCGGTGTTTTTTTGGGGAGGCTCGTCCTGTACCGGGCCTGGATCCCCACCCCTCCCTTGCTGGGGGTGTCCCCTTTTTGGGGTGGAGGGATTCTGGTTTTGTATAGGGCCGTGCACCGCGCTGTTTTCTGTGGGGTGCCCCTCTCGGGGGCGTTTGGGGGAGCCTCGGTCCTATATAGGGCTGTGTGATCCTAGAGTGGCTGGGGGGTGCCTCCTGTTTGGGATGGGGGCACCTCCGTCCTGGGCACGCCCCCAGTTATTGGGGGGTGACCGCTTTTTAGGGCCTGGGGGGGGCTTTGGTCTCATATAGGGCCATGCATCCCCTTGGTTACTGCGGGTGACCCCTCTTTGGGGTTGGGACACACAGGGTGGTCCCATAAAGGGCCTTACGCCCCCTTTATCAGTGGGGCATTGAGGGGGGGGATCTTTTAACCTCCCCCCTCCCCATTAACCACATTAGCAGCCCAGGTTCTTGGGGTCGCCTCCTCCCTGGGACAGAGAGGGAAAGCTCCTTTGTGGGACCGCTGACCCCGGATTATAGGGGAAATCTCCCAGTCCTTTGTGTGGGGCTCTCCAGCTCCACCTGGTTACCTGGGGAGAGGTGTCCCACACCCCCCACCCCATACCCCATACCAGGAGAGATTTGTCCCTATAAATCACCCCCCGCTGCCATACTGGGGACTTGCTGATCCCGACGCAGAGCTCGGCCCTATATACACCCCCATGACCCCAAAGCCAGCGGGGTGATGCTGGGTGGAACGGGGAGCAGCTGGCCGAGCAGCTGGCCGCCCCCCCTCCGCCGGGGGCTGCGCTAAGCTGCCGGGAGATTTTTGGGAAGGGCTCGGGGGGTGGCAGCGGGCTCTTAAATCCTCCCTCCCCGCTCCCCGAGCATCCTTCCCGGGGCCGTCGGCGCTGCAGAGATGGGAACCCCATCCCCGGAGCCCCCCGTTTGTGGGGTGGCTGCCGGCTGAGCCCCTTCTCAGCGAGGAGCTGCGGTGCCGGGGGTGAGTGCGGCGTGGGCACGGGGCTTCCCCTCCCCTCCTGCGTGATGGGGTGCTCGATTTTAGGGCTCACACGGAGCTGGGACGTTTTGGGGTTGCTGCACAGCAGGAATAGGAGCGGAGCCTGCGGGTTTGGGAGCGGATTTTCCAACCCTGCGGGGAGCGAAGCCGAGGCGGGACGCTCGGTTTCCTTTCCTCCCTTCTCCTCGTCACGGTGCTGCCTCCGTTGAGTCATTCAGGTCTCCCAGCTGGTATTTTTCCACCCGCAGAACCCCCGGGGGGGTTCGTTTCCTTCCCCTCCTCGCCCTGGGGCAGCTGGTGGTGAGGTTGCCACGAGCCCTGGCTGCTGCCCCCAGTAGCAGAGCCCGGCCACGGATGGCAGCAGCGCCCCAAAAGGGAGCGGCGAGACCCCAAAAGCCCCCAAAGTATTGGGGTTGCGGCGTGCTCGGCCCCCGGCTGCCCGCGGGGAGGTGCCCCCGTGCCAAATCTACCCCCAGCTCCTCCTCTAGCATCTCGGGGGGTGCCCCCACTCCAAAACCCACACTTTTGGGGATGTCCCCGCTCCGAAATCCGCCGGGTTTCCTCCCGGGATGTAGCGTGAGGAAGGGCAGAGCGTCCCCAGGGGACCTGAATGTGAATTTGAGGACAAACGCTCGGTCCCTTCGCCCGGAGCCGGGCGCTGCTGCAGCTCGCGGGCTTGGAAAGCTTCCAGCAGCTGGCAGAGAGCTCCGTGGGATGCTCGGGCTGCAAGGTGCAGTGGGGATGCAGGGGATTATCCGTATCTCTTTAATCTCTCTTTTAACCAGCTCTTGGTTTGCGGGAGGGATTAGATTAGGGTTTGGGGGATGAGTTTTGGGGCAGGCGTCCTGCCCGCAGAGCATCTTTGGGACCTGCCTGCCTCCCGGGGAGGTGTTTGGGGGGCGTGATGCCCTCCCGCCCTGTGCCTCCATCCCTCTAATCCCACAGCGCTGGCATTCGCGTGGCCGAGGCGAGGTTTTGGGGGAGTTCTGCCTGATTTTCTGTTATTCTGTTATTTCTCCCCGCTTTTGGTTTCCTTTCCCAGCCTTTGGTGAAAATATGGGAACTGAGAGCTCCGAGCCCAGCCTGGGCAGCCGGCGTTGCGTGGATTTGTGAGCCCGGCCTTCAGGCTGCTCTTCCACCTCCTGTGCGAGCTCCCTGTCCCGAGCCAGGCTCAGGGATTAGCTTCTCCTCGGGATATTTCATGCCACAGGAGCTGGGGTGCTGCCGAACAGGGTTGCCCTGTTTTTGGGGGGCTCTCTGATCCCAATTTCGGGGGAAACCCACGCTTTTGCGCCCTGCTTTGTGCGCCGAGCCTTCAATCTGCAATCCGTGCCGCTGAGGGGCTCTGGGAACGGCTTCACAAGCAGAGTGTAGGGTGAGAGCTGGGAACGCCGGGCATGGGATGGATTTTATGGTCCCGTGGGGGCTTCCCAGCGGGATTTCACCATCCCCTGCTCCTTTTTGGCAGCCCTGGAGCCCCGTTGGAGCTGCGGCTGGCCTCGGGAGCCCTACCCAACCCGGGCAGCCACCGGGTTTGTTTCCACCACGCTCCCTCCTTGCGCTTTGTGCCGGCACGAGCTGTCTCCTCCCACCCCAGAGGAGCTGGAAATAGAGGTTCCCTTTTTTATTTTTTTGTTTTTTTCGGCAGCAGGGGAAACCAGGCTTTTTGGCTGCCCGGGGAGGAGGCGGCGCAGACGGGTGGGCGCCAGCGAGGTCCCTGCGAGCCGTCTGGGGCTGCCGGCGTGCCACTGAGCCCCAGCCAGCAGCCGATGGGTTCTGCGCTGAATAAATCGCCCTCGGTGGGACCGGATGGCTCAGCAGGGGAACGTGAAGTGCAATTAAGCTCTCTCTTTTCTCTTTTTTTCCCCCTTCTTCTGTGCTTTTTAACTAAACGATCCGCAAATTAATTCAGCGCCCGCGGAGGAGAAGGGGCTGTTGGTGGTGCCGGAGGCTTTCCCGAGCTGCTTCGTGCTAAAACCTCGAGGGCTGCGGTCGTGGCCAGGGCTTTATTTTGGGCTCAAACCAAACGACATCTGGCGGAGTTTGACATCTGCACTGAGGGACGGGGCCGGTGCCAGGCCAGTAGCTGGCATGGCTCGCCTCGAAGCTCATCAAGCCCGACAGCTCCAGGGCTCTGGTGCTGTTGCACAAGCGCTAATTGCAGGAGCAGACGCCGCCGAGCTCTCGGGGTGCCCGGAGTTGTTCCCCCTCCGCGGGGGCTGCCACCAGCCCAGGAAAAGGGTGGAGGAAAGCGTGGCCGCGGTGCTTTCATCTCACTTCTCTCTCTGTGAGGCTGTTTGGTTATGATTTCTGCCCAAGCTGCGGGCTTTGATTTAGCAAATCCTGAGGAAATGGGGAACCACAAGAACGCGGCCGGTCAGCAGCTCCCATCAAACCTCGCTGCGTTGCTGTTAAACACTCAAAAATCATTTTTATTTTCTTTCTCTTTAAAAAACCTTCCCAACTTGCAAACCTTCCCGTGTCCTCTGTGCCGTGTGGGCTCGCAGGATAAACCCAGCTCTTAATTAAGCAGATTTTTGGAGGCTGTGGACCTTAACCCAGCTCTTAACCAAGCAGATTTTTGGAGGCTGCCTTCTGCGTGCAGGACCTGGACCAAAACCACCTCATCCACGCCGTGCCCAGCGAACGTCTCGCGTCCAGGAGCCCTGCTGCTAGCCGGGGCCGGCGTTTTGAGTGAAATTTCCTGCTATTTAAGCTCTTTCCTCCCCCAAATCTCCCTCTGCCCTGCGTTGTGTAATGAAACCGGCCGCCCCTTAAGGCGCTTAACTCCCCTTCTCCTCTCCTCCCCGCGTGCCGGGTCCGTGGCACCGAGCTCCCTGCCCTCAACGCGCGGCTTCCCCCGCGTGCAGTGTGGTTTTAATGCCCGGCCTTAATCACCGCAGGGAAATATTAATTAATCTGGCTGCTGCTGGAGCTTGGCGCGCGCCTGCTGGGGTGTCGGGCCGGCGGGCTGAGCTGGTGAAGCGTAAAAAATGGATGGCCAAAGGGGTGCGGGCTGCCAGCGGGGCTGATTTGTGTCCCCCTGCATATTGTGGGGTCCTTAAAGCTGCGTTTGGTGCCTCAACTCACTTCTTATTTGCTGCCAGTGCCTGGAAATGTTTCTCAGGCCCTTGGAGATGTGGCTCCCTGCAGCTGGCGCCGCTTCTCGCTGTGGTCAGAGGTTTTGGGTCTTCTGCAACGCCCCCCAAAGCGTTTTTGATGTCTCCCAAAGCGTTTTTGCTGTCCCCTAAAGTGTTTTTACTCACAGCTTTTCCATCCAGCCTTCGGAGCTTGAGGCTGGCTCTCCTCACAGGACGCTTTGATGATGCCCTCTGAAGGATGAGCGGCGACTGAGGAGCAGGGAGCAAGCTGCAGCCACACAGCCTGAGCCTTTTGGGGAGCTCAGGAGCTGTTAATTACCATCAGGGCATCCCCTAACGAACAGAACTGGGGGGCCGAGCCGCATTTAGCCCCTTCCCCAGCTCTGCCTGCCCCATGAGATGTGTCGGGGGGGGATCTCTCACCTTTTTATGGCTGCTCTTCCTTTGCATGGGGATGCAAATTGCTGATTTCTTACCTTCCCTGATAATTTCTCCCCTCTTGACGTGACCTGGGGCTCCCAGCTCCATCCAACTTTACAGGGACCGGGACCAAAAAGTCTCCGGGCCAGCCCCAATATCGCTCGGTGACATTTCTCCCATCACCATGCCTCGGAGATCTCACCCTGTGCCCCAGGCAGGTTTACCCAAAGCAAAGAGGGAGCTGGAAGCCGGGCATGGAGGAGGCTCTCACGTCGGGCACGTAAATGGGATTTGGCTAAGGGGATTAGGGGAAGGTGGCTGGTTCAGGGTGTGGGGACAGCACCGTGCTCCCTGCCTCCGGGTCCCTTTTCCTACCCGGAGCTGAGCAAGCGACCTTCGCGGCGTATTAGATTTAACGAGGGATTTTGCTTGATTTAATTAAGATTTATTTGCAATCAGCCGGAGTGCCCTTATTAAGTAAATTCTGCGTAAGGCGTCTGGGAGGCTTTCTGTTGGGGTTTGTCGCCGGCGTGCCGCTGAAATAGGAAGAGGGGAGGGGGTTTGTGGGGAAAGGGTCGAGGTCAGCCCATGGTGGGAGGGTGTGTGGCTGTGTCCCGGTCTCCTCTGGCTGCTCTGCCATCCCAAAAGCCCCCGGTGCAGCTGGGACCCTATAATTATCCCCAATTAGATCGATTTTCTCAGATCTATCAAAGCAAAAGGCCCTTTTGGCTCACTTCGCCCCACGGTGAGAGCATGGACGTGACCTGAGAGCGGCGAGGAGGAGCCCAAAAAGTGACCCTGGGGGTGCAGCGAGGTGGAGGTGATACCAGCGACATCACACACATTTTTGGGGTGCCGGCAGGAGCCCCGAGTTTGTGGGTTCCCCCACAAGGAGGGGGTCAAATTGTGTTTCTTTGTGCCTCAGTTTGCCTGTTTTTGAAGAAAATTGTTATCCGTGGCTGCCGGCAGGAGGAGAGCACACGGCACTGCGCGGGTCCATCCTTGCTCCTTCCCCATCCCATTGTCTTTTGGGGTCATCTTTTGGGGTCATCTTTTTGGGGTTAGCCGCGACCCGCTGATCCTCCCCCTCATTATCTCTGCCCGTGCTGCTCGTTAGCCAGCAGCGCTAACGAGGGGCAAGCTTCAGGCCCTGGGGACCTCGCCGAACCCACCCCCTGCACCTCGTACCCCCGAAAGCTGCTCCCCAAACCCCCCGGCTCCCCACCCACCCACCCCCACCGGCGGAGCCGAGCCAGCGCCGTGTTCCCAGCTGCCATCGGAGCCGCCTCGGTGACTCAGCAGCCGCGCTGAAAGCTCCCTTATTTATTTAAACGCCCGCTCCCCGGCTGAGCATCGCCCCGCAGCGATGCCTCCGCCGCTTCTCTGCCTCCTCTCGCGGCGCTGCGGGGCCGAGAGCGACCCCCCCAGCCCCTCGCCTTCGCCCCGGCCGCGATGGCTTTGAGCAGCTGGGTGCTGAGCCCCGCGCTGCAGCTCTGCGCCGCCGGCCCTGCCTGCTCCTGGGAGATGCTGCACGTGGCCGGAGCAGGTACGCTTCTTCTCCTCCCCTCTTTGCCCTGTTTCGCTTCTTTTTGGGGTGCTGGCTTGGGGTTGGGAGAGGGGAGCCGCTCTTCTTGGCCACGGGGGGGTTGTCGCCAGCCCTGGCGCGAAGATTTGGAGCGTTTGGGGATGTTTTCTGCAGATATCGGGACCAGACTCTTCGTTTTTTTGGTTTTTTTTGTTTTTTTTTTTCCCCTTCTGGAGAGCCCTTAGGGGAGGGGAAGTAAAGCGAGGCAAAACCTTCTGTTTTCTTCAAGCTCCGTGCTATTTTTATTCCGGTTTCTTACAGATTTTTTTTTACACTCCCCCCTGTCTGTGCACGCGTTTCTCCATCCAGGCTGGGTTCAAGCTGACGGAAGGCAGGGATTTGGGACGGGAAAGTTCCTCCTGGTTTGCTGCAAACAGGCAGGGGGATGAGCGCCCAGCTGCAGTGAGCTCAGCCCTCGGACGAGGCATCAGAGAATCGTGCCCTGAACGAGGCTTTGTCCTCCCTCTGGCTGGAGCTGGGCCGTGAGGGATCCTGCCCTGGCATGGTTTTAGGGTTTGGGCAGCAGGGTCCTGGCTTTTCCCATCCCAAAAGAGCTCAAAATGCTCCCCGGGGGGGGTTACGGTGCCTGGTCCCCCTCCAAGGGGCTTCATCTCCGTCCTGCTGCTGCTCTGCCTGCAGGTGAGGCCTCAAAATCCTTGTGCTCGGAGAAGAAGGGGTCACGTCGGGTGAGAGGGAAGGCACCGGGGTTTAATTAAGTAATTACTATCGACGGATCCGCGCTGGGTCTGCTCCTGGCTTCGTTCACCAGGGCGAGGGTGGCAGCTTGGCTGCTCTCCCAGGGTTAACCCTGAGCCACGCTCCGAAATCCTGCTGCTGGGGGTGGGATAACTGCTGGCGGGGCCGTGGGATTTAATGGGGTCGCTTACGGGGAAGCCCTCGGGGTATTTTGTAGGGTGAGCTGGTGGCCCTGTGTTTATGGGGTCGCTGGGACCCGGCGGGGTGGGGTGCTCTGCAGAAATGTGATGTGGCAGAGGGAGAAGCACCCAGGTTACAGCGAATCCCTTCCCCCTTAGCAGCTCCCCCAAAACAGAGCAGCCACATTCGGGATGTTTGGTGGCTGGGGCTTTGCTCCCAATTAAGAAGAGGTTAATTAATGCCCCACAAAAGGCATTTTGGCCTTTGGAGAGGCTGTGGATTGTGCATGGGGAGAGGAGCTGCTGCGATGGCTGAGGCACCCCAAAAAGAGGGGCTGCGTGCGGTAACCCCCAGCTCCTGCCCCCAGTTCTGGGTGGTTTTACGCCGAGCACGGTGCCGTGGGTTGTGGGGTGGCACCGTGAGGCACACGGGATGCTTGGGGTCCTTGTGGGGTACAGGGGCTGCTGTCCCACAGCCCGGAGGTAGGAGGAGAGTCGGGGGGGCTTGGTGGTGCTCAGCTTGGGGGCTGCGAAGAGGATTTTCCTTCCATAATTTCCATTTTCCTTCCGTATTTTGCAACGAGATGTTCTCTCTTCCTTCTCCCTCTTGGTCTGAGGACCCGCAGAAGATCTCCCGAGGTCCAGAAACCCAAATCCGAGGGGACTGTCCCCATCGGGGAGCTGCTTCCCTGGGCGAGAGGAGCAAATCGGTTGCGCTCCGACGTCAAGCGGTGCTGGTCAACAGCCAAATCCCTGCCTCTCAGCTGCTTTTTTTTTTTTTTTTCCTGGTTTTGTGTTTTTTTTTTTTGGCCGCTAAACGCTGGGTTGGCATCAAGCCGGTGCCGCTGAATCCGGGGACGTTTTCCTACCAAGGGCATCTCCACGCAGGGGCTGAGGGTTTTTATCCCTGCTCACCGGCTCTGCCTCCTCTCTCCCAGGTGTGTGCGGCTGCTGCGGCGCCCTGCGGCCCCGCTACAAGAGGCTGGTGGACAACATCTTCCCCGAGGACCCAGAGGTAAGCGAGGCGCTGCTTTTGTGCAGCTGTGGGGCTGCGGGGATGCGACGGGACCTGCCCAAAACAGCTCCTGGGAGGCTGGGGGGTGCTCTGGCTTCGTAAAACCACACGGGGAGGTGTTTGTCCCTCCATGCAGGAGAGGAAAAGCAGCTTCTAAGAGTGGGACCCTCTTAAAGCTTCAGCTCAGAAGCTGCCTGGGTGCAGGAAAGTTCAGTTCCCTGATTGCTTCCCCACTAAATGGGAGCTGGGGATGCCCAGGGCCTTCCAGCTGCTCCTGAAGCACCCCAAATTTCAGCTTTTTGTCTCCATTTCACAACCGAGATGCTGCCGAAACGGTCCGTGCTGCGCTCACGGCGTGGGGGTTTCCACCAGGGTCACCCTCAGCTGTGGCACGTCAAAAGGTGCTAAATTAGGACGGAAGGCAGCCCTCGTTTGCGTTCCCCAGTTTTCAAGGTGTGGGGAAGCACCAGGAGGTGTCTGGGGTGCTCTGGGCCTCTTCCATCACCACCAAGGTTTGCTGCGGATGCTCCTGATGCTTTCTGGCTCTGGCTGCCCTGCCTCGCTCTCTTTCAGGATGGGCTGGTGAAG
Source organism: Netta rufina (assembly GCF_964035555.1). NCBI lineage: Eukaryota > Metazoa > Chordata > Aves > Anseriformes > Anatidae > Netta > Netta rufina. The sequence goes on from NC_140125.1 coordinate 120,218,401, forward strand.
ACCAACATGGAGAAGCTGACTTTTTACGCCCTGTCGGCCCCGGAGAAGCTGGATCGCATCGGTGCCTACCTCTCCGAGCGCCTCATCCGCGACGTGAGCCGGCACCGATACGGGTGAGGGCTGGGGGGCTGTTTCTACCCCCTCTCTTATCAGCATAAAGTCAGGCCAGAAGATAAGAGCGGGGTTTTGGGCTAGGGGAACGTGTCTGGTCCATGCTCCGGGGTGTCCCCAAGCTTTTAGGACGCTGCAGAGGGACTCCTGCCTCCCGAAGGGAGAGGTGGCAGCCCGCAGGGATGTGTAAACTCTTGGCAAAGTCACGAGGGGCCACGCAGCATTTCCCTGGGGTTGTGGTGCCTCTCCTCGAGGGTTTTGTGTGTGCACAGCCTTTGTCCCTGCCAGCACCCCTCTGGGACATCAGGAGGAGCCTGCGGCACCCTCCTGGCCTCTAAAACCCCCCCCGTGGGTGGATGTCTGGCTGTGAACGAGCGCGAGTGCCCTGATTTGAAGCACACAAGGCGGGGGGGAGCTGGGGAGGGCTCCTTCCCTTTGAAATAGCTCCCGGCTTGATCCTCGCTGTCTGCTGAACAAAGCCACGGCTCGGCTGCGTGGTGCTGAGCCCCAGCCTGCCTTTCATCCCCGGGGGAAGAGGAGCCGGCGGCCTGCCTCAGAAGCGTGGAGGTTGGCAAACCTTCAAAGCCTCGTCTCCGGGAGTGACGGGACGTCCAAAACCCTGCCTGGTGTTCGGCGGCTGCTAACGGGGCTCTGCTCCTGACGTCGGGAAGAAAAAAGGCTGTCGGAGGGGGTTGACATCAAATCACAAGCCTCGGGAGGGGGGATGCGTTCCCTCCCCGTCCTCCTGCACGTGTACAAGCTAAGTTTTGAAGCCTAATTTGAAACGTCCCCACGAGAGGAGTCACCCTGTCGCGATAATATCGGCCCCGTGGCGTGGTTTCCAGCCTCCTTTCCTACCAGAAAGGAGCGTGGTGCTTCCTGCTGCTTCTTGGTCACCCCTCCGTGCCTTTTTTTCCCTCGGGGCTGTTTTTAACCCAGTTTGACAGATGGGTCAGAGCCTGGCAGACTGAGGAATGCTCGGCTGCTGATTTTCACAGTACCTGGACGAGCTGTAACTCGTCGAGGCGTCCAAAGGACAGGCTCCGCTCGAGCACACAGCCGGGTTTCACCAGTTCCTGGGGCCTTGGGAGAAAAGATCAGTCCTGCTGCGTTTTACCAGCCGAAAACTGGAAGTTTAGGACTTATTCCTTCCCGTGAGAGGGCAATTTTCGAAGATGTGCAGCGACACCCAATAAATCCTGCAACCTCTGCATCATCATTCGCCACCTGATGGGCACCTGAGTGAGATTCAGCGCTGGGCACGAGGCTTTCCAGCTTCCTCTGGAGGCAAGAGCGTGGCAGGAACGGATGAAGAAATAGCCCGGATCCAGCTCCTGCTGGAGGAAATGTTTTTCAGCCCAGGAACCTCGGTGGTCCTGCGAGTAGACTTTGCTGTGCTGAAATATGAATATTTTTTGGAGCACGTCAGTAATTCCTCCAGCACTGCGGCCTCATCCTCTCCCTCCTCCCTGGCCAGGGCTGGATCTGCGAGGGCTGCTGCCCTCGATGCTGAGCTCGCTTTTATGCCAGCACTTCCTCACGGGACATAAAGACCAGGTGAAGGCACAGGGAGCCCGGAGAGGACCCAGGGAGGGGTGCATGGTGTTGCTGGCAGCCCTGATCCTGGAACATCCAAATTTTCCTTAGGAGGAGGGATGCTGGGAGCCACCTAACAACCTCTGGAAGCTATTTAGGATGTAAATATTCCCCGCTGGGTCGTCTGGGGCAGAAGGTTGGCGTTGGGATGGCTTTACTGGGGAGAAGGGAGGAAGAGGGAGGGCTGTGGGGCTGCGCCCGTGCTCACCCCTCCCTCTGCCCTCTCCCAGCTATGTCTGCATCGCCATGGAGGCCCTGGACCAGCTCCTGATGGCCTGTCACTGCCAGAGCATCAACCTCTTCGTGGAGAGCTTCCTGAAGATGGTGGCGAAGCTGCTGGAGTCGGAGAAGCCCAACCTGCAGATCCTGGGGACCAACTCGGTGCGTAGCAGCGCGGGGGGGGAGGCGGCGGCGGCGGCGCTTTGCTGCCCCTCTCCTCGCCTTTCAGCCCTGCCTGGCACCCTTGCGGGCCTGGGACAGGGGTGAGGGGATGTGGGTGAGGGTTTGGGGTGTCCCCCCGCGTGCGTCCTGCGATGGGTGAGCTTTCTGAGCCCCCAGCAGTGCTCGCATCCCTCAATTTCTGCCTCTGTGCCCCCCAGCTCTTAAATTCCTCTTTTCCAAGAGGAGCCTGAGGACACGACGGGGGCTGTCAGCAGTTTCAGACAATAGCCCGATTTAGGATGATCCCTGGAGGATTTGGGGAGCTCGTTGTGCTCGGAAAAAGGCCTGGCTTAATCAGAGCAAATAAATGGCATGGCCATGCCGGGGATGCAGCAGTCACAGCCATAAAATGAGCGAGGTGATGTCCTCACAACATCCAAACTGCTGATCCCAGCCAGTGGGGATGCTTGTGAGCCCCCACCCTGCTGGGGGAGAGCTTGCTCCTTGCTGGTTTTACTGGGAGTACTGGGCGTAGCTAAAAAAAAAAGAGGGGTTAGGTGAAGCCCAGCCTGCTTTGGTGGGCTAGGCAGATGCTGTCTCGAGTGCCTGAGCAATTCAGGGACAGCTCAGCCCTCTTTTTTTTTTTCTCTGCTGCGTGATGGGAGCGGAGACCTCTCACCCTCCTTCTCCCTGGCTGCTGATTGCTCCCAGCTGAGATGGGAGCTGCCCGTGGGCAAACCCAGTTCTTCATCCTCAGCTCGGGGAGGAGCAGGAGCATCAAAAACTCAGCAGGACAGGGCTGCTTGCTGCTGACAGCACCTTAACATGCTGGTTTTATTGTCACAATGCCACTATAAGCCCCAAAGTGTGCTGCAGGAGCTGCCTGGGGAAGCTCCTGGGGATGGGGGTAGGATCTCCAGGCACTACCCTCATCCCTCTGAGCTCTCCAAACCTCTCGAGATGTGCCTGGGGCGCTTGGATCCAGCCCAGAGGCGAGCAGCTGTTCTCTTGCTAACAAAATCCCCTGTGCTGTGCTGCAGCATTGCCTCCAAACACGTGCAACATCCCCTTGCCCAGCCCCTGAGTGCTCACTGCAAGGGCTCATGATGCCCAGCAGAGATTTTAGGCTCCTGGCCCCGACCCCGGAGCAGGAGGCAGCGTTTTTTCCGTGCTTTAACCCTGGGCAGCCCTCGGTGGGGGATGCTGTAACGAGGGGTGCAGGTGAGGAAGGACGATTTAGTGGCTTTTCCCTTTTGGTTTTCTGGAGGGTGGCGGCGTTTGGAGGGCAACCAGCAGAGAAACCTCGCGGGCTCTGGTGGAGAAGTGAGTAAGGATAAGGAGCCACTTCTCCCTGGATCTGCTAACAAGGAATGTGCCTCGGGCTCGGGCTTAATTAGTGGCTGCTGTCTCAAGCAGCCCTTCACAATAAGGGAGCTGATGGCGAAGGCGGGAGGAGGTTGTTTATAGAAACCTGCTCCCGGTGAGTCATTCTCCCTGAAATCTCTCCTTCCACACATCTCCCTCCTCGCCACGAGCCGCAGAGGGGCCGCCAGGACCCGGCGCAGCAGCAGCAGCAGCAATCCAGCAGCCTGGGATCCCCCAACCCCCTCCTATAATCCCCGGGGTGAACATATGGAGCAGCAGCTCAAATCCACTTTGGTTCCTCATCCTCGTTAGGAGGCTGCCGGGCAGCGTCCCTGCTTTGGGTAGGAACCGTCTAATTTCCAGCTCGGCCTCCTCCCTGCTTTGTTTTTCCTCGAACCGTGCTGGATCTGGCGTTTAAACAGCTCTTCCCCCTTCCTCATGTGCCTCTTCTGATGTCTTTGCTGCATTTCTGGGTGGCAGCGTTACCCCTGCCCAGCCCCACAGCCCTTCAAACCACAGCAGGAGCAGCGTTTTGGTGCAGGGTCTTAAAATTTTGGTGGTGGAGATGGGTCACGGAGCCCCAGAGCAGCTTTTCAGCTTCGTTTTCAGCGACAGATCTCACACCAAGTCCTTTCCCTGAAGGTTTGGTGCCCTCCCTGCCAGCACAACTCTCACTGGGACTTTTCCATCCCTGTCCCAGGGCTGTTTTTTGCCCCGGGGCACAGGTTGGCAGTGGGACCGGGGTGGGCACCCCCCACAAATGCCCTTGTAGGGGCAGCTTGTGCATGAGCTGAGTGCCCTGAGGTGCTCAGCAGCAGCTGGGGGGTGCACAGTCCTCAGCTCACTGCCAACCTCAGCCACTTTTGCTGAGGACGTGCCCTTTTTTTCCCTTTTTCACAAATTTTCCTGGCTGTGGGGTGCTCGGGACGGCTCCCCTGGTGCCTGCTCCTCGCTGCGCATCCTGCCCTCGCCTCCGGCTGCACGTGGAGTTGCCACGAGCTTAAAAAAAAAACAACAAAAACCAACAAAAAAACCCCACCACGTTGTGCTCTCTGCCTGGTACAGAGGTTCCTTATGTAACAGCCCTGCATTTTGCTGGTGAGTAAGAGGGAGTTTATCAGCCGGAGCCGGTCCCTGAGCTCTGGGAACGCTTCCTGGCAGGGCTGAGCCAGCTCCTTCGGTGGTACGGAGCCAGCCTTGGCTGCTGACGTTATTCACAGCCTGGCGCAGCGTGCTGATCGCTGCCCGGCCCTGGGTGACAAGAGCTGGGACAGGCAGAGGGACAGAGGGACACGAGGGGCCGTTTCCCTGCTGCTCTCGTGGCAGGGCTGGCTGCTGGCAAACGCAGGGAGCAAGGAGAGAGGAGAGCCTGCCCGTAGGGTGAGGAAGGAGGCACCACGCAGCACCCGGGAGGTGCTTGGTGGACCAATAACCCCCCGGAGGTAAGTTGGAGCCTCCCAGGATGATCACAGCCATCCTGAAACCTCTTCCGGAGGGCTTGGATCTTGCCCAAGGGCTCCCCTGTGTCTCTTGGCTGCTTTCCTCGCCTGGCAGAGAGCGCTTTTACTGAGCAGCTCCTGAGCCTTGGATTTTGTGGCCACTCTCGTGCTACAGACGTTTTACCTATTTTGCCCTTTTTTATTTATTCCTTTCGGTGTGAGTGCAGGAGCCGAGCTCTCCCCTTCCTGCCTGACCCTTGGAATAACTTCATGAAGTCAGAAGAAAGCTCGAAAACGTGGTTTTCCCTTCTCCCCCCCCCTAAATTTTCTCCTTGAAAGCTGCAGCCCCAGATCTGTGGGTCAGATGGCTGAAAAAAAAAACAAACCCAAAACAGAAAGAAACTACAGCCAGGACTTTGGTTTGCCAGGTGCTGCAGGCAGACCTGGGCTGTTTTCTTGTCATTCCCCAAGCTGTTTTCACCCATTTGGGAAAGCTCAGAAGGTTTTTGTGCCAGCTGGGAGGCTGGAAAGAAGCTGGGGGCACATTTCTCTCTCGTTATTGTCTTTAACTCAGTGCCTTGCTGCTCTTGCAGCCCTCTGCTGGGACTGCTGGGCTTCGTGGTGAGGCTGACAGCACCCAGAGCCAGACCTGAGCGCTGCTGCAGCCCCGTGGGGCCGTGCAGTGACACGTTCCTGCCTGGGGACATCCTGGGTGCAGCTGGTTGGTGGCCCTGAGCACGTAGCGGGGTCTTTTGTAGTACTGCTGGAGCCTGGGGCGTGTTTGCTGGTCTGGAAAGGCGTTTGGAGACTCTTCTTGTCGTCTTCTCCTTGCTGACCCTCTGTTTCTTCCCTCCCAGTTCGTGAAGTTTGCCAACATCGAGGAGGACACCCCCTCCTACCACCGCAGCTACGACTTCTTCGTCTCCCGCTTCAGCGAGATGTGCCACTCCAGCCACGACGACCTGGAGATCCGGACGAAGTGAGTGCCACGAGTGTGCTGGGGGCCTTCCCTGTGCCCCCAGCCTTTGTTTTTTTCCTGGAAAAACACCTCATTTTGGGAGCAGGCTGCACGGACCGATTGCTTGGTGCTGTGATTCCCCAGAGCTGGGCGCTCTCAGGTTTAAAATCGGCTGCTCTTCTCTCCCCTCATTTATTTTCCCAACATTAAGCCCTGCTGCCTCTCTGGGAGGGTGAAACAAGCGTAGAAAATGCAGTGCAGCACATGAGAAAAGCCAGTTTGCATTTTCTGCCCTGGCAGCAGGGCCAGCTCCGCCCAGGCGTTGCCTTGCTGTGAGCACACGACAAGGGACAAACGCGCCCTTGGGCACAGCACGCTTGAAAACTTCTCATTTTGGGGCAAAACGTGGGCAGGCAGCACCTGCAGGCTGCCCACCTGAGCTGCCTCAGCGCCTCCCTAAGCGTTTCTCACCTCTGCTCTAGGACTGTGCCACAGCTCAGAGAAGAAGGCAAGGAAATGACCCCGTTTCCCAGTTCCAAAAGGTGCTGGTGCTGGGAAGAAGCCCGGTTTTAGCAGAATTGAAAACACTTTCACAAAGTGCCTCCTGCAGCTGCGGGCTGTTATTTTCCACCTTGAAAGGTGGCCGTGTCTCTAGACGGCGCTGAGCACCGCCCGGCTCTGCTGCGCTGGGAAACGTACCCTGAGGGGATTAATTAGGACGAAAGCAGACAGATTAATGTTGTTTACTGCTGCCAGAGCTCGCGCTGGCGTGTTGAAAAAGGCCCAGCACTTGAAATGGCTGCGTGCCTCCCCGCGAGGCGCTGATGGCACAGCACCGTGGCACCCGTGGCTGCTGCCAGGGGCGATTTTTAAGTGAAAACAGGGTGTCAGGCAGCGTTTCTGCACGGCCTGGTGCTGTGCTGGTGCTGTTCCTGGAGCTGCAGTACCAGGGACCTGCCCTTTTCCAGAGGGGTGAGCCCCTGAGGTTTGAAACCTTGAACCCCTGAGGTTTGAAACCCCGAACCCTTGAGGTTTTCTGCTCCTCTGGGGACTTCCAGCCTCCTGTCACCACCACAGACTTGCAGGTCGCTTCTTTAATCAGGAAGCAATGGCGAAGGCTCATTATTTCCGATTGACTTTTAGGGCCCTGCTGATGCAGGAGGAAATTCAGCCTCTCCTGTAATTAAAAAGGAGGGCTCGGCGTTCCCACAACCTTGCTGCTGCTCGGTGGCCCTTCAAGAACAGTGTCGTGGGCAGATCGTTGCCTCGATTGGGTCTGCAGATGTGTTAGGGAGCCCTCAGAGCAGGTTACTCAACGCATTTATTTCTACTCTCTGTCTTTCTTAGGCACTAGCAAAAGGTTTTTAGGGGCTGGTTTCAGACTTAGCTGCGCAGGGAGATTTTTCCTGATGACTCTGTTGATTAGGTCAAGAGCTCTGGACCCAGAAAAGACACAGGTGTCACAGCACGTCTCGGTTTCCTGCTATCCAGCATCCCTGGGGGTGTGGTGTGGCTACTGGGACCAGAGAAAGCACCAAAACCCTTCGTAAAAAACAGAACCAAATCCACCCCTCGGGAGAAGCTGGTGCCACCTCTCCATCTGGGTTAGAGCGTGGCTGCAGCTCGCCTGGAGAAGGAAAGGCTGTGGATGGGAGCCGCCTGCTGCTGCCACAACGATTTGGGTTGATTCAGAGCCTTTCCTGCCTGGATCTGTCGGTTTATAGGAAGCTGAAGCTGTGGGATGCAGGGCAGAGCGACATCCCTGGGGTGTACCAGGCCCAGAGCTGAGAATTGGGGCATTATCGGTGTAAACCCCTCCTGTGGGGCAGAAATTAACACCTTTTCTCCAACTTCTTGTACAATTTCACCCCTGTGTGTATGTGTGTGTCTATAAATGTCAAGTTTTATCTACGGATATAGACGGGTAACCTTTTGAGGTCGCTTTGTCCCCCAGGATCCGGATGTCTGGCATCAAAGGCCTGCAAGGGGTGGTGAGGAAGACGGTGAACGACGAACTCCAGGCCAACATCTGGGACCCGCAGCACATGGACAAAATCGTGCCCTCGCTGCTCTTCAACTTGCAGCACGTGGAGGAGGCTGAGAGGTGAGGGCTCTGCCGGCAGCTTCGGGGCTGCTTTTAGCCATTTTTTTTTTGGGGGGGGACACCGTGGGCTGCTTTGTGCCTGCACCTGGTGTAAAAAAAAGCTGCGGGTGGTCGGAGGGGAAGCCCTGCGAGTGTCCTTGCTGGAGGATGATGCAGATGGCAGGAGCTTTGCCTGGTACCTGGTGCTGGGAAGGTGATTGCTGGCTCAGCCACTGCAGGGCAGCGTGGTTCTTGTGGAGGAGAGCTCTCAGCACCATCCCTGCAGTTAGGACATGCTCTGTTTGTGAAGGATCCGAGCTGCCTGCTCCGCGGGCTGACCCCTGCGAGGATTTGTGCTGAAATGCTGCCTGAGCAATTAGGTTACGGCCAGGCAAGAGGAATGTGAGGAGCTGAAATAGAGCTCTGCCCCTCCGTTCTTGTGGCATAACCCCCTGCTGGCTGCCTGCTTGCCGCCAGCTGCGTGTCTGAAGGGGACTCGCTCAGCTGAGAAGCACAGAGTGGGGAAGCAGGCACGGATTTCTCCTGGGATTTTCCTTTTGAAGCTTAGGAGAGAGAGATCAGGCCTGGGAAGGCGGCTTTTGGCCGGATGCAATCCCCTTTTTTCTTGTGAACTGAAGCATTGGAGTGGAAAAAAGGCGTTTGCTGTGTTCCTGCCATGCCACACGGCCCCAGCGTGGAAAAAGGGAGGGATCCCCTCTGGGGCGTGCGTGTTCAGCGAGATTTGTGCTGCGCCACGCCAACTGCTTTGTTCTTCCTCCTCTGGGAGGCTGCGTCCCCCCCTGGGAGACTGCTAACATCCTGATAACTGAGTCTCCTTCCAGTCCTGGGGACGTGGGGGCTGTTCCTGCAGCCTGACACGGCGTGGGGCTGGGAACGGGGCCATCCCAACACATCCAGGGGGCCCTGGGATCCCTGTACCTGCAGCGCCCTCCGATCTGGCTCAAACCCAGCACCGATTTATGCCTGGGCTGTGCCCCGATGCCTTCCTGGCAGGGTGACGCGTGGCTGTCGCTGCTCGAGGGGCAGCCCCGTGGCAGCAGGGGCTCGGGGCGGATCCCACGACCGTTCTGCTCCATCCCCTCCCCGTCTGGGCTCCCTGCCTCTTCTCCCCCCGCTGCTTCTGCACGCTCGGCTCCACTCTCGTCGCCCTCCTCTGCTTTCACAGCCGCTCCCCCTCGCCGCTGCAAGCCACGGAGAAGGAGAAGGAGAGCCCCACGGAGCTGGCGGAGAGGTGCCTGAGGGAGCTGCTGGGCCGGGCGGCGTACGGCAACATCAAGAACGCCATCAAACCCGTCCTCATGTAAGTTGGGCCTCCTTTTTCGCCACGAGGGCACGGAGAAGCAGCTGATGAGGGCTGGAGCTGGGGTGAAGGCGTGCTGGAGGTGGTGAGCGGGCTTCAGGCTCTCCTTTTCGGATGCGTTGAGGGAAAATGGCACCGGATAGATACCTGTTGCTGAGGAAAGTGGCTTCAGAGAGCAGTTGGTGTCCCTGCTCTCGCCTGCGTCGCTTGCTCCCTGCTGCTCCTGGCTGTCCCCGGACACTGCGTGCCTCGGGGGGCCTGCAGTTACCGTCCCCTTTCATTTCCATCTCTCCCCAGCCACCTGGATAACCACTCGCTCTGGGAGCCGAAGATCTTTGCCACCCGCTGCTTCAGGATCATCATGTACTCCATCCAGGTGGGGAGCTGGGGGGATTCCAGCCAGAGGCTGGGGCTGGGCTGAGTCACAGCAGCTGCCGCATTGCTGCATCCCCACGGCGCCGACACCGAGCTCTTGCCATGGATCCAGCCCCCAAACGTGCCCCAAAACAGGCTGCAGACTGGCAGGGTGGGCTGGGGACCCCCCAGATAAATGCTGGGTGCCACCCGGGTGCGTTTTAGGGTGCTGCCTGCCTCCTTCTCGGCAGAAAGCAAAGCCCTGCTGAATCAGACGGGTTGGCAGCAGGCTGTGAAATGCTCCGAAGGAAGCAGGCGGGCTTTGGGGGGGGAGCTGCCTCTTTCCAGATCACTGCCATGGAAGTGAACCCCAGCTCCCGGTCCCTGCAGAAAAGGAGGGGTGGAAAGTCCTTAGACAGGGACAGAGCCTGCCAGACTCTTCCCCTTTTCACCGGGAGCCCTGGCTGTGGAATTTCCATTTAGGTAACCCCCAAAGTGAAGGAAAATGTCCTTTTTTTTTTTCCATGCACGGGTCCCTGTGTGATGATGGGCACGGTGCTGACTCCCCACGGTGCCGGGGCTGCCCCATTTCACCCCTTGGCAGTTTGCTTTGCTGTTGGACTCGGCCAAACCACAGCCCTGCTTGGAGAAGCAGTGCTCTGACAAGCCCGTCGCCATCCCCCCACTTTCGTTTCATGTTTCTAATCCTGCAAATTGCCTAAAATCCTTTACAGCCCTGCTAGATTTTATAAAATCCCGTTAATGCCTGCTGGAGGTGTAGGGTCACAATAACTCAGCGGGACCCTTCTCCCTGAAATCCCCAGGATTAATCGTCACGATTTCCTTCGATCTCCACCGCTCTTCAGATCATTTTTCCTGTGCAAATTGCTCCGAGCTCTTGTAAAAACGACTTCCTCTGGGGGTGCCCTCTCGTTTTGCATCCGGAGCTGTGTTGGAAAGAGCAAGGGACTCGGCACTGATGGGCACGCGCACAGGATTTGTCCTTGGTGGCTCCGTGGGGTTACAGGAGCGGGTCGTTGCCTCCTGCACGTGGCTCCTGCGCTGATGTTCACGTTTCCCTTCCAGCCCCAGCACTCCCACCTCGTGATCCAGCAGCTGCTGGGGCACCTGGATGCCAACAGCAAGAGCGCGGCCACCGTGCGCGCGGGCATCGTCGAGGTCCTGTCGGAGGCAGCGGTGATTGCAGCCTCGGGATCTGTAGGTGGGTGCACGGATCCGTCCTCTCCGCCCGTTCTGCTGCCCCTGTGTTTTGGTGGGAGATCTGCAGAGCTGCTGGAGGTTTGGGGTGGGCTCTGGGGTGAGCTGGTGTTGAAGGATCTGGTCCGGAGCATCCAGGAGAGAGCTGGGGATTTGTTGGGTGCTATTTCAGTGCACCTGAGCACAACACCCACATACGGCTGGCTTTAGGCAGCTGAACGTGATGCCAGCCCTCTCTTTCATGCAGGGGGCAAAGGGATTTTCAGGGCTCTTTTTCTGGGGCTTGCCCTAAATACACCAAGCTGCTCTTGCCCCTAGAAGTCTGTTTCTCTCCTATCTTGACCGGTGGGTTTAAAACTTACCGTGTGTTTTTCCAGAAGGGTTTTCAATCTGTTTATGGGGTAACAGGAGATGCAAACCACACCATCCTTAGGGAAATTAGAGGCTCCAGCTCCCTGGGAAGAAGCACGGCTCTCTTCTGGCCCAGCTCACCCATCTTTTCTTCGCAGGCCCCACGGTGCTGGAGGTTTTTAACACCCTGCTGAGGCAGCTGCGGCTCAGCATCGACTACGCGCTGACGGGGAGCTACGACTGCACCGCGGGCGTCAGCACCAAGATCATCAAGGAGCACGAGGAGAGGATGTTCCAGGAGGCCGTCATTAAAACCATAGGTGGGGCTTCCTGCGGCTCCTGGCGCTGTGCTGGGGTGGGAGCTTTCTTCCTCTGCATCTCAGGGCGAAACGGGATCGCCCCCGTCCTAAAAGCAGCCCCGGGAAGTGGGATTTATCCCTTGCGTGGCTGTGGGTTATCGCCAGGTGGCATCGCAGCCCCAGCAATCCCCGGAGGAGCTGCGGTGTGAGGGCAGAGCCCGTGCTTCTCCCCGGGTGGGAGACCCTGAGGGAGGAAGGAAAGGAGGAGGAGAGGGCAGGTGGAGCCTGCTGGAGCTGGCGAAGGTGGGGATGTACCCAAAAAAAAAAAAAAAGGGGTTGGAGACAGGGCTTGGCTTCTCTCAACCTGAGCCTGGGGCTTTTCCTCCTGTTCGGATGGGTTTTGCATCACCTGGAGGAAAATCTGCCTGCAGGTACCAGATCCGGGGAGGTTTTCTCCTTATCCCAGCCTGGCTGAGGGCTGGATCGGAGCAGGGTGGGCTGCCCGACCCCACAACCCTCTTACTTTTAGGGCAGCGTGTCCTCTGGGTGGTGGGCTGTTCCTCACGAGTTTTCAGCGTGTCCTTGTCCCCTCAGGGTCCTTTGCCAGCACGCTGCCCACGTACCAGCAGTCCGAGGTGATGGTCTTCATCATGAACAAGGTGCCGCTGCCGTCCTCGCAGCAGTCCATCGAGGCTGGCAAAGCTGGGTGAGAACGGGTGCCTTCCTCCCTCCTCTTCCTCCCCCCTGCCCTGCTCTCCTTCCTCTGTCCCGTGCCTGGAGGCAAAAGGCTTCGAACGTGGGGCTGGAAGTGCTGGGGAGCTCCTGAAACTTCCCACTTTTGGGGACAAGGTGGGAGGTGGGTTATTTGATCTCCATTTTATCTCAATATTTTATTTGATCTCAATTTTATCGATATTTTATTTTATCTCAATATTTTATTTCCGTTATTGGAAAGCCTGGGCATCAAGATCTTCCACCAAGGGGAGTTGAGGAACTTGAGATCCTTGTTCAAAACACTTTGCTGTCTGCTGCAGCCATGATTACCAGGTTTTGAGGTCCTTAGAAACACATTAGGGGGGAAAGTGAAATTCTGCTTTTCTTTGGGCACCTGAAAGATTTGGGTAAGGAGCTTTGTTTGCCCTGGGGTGCTGTCCAAAATTAGCAGGGGAGAAAGAATAAAACTCAGGGGAGTGACTTCAGACGGGGTGCTTAGAGCAGCGAGGCAGCCGTGGCTTTTGAGGAGCTTATTTTTTTTGAGAAGCTTATGGCTTCGTGGGGCCAGCTGCTCCCTGCTGCCTCCCCACCCCGTTTTTGGCCCCTCCGAGCTGCCTCCAGGCTTTTATTGCCGCGGCGTGGTAGGCGGCGGGTGCACCAGGCTGCGGGGGAAGAGAGGGGAAGGAAAACACCCAAACAACACAACCCCTTGAGGAGTGCTGGAGCCGAGTCTGAGAGCTATTTGGAGCGAGGGTATCGGCGCTGAAACGTGGAGGTAAAGAGCGAACAGATTTCCAGGCTATATTTATCCCCAGAGTGTGGTCAGGCTGTTCCCACTTGTTTCTGTGTGGCAGAGAGGCTCGGGCTGATGGGAGACGTGCTCTGCTCCTCGCTCACGTGGGGGTAGCTCCTGGTTCGATCCTGATTCCTGTCGTGAGAGACGTGCTGGGCTCCCCGGGCTGTTCAGCAGCTCTCTTTGCAGCAGCAGGATCGTGCCTGTAGCCCCCTGATGCCATTCACCAGCCGCTTCTCAGCGTTTCTGTGGCCGTGCCAGGCTGTTTGTCACCGCTCCTTTACCAGCTCCTGAGCTTCCTCCTTGTAGAATTTTTAAATCCCAGGAGATGTGAGGGATGGGGCTTGCTATGGGTGTCTGAGTGAACCCAACCAGCAGCTTGCAGAGGAGCTGCAGCCTGCAGTTCCACCTCGGGGAGTGCTGCCTCTTGGTGTGTCCCTGGGTGGTGGTAGGCAGCAGGTTTTGGTGATGGGACAGTCTGGAAATCCCTCCAGAGCTCCATGTGTCCCTTTCTTCCAGTAGAAGGTTAGGAAAGATTGAGTTCAGACAGTAAAGAATTCAAGATTTCTTCTCTTTGCATTAAAAAGAAAGTTTTACATCCCTGAAGTGTAAACATGGTTCTCGGTGGCTTTGCAAGAAGAGAAATGAGAGTAAGCAGCCAAGGTACCTGCTTGCACGGACAGGAAGGGCTCAGCTTCATCTTGCCACTCTTCAGCAGCTTAAAAATGAGGGACCTGTTTGGATCTGGTGCCTGGATCCCTCAGGAGCTGCTGGTAGGATGGGCACGTGTGGAGTGGTTCCTTCTCCTGAGCTCGCTTTGTGCCTGCTTGTTTCTGGTACCGAAGCTGGGATGAATTCTTTTTTTCTTCATTCTTCCTTTGCCAGCCTTTTTACTGGCTGTTAAACCCTCATTTTTGGGGACTTCGACAGCACAGCTGTGTGCAGTGGTGACTTCCAGGACGCTGCTCCTGCCCTTTGAGGCTTCTCTGTTCTTTGGGGGTGTGGGAGGAAGGTTGTTTTGTTTTTCACGTGGCTTCTACCATTTTTCTTCTCTCCCTGGCAGGGAGAACCGAAACCGGCTGACACAGATCATGCTCCTGAAGTCCCTGCTGCAGGTATGAAGCTGTCCCTGTCCCTGCAGGCGTGCCCAGCCCCTTCAAGGCCTGTGACCATGCTGCTGTGGGGTTCCTGAGCTCAGAACCTCTCCCCTGACGTAGTTCAGGAAGAGCTCCATCTCTACTTATTTTTTTTCTGCCTGCATCCCCTTTTTATTGCTGCATTTTAACCCCCTGAGTGGCACTTTTCCGTTCCCTGCCTTTTTTTTCCTTGATGCCTGCAGGTCTCAGTGGGCTTCCAGTGCAGCAACATGCTGACAGCGCTTCCCAGCGCCTTCCTGGACAGGCTGCTCTCCTCAGCCCTCATGGAGGATGCTGAGATCCGCCTCTTTGTCCTCGAAATCCTCATCAGCTTCATCGATCGCCACGGCAACCGGCAGAAATTCGCCACCATCAGGTCCGTGCCCGGGGTTCTCCAGCGGGGCTGGGACCCGCAGACCCCACAGAGCAGGTTTGGGGAGGGAGATCTGCCAGGTTTAAGGGTGCCGGCAGGCTTGGGAGCTGCTGGAAGAGTTCTTCTTAAATCACGTGCCAGTTTTTGGGGTGGTTTAATGCTGCCGGGAGCCAGAGGGGTTGTGGGGGCCTCTCCGTGCCCAGGGGGATGTGGCACGAGCGTGGTCAGGCAGAACTGCTCCCAGGAGGATTTGCAGGAGCAGTGATATCCTCGAGGGGGTTCATGGACTGCATTGCATCCCCACAGATAGCCCTGCTGGGTGGCGCTGCGCTGCAGTTAGCTAGCCTTACTCTGGAGAGGAATGAAGCTAAATCAGAAGCAGGTGACTAATCTCACATGGAAATAACCTCCATGGGGTTTGCGGTGCTCCTGCTAAAGTAGCCTGCGTGCATGCTGCTTCGTCAACTTGCCTTTGTGTTCCTGAGTGCCACTGCCTTGAAATCCTGTAGTGATTTGGCTCTTCTTGAATATCCGAATTGCTCACACGGGTTTTGAAGCCAACCTTCAGCTTCCCCACCCTTGGTTCCTCCCGGAGGGCTTGTTCCTGGCCAGAGCTCTGCAGGCGTGTGGGAATCGTGCAAACCTCCTCCTCTCTGAGTTTTCCCTTTCCTCTTCTTTGCAGCACCATCAGCGACATCTCAGTCCTGAAGCTGAAGGTGGAGAAGTGCTCCCGCCAGGATACTGTCTTCATGAAGAAGGTAGAGTTGGGGTTTGGGTCGAGCTGTCCTTACACAGACCCGTGTAGGAACAGTTTATTGGTTTCCCCAAGCTACAATAGGGACCTGGGGTCCCATGAGACCACGAAACCCGGGGATATCCTCGGGAAAAGCCAGTGGGATTTGTCCGTGGGCCTTTGTACACCTCTAAATCTGCTATTTGCCCGGAGAAATGGCTATCCCAGGATGTACTCGTGTCCCAAATGCAGCTTTTTCTTCATATTTTTCTGCATATTGTTCTTTTTTAATCATTTTTATTTCTCCCAGCTTTGCACCACGCCTGAAAACGTTTTAAACCCCTCTGGAACTACCTGCAGGCCGAGAGAGGGTCAGTTTGTTAGCTCGCATGCCAGGGAGCAGCAGTGCAGCCCCCTGGGCTCAGGAGAGCTGCGTTTCCCTTCTGCTTGGTGCTACGAGCACCGTTTGCCTGCCCCAGCCTCTGCTCTCAGCCCTGCTGCTGCCTCCTCCTTGTCAGGATCGAGCAGCAGGCGGTGAAACCACCACCTGGTGGTCACAGCTGCCTCTCCCGGGGCTTTTTTCATTTGCTTAGTTATCTAAAGAGCTCTGGATCATCACGAATGGTGGCCCCTTTGCTGGGCCCTGCTGCTTTTCTTTTTTTTGTGTCGGTGGAAGCGTTGCTTGCAGGGGATGCTCAGTAGGTGACCGTGTCCCTCCGTGTCCCAACAGCACGGCCAGCAGCTCTACCGGCACATCTACCTGATCTGCAAGGAGGAGAGCAACGTGCAGGCTCACTACGAGGCTCTCTACAGCATGCTGATGCTCATCAGCATCGAGCTGGCTAACGAGGAGGTTGTGGTGGACCTCATCCGCCTGGTGCTGGCGGTGCAGGTGGGCAGATGGGAAGCTGGGCGTGCTGCTGGTGCTGGGTGGGCCGGGATGCTCCTTCCCCAGCGTCTTACCTGGCTTCATCCCCTCCAGATGTAATCTCTGCAGGTGTGGCTGCGCTTGGGAAGAGGCAGGAGGAACGGAAGGATCCTCTGGGAGGGGGATTTATTTTGGAGCTGGGGTCTCCGAGCAAGGGGGATGCAAATTCCTCACCCGTTTCTTCTGCTGCATGAGTGGGATCAGCTCTGCACTTGCAGGGATTGATCCTAATCAGCGTGCCAGCTCCTGCAGTGCCCCAAAAGCTGAAACGTTTGCAGGGTGCTGGTGCTGGGAGGTGGGTGGGGACCCCCCTGGGACCTTGCCTGTCCCCGTCTCATGGTTTTTTGTCTCTCTCTGCTGCAGGAGATCGCCCAGATCAACGAAGACAACCTGACGGCCTACAACCGCTGCGCGCTCTTTGCCCTCGGAGCAGCTTACCTGAACCTCATCAGCCAGCTCATCACCGTGCCCACCTTCTGCCAGCACATCCACGAGGTGCGAGGGGCTCGGGCTGAATCCTCGAGTTCTGCAGCCCCCCCGGCACCTGCGAGGTTTGAGCTTGGTTCCTTGCCTTCCGCAGGTCATCCAGATGCGGCAGAAGGAGGCTCCCTATCTGCTCCCTGAGGATGTGTTCGTGGAGAGACCCAGGTGAGAGCCTCTGCTGGAAACATCCTCTTCCCTGCCAGCTGATCCTGAGGACTCAGCACCTATAGGAGCGGTGGAGTTGATCAGCTCTTTGTGTGCCTCTTCTTGTCATCCTTTCCCATCTGGGGATGGCATCAAGTGTTCTCCATCCTTTTTTTTGGCTACGAGGAGGACCCCGTGCAGTCAGGGAAGGGTCCAGCTGCCGAAGCTGGCACTTCCAGCTGGCTGTACACCAGTGTGTCCAGAGATACTGTGACATTTCCAGCTGTGGTGACACAAAGTGGAGCCACGTGAGCCCACTGTTCCTACCTTAAAGGGGCTGGAAACCTCCTGGTGCTGTTCCCTGAGCAGAAGAGGTGCTGCCATTTCCCCCGGGCTTCATTTTTTGTTATTTATTTTTTTTTCCATCCCTCTAGGTTGAGCAAGAGCCTCGACCGCCTGGGCCCGGAGGTCTTTTTTTGGCAGAGCAAGATCAGCGAGGTGCTGGGGGGCAGCGGCTACAACTCGGACCGCCTCAGCACTCCGTACGTCCCCCAGCTGACAGGTACGTGCTGCCCTGGGGTGCAGGAGGGCCGTGGGGCAGGAAACCAGTCCCTCATTCCGCACAGTCACGGGGATGTGAAGTCCTTGTGCCACACGTGGGCCCGGTGTTTGGTCTGCCTTCCCTTAGAGGCGCAATTTTGGGGAAACTGAGGCACAAAACTATCAGGTGGGAGCTTTCTGGGGTCGCCACGTGCATGGCTGGCTGGACTGATGGAGCCACGAAGCCTGCTGGGCTTGGCTTGATGCTGCTGGGCTGGGTGAATTAGGGTGAAAACCCGAGCAGACTGGCTGCTACCCTGGGGAGGGGACACGAGGCACATCTGGGGGTGCCGGGGTGGCTGCCATCAGCTCTTCTGCCCATTTTCTTCCTCCCCAGATGAAGATCGCCTGTCCAAGAGGAAGAGCATCGGTGAGACCATTTCCCTGCAGGTCGAGGTGGAGTCTAGGAACAGTCCTGAGCGAGAGCAGGTACCGTGAGACACCACGTGAGAAAAATCTCAATAATTTCCCTCAGACAGGACCTTCTGTGAAGCTGTTTTATTCACGATTGCAAGGGCGGGCATCCTGTCAATCAGGAGCACATTTTAGAAAACAAATCCTAACCTTTTATTCCTTATTCCTCAACACCTGATCACCTCCTGTTTCCTCACTGGCTGAGTACTACAGGTTCACAAGCTACTCAACGCTCCTCTACACCATATATGTACAATTTTTTTCTTTTTTTTAACCCTTTAATTTCTCCTTTCTTATGTTTTGAGAACCCGTGATCTTTGTTTTACTGTTCTCCCACTGCTCATCCTGTTTGTCTCAAGCTTCCACCTTATTTTGGAACAGCGAGGCCTTCTACTGGCCGCTTATCTACTCAGCATTTCTCCTTATTATGACTACACAACTACCTTGGAATACAGAAAATTAATTCTCTACTGCAAAAACACAACCTAGTTTCTCACAACCAGGGTTGCAGAGGCTGCATTGTTCCTTCGGTGCTGTTTTGGCAGCCTGGCAGCGTGCAGCTGAGTTAAAATTCTTCATTTTGGCTGCATGTTTGGCTGGCTGTGAGCTCAGGGGCGTATAACTCAGCCCTTTTTGGTCTGGCAGCAAGTGGGGGGCAGAAAATCCCCATTTCCCACTGATGCTCCCCTCTGGGTGCTGATGGATCCCAGCGTGCACAGCAGGAAGGGTCTCACGTTGCTTTTTTGGGTGGCAAATCTTTATTTTCCTGGTATGTGTGTTTCTTAGCCATGGGAGATATAAGGCCAGGGTAGTCCAGCCTGAAAAAGCACTTGAAAAGTACAGGTTGCCAGGAACTCCCTGTCCTTTAAGGCTGGGCTGTGTTTTGGTGCAAGAATGCAGCCCCAGCGCTGCTTTTGGGATGCTCTGATCCCAAAAGAGTGTCCCGTGCTGCGTATTGAGCCCCCTCTGCTTTTCCCTTCCCTTTAGAGAGCACCAGCAGAAGAGATCACGTATGAGACGCTGAAGAAGGCCATAGGTAAGTGAGGAAGAGGAGGAGGCTTTAGGGAGTGTTTTTGGGGTTGGTGTGGGTACAGTCACCCCTCTGTGTGCGTGCACCACAGATCCACAGTGTTTTGTCACAGCAGCGTTGCCCCCAGGTTGTAGGGTGGCCAGGCAGCTCCATCTCCCTGCCCCCGGGGTGTCCCTGAAGACCCAACCTCAGCTTTTTAGGGATCCCCAGATCCTTCGAGGTTTGGGGAGCACCTGAGAGCTATCTCCTCCCCTCTGCTTCAGTAGACAGCGTCGCCGTGGAGGAGCAGGAGCGGGAGCGGAGGCGCCAAGTGGTGGAGAAATTCCAGAAAGCCCCCTTCGAGGAGATCGCCGCTCACTGCGGCGCCCGGGTGAGTCCCCACACCTAAATCCCCACAATCTGGGGAGATTGTGGCCCTGGGAGAGGTGGAAGGTGGCGATGAGGCTCTGAATTTTGCCAAGCCACCTTCCTCCTTCCCCGGGGAAGGCCGGCGGGGTGTTTGTCCTGCCGGGGGTGCAGCTGCACTAACGCAGCCGCCGCGTGTGTTGCAGGCGACGCTGCTGCAGAGCAAACTCAACCAGATCTTCGAGATCACCATACGGTGAGTTGGGGAGGTGGCCGAGCACGGCTGAGAATCCCCCTCGTGGTGCTTTTTGGGTGCTGGGAACGGGTGCTGGCCCGGGGTTGGGGTGTCCGTGATGGCACAGGGTCGCTGGGAGTAGCTTTTGGTTTGTTTGCTGCAATTCCCCACAGCTTTGGGACACGGGAGAGGTTTGAAGTGGTGTAAAAATTCATTGTTTTTTTTGCAGCAGGCCTCGCTTCTTTATAAAACAACCCCGTAAAACGCCTCCCTGCCTCTCTCCTCTTTCAGGCCACCGCCGAGCCCGTCGGGGACCATCACAGCTGCCTACGGCCAGCCCCAGAACCACTCCATCCCGGTGTACGAGATGAAATTCCCGGACCTGTGCGTGTACTGAGGGCGGCTGCGCTGCTAGGAGGGAGCTGCCCCCGCGCAGCTCGTGCCGAAGGACCTCTTGGGGAGACAGCGGCGGCCCCGCGGGGACCGCGTCCTCGTGCATGTGACAGAAAGGGACACGGACACCGAGGCTACCCCGAGATTCCTTGGCACCACGGACCTGACTCCCGGACTCTCTTTCGTGACCCTCTGCAGCCGCGTTTTTTGGCAGGAGGTGCAGGGAGGTGTCGTGGTTCTGACCTCCCTCTGCAGTTCTGCTTTTGGGGAGGAGAGAGGAGAGAGGGTCTGGCTCCTGGCGGACAGCATCGGGTGCCTAAATCCTCCCAGCACAAAGCAAAACCTGGTCCATTGGGGAATTCCTCCCCAAATCATCCATCAGCCACAGCCAGAGCCCCTGGCGAGGGTGCAGGAGGAAGCTGCGGGGTGTGGGAGTGGAAAAAGCAGGAGGGGACGCAGGGCACGGCGTGCCCCGTGCTCCAGGCAGGTCTCTGGGGTTGTGCAGTCCCCACAGCCAGCTCCTGGCCTGCGTCTTCCTGGCAGCTGCCCTGGTGCGGGGGCAATTCCCCCGAATTTTCCTCAAAGCTGCCCTTGATGTCCTGGACAAGAGGGTGCCCGGTGCGACACGAGGGTGGCAGTTGTCCCATCACGGATGTAGATGCTGCACGCAGCAGCCTGGCTGGTTCCAGGTCACCTGAAAACATGTTTTACTTGTGAAAACGCTTTTTTTTTTCTCTTTTTTTCTTCTTTTTTTCTCTTTTTTTTGAGGAGGGGAGCTGTGCTTCTTGTCCATGCCATCAGCAGGTTGCTGAGTCGGGCAGCCCGCAGGCAGCGTGCGTGCGGTGGGGCACCCGGAGCCGTGGCACGAGGCGTGAGGAGCAGCCACGCTGGGACTTGGCAACCATTTAACCAGCTATTTTCACATTTTTGGTTCAGGATCTCACAGTTTTGGCGTTACGGCCTGAAAAAGAGATTTTATTTTTTTTTTAACAGAATCCCTTTGGTTAAATCCTGGCTTAACTCAGAGAACACGAGTGCTGCGGGAAGGTGGCTGCAGCGAGAGGGGTTTTATGGGGTCCCACCTTCAGACCCTGCACCTGGCAGGCTGTGGATCTGGATTTGGACTGGGCAGAAATGTGGCTGTTGAGTTTTTTTCTGTAGACACGGGAGAGAAAAGACCCTCGGGGGAGAATTTGGGATCCTTTTGGCTCCTACTGAGCCGGAATTGCGAGCTGGAGATGGTAGGGATGGGGAAGAAAAAGATGCCTGGGAGGTATTCAGTAATTTACAGGGTAAATCTGGCTCCCAAACGCCTTCCAATTTCAGGAGGGTCTGAAATTGGGGAGGTGGGAGCTGCACGTGGCACAGGACCAGCGGGGCAGCTCAGCCCCTTGGTTCCTGGTGGCCTCAGCACCTCTGCCTGCATCCTGCTCCTCGTTCCGGCCACGCCACGTTTCCCTGCCACGTCTCCCCGCGGTTATTTTAAGCTGTAATTACACATTGACATCTTTCTATTTTTTTTTTTTTTTTTTTGTCTTTTCTTGGTGGCGGATACGGTTTGTGACTGCCCCGAGGTCAGCGCTTGTTTGTGTGGTCGTCCTGTAAATCCGGGTTTAGGAAATGACCTAGCTTAAGAGGACAGGAAAAAAAAAAAAAACAAAACAAGGGTGGATTTCGGTCCCGGGGCTGGCTCTGCTGCCCTGCCCAGCGCCCGAGGCTCTGTCCCTTGCTGCTGCCCCTCTTCAGGGTCCCCCCCGTGTTTCTGTCCCTCGCTCCTGTCCCTTTTTGCTCCCCGGATTACGCCCGGTCCCCCTTGGAGCCTGAATTTTGGCTGGGTGAGGTTTTGGGGCTGTCAGGGGGAACACAAAGAAACCGCTTGGCAGAGGAGGGGTTGTTCCCATTGCTGTCCCGATGGAAATGCAGTAGGGAAAAAAAGCAAGGAACCCCCAGATTGTGTGCTTGGGGGGGAAAACCCCTCCAAAAACACGAAGAAGAGGGGAAAGAGAGCACAGGGTGTGCTCTTTAGAGCCAACCTGGCCATAAAAGAGGAGCCGTGGGGCTGCTACGGGGCACATCCTGGGGGACCCGGTGCCATTTGGGGCTCCCAGCCTGCATGTTACCCCATGGACAAACCCCTGGTGAGGGGGGGGGGGATTTCCACGAGCTCCCCCTGCTCCCTTGCTGCACCCACTCCTCCCTCCCTCCCTCCCTCCCCAAAATCGACGCCTTTCGGGCCCCCCAGCTCCACTTGTAAATGCCCCCACCCCCCGTGTCAGTGACCCGTTTGTACGTCACCTTTAGTTTAGATTCTGGTGCGTGGATAGATGACAAAAGTGTATTTCTATCAACCTGGCCCTTAGCTGCATGTCTGCGTTCCCATCTCTGTATTTCGGGGGCACTGTGGGGTTTTTCCCCCCCCCCCCCCCCCCCCATATGTGTGTGTAGCCGAGGGCAGGAGGGGAGCGGGCTGCCGAGAGGGCCACGAGGCTGTCGGGATTTCCAAACGCGCCCTCGAATAAATGTTGATGTTGCCATCTTTTTTTGGGGTCTGCTGGTTTTTGGGGTCTGCTGGTTTTGGGGTCTGTTTTTGGGGTCTGCTGTTTTGGGGTCTGCTATCTCAGCATGTCCACGGCACCTGCGTGCCCTCTCCTTAGGGGCTGGAGGAAGGAGTGAGGATTTATTATTCCTCTTCCAGGTAAATTTTGCTCCTGCCTCGCATCCCTGCAGTTAAATGCCCTGCTACTTCGCCTCTCTCATCCTGTAGCATCCCCTCACTTAATATTTCCTCCGTTTTCTCCTGACTCAGTCTGGGGGAAAAAGGTTTAGCAAAATGTGGGGCCTGGGCTCAGCTCTGCCCCTGGTTTGGCTCCCTTGCGAGCTGCAAAGATCGTGAAATTATTCAGGTTGGAAAAAAACCTCCAAGATCAGCCCAGAGCGGGCTGTGCCCCACACAAAACCCTTTATCCCCATCCCCTCTGCTTTCATTGCACCTCCACGCATCAGAAAAGGCTTTGGACGTGGCTTTATAAACGGTGGAGCTTTCCTTCCTACCTTGGAGTCTTCGTTTTTGTCATTTAGAGGGCAATTGATGACTTTATGACAGTCGTTAAACAAAAAACATTAAACAAAAAAATAAAAATAAAAATAAACAAAACACCAAACCAACCAAACAGCCCCAGAGACGTCACGGACACTTGGCTAGCTTGCCAAAAAAAAAAAAATAATCATCATTCTTTATTTTAGAATCCTTTTAATCCATCATTTACAGTATTGTACAGCTCGGTGAAGGGATGGAAAGGACCCGGCGCCGGCACCGCCGCTCCCCGGGGGCGCCTGGCGGCTGCGTTGACACCTTCGCCCCGGACCCGCTGGGTTTTGGGGTGGGAGGACGAGGACGAGGACGAATCCTTCACCTGGGGTGGGAGGACGAGGACAAATCCCTCGGTGTTGGGGTGCGGGGGTGAAAAATCGACGAGGTTCTCGGCGAGACGAGGAGCGACGGCACTAAAAAAGCTACGCGGGGGCCGCGGCGAGGTGGGGAGGGGGTCCCCGGGGGGTAGGGGAGGGTAGGGGGGGGGCGGCCCTGCCCCGCTCACTGCCCCTTTTTGTAGGCGTTTTTGATGATGGCGTTTTTGAACAGAGTCACCAGCGGGGTCTGGCCGTGCTCCGAGGTCATGAAGCCGCCGTAGCGCTTGTCCTTCAGCGGCGCGTGCCAGCGGAAATGGCGCATGCGGTAGGAGCCGCTGTCCTTCTTCTCCTCCTCGCCTTCCTCCTCCTTCTCATCCTCCTCCTCATCCTCCTCGGAGAAGCCGGGCGAGCCCGGGAGCCCCTCGCCCCCCAGCTGGCGGCGAAACTCCAGCGGGTAACTCTCGGCCGACTCCTCGTCCACCCCGTTGGGGTACACCTTGATGGGCCTCCTCTTGCGGCCCACCGGCTTCCCCCAGCGAAAATGCTCCATGGAGTACGAGCGCTTGCCTTCCTCCCTCCCCAACCCGGCTCCTTCCTCCTCGCCTCCTTCCTCCTCCTCCTCTTCCTCGGCCGCCCGCCGGGGCGGCGGGGGGACGCCGGGCGCCTCGTCCCGCTTGTGGCCGCCGCCGCCGCCGCTGCTGCTGTTGCGGCGGCCGAATTTGTTCCAGCGAAAGTGGCTCATCACGTACTTGCGGACGCTCTCGGAGAGGGGCTGCAGGTGCCCGTTGCCCGGGTACATGGGCGCCTCGGCCGACAGCTCCGCTCGGCACGCCTTGGCGCACGCCTACGGGGTGCCAAAAGGGGGTGGGAGAGCTGAGCCGGGACATTTGGGGACATCGGGGACATCAGGGACATCGTTGGGTCCCCCCCCGTCCTCTCCGGGATGTGGATTTTGGAGCTCGTTTCCAAGATTTCCCCATGCCCGGTGCCACCCGTGCGCCCAGGCACCCAGCTCGCTCCGTGGGGATGGGGGGCACAAATCCACCCCCCCAGGAGGCTGCGCCGGGGGTCCCTGGAGGGAATGAGCCCCCCCTTTATGGGGACGGAGCTGTGACAAAGCCCTTTGCCAGCCGGGGTGAGCCAAGCACCCTGGGGGCACGGGGGGAAGGTCAGTTCCCAAATTCTGCCCTTTTTCCGTGCGGGAGGGGTGCCGCCAGCTCAAATATTTATTTTACCGTCGTCACCCAGCGCGGGGAAATTTGTCCCGATGAGGGTGGCGAGGTCCTAAATCAGGCTGCCCCCAGGAGCTTTGGGGGCCCCAATCCCTTGGGGTGCCCAAGGCCGGGCTGGATGGGGCTGGGGACACCCTGGGCTGGGGGCTGGGGTCGTGCCCATGGCAGGGGGTGGCACCGGGGGGGCTCTGAGGGCTCTTCCAACCCAAACCACTCCAGTACCCAGCACAGCCAAGAGGCAGGAGCCCCCCAAAACCCTTTTGGGGCACAGAACCCCCTTGGGGCACGGAACCCCCTTCGGTCATGGGGCGCAAAGCATCACCTCGAGGTGCTGACCCCACAGGACGGCATCCCCACCGCCCCCTCCCCACCCCACCCCCGTTTCTTGGGGTAAAAAACCCAAACAAGCACAGGGACCCCCCCCCAAAAAACCTTACCAAAACTCCGTTCTCGGTGGCCAGGTCCTGGCATTTGCTGCTCTCCCAGCACGGGCCGCTGGCGGCAGCGGGGTGGCCGAGCAGCAGCCCCAGCACCACGGGCAGGATGCTCCAGAGCACGCCCCACATCCTGGCCGGCGGGGGATGCGGGCACGAAACTAAGGAAAAACGGGGGAAAGACAAAAAAAAAAAAAAAACTTTTTTTTTCTTTTTCTCTTTTTCTTTCTCTTTTTCTTTTTTTCTTTTTCTTTTTTTCTTTTCCTTTTCCTTTTCCTTTTCCTTTTCCTTTTTCCTTTTTCCTTTTCCTTTTCCTTTTTCCTTTTTCCTTTTCTCTTTTCCTTTTTTCCTTTTCCTTTTCTCTTTTCCTTTTCCTTTTCCTTTTCCTTTTCCTTTTCCTTTTCCTTTTCCTTTTCCTTTTCCTTTTCCTTTTCCTTTTCCCTTTTCCCTTTTCCCTTTTCCTTTTTTCCTTTTCCTCTTCCTTTTCCTTTTCTCTTTTCCTTTTCTCTTTTCCTTTTCCTTTTCCTCTTCCCTTTTCTTTTCCCTTTTCCTTTTCCCCTTTCCCTTTCCCTTTCCCTTTCCCTTTCCCTTTCCCTTTCCCTTTCCCTTTCCCTTTCCCTTTCCCTTTCCCTTTCCCTTTCCCTTTCCCTTTCCCTTTCCCTTTCCCTTTTCCCTTTTCCCTTTTCCCTTTTCCTTTTTTTCTTTTATTTTTTTTTCCTGCAGGTGGTTCAGGAGATCCCTCCGCTGCCCCTGCCTGCAGGAGCTGGGGCTCTTTGGTGCAAATACATGAAGGTGGCATGGATGCAAACCCCAGAGGAGTCCCTTTGGCTCAGAAAAACCCAAATTTTGGGTGGCTGCCCCCGCTGGGGCTGCGCACACTCAGTTTTCACCTACCTCCACCTCTCCCTGCATCCCTGCTCCTTCCCACGGAGCCGCAGCCCGGCTATCACCACCCCCCTGCTTCTGTTTTTTGCTTTCTCCTCCAAAATCCCGGGTTTTTGTCACCGCTAGAAAACCCGACGTGCTGCTGACAGCTGCTGTCAGCGGGGCTCGCTGCCCTCTCCGGAGAGGGACATAACCATGAGTTATGGGGCATGGGGAAGGCGAGATGGAGCTGCCTTCAGCCTCCATCCCCTGCGAACCCCTCGCTGCCTTTTTGGGTATCAAATCCATCCTCCCTCCTTCCCTCCTGACCCGAAACTCCTGCGGGGTGGGAGGCTGCAAGTCGGGGTAAAATTCGGGTTGAAAGAGCAGGGGGGGGGTGAGGAAGCGAGGTGGAGGCGTTTCGCGTGGAACAATAGGCAAGGGAATCGCCGGGATTTCGGGCAGGGCTGTTGCAAAAGCTGCTGGTGGTTGGAGAAGTGGTGTGCTCAGGAGTGGCTCCGCTGCCTGCGGAAGGATGGCAGCTGTGAGAAGTAGCCCAGGGTCCAGCCAAAACCTGGATCCTTGCTGTGCTGCCGGCAGGAATCGGTCTAGGGGGGTCAGGGATGCCCACGGGACACGTTTAAGGCACCCCGAGGACACCTGGGCCCCGCTGTCCCCTCCTGGGATGTCCCCTCCTGGGATGTCCCCTCCTGGGATGTTCCCCTTCCCTCGTCTCAGGAGCTGCTGAATTGCCTAAAAAATGTGTTTCCCCCCCCCCCCCAGCTTGAGAAATTAGGAAAAAAAAAAGGAAAAGCCGTGAGCCTGGACTCCCCCCCTCCAATAAAAGAAAATGTGAATTTTTGGTATCATCAGTGATGCAATGGGTGAGTTTCATGCATTTCTCTGCTAAAACCAACTCTTTCCAGGCTTTTTTTTTTTTGAACTTTATGGGGACTCGTGTGTTTCACCTTTCCCCATGCCATGAGAGCTCCAGGGGGGGGCAAATCCCATCCCACCAGCCCCAAAAAGCCAGCTCCAGAAAATCTCCTCCTGGCCCAAAGAGCGTGGGAAGAGCTGCTGGGTCGTGCCTGGGCGAAGGGAGAGGGGGGGAAAAAAAAAGGAGAAGGGAAAAAAAAAAAGTGTTTGGGAGTTCTGAGAGCGAGCAGAGGCTCCCAGGGGGGAGAGGAGAGCGGGACAGACTGACCCCAGGTATTTGGGGGGGGATTTTTCATTTTCTGCCTGGCGGCGGCCACCCAAAACCTCCCCGGGCACGGCAGCACCGGGGGGCTTGGGCTGCGACCACCAGGACCACGGGGAGCAGGGCTGTAACAGATTAACACACAATAACACATTAAAAAAAATAAAAAAAGACTATAAAAAGGAGGAGAGAGGAGGCAGAGCTGAATTAACCCTTTCGGGGTGTGCGTGGGGGGTGTTTTATCCCCTCTCCTTTACTACCCGGGGTGCACCCACCTACCCACGCGAGGCGCCCGCATCCCCACTCCATCCCGCCCAGCGTTTTGCAAAGTTTTTCCCCTCCGTGAAACCCCAGGAGGATCTCTCCGTGCATCCTCAGGGCTGGTTTGGAGCCCAAGGGAGCCCCCAGGACCTTGCTTACCTGCGGCGTGGGCTGGGAGCACGGCCGCCTCCGCCGCCGTCCCCGTCTCCCGCGCGCTCCCGGAGAGCGTCTGCCACTTGGCCGCAGCCCCGGCGCTTTTTATACCCCACGGGGAGCTCGGGGCGTCGCATCGCCGCTGTCTTCTGGATGGATGATGGCCCCTTTTGGATCCGGGGAGGCGTTTTTTTTTGTTTTCTTTTTGTATTTTTTTTTTGGGGGGGGGGGGGGACACACACACGCGCGCACAGAGGGACCCTTCCAGGTAGCGAACAAAAGAGGAGCGAGGGCGGCGAGGGCTGGGTCCCCACGGTGACCGTGAGGGGGGGGATTAGCATGTCCCTGCGAGCTAAAAGCTCGTCAAGTTTTTTTCCGGGAGATGCTGCTAATTGCGTTAGCAGCCTTGGGGCTTGAATTTGGGGTGGGGGGGGGGGAAATGGGGGCTGTTTGTTACAGGTGTCGGGCGGGAGCATCGGTCGGCACTCGGCAAGGTGCTGGGGTTTGGGGTTGTCTCTCGGGGGGGTAAAAGCAGGTGGGTGTCCTCCAGCAGGCTGCAGACATCGGCACCACCTTGCCAAAGGATGCTGGGGTGCAGCAGATTTACCCGAGCTCCCCAGGGTGAGACAAAAATCCCCCCAAAAATGGGTCACTAAACGGGCAAAGCACACCAGGTACAAGGAACACCCAGGCTTTGAGCTTGGTGCAGGGACGAAGCAGGCAGGAGGCTCCTCTGCCATCCCCTGCTCCCTTTTTTTTTGTCTCCCTGCATCATTTCAGTTGGGTTTGTGCCTTCTGCAGCCCCCCAGACCTCCCCAAAATCCAGGGGACCTCCGTGGCACAAGCGATCCGTATCCCGCTGCCGTGCCCCTAACTGCATTACCTGCCTCCGTCCTCCCTGGGCCGAGCCCCTGCTCTGCAATATTATTATTTTATTTTTTTTTTTCCGTGACGGGGAGCTATTCTGAGATGCTTTATGGCCAAAACGGAACCACGGCTCCGGCTTTAAACGCTCGTTCGTCTTCGTTAGGCCGATCTGAGCCCTTCATTTTTATAAGGGAGAAATCTGTTTAGGAAATCGCCCAAACCTTGTTGAGGAGAGGCACTGGGATGAAGGATTCCTCTGCCATGGATGGTTTTGTGCTCACCGGGCTCTTGAGAGCGATCCCCAGCTTCAGAGACCCCCCTGGGACGCCCGGCTCCCCACCTCGTGCAGCATCATCCCCTCCTTCGTGCTGGGATTTGGGTGGGTTCCCTGTGTCCCACCTCGTCTCCAGCTACCCCAAATCCTGGGCTGGTTGGGGCTTGGGGCACAAATCTTTTGGGGATCCCTGGTGGCTTCATCCCGACCTCATCCCCAGGGCTGAGAGCTGGAGGTGAAGGGGTGCACACCCCCGTCTGCCACGTGAGTTTTGGCCTTTCCGTCTTAATTTGGAGAACAAATCTCACCTCGGTGTGAATGAGCCCTGGGCCGTGGTGTGAATATCGCAGCCACACTCAAATCCCGTGGGCTCTGAGGACCTCCTGGCAGCCACACGTCCCTTGGGCTCCGTGGTGCTGCCCCGCATCCAAGTGCTGCTGGCGGCTGGGACATCCCCACCTCTCTTATCTCAGGCTGGAAATTTCCTGCCCTGCTTTGGAGAGTTGACCTGGTGGCTATTTCGTGCTGGAAAGGAGACAACAAATCCTTCCAAACACACAAAAACCTGGCTCTGGTTGAGATAAAAGCAACCAGCCCCACGTGCAGTTGTGGCCAGGAAAAGGATGCTGAAACAACAGCAGCTCCTCTGCCCCGTCCTCTATTTGCAGGGAGCCAGGGGACACCCAAATGGGTTCATCACCACGAAACCACCTCCGTGGTGGCATTTCTTGGAGAATTTAGAGCCAAGGGAGACTTCCTGATGGTAAATCTGAGCGGTGGGCAGGCCACCCGTAGGGTTAGGGACATTTCTGGGTGTGTAAGTGGAGGTGATCCCCTCTGGGCACACAGGTTGGTGAAAGGCAAGCCGTGCACCTTGCTTTTGGAGCAAAATGTTGGAGGGCAGCTCTGAAAGGGACTGGGCATCCCCTAACCCAGGGGGGGACCAGGTCGAGGTGGGCACGAAGGCACCCGAGCTCCTCATCAGCAGCAGCACGGGCCAGCCTCCGGGAGAAAAAAAAAATATTCATTTATTTGGCTGGGACATGGGACACGTGAGGGGTCTCCTTTCTCCACGGGCTGCTTGCTTTCTGCTCGAATCAATTAATTCCCCCCACTGGCTTTAACAAAAGCAGGATCAGACCTCACACGGCTGAAAGAAGCGGCTGTGGCACGGCGACCTGGGGAGCGCATTGCTGCTCGAGATTTCTGGTGCCAGTGCCCTTTCCTCAGCTCTATTTACATGCCAAAATCTATAAAGTTGCCTCTTTGCCTCTGGTTCCAGCAGAAATTGGTCACCGTGCTGGGAACAAGCGACTGAAGGCGTCTGAGGCTCCGAGCCACCGTGCCCTTCAGCAAGTCAGCCCTGGGACGGCTTCTGGTATTTTTTTTTGCGTGTTTTTTGGCTTTCTCTTTTCTTCCCGATTTTACAAAGAGCTTGAGTCATGTAAGCCCACTGCACAGTGCTCGACCAGAGGGTCAGGAACCAGAAGGAGCCGCGTGGGGCTGGATCCCCGTTGACTTTTATCCCCTACAGCCCCCCGTGTGCTTCCCCATCTCAGGGCTCTGTAGGGCAGCGCCTCACTTCTGGCCTTTGGGGTGGTATTTCCAGCACTGGATGTGTTTGAGAGGATGCTGAGCAGCTCCTGGTGGCCCTTGGGGACCTCCTGGTGGCCCTTGGGGACCTCCTGGCCTCTTAGCAGGGATGCTTTTTGGGGTACCACCTGCACAGCTTGCACCGGGGCAGGGGTTGTGGCACTGCACGTGCACCAAGGACGGCATGATGGGGACCCGGAGCCTTGGGGACCTTGGTGGCCTTGTGGAAATCCCCAGCAGCTTCTGGTCTTGTTGCAGAAGCAGCCAGCAAGCAGGGCCAAAAGCAGAGGGCGGGAGGAAGGCTGACACTGCAGACAGCACCGCATGACCCACGGGATGCTGCAGCAAGGCAAGGCACGAGCGCATTTTGTCTCTCGAGGTCTCCTTCAAAAAGCAGCTTGTTGTTCAAGATACACACCTAGAGCCAAGGAGTTTGCTCTTTCTTGAGCCAACTCGAGCTGTCTGAAGGGCTGAAGTTTTATCCCTCTTTTCTTATTCTGCCTTCTTTCCCCAGAAGTCCCTCGAGGGATTGAGGCATCCCCAGCGCATCCCCAGGGCTCATGACCCCCTCCTGGCCCCTGCCCTCCCAGCGAGCACAGAGCTGCAAAGGAGAAACTCACGGTCCTGTCCCCCAGCCACTGCACTTTATACCCCCTCTGAAAGAGCTTTTGAGGCAAAGATAGCTGTTTTGCTTTCTTGGGAGTGCAAGGGGTGAAAAATATCCCAGAGCATCTCCAGTACGGGATGGATATGGATGGCCTGGCACCAGTGCGCTGCAGGGGATGGGGCCACAGGGCTCTGGGGCTGAAACCTCCTGCAGGGAATTATTCTTGCAGAGGGATCTTGTTTGCTCTGCGAAGGCTCAGCCCTCTCAGCTGGGGGCTGTTTTGAACCTGCTCGGAGCACTGGGAAGCTCAGGAAAGGGGCGTCCATGCACAAAAAGGATGGGGAGCGAGGCAGCACCTTGCATGGGAAGCCCTGCCCTGGGTGCCTCTCACTCCAGCCCAGCTGCTGGTAAGGACAGAAAGAGGTAATTAAACATCACACCTTGATTTTAGGCTGAATTAATTCAGAATGAACTGGATTTTGAACTCTGCAGTGCCAGCTTAGCCCAAGCAGGGCCATCCTGGGGAAACTGGGCGAAATAGAGCCAGGAACCCCAAATTGTCCAGTTCTATGCTTTATTCTTCACTCCTTCTGCCTTTCTTTTCCATTTTTTTGAGCTGGTGGCATCCCCACAGACACACACTCACCGGGCACAAGCGGGCTGGAAGAGCTGTGACACACGCACGTGCCTGCAGACGCTGCCCTGCACGCGCATTTGCACACCCGGAGCCAAATCCCCGATTACTGCCCATGCCCCTAAGAGGGATTACGGCTTCTTAGGGGGCAGCTGGATGCAGGCAGGGGATTCCTTCCCGCAGCCCTGTGCTCGCACCGTGTTCCTGGGTCCTAGGGGGGTGGAATAGCACCCAGCCCCATCCCCATGCCTGGTCCCAGCAGGGATGGAGCGCAGGGAGGCTGCCAAAAACGTGCCAGCTGCGTGGCTCTGTACTGGAGGGCAGAAGGCAAAGCTGGTGACAAATCTGGTGACACAGCTGGTGGCAAAGCTGGTGACAAAGCCGGTGGCCACGGCACGGCTTATCGCAGCAGGAGGTGCAGGCAGGGCTCAGCTGAAATCAGCAGGGCTGAGCCACCCCAGCACATCCCGGTCACTTTTT
This sequence comes from Netta rufina, assembly GCF_964035555.1. Taxonomy (NCBI): domain Eukaryota; kingdom Metazoa; phylum Chordata; class Aves; order Anseriformes; family Anatidae; genus Netta; species Netta rufina. The sequence continues at coordinate 120,250,203 of NC_140125.1, forward strand.
CGGCACCTCGAGGCTTCTTGGTGGCAGATCTGCAGGGACGGTGACGCTCAGCCACGTCCTCAGTCCTGGCAGTGGGTTTGGGGCTGCACTGGGATGGGTTTTTGGGGAGCCGGGAGAGCCCTGGGGCACTTTGCACCAAAGTGGTCCCAAACCTGTGTTGCCTTCCTTGTTCTGTGCTGTTTTTTCCTTTCCAGGAGGTCGAGGCACGGTCAGGGGATGCTGAATATTGGGGACACCTGGGTGACCACTGGGCAGGAACAAGAAATGGGAAAGTATTGAGTTTTTTAATATTTCTCCTTCAAATAAATGCAAAGAAAGGGCTGATGGAGGCTGCGGTGGTGGTGGGGACCTCGTCTCTGCAGAAACGAGCGTGGGGAGAGGGAAAGGGGCAGAAGTGGTGCTCATCTGGGTGTGATCCCTTGCACATCTGTGCCTCCCGAAGAGGATGGGGACCTCCATCAGCTGTGCTCTGTGTGGATGTTACCAGAATTTGGGACCTGCAGGGTGCACGCACCGGGTAGGGCTGAGCCTGGGCGGTTCGGTCTGCATAGAACCATACAACCCTAAAATCTTTAGGGCTGGAAAAGCCCTCCAAGACCTGGTCCAACTATCCCCTGCCACCAATGTCACCACCAAACCCTGTCCCCAGGCACCACGTCCAACCTCTCCTCGAACACCCCCAGGGACGGGGACTCCACCACCTCCCTGGGCAACCCGTCCCGGTGCCTGACTGCTCCTTCTGAGCAGAAATGCTTCGTAAAGAATTGCCCAAGGGGTTCCAGGGGCTGGTTTTAGACAATCCTGGGCCACCGTGGGGTGGGTGTACCCCCCAAAGATGCCAAGGATGGGTCAGGCGAGTGCTCAACCTTGGGCACCTCAGAGCTCACGTCCCTCCGGTGGCTGTCTCATCGCCCAGGCTCCCGTTGAGTCCCCGCCGCCCCCTCCTGCCTAAAATCTCCCCCGAACGAGGCAGACATCAGCGGAAGGGAGCCGAAATGGCCGAGCTTTGTCTCCCTGGAGAGAGGCAGCTCCTGCCCGGCCGCCCCGTTTTCACATCTCCCTTTGTTGAAGGAGCAGCCTTGAGCGAGACGCCACTCGAGGGGCATTGAACGAAATGTTCGGTCGCCTCTTCCACGTGGCACTCAGCGCCCCTCTCCGCCTCTGACGCTAATGATCCGGACGAGGATGGTGGTTTTATTATTTTTTTTTTTCTTTCTTTCTCTCTTTTTTTTTTTTTTTTTTTTTTCCTGAGCATAATGGGGAGAAGAAATGAAAGGGAAAAGGGGGCTGGGGGAGGGGAGGTCACATCCATTTAGGAGCCCAAACATTTACCGGGAAAGTGGCTCCTGAGTGGCCGCACAAAGGCCCTGCTGTGCCCGGCTCCATCCCTCCTCCGGCTCGCCTCCCCCGCCGCCCCCCAGCAGGACCAGCAGCCCCCGTCGGAGAGGAGGATAATGGGTTGCATTATAGGCAGGCACGATAAATGTCTCTCCACTCGTGTGCAATAAAGGGAAGCTGGTCTTTAGCTAATCGCCCTGGAGGAGCTCTTGGATGAGGCTCGAGAGCGAGATGTTCTCCTTGGTCCTGGCCCCGAGACCGCCCCGTAAGGGGCTGTGGGGTGCGATTTGTCCCATCCCGATGGGGGTGAGATGTCCTGCCCGTCCCCACAGCTTGGGTGTCTCCTGGGGTGACCCTGGAGGGCGAACGACCACGTCTGGGCAGAGGAGAGGCTCCTGTGGTGCTGGAGTGGGGTTTGCTGGTGATGTGGAGGAGCCCAAAAGGAGCACCCAAAGCTCTCCGAGGCCATCGCAGGACCAAGGGGTGCTCCTGGCGCAACCCCTAGAGCGTGGCGGTGAGCTCTGTGCCTGGGTTGGAGGTGGTAAGGGTAATCTGGAGGGAGAAACGGGGATGGAAACTGAGGCTCCAGGTGCTGAGCTTCCAGTATTTCATCTCCCCAAGAGCCGGTGGGGGTCAGAGCACCCCGTTCCCAGGTGGGACTCACCAGGGGCTGGGGGGTATTCGTGGCCCAAGAGGTAATTTTTCCTGTATTTTCCCACTGAACAGCTGATTCTCAGCTCTGATATCTACAATTTTAAGGGGGGACAAAATAGCCCCATTTCTCCTACCCCAAGCCAGGACCATTCCTTGCCCCGAGGAGGGAGGTTTGCACCCCCTGCCTGGGAAGGGTTGGGGCCCCAATAACAGCCATAATGGAGGTAATATTGGCAGAGCAAACCCATTTTGGCCCCACACCAAGGAGATAAACACACAAACCCGGGTTGAAAAAGAGCAGAGTGCAGCTCGGGGAGGCAGCACGTGAACAAAAAGTGATTTTCGGAGCACATGGGGGTCCCTGTCCCAGCAGGGGAGGGGGGGGGTGGTGGGCTGGTGCTTTCTGCCCGCTTTCTCCCCGTTCATTACCAATGCAAAAAGGGCTCGGAGGGGGAGGGCTCTGCTTGCCCAGGGACATTTTCCTCTCCGAGCTGCCCTGGGTGGTGGATGTGGACAGACACACGGACACCCAGAGGCGCCGGAGATGGGGCAATCAGCCCCGTGGAGCAACGCCGTGTCCTGAGCCAGCAGGACACCTCCCTGCTCTGCCCCCAAACCCTGCAGAAACAAAGGAGACCAGTGAAAACCCTACACCTAACATCCACCTACACTTAACACCCCCCCCTTGCAGATGCCCACTAACGAATTTCCCCCTTTTCAGGCTTTCCTCTGCTTTTGGGGGCCGTCTGAGCTGGTTCGAGCATCTCCTTTGTGGGAATCAATCTGGGAACATCATCTGGAAACTCTTCATGGAGTAAAGAAAACCCCAAAGCCAATGCTTTTGTCTGGAAATCTCTGGTTTCAGCTCGCATTCTTATGTCAGAATGATTAGCATATTTAATTAAGCAAGCCTGTTGACATTTCTAGCTGGGTGGATGATTACTCTTCCTTCTTGCAAGGAGCAGCCAGCGTGATGGGGAGAAGGATGAAAACTGCCCGGAGAAAGGCTCATGGGATTGGGTGGGATGGGGATATGGGATGGGGATGGGATGGGGATGGGGATGGGATGGGATGGGATGGGATGGGATGGGATGGGGATATGGGATGGGGATGGGATGGGATGGGATGGGGATGGGATGGGATGGGATGGGATGGGATGGGATGGGATGGGATGGGATGGGATGGGATGGGATGGGATGGGATGGGACAAAATGGGATGGGATGGGACAAAATGGGATGGGATGGGACAAAATGGGATGGGATGGGGGTGTCTGGGAGCAGGGAGCCGTGCCCTCAAGCCAAGACTCCGGTTTAATCCCCGCTGTGCTGATAAGGTCACGCTGGGACCTGTGCTCCTGCCTGCCGTGCACCGTCTGGGGCCGGCGGCTCTGGGGGCCCTATTTATAGTGCGGTGAGAGGATCAGGGGGAATCAGTGCCCAGCAAACCCCGATGCTTGCCCTGCTTCCCACAGCCAGTCCCTGCTCACTGCCTGCTGCTGGAGCACCCGGCTGGTCCTTGCCAAGGTAGGTGCTGGCACCACGGGTGCTTGGGGAGCCTCGGTGCCCTCCCACGTCCCCATCCCCTTTGGGGTGGGATTGGGGTGGCTTTTGGCACGGTGGGGAGCCCCAGTGTTGAGCTGATTTCTCTGGATAAAAGGGACAAATTTTATGTATTTGTCTTGTCCTGCTATCAGCCAGGTCACCATCCCTCCATCCTGCTTGGACCTGAGCCCACCTGGGGCAACCGACCCCACAGCCATGGGGAAATTGGGCCAGGATGGAGGTGTGGGATGGAGATCTGACCCTGTCAGGGGCATCTTGGTGGTCTGGGCTCCCCATAAGGTGGGCACCATGCCCTCCATACCCCTATTTATGGCTACATCTACCCCAAACCCATACAGAGGGGCATGGGGAGAGCCCCAAACCCATGAGCCGCTGGGGAGGCGGTGGGCAGTGCGGTGGGAGGGCTCCTTGCTCCCCTTTGTCCCCACCGCCTGCATCCCTGCTCTGGCTCCTGTTCCAGGCAATTCCAGCACGTTGGGATGTGGGGAAAACCAGCGTGGCCCCACATGGGCTCAACACCCTGCCCGAGGTGACGGAGCCACCCTTGGGGACCGTCCCCGTGCGCCCCATGGAGCTCTGCTCCGGCACCGTCCCCGCCGGGGCACCTTGGCTGTCCCTCCTCTTGCTGGCGGTGCTGAGCGTCCCCTCGCTGCCGAAATCCCTTCCCGCGTCCTACGGGGACACCGAGGAGCCCCAGGAGGGCACGGGCTTGATCCAGTGCGGGGAGTACAGCAACCAGGTGCTGCCCAACGGGCGCTGCCGGATCGTGGCCACCCTGCCGCAGGGGGACGAGCAGCGGTGCCCGGATCTGTTCCGCTGCACCGACGAGGTGTCCTACTGGCTCCACGAGAACGAGGAGCGCAAGCAGCAGATCCTGGAGCTGCGGGAGCTGATCTCGGAGCTGCAGGAGGAGCTGAGGAACCACCGGCACCGCATCAAAGTCCTGGAGCTGCAGGTAAAGGGGCTGCTCTCGGTTCCTGCAGGGATGATGCAGAGGGTGATGGTGAAATGCTCAGCATTGCTCTGACCACAGGGGTTTATCCATTAAACCCCTCTTACTCTGCTGGCTCGGGAGCCTTCCAGGGCTGATCTTTCTTAGCGTGAGCTGCAAACCCCTCTGGTTTTATCCCTGTAGGAGGAGGAAGACCATCCCCAACACCTCTGAGCCTGCCTGGGATGGGTTGGGGTCGCTCACCCCTTACCCATATTGGGGTTAGAGATGAAGTTTTAGGCAGCCAGAGCTGAACCACATCTCAGGTTGACTCCTTCCCAGAGCCCTGCAGCTCCGGGCCAAGGAGGCAGAGGGACAGCAGTGCACTAGATATTTTCCATGCAGTGTTCATGCCCTTAATCCTGTCTTCCTTTCCAAGCTCTGAAACAACCCACGTAACACCCTGCCTCTTCTGTAGGGTCCCTGGGAGGCAATGGTGCTTGGTTGGACCATGGCACTGACCCTCCTCCTGCTTATACAGGTCCCTTCCCATCCTCTCTGCTCTCCCTTTTTGCCTCCCCTCTCACCCTCTTGATAATTTCTGTGTCTTCATGCTGTTTTTTATCCCTTTCCCTGTTAATAGGAGTTGGGAGAACTCGTTTCTCCCCTAGGGGATCCCAGGTGAGCAGCGGGGAAGGAGCTGGGGGTGCTGCTGGGCTCTGCACCCTACAAGGATGCACCCAAGGGTCCTTGGGGGGACATCCAGGTCCCCAACCCTACCCCGAGCAGTTCACACCTTGGGGACAGGGCCAACAGCACCCATGCCACCAGGCTACAGCTGCACTCAGAGAGGGGATGTCCCTGGGGATATTTGGGACCCCCTTGGGCCATTTGCAGGGGGTTCCAGCCCTCTGTCGGAAAGGGCCCTGAGCGATTGCTTTGAACCCAGCCTTGTTTTCAGCAGGAAGCTGCGGCAGAGACCTACAGCGATTCCTCTTTTTTTTTTTTATTTTTTTTTTTTTATTTTTTGTTGAAAAAACACACGCTGGAATGTAAAGGGGTGGAAGAAAAGGAAAGAGAACAAAGCCTGGAGAGCTCCGCAATGCGCGCAGCCCTCCGTCCAAGCACGGGAGGGGGGAATGGCAAGAAGCGCAGCTGGATGCAGGGTGGGAAACAAGGCCTTGCAGCTGAACCAAGGAAACCAGAAGCAGAAATGGCTGCTGAGCCAGTCCCCTCCAGACCCTACAGTCACAGGGACAATTCCACCAGAAGTTTTCCCACTCTGGTGCTCTGGCCCCTTCCCAATGCCCGTGCCCAGCCTGGCAGGCTGCTTTTTCCCCACCTCCCCTTGCTGCCTCCCCGCCGTGCCCACCATCCGGCCCGGCTAGGGCTCTCCACCTCCCTTCCTCCCTCCGAGGCGCTGTTGCTCCTTTAATCCGTCCCCATAAATCAGCCTCCTGCTGCTTTGCCAGCAGGGTTTCTCCTGCAGCTCGATGTCAGCTCCTCCACCCAGCACGGACATCTCTCCGAGCACCGCAGGAGCCTTCCCCAGCAGGCTCTGCCAGGTCCCAGCTCCTTTTGGTTTAATGGGGACCCCAAAATGGGGTGAGGCGAGGTGACCCCTTCTCTGCCTTGTTTCCCTCCCCACCTCCCTTGTTCCACCATGGTTTGGGTGGGTAGGACCCCGCTGCGCCCCAACGGAGAAGCCCCCGATAAACCATCCCCGGTGGAGCAAAGGGATGCGGCAGGGTCTGCTGATGGAAACCAGCCTGGCCGTGCTGGTTTTAATCAACAGCAGGGGATAAAAAAAAAGGAAAAAAGAAAAAAAAAAAGGTGTCGGCTGTGGAGGAGGAGGGGATTGTCTGGGAGAGAGCATCACGGGTTTACGCGCAGGGCTGGCGCGTGGGTGCAGGCTGCTGGTGTCGGTCACGGCTCGCGGGGCAGAGCTGATTTACGGGCGAGCCAGAGGCGTTGCGGGGCTGATAAGGAGAGCACCACGTTGTCACACACCCTAGTTCCCAGCCTCGTTTCCCCTGTTTGTCTATCTGCTTGGGATTTGGGGATATGGGCAGGCTCATCCCGAGGTGATCTGGGCTTGTCGGCAGGGCCAGGCCATGCTGAAGTGGTTTTGGGAAGGATGCTGTAGGGCTGCCGGTAGTTATCGGTGCAGAAAACATCCTCTGGATGCACAAATCCCTTCCCACGGGAGGAAATCCCAACCTGAAAGCAGAATCACTGCGGTTTTGCAGGTATTTGGGCACCTGGAGCAGGTTTGGTGTGTGCTGGTGGGGCTGGGGGTGCCCATCTCAGTGTGAGCCCCCCGCCCAGCCCGGGCACGTATCCTACATGGGATCAAAGAGTGTGCATCCTAAATTCAGGTGGTAAAAGGGGCTGGGGCCCTGCATCCCCAGGGTTGGTACCCAAAGAGCTGGAGGTGGCTCCTGGTGGCACGGGCAGCTCCTCGCTGCAGGGTGCTGAAAGCTTTTGTTGCTCGAGGGGAGAATGGGGAGTGTTTCAAGGGGAAAACCCAGCGGTGGTTTTGGGGTTGCTGGATTCACCCTGAGATTCAACGAGCTGGAGGGGTTTTGGGGACAAATCCCATCTGCTCACCCTGCTCCTGCAGCACCCAGCTCACCTCTGCACTTCCCACCCGTGCCAGGGAACCCCAAAGAGGTTGTGGGTCCTGCCAGGGGCTGGGGAGGGCTGCGGGGTTTCCCCATATCCCCCCTTCTATCCCAAATTTTGCCCTGCTTGCAGCACGAGGAGGCGGCCGGCCCCAACCGCAGCCTGGAGCAGCGGGTGCAGGACCTGGAGCAGCGGTACAGCGAGGCCAGCACCCTGCAGCACATCCAGGCCACGCTGCTCTACGACATGCAGGCGCAGATCAACAACGTCTCGGTGCTGACCGACTGGGTCTGGCGCAACCCCACCTGCCTCGGCCCCGCAGACATCAGGCTGCAGGAGGAGACGCACCGGCCAGGTGATGGGGAGATGCTGGGGTGGGAAAAAAGGGTTTCGATCCTCTTTGCTTGCAGCCTGGTTTCAGCCAGACTGCCTTCCCGAGGCTCCTCGGAGCAGTGGAATATTTTCTGTGCAACCTAGGGGAGGGTCGGGTACCTTGGTGGTTTTTTTTTCTCTCCCTGGGTGGGGTGAGATGCTCGCAGGGCTCAGATTTGGCTCTGACAGCCCCGTTGGCACCGCTCCCACTGTTATTGCACCTGCAGTCAGCTGTAGGTGCCTTCCGCCTAGCTCCGGGGACTGTTTCCCCATCAGAAAAAAAAAATAAAGAAAAAAAGAAAAAAAAAAAAAGGAAAAAAGAAAAAGGAAAAAAAAGAAAAAAGAAAAAAATAGAAATAAAGAAAAAGGGAAAAAAAAGGAAAAAGAAAAAGGAAAAAAAAAAGAAAAAAGGAAAAAGGAAAAAAGAAAAAAGAAAAAAAAGAAAAAAGAAAAAAGAAAAAAGAAAAAAGAAAAAAGAAAAAAGAAAAAAGAAAAAAGAAAAAGAAAGGAAAAAAGAAAAGAAGAAAAAAAAGAAAAAGAAAAAAGAAAAAGAAAGAAAAAAGAAAAAAGAAAACAAAAAGAAAAAAGAAAAAAGAAAAAGAAGAAAAAGAAAGAGGAAAGAAAGAAAGAAAGAAAAAGAAAGAAAGAGAGAAAGAGAGAAAGAGAGAAAGAGAGAAAGGAAGAAAGAAAGGAAGAAAGAAAGGAAGAAAGAAAGGAAGAAAGAAAGGAAGAAAAAGAAAGAAAGAAAGAAAGAAAGAAAGAAAGAAAGAAAGAAAGAAAGAAAGAAAGAAAGAAAGAAAGAAAGAAAGAAAGAAAGAAAGAAAGAAAGAAAGAAAGAAAAGATGAAAAGGAAGAAAGGAAGAAAGGAAAGAAAGAAGAGAAGAATAAAGAAAAAGAAAAAAAAAGAAAAGAAAAGAAAAGAAAAAGCAAGAAATCATTTTGTCTCAAAAATTCATAACATGAAATCGGGGCTTTGGTAATACTCTTCAACTCCCCCAAACCAACAATTTTCCATTATTTCTCACACTCTAGATTTAATGAATGCATTGAAGTTTTTGCCAGTTTTTGTTTGCTTGTTTTCCTTGTTGGTCACTGAAATGTTTTATTCATTTTATTATTTTTTAGCAAACATGGGAACTTCCAATCAAAAAACGCATTTATTTTTTTTTTTCCCCTGCTGTTCTGCCCCAATTTTCTGCCAAAGAATCCCCATTTATGACAACGTTCGGACCGGGGCTCGTCATAGCAAAGCTCCACCTGGAGCTGCTGGAAGGTTTTGCAACCTGTTGGGTCTCCAGGGCCTTGGTAAGGGGGTGCTGACCCCCGTGCCCAGCCCCATTTCAAAACCCCAAAGCCTCCAGGATCCCTGGGGCACCCCCGGAGCTCACAGCAGCACCCTGGGGATCCCAGGACTGGTCCCAGTGCTCCGGTGCTGAGCAGAGGGGCAGGAGGATGTTAGGAAAGGATGAAGAGATATTTCTCCAGAATGGTCCTCCAGCCTGCCGTGCACCTGGTCTTACAAAGCCAGGGTCTTCCTTCTCCAGAAAGGAGCAGGTTCAGTCAAGCACAGGAGCTGCTGATGGCTTTCACCTCCCAGCCTTGATCTGATTTGAGCTGGTGATGCCAGGGGGAAAGGCAGTTACTTCTCCTCAGGCCAACTAATGTAAGAATTTTCCCAAAAATTGCATGAAAGAGAGAGAGAAAGAGAGAAAGAGAGAAAGAGAGAAAGAGAGAAAGAGAGAGAGAGAGAGAGAGAGAGAGAGAGAGAGAGAAAGAAAGAAAAGAAAGAAAGAAAGAAAGAAAGAAAGAAAGAAAGAAAGAAAGAAAGAAAGAAAGAAAGAAAGAAAGAAAGAAAGAAAGAAAGAGAAAGAAAGAGAGAAAGAAAGAGAGAAAGAGAGAAAGACAGGAAAAGAGAAAGAAAGAGAAAGAGAGAAAGAGAGAGAGAAAGAGAGAGAAAGAGAGAAAGAGAGAAAGAGAGAAAGAGAGAAAGAGAGAAAAAGAAAGAAAGAAAGAAAGAAAGAAAGAAAGAAAGAAAGAAAGAAAGAAAGAAAGAAAGAAAGAAAGAAAGAAAGAAAGAAAGAAAGAAAGAAAGAAAGAAAGAGAAAGAAAGAGAAAGAAAGAAAGAAAGAAAGAAAGAAGAGTGCAAAGCTCATTTGGCCACCCATGTCGTGGTGGAGGCAACACCAACAGCTCCAACCCCACCTGCTGCCTTTGTGTGCTCCTCCCTGAGCACGAGCTGGGATGTTCAGGGGTGCTGGAGCTCACCTCTACACCCGTGGCAGCCCCTCCATGATTTGATGTCACCTTTTTATAATTGGATGCTGATAATTTGCTCTGCACCCAGCTGCTTCCCCCCCTGCACGCTCTGCAGCAGCCGCTTGGTGCCAGCCCCAGGGGACGTCCCCAGTGTCCCCAGCCCGTCCCCAGCCTGCAGCCACCGCACGCCCCAGTTGGTGAGCCAGGATGCGGCCACCATTCAGCTGTCATTGCCCTCCCCAGCCTTATTTTCCCATCCAGAAGCTTTCATCAGCTGCCAGTCCTGCAGCCTCGGTTTGCCTCGTGGACAGGCAGTCTCCTGGGCTTTCTGCTCGTCCCCTCCTGGGCCCCTGCATCTCCCAGTGACACCAGTTTGGTGTCCAGGCCATATGTGCTTCAGGCTGGCCTGGCGGGGTGAGTGGAAGGAAGGGTAGCTGCCCGTGGGAGCTGCCTTTGTGCCTCTCTTCCTAAAGATGACAATCATCACACCAGCCTGCAGCCATCTCCAGGGAGACTCTTCTCACAAATGCTTCATTTTGGGTGTCTACGCGCACATGAGCTGGATTTTTAGGATATCGAGTCAAGCAGTGCATGGACTGAGCCAAGTCAGCATGGTCTTTCCACCGGGCAGTCTCCTAGTGCCATCGAGAACATCCAAAGCATCCCCCTAAGCCTGGAAGATGTGGGACAAGACCTACCTGGGACACCTGAGAGCCAGCCAGGATGCTCCTGGGCACCTCAGATGTCTCCGGGCACGTCTGTGCAGAGAATTCAGCCCAGCTCCTTCGGTAGGTGACGGGAGGAGAGTGGATTTCTCTCCTCTCCCACGTAAAGCCAGGATGAGCTACCCTCTGCATGAGCCTGTCTCTAGGGACACCAGCCGAGACCGCCTCTGAAGTATAGATAGCTCGTGCCAGACAAAATAAATCCCGCCTGGCACATCCCGGTTGGAAGCATCTTTAGAGTCTTCAGAACGGTTTTGATCCCCTTTCCTTGTGCGACAATGCCCGCAGCAGCCGTGTGGGAGAAGAAAAACCTTCCTCTGCCATCTGCACCATCGATCCTTTGTCAGCGCATCGCAGCTTTTTGGGGTGAGGTGTAACCCAGCTGACCTTCCCCAGCCACAGCACCCAAAATACGGACCCGTGCTAATGAACCTGATCGCTAATAGGCACTGCACTCGGGCAGGAAGGCAGCGTCATGCAACGTAATCGCTCTGAATTTGGGATTTTTGTCAGGCTCTGTGTTACGATAGCATGAAAATGATGTAACCCTAACACTTTTTTCTTTTTTTTGTGTGCCAAATGTCGCATTTCTCTGCTTTCTTGCAGAGATGAAGCACGCCAGGAACTGCCCCATCGACTGTGCTTCTGTTTACTACAACGGGCTCCGGCGGTCGGGGGTCTACAGCATCATGCCCTCCATCGGAGGGATGCCTATCGAGGTGCTGTGCGAGATGGACACCGAAGGTACTGAGGGACCTACACCATCTGCCAGGAGAGCTCTGGGTGGGAGATGTGTCCCTGCGAGCTGTCTCCTAGCTGAGGGTTACAGCCTCTCTGCTGGCTAAAGAAAGGGAAATTTGGATAAGGAGTTCAAACCAGGCATTAGGGCTGAGATTCAGTTGCCTAAACACAGGCATTTAGGGTTCTTTGGGGATCTCCTCATTTCTTGGGGATCTCCTCACATACCCAAGGTATTTGCAAAGATCTAGTGGATACCACACAGGGCTTTGGGAAAAAGAAGCCCTTCTGGAGGAGGGGGTGCCTGGAGCATCTCTGGGCAGCAGAGAGCAATCCCTAACAGTAGCTGTGCTGAAGTGAGAGGGGAGAACCTGCCCAGAGATATTTTAGGATGTAAAAGTGGGAGCAGATGACCACCCGGACCTTTGCTGTCTAAATATCCATACACAACGCATCATCCCTAGGCACAGACTTACTGACAAAATCAGTTTACGAGGCCCAGATTTGGGAAGAACGACGCCAATTGTCAGGGAACCGCGGTGGGTTGTCAGCTCCTTGCCCCATGGGTCTGCTCCTGCTGGGATGGACGTGTCACATTAACACATCCCGAGATGGAGGAAGGGGTTGGCTGCCCACAGGCAGGCTTCTCGCCTACTGGGGAAGGTTGGCCCAAAAGATCTACAGGTGATGGCAGCTTGTGGACACGAGCACTCATTAAGAAACGGGCTGTTCAGGCAGTGTGGTTATGGCATTACTATTATTTGCATGACCATTGTCACAGTCTTGGACACTGCCGAGTGCCAGCCTGTACAAACAGCAAATAAAAACATGTCCCCAGTCCCCTCCTCAGTCTTACAGTTTCGGAATAAAATGAGAAAGAGGGATTCAGACAGATGGGAGAGCAGATGGAGACTGTGAGACAATGCTGGAAGAGAGCTCGTGTGCCTCTGTGGTGCTGCGGGAACAGTACATAACAATCTCCAAACTCCAGGATCTCCAGTTCGTTCCAGTCCCAAAACGTTTGCCTCCCCCGGACCACCACCATACTCATTTAAAGCCACCTGAAGGTCTGCAATGAACCCCTGGCAGCCGGCAGGAGAACATTATCACCAGCAGACATGGGAGAGGTGGCACCCCCTTTCCCTGAGTTGCGTTGGGCACCAGGTTTGATCCCTGTAAACCGGCTCACGCTGTGCTTTGCCACTTGGTCGGAGGGGGCAGGACAAGGAGACACCTTCCTGAGCTGGAGATGGACCCTCAGAGGTGACACCACACCGTGCGAAGGCGTTGGGACTCATGGACGTTCCCTCCAGACTCCCCTTTTCCATTCTGTCCTGCAGGTGGGGGCTGGACGGTCATCCAGAGGCGTCAGGACGGCTCGGTTGACTTCAATCGGACCTGGAACGAGTACAAGGAGGGCTTTGGGGACCTCAGCGGCGAGTTCTGGCTGGGCAACGAGAACATCCACAAGATAACCAGCCAAGGGGACTACTCGCTGCGTATCGACCTGGAGGACTGGAACAACAAGCACAAGCACGCCTTCTACCAGGTCTTCAGGTAGGAGCTGGGGTGGTCTCCACTGATTCTTGGCGTTTTATTATCCATAACACATCAGCCACGTCCTTTATTAAGCAGGGATGGCCAGGTCTGTCTAGACAGTCCCAGATGAACTCTTTCCTTTTCTCTGCTGGAAATGTTTGTGGGTGACCGTGGAGTAACCTGCATGGGAGGATGTGCAGGGTAGCACTGCATGTTTGAAGCTTTGGGGCTTAAGGTAGACACCCAAACTGCTGAAACTACCTTAAAACAGAACAAAACAAACAAAACCACAAAAAAAATATGTTGCTTGAAAGCACCTTGGAGTACTTTCTGCCAGGAAACGTGCTCTGAATGGTCACCCCGATTTTTTTTTTCTCATCAGATGCCATGTGCAACAGCAGTCACCTTCAACCTTTGCTAGCCCAGGGGGCAAATTACTAATTAGCTCGGTCAAGGTGAAGGGCAGGATGCTTGCTCTGTGGAGGAGAGGCAGAACCGTGTAATCAGAGGGTTTGTCTTGCCAAAGCCGTCTCAGCCCTTTGTTGTGGTTGTAGAGTCACGGTCTGCCTGGCTCAGACCTAAAGCAAGCGCCCTGAGTCATGACAAAAACATCCCACAGAAGGGGGAAATCCATCGGCTTTGGCTCTTCGAGGTGATGAATCACAGCGGGGAGCCTGGGCAGAGCAGCCCGATGATTGCTAGGTGCCCACACCAGGAACGCGGTCCCCAAGCTGGAGAGGAGGCTCGGACGCTCCCCTTTTAAATAGTTTCCCCTTTGCTGGCAGCATCGAGGACGAGGCCAACTACTACCGCCTGCACGTGGACGGGTTCAGCGGGACGGTGGAGGACTCCTTCGCCTGGTACCACAATAAGAGGAGCTTCAGCACGCCCGATTCGGGGAACATCTGTGCCGAGATCTCCCACGGAGGCTGGTGGTACCACCAGTGCTTCTTCTCCAACCTCAACGGGGTGTACTACAAGGTAAAGGGGGGGAAAGGGACACAGGGGTGGCACTCAAGGACTGGGGACAGTGTCCTCACATCCCTGCAATCCTTCCTGGCTTGGCCAACCTCTGCTCTTGGAGCAGGGCTCAAGGGAGTGCTGGCACCAGGGCAGCCCAGCCCTTTCGGTGCCAGGGATCAGACACAAGCATCAAGCCACCTCTTCACGCTGTGTTTTGGGGCCGTTTGGTGGTGACTCATGCAGCCTGAGATGCCACCTCCACTGGGAGCACCTGAAATATGTCGAGCTTTACGTGCCCTTCCCACTGTGTCGCTGCGGTGTTTGAGCGATCAGTTTTCTGATGACACCTCCGTGCGTTTCCCATCCTTCTTTCTGCACCGCAGGGCGGCCGATACTCCATTAAAAACAGAAAGATCCTGGGCCCCGATGGCATCGTGTGGTACTCGTGGAAGGACACGGACTACTACTCCCTGAGGAAGGTGGTCATGATGATCCGGCCACGCACCTTCCGTCCCCACCTCTCCCCGTGAAGCAGCCCCGGGCCTTCTTCCATTCACCCACTGCTGGGAACAGAAGTGTGTGGAAATAACTCCTCGGGAGCAAAAACTGAGCCTGGGGGTCCCTGATGGACTGAGCCACCATCCTTCTTGCTGCCTGTGGGCCTCGGAGAGAGCTGAACCACCCGCGGGAGCATGGAGGCCTTCAGCAGTGCTGGGGTGGTGAAAGCTCTCCTCACGCCATGGAGGTGGGCCATGAGGATGGCCTTGCGAAGACGAGCATGGGGCAATTTTTCACAGCAGTTCTTGGCAGCATTTTTTTTTGGCAGCACTTCTTGGCAGGATTGGGCTTCCCCAAGGCCTGAGCCTCAACCTGGGTGCTGGCTTGGGGTGGTCTGAGGCCACAGCTTGTGTTGAAGGGAGATGTGAAGCCAAGAGTAAATTCAGACCAGCAATCCTGCATGTATTTTCTACAGCTCTTGGCTTGGTGTTCACATTACTGTGTGTGTATTTAGCACTGGAGGTCCAGCACTTCAACCCAGGGATGTCCTGGGGTGGCTGCAAGGTGCTGAGATGGCCCTGGGGAGAGCAGGGAGAGCCAACGTCGCTGCCCAAACCTCATCGTGGGCAAAAGAGGAGGAAGATCCGCAGTGGTCCTCGCTTCTCTGGCAGGGATTGTGTAGCTGCAATAATTATGCCCCAAATAAAAGGATTTAAAAATCAAAATGCTGAAGATTTTCCGTTTTTCCATCGCGTTTTCACCTCTCAGGCCTTTCTCTGGCAAAGAACTGATGAATTTTCTATCAACCTTAGGCGTGGTCTGCAGGAATGATTAGACATGATTTTAAGTCTTGTTTTACTGCCTTGTTCTGGATAAAGAGGACTTGTTGTTGCTTTCCTTTAATTTCTGTAGGGTTTTTCCATTTGTAGTTGCAGCTAGAGCCCCTCTTTTTTCTCCCGACCTCGCCTCCTTGCAGGATCAAGAGATGGAGCCCACGGCCGTGCAGCGGCTGCTGATGAATTTTTAATCAGATTACCTTTTTTTTCCGGCTTCATTTGGGCGGAAGAGTTCAAAGAGGGTTCAGGGAAGGGGAATGGCAGCTGTGCTACAGGTTAACAGCAAGGGGAGTAAAATGAGCTCCCTGAGCCTCACTGGGTCGTTGTCCATGCTCATTGGGAGCTGAGACCTGGTGAAGATCTGAGCTGCAGGTGGTTACGGATGGGATAACCTGGGATGCTGCACCAGGAGCCTGGACACGGTCAGGTTTTTGGGTTGGTTTGGGGGTTTTTGGCTGCTCCTCCAAGCAGCCTCCTCCTGGCTGTGCCCTTGCTGCCACCTTCTTTCCCTCGGTGCCCCCTTTTTTCTCCTCCCTTGCCACCCACTGGCTTCTCCCCAGGACGAGCTCTGCTCTCCTGGCTCTGCTCCCCGTTTCTCTGCCGCCCTCCTCAAAGCTTTTGGGAGCTTTCCAAGACTCCTCGGAGGAAGCTCCCTCGGTCTCTCCCTGTTTCCTTCCTCCCCAGCCCAGCATGGGTGCCTCTTTCCATTGTGCCATGGTTCCTCCAGCCCTTCGGGCCCCGTAGTGCACACGCTGTTGTAGGCTGCGGCCCAGGGCCCTGGGGGAGAACAATATATTGCGTTACCCTTTGTTTATTAAAATAAAATGGACTGAGCGGAGCAGCATTTTGTCTCCTGTGGGTTTACCCAGCTCCTCCAACTCTGCCGATGGTCGGCCTCGAGATTCCTGCTGATGTCATCCGCTCAAGATTTATGCCTCCTGCCCACTCTCCGAGCCTGTGGCCTTTCCTCATTTCTTGCGTTTTAACAAAACCTTCTGCAGCCCCCAGCTCCTCTCCCCCGTGGCGTTTGGGGGTTTGGTAACGCGCAGCCCACCATTTTGTGTGGCCACCGTGAGCTCCACACCACTGACTCCATCTCCTTTTCTACGTGGCACCCCACGTTGCTGTCGCATTTGGGCGTGATGGGACCCCCTGGGCACGATCTCTGCTTTCCCATGAAGGTCTGGACCCCCCCGGAGACCCCACCAAGGACTCGCTTGGCCCAGGAGGAGTGGAAATTTGGATACTTTGGGAAGCTGGTCCTAAATTTTGCTGCCACCATCTTTCAGGGTGAGCAGAGGCAGGGGAGGAATTGGTGCTGCTTCCTCCGTAGGGCTGGGGAAGCAGACTCCCCCCGGCTCTCCTGACACTGGGGATGTGAAGTTTTGCTCCACGGATGGACCAAAGGGGGTGATCTGGCCTCAATATAGACCTGAGCACGTTTCCATCCTCCCCCCGCCCAAAAACCACACACAGGAGACACTGCACCGCCCGTGAGAAAACAAAAGAAATGCCAAGGCAGTTTATTTACAACCAGAGTATACAAAAAAAAGGACAGCTCGTGCCACAGCTAGAACAGCCCCCTCCATCTCCTTCACCCGCCGCCTTCTCCCACGCTCCAGATTTTGGCAGCCCCTCCAGGGGCAGGTCCCCCCCCCAGCCCCCGGGGTCGGGGCGAGCATCTCATGGCACAAAAAGAGACACGGCTCCCTCTGGACCTGAATCAGTGCTTGTAAAAACCTTCTCTGGCTGTAGAGGAGACCGAGACCTTGGTTTGCATCAGGGTTGGAGATGCCAGGGCCTGGTGGTACTGGGACCATTGCCTGCTGGCAGCTGGGAGAGGAGGGGATGAACCCCCCGGGGCAGAAAGCAGAGTCTCCGATGTCTCCTGCTGGGAAGGAAGGACTCCCTGCCCTGCTCACCCTCCCTGGAGGCACAGATCTCCCTCCCCAAAACACCTCCTGGAGGGCACGGCTTGGGACAAGGCAGCAGCGGGGTGCCACGCTGCCTCTCGCCCTGGAGTCACTCTGGAGCAGAAAAAGGGATTTTTGTCCAAGAGCTACCGAGAAGATTGGGAGATTTCTTACAAAAAAAAAACCCAAGCAGCTCTTTGGGGTCTTTCGGTGTCACCCTGAACAGGATCCTCAGCATCTCCTACAGCCGGGTGAAGCCTTTGGAGCAAGCGAGTCTCGCTCTGACCACCTCCAGCGAGGGGTCTCCTCTCCCCCTTCCCCAAAGCGGTGCCGTAAGGTTTAGGGGCCAGTAACACCCACCCTGGCTAAGACCCTGGAGCCGAGATGGGATGAAAGGAGCGGGGGGTCACCAAGAGATGCCGCTGCCCATCGATGGCCAGGAGCCCGCCGGGGCAGGACGGAGCCGGAGAACCGCAGCTGGAGGGGGGCGCGCACCCGCCCGCCTGCCCAGCACCAAACGAAAGTCACACACGACGCACATTTCCCCAATTCCCTCCCCACCCTCTCCATCCCCGGGGCCACCTCCTCCTCTTCGCCAGCTCCAAGGCTGGCTCCTTCCAACCTCTGTGGTGGGCGGCACGCTGGACCCCCGCGGGGCGCGCACCCCAAATCCGGGGAGGCGCGCGCCCGCCCGCCCACCCATCCGCTCGCCTCCCTCCCCACCCTCCCCGAAACGACTAGGATGGCTTCACTGGTCAACTCTGTACATTCACAAACAAAGAAAGCAGAGGAACGTCCCCTCTCCACCGGCCGGCCTCGCGCTGCGGCAGCCTCCGCCACCTCCCCGGAGCTGTCAGTCCAAGCATCGCCTCTTTACCTGGAGGCCTCTTCCTTGAGCTCCTTGTTTTTCCTCACTTCTTCTGCGTGTTTGTCCTGTGGGGGGAGGATTTGGGGGGGGGGGGGTGGGAGGGAAGGGGGGGAGACGCGTTAGCTCGCCGGGCTTCGGGCCCCACGGGCGGGCCAGCGGCTTCGGAGGGGTTCGAAGGCACCGAGGGCGTTCGCGAGGCCAGGTTCGTCCCCGGAGGGACAGCGGTGGGTCAACTGCGTCCTCTCCTCCCCGGGTTTTAAGAGGGTTTTAAGGACCGTGGAGGCACTCGGGGACAGGCTGAAAGATTGTCCTCGCCCTCTATCTAGGAGGTAGACGTCAGCCAGACAAGGCGGAGCGGGAACCCCAAAAGGAGATGGGGCGAGCTCGGATTGTCCGTCATTATCTCGTGCTCTCTGCCTCTGCCCCAGGGCTGGCCGAGGCGTTTGGAGAAGGGCACTGGGCGAGCTCCTTGCAGAAGGGATGTTTTGGAGGGAGCTGGAGGTGGTGAGGGTGGTGGGACCTTCCGTGCTGAGGCTGGGAGCAGACCTGCTTCGGGGGAGAGAGAAGAGGTCTGCACACAGCGGCGGCACGGCAGCACGGACACGCCAGGCCCGTTGGGGTCACCCCCGCCCCGGTGGGACCTGGATTTTGGCTAACGCCCCCCCCTTCGGCGGTGTCCCCAGGGGGTCGTGCCACCCCACGAGCCATGCGGGGTGCCCGGATGGGTGTCCCAGTGCTTCCCCTTCCCCTTCCAACCCCGCCGGGGTCTCACCTTCTCCTGCAAGCGCTCCAGCATGGCCGCGAGGTGCGCCTCGCGGTTCTCCTTGTTGGACTCCATCTTCTGCGCCAGCTTCTCTTTGGCCATTTTGATGAAGTTGTTGTTCTCCTCGATGGCCTTCTGGATGACCTCCCGCTCGTGCTCCCGCTTCTCCGCCAGGTGCTTCAGCAGCTCGGCCTCCTGGTACTGCGGGGGGCAAAGGGGGCACCGTGGCCGTGGGCACCGTGGCCACCACGAGCACCACGAGCACCACAGGGACCACAAGGACCACAGGGACCACAGGGACCACAGGGACCACGGGTTCCTTCCCCCCCTGATGCCACCACCCCCTCCAAACTCAGCGATGTCCCCCCGCGGTGGCCGTGCCATGGGCACGAGGCTGCGTCCTCGTGCCACCTCCCCCCGGGGTGCGCTCCCGTGGGCGCCACCTCCGCACCCACCTTCCTCCTCTCCTCCGCCGCCTCCAGCTTCTTCTGGATCTCCTCCAAGGAGGGGTCGCGCCGCCGGGGCAGGGAGGCGTTGAATTCGGGGATGCCGTCGAAAGAGGGGGGCTTCAGGATCACCTCGAAGGACTGCCCCGAGGTGCGCTTGTTGAGCTCGATGACTTCCATGTCGGAGATGACGCACCAGGTGAGGTCGACGGTGTCTGCTGGGAGAGGGGCAAGGGCTGACTGCTGGCACGGGTGCCTCCCAAATCCTCCCACATTAGGGGGGATGAAAGGATGGAGGGCAGATAGCTGGGGGTCCCGGGGGGTGAAGGGAGCTCAGCCCGTAAGCTGAGGGGGTCTGGAGAGGAGAAGGTTTTGGGGAGACCCCCCCCAAGCGCCCTGACAAGGGGGTTTTCAAGAAATATGGAAAGATTTTTGGGCTTGTAGTGCCAGGAGGAGGCATGATAGTTGAAACTTGAAATAGGGTGGATTTGGATTGGCTTTAAGGAAGAAAATTCACTGGGGGCGTCCCAGAGAAGCTGTGGGTGCCCTGACACGGGGGCTCCTACCTTCATAGGTGTACGCCGGTTTGTTCAGGGGGTCCGAGAGGAAGCAGGAGCAGAACAAGGAGACGAGAGGCAGCTCCTTCATCTTCTCTTTGTAAGCTGGGGAGAGAAGGTGGGAGTGGGGTCAGCGGGCGGGGGGCCTGCCCGGCACTGGGCAGGGGCTGCCGTGTGCTGGGGATGGGCTGGGATAGGGCTGGCACGTTCTGCTAGGTTACAGCAGGGTGATGCAGGGTGAGCAAAGACACCGTGCAGTGGGGAAACTGAGGCACGCAACGATGGGGGTGCCTTTAAAAGAGGGGTTTCGCCTGTCCTGGTGCACAAACCACACGCACACCCCGTTGGATGGCACCCCCGGGGGGCTGCGCGCACCCCAAAGCAGGGGTCAGCTTGGGGTGTTAGCCATCCCCGGGGCTTTTTGGGTGGGTGAGGGGTTTGGGGGGGTGCCCCAGTGTGTGTGTGGGGGTGTCAGGGGTGGGGGCACGGAGCTCTGTCCCCGTGGGACCCCACAGTGGTTGCGTACCAGCCAGAGTCATGGCGCGGCGATCCTCGGGCGTCTGCAGAGAGAGCAATCCTGGGGGCTGCGGGGGGGGCAAAAAAAAGAGGCAGGATGAGCGCTGGGGGGGCTGGGGGCTTCACCCGGCCCTGATATCCCACCGAGGGGGGGGTGTAGATGCACACACACGGCCTCGTGGGCAGGGATTTTGGGTGGGAGGATGGGGGTGTGATGTGGAGGGGGCGCGGGGACAGGGCGGTGATGCGAGGGGGGACACCGATGGGCGCATACTGGTGGGAGGTGATGGGGACATACTGGTGCGACGGGCACATACTGGTGCGAGGTGATGGGCGCATACTGGTGCGAGGTGATGGGCGCATACTGGTGCGATGGGCACATACTGGTGCGAGGTGATGGGGACACACGGGTGCAGTGCGATGGCAGCAGCCGGCACCGTGCTTTGGGCACACGCAGCCCTTCCCCATCCCACACCCGCACATCCCACGCGCGTGCACGTGCGTGGCCGTGCCGGGAGCAGCGTGCACTTGCACACACCCGCACACCCACCCCCGCAGACCCCACCCCACAAAAAAAAAAAAAAGTGCACCCCCTTTTGCACGGCCTCTGCTGGGGCGCGAGCTGCAAGACCGCCCGTGCCGCCACCCCATAAAACGGGGACCCAAATCCGCGCCTTCCAGCAACCTCCCCATGGGCAAAGAGGCTCTGGGGGGGTCTCTGGGGGCCCCCCCAGCCGCAGCACGCCCCGATCCATCCTGTGGGATCCCCCAAAATCCCGGCACCCCCCCCCCCTTCTTGCATCGCCTCTGCGTTTTCCAAGCAACCTGCCGCCGCGTGGGGGAGGAAAAAAAGGGACAAAACGAGGTGGCAGCCTGCAGGGACACCTCCCTGGAGACACCCCCTTCTTTTTTAGCGACCCCCCCCGGGGGGGGTGAGACCCCTCTGAGGGCTTTCCCAGAGGGTTTTGCCTTTAAAACCCTTTTTTTTTGGCTCCTGTGAGGCGTGGAGGCGAGGCAGGGTGGGGATTCTCCGGTGGCTCGTGTGCCCGCACGAGGCTGTGCACGGGGATCTGGCGGCGCCTGGAAGCCTTCTCCCCCCTCCTCGCGTTCCCACCCCAAATCCTCCTTTTCCCTGGGCTTGCGTGGGGGGGTTTGGAGGAATTTGGGGCTCCAGAAGCCCTCCTGGCACCCCTCCCGTGCTGGCTGGAGGATAAAACCCAACATTTTTCCCCCCCCTATCGAGGTCGGGGGCCACCGGGAAGAGTTGGGGGGCCACCAGCCCTGCTCCCCCCTTGCGGGACGAAGCTCCCTTTTTGGGGTTCGGAGGTTTCCACCCCGCTGAGCCCCGATGGTGGAGCTGGGTGTGGTGGGGGGGCTCCATCACCGCTGTGCCCCCCCCCCCCCCAACAAGGATGAAACCTTGCCCAAATCCAGGGCGCGGAGGCGATGCCGGCGAGGCGCACGTGGCCAGGAGGGAGCCCGAGACAAACCCAGCGGGGTGACCCCACATCCCACCCAAATCTCTGCTGGGGGGGGGGACGGGGACAGCGGGGACACCCCCTCCTCCTGCCCCCTTCCCTCGCAGAGCGATGGGGACGGGGATGGAGGGGGCTGGGGGGGGCTCCCCGCTCCCCTCCTCGAAGCTTTCAGCGCCGTGGTTTTTCCTGGTGTCCCCCCCCCTGCTTGGAATAAATATTTGGGGGGGCTTCCTGCCACCTGCAATAATTTGGGGTGCTGGGGGCTTGGGGATGCCCCCCCCCCCCAAGGCTGGGTGGGGGCTGCGGACCCCATCCTACGACCCCTGCGCTCGGGGGAGCGGGGAGGGGAAAATAAAAAAAGGGCGAGGGGGCTGCAAAGGGGGCGCGGGGGGGTCCCCGGCTGGAAGGGAGGGACGGGAGGGGGGATGCCAGACCAAGGGGGGGGTCTCTACCCCAAAAAAACATCAAGAAATGGGGTGGGGGCGTGCAGGAATCCCCCCACCGCTGAGGATGCTGGAGGGGGGACAAAAGCCAAGCCACATCCAAAGGGCGACCCCCCCCTTCCCACGCCCTCCCTCCCCAAATTTCCCAATGAATCCTTTTCCCCCCCACCCCTTACATCCCTCCACAACCCCCTTAACCCCCCCGTACCCCTTTTTTTGGGTTTTTTCCCCCCCCCCCCAGCCCTCTGCGCTCACCCCACCGCCGGCACCAGCGCTGCCGCTCGGCGCTCTCCGGGCTCATTTAACGCGGGCGCGGGGGGCTCGGAGGAGCTGCCCCCACCCCGGGGGGGGTTTGGGGGGGTGGGAGATAAAAAAAGGGGGGGGTTTGGGTGCCCCCCCCCCTTAATGACATCACCTCCCCGGCCGCCGATTGGAGCAGCCCCGCGGCCGCGTTCATTGGCCCGGAGCCGTGCGAACCGGGGAGCAGCCCGGTGACGTCACGGCCGGCTGCTATTTTCGGGTGAAAAGGTAAAAAAAAAAAAAAAATTAAAAAAATAAAAAAAAAAATATAATATAAAATAAAATAAAATAATTAATTGCGAAAAAATATTAAAAAAAAAAAAATTAAATTAACGGGAGCGCGGAAGGCAGGAAAACGCTTGGAAATGGGATTTTTTATTATTTTTTAAATATGGTTTTAGTTCTTATTTTTGCGGGGTTTGAGCCCAGAATTGGGCCGGCACCCAGCGGGGTCCCAGCTTTGGATGGGGGGGGGGTCGTGCATGGCCCAGCAGGACGGAGCTGGGAGGTGACAAAGTGACAATGGTCGGGAGGTGGTGGCTGCGGCCACCTCCCCGCGCGGGGGGCTCGGGGACACCCCGCAGCTCTGATGTCCCCAGGTGGGGACAAAGCGCCCCCCCACCACGACAAAGCCTTTGGGGACATCTTTTATAGGATGTCCCCTCCATCCTCCCGGGGCTGGGACGCCACCGGGTGTGTGTGACCCCTTTCCAAAAGCGCGTGAGGCCCGATTCTTGCCCCCAAAAATTAGGCGATGGGAGCTCGGCGAGGCCAAGTCCCACGTCCCGAACCTATTTCGGTGTGTGACATCCCCCTGGGCGAGCGGGGTGAGGACACCCCCCAGCTCCGTGCCCTCCCCACCAGCCCCAATTCGGTTCACCCTGGCCTATTTACGCCGAAAGCGAAAAATCACGAGCCCGGCACCCCCGGGGGACCGTGCGGGTATATTTAGGCACCATCTCCTCCACCACACCGCGGGTTTCGGGTTGTGGGGAGGTGTTTTCCCCCCCCCCCCCCATAATAAAATGCCCGGCGGGTGGCTTTGCAGACCCTACAACCCCAGGATGGAAAGCGGGGTGACAGCGTGGGTGAGCACAGCTCGGTGAAACACCGAATATTTGGCACGAGCTGCCCTCCCCGTAGCGGGGAGGTGGGGTTTGGTGTGATGGCCGGACCCCCCAAAATTGAGCTGGGTAGGGCTGGTTAAGCTGGGAGCAAACTGGGAGAGAAGGGGGAGCGAACTGGGAGAGCAGAGGGAGCGAACTGGGGGAGCAAAGGGAGCAAACTGGGGGAGCAGCGGGGCGCAGAGCAGGCAGAGGGGGGAGATGCGGGGTGCTGGCAGGTTTGGGGCTGGAATTAGCTGGTCCTAAATGTCCCTTCCAGCCCAAACCAGTCCGTGGCTCTGTGGGACGCTGGTGGAGATGGTGACGGGGTCCAAGGGGTGGCACAAACGGGGACGTGCCCCCGGCACCCCCTCGTGTGCTTGCACGCGCTTTGGCACGCACCTGCACCCATGGGTGCACAGCACCCTTGTGTTAGTGCTGGGAAAAGGGGCCTGGGGCCCGATTTGTTTAATTGTGGGGCATTTCTGACCCCCCCCCTGAAGATGGATGGGGAATCGGACAGGGCGATCCCATGCACTGGGGGGAGGCGAGTGGGCGCACACCTTGGCACCCACGCGGGTGTGGGGGCTGTGGGACCCCCGTGGGACTTGTGGGGACCCGAGGAGGGAAAGAAACACGCAGAGAGGGGCGAGGGGGGGGAAGAATCGAGCTGCAGCATGTGGCAGAGGGACAAACAACCATTGTGGGGACCATGTGGGAGGGGGACGGGCCTGGACGTGGCTGGCACCGGGGCGCGCGGCACCCCACGGGGGGGGGGGACCCTGCACAATCCCTCCTTTGAGCTCCAGGCTCAGGGCACAAACCCATCCCTGAGGTGCCAAACACATCCCTGACACCCCAATCCCAAAGGAAAATATTTTTTGGGGGGACACAGGGCTCGGTGCTGGAGCCCCCAGGTGGGGTTGTGACGCTCGGTGACCCCGCACCCCGCAGCACCTCGGCGGCCTCCCTGCAGCAGCAGCAGCCTCTCCCCGTCCTAATTTTGGCTAAACGAGGCCCCAAAAAAAAAAAAAAGGAGGCCAAGGAAGGAGATTGGGGTCTGCCCAAGGCTCTGGGGACCTGCCACGTGCCGACCCTTTCCCATCCACGCGGGGCTGTCCCCAAGGGGGATGAGGGGGACAGGGGGGGTCAGCGTGGCACGGGGCTGTCCCCAGCTCCGGGTGGGATGGGGCTGGGGGAGAAAGTGGCCACGAAATTGGTGGCGGGGAGGAAAAAACCCTGGAAGGGAGTCGAGGCCGTGGGAGAAGCCCCACGGTGTGGCAGCACCCCGGTGCTGATACCCAAACCTTCCCGGCTATGGGGTCAAAAGGGGGGGGGGACAGAAAAAGGTTTTCCCCCCCTGGGCACATCCTGCAGCCTCGGTGCAGCCCCAGCTCAGCCCCAAATCTTCCAGATCCACACCCCTGGACCCCTCCTCGTTCTCCCCACGCGCGGCATTTGGGCCACTGCCTAATTTTGGCTGTTCAGCCCCTTTTTCCAGCCCCCCCCCCCCCCCCTCCCTTTTCCCTTTCCCTTTCCCAGCTCCTCCCAAACCGGGGTCCCCCTCGGAGGGGTTTGGGGGAGCCCCCTGGGAGCGGAGGCTCCGCGCCTCCAAAAAGGATGCTGAGGGCTCCGGGGTTGGGGAGGGGACAAAAAGCAGGGAGGGAGAATAAAAATTTAAAAAAAAAAGGAAAAATAAAAAAAATATATAAAAAAGCACCGCCCTGCCCCAGATTGGGCAGAAATGACATCATCGCCCGGCCGCGAGCCAATGGGAGAGCCGCCTGCTTCTCCGAAATCTCGGCTGTCCCTATAAATTCTGGATGCTAAATGGAGGGGGGGGGCGAATGGCAGCTGGCTCAGCCCCCCCGGGGGGGTTGCAGCCCTGAAACCCCCCCAAAATGGCACTGGGGAGCTCCGTGCCCAGCTGGGGGGCTGCAGGGAGGTGTGGGGTTGGGGATGGGGGAACATATGGGGTCTATAGGGTCGGGGATGCCCCCCAAGCTGGAGGATGGAGGGGGGGGGGGCATCAATCCTGTCCTGCGTGCGTTTGGCTGGGGAACCCCTGGAGCTCCCGCAGCCAAAAATAAGTCAGAAACGGAGACGGAAAATAAATTGGGAGCCTTCAGCTGCCTCTGCGGGAGGGAAATTAAGTTCTGGGGAAGGAGCAGGTACCCCGATTCCACTAAAAATCAGTTTGAGGGAGCTAAGTAGCTCGTTAATTCATAGTTTCCCCCAAACAATTTTTAATTTTTCACCAAATCGGTCAGAAAAAGGCAAAGCGTCTCGCTTTTGTGATCCCCAGCAATGCCTCGTTTCGCCCCTCGGTGCCTTTTTTTTTTACCCCAGATGCTGCGGGGAAGCGTTCCCCGCGGGCCTGACAAAGCAAAACGCCTCCTCCTGCTCGAGCCCAGGCGACTTTGCTCCCCCAAAAACCTGCTTTTTGTGCCCAAACGGGACGGGGGGGTGCCCGAATTTCCAAGCATCGCCAGCTCGGGGGTGTGCTGGGGGGCGATGGGCAGCGTCCCTGTGGGGATGGGAAGGAAAGGGGATGCTGACAGCGATTTTCCTGGGGAATGGGATCACGTCAGCTTGACGTAAGCGAGGCGGAGGACCCCCGGGTCGCCCCCCACGCCGCAGCCCCCCCCCCCTTTTTCCCTCCCCGCAGCGACGTCTCCCTTTTGTTTTCCTGCCAGCAGCTCCGGTTCCTAAGGAGCATCCGATGCAAATGGGGAGAAACCATGGAAACCGGCGTTAATATCATCATCCTGCCCGCAGCTCCCGGACAGCACGGGCACCAAAGCCATCCTGCAGGGGACAGGGACCCGCCTGAGGAAGCTGTCCCGTTTTTTGGGGGATTTGGGCGATGCTGTAAGGCTGGGGGCACCCAGGTGGCCTTGGGGTTTACGGGGGAAAAGCTTTTTTTGACGCAAAGTAAAAATTGATCAATCACCGCGCTCACACCCACGGGTGTTCAGGGTGCTCGGAGGGGATTTGGGGACACGGGGTGGCCGCTGCCGAGTCCCCGCCGCTCCTCCAGGCTTTCCTGAGGTCGGTGGCCCGGCTCTGGAGGAGCTTTTTGTCCCCTTTTTTCCAACCCCTGAGCCTCCGAACACAAAGTGCACATCTGGGGGATTTATGGAAAGGTCCCTTAAAGGAAAAGAAGGGACGTTGCTGTCACCGATGTCCCCACTGGTGGTTATTTATTTTTCTGCTCTCCCAGCTGTCCCCATTGGGTTGTTTTACTGGAAGACCCGGAGCCCCCGAGCTTGGAAAACCCCCCGGCTGCTTTCATTTTCTATTTACAACCCCCAGGCTGCGAGGGCTGAGCTCACTTTTGCTGGAAGAGCAGGAAAGGAGGCAGAGCGGTCCGGGGACAGCTGCTGAGAAACGCTGACACAGCAATACCAGAACCCGACGTTTATTAAAGATTTTAAAAAAACCAGAGGCAGTACATACATAAATTCTTTTTTTTTTTTTCCCCTTTCTTTTTTTTTTCTTTCCCAGGGAAAGCTTGTCTTAAAACCGGACACAGGGACACAGGCAGAGGTGTGGCAGCTACACGGGGGCGTCCTCGTGGACGCGCACCCGGAGGGGGCAAATGCGCAGCGTCCTGGGCAGCGCGCCCACCGGGGTGGCCCCCACGTAGAAATAGGGGAAGACGGTGCCCCCGAATTTCTCGTGGAAGGTGTAGATGTGGGTCCTGCGCTCGGCGTCGTAGAAGGAGAGCTCCCCTTCGTCGCAGTCCAGCTCCACCCGCAGCCTCCCCAGCTCGCCCAGCGTCGCCTCCGAGCGAGCCGCGTTGGAAGCCCGGCACGTCTCGCCGTCCGTGGGCAGGCGGTAGAGGTACCAGAAACCAGAGCGGGCGTCGTGGTGGAAATTCCAAGGGGTTCGCCCCCGGGGTCGAGCCACCCCCACCCGCCAGTTTGTGATGCCTCCCAGGTCCACCTCCCAGCTGTGGAAGCCGGCGGAGAAGCCGCGGGAGCCCAGGATGCAGGGGGCCGAGGTGAAACGCTCGGGGTTCTCCGTCAGCAGCTTGTAGCCCCCGTTGGTGACGCTGGTCAGGTCTTCGGACACCGAGAGCCAGCCCGCGGCGGAGTTGGGGTCGAAGCTGAAAGGGACTGCAGTGGGGACACTCGTGTTAAGAGGGCCGAGCCTGGATTGCCACGGGGATGAGCTTTACGGGGGCAGCGCGGCCCTACAAGCACCCACCCACCCATCCCTTCCTTTCTGGGGACAACCAAAGGCACGAGCCTGCCCCCGCGTGGAGAAATGCACTTTTTGGGGCTTCTTTTTGGGGGTTTAAGTGCCCCCGAGCACCTTTTTGCACCCAATCCCCGTCTCCCCAGCCCCATCAGAGGCAGGCACAACTGCCCCAGCACCCACAGCCCCGTTCAAAGGCTGCTCTCGCCCTTTTGGGGGCCCCCCCCGCGTCCCCTGGTGCCTCACCCACGGTGATGTTGTCCAGCATCTTCTTCCAGACGTTGTACTGCAGCGAGCCCAGGTACTTGGCGGTGTCGATCAGCATCCCTGAGGCCACAGCCTCGGGCTCCTCGACCGTGCAGGCGATCCTAGGGCAGGATGGAGCCGGGTCGGGGTGGAGGCAGGGGGCTGGGGGGGGGTCCTTTTGGCACCCTGGGTTTCTACAGGGGGTTTTCCTACCAGCACCCTGCATTTTCTCCTCCTGGGCTGGCTTCTCCAGCAGGGCTCGGTGCATGAGCAGAGCAAGAGAAGGTCCTGCCCCAGCTCCGGGGTCCCCACTTTGCTCTCATCCCAGGGATGGGGCTGCAAATCATGCTAGGGAAGTCCCCACAGCAAAAATCCCACCTGTGCCCCTCTTCCCCGATCGGGGTTTTAACGCTTCAACCCCAAGACCTGCGATGCTGCTTCATTTTTGGGCGTTTTTACCCTGCCTGAAGCACCCGTGGGGGCCCCCAGCACCTTGTCCTGCTGGAGCACGTTGCCCTGAGAGGCCACAGCAGGAGGGGACGTGCGGGTACAGGACGTTGTGTGGGGCAGAGACCTTGTTTTGTGCCTCGGGCAGGGGTACAGGGGACACAGCCAGGGCCAGGACTCACCTGCGCTTGCGGTTCTTGTGGGTCTGAAAGAGAAGAAGACACCAAACCATCAAACCTCTGCTCCTACAGGGTCCTGGGGGGGTTATAAACACCCCGAGGATCGCCCAGCGCCGCTGTGGCCCTCGCTTGGGGGAGCCACGAGGACCCCAGGGCAGCACCCGGGGGAGGGTTTTACCATGAGGAAGGTGTAATCGTCCTCCTTGAGGTCGTCCTGGAGCTGGCAGGCCTCGTTGAGCAGAGCCCGGCTCTCGTCCGACAGCTGCTTGATCTTGCCCTCGACGAGGCCAGCGCTTGTGGCGCGTCTCCTCCTGCAGCTGGGACAGCAGCGCCTTCTGCTCGCCCTGCAGGAACTCGTGCAGCTTCTCAAACTCCTTCTTGATCTGCTCCTCCAGCCGCACGGTCTCCACCTGCCCGGGGTGGGGATTTCACAGCTTCCCTTCGGGATCTCAAGTGTGCTCGGCACACCTAGGATCCCCTAAATCCGCCCCAAAACGGAGCCAGAGCTCTCCTCCGGCTGGGAGCTGCCCTCCCCAAATAAACGGCCCCGCTGCCAATGTGGGCACCACCCCAAGCCACATTTGAGGCCTTCCTCCCGGCATCACCCTCCTCGCTGAGGGGGCTGGGCTCGTTGTCACCCTGCCCCGGGGGGGGGTAGGGGACACCATGTGGCCGTCCCCACCCCAGCTCCAGCCTTGCACCTGGTTGTGTTTGGAGATGGACTCGTAGCAGCGGTGCACGGTCCCGAAATCCTTCACTTATCCCGCAGGGAGGTCTCCATGTTCTTCAGCTTGGCCTGCGGGGGGGAGACGCCCTTCAGGACCCTCGCGAGCCTACGCCCCCGGGTTTCAGATGCGGAAAGACAAGAGCCCCAACCCCAGCAGGACGCGGTTAAGCAGCAGGATCCTCGCTCAGCCCAGCCCTTCCTTCCCCTCCTGCAGCTGAAGCCACCCAGCGCTGCCCACCCGCACCTGGGGGCCGTGCGCCGGAGGACGTTTGCTCCACGGCAAGTCCTCCACGCTGATTTTTTTATTAAACCCTTTTTTTTTTATTCAACACGCTGTCAAATCCTGGTTTTCCCCCCGTGCCTGTAGCACCGTGGGCGCCCCGCCAAGCCGGCTCCGTCCCCGCGACATTTGAAATAAATCTGGCGTGCTCCCCGCGGGGCTGAGTCACGGCAGCCGCGGGTCCTGGCACGGGGCCCTGGCCCCAGCCCTGTCTCCTCCTCCTCCTCCTCTTCCTCCCCGTGTGGCTCCACGGGGCTGGGGCTGCCTCTCCCACATCCCCCTTGGCTCTGGGGCTGGGTTGTGCGCGAACCCCTCCCCCCAAAAAAAAATAAAAAATCAGCGCTCCCAGCCCCGAGGCGCTGCTGCTGCTGCAATAACCGGCACGGCCGGATCCAGCTCAGCCAAAAAAAAAAAAAAAAAACACAAAACAAAACACGCGGGGAGCGGGCAGCTCTCCAAACCCCTCCCGAGCCCTCCGAGCAGCTCCCCTTCCCCGCAGGCTTTTTTGGGGCGAAGCGTTGAGCCCTCAGGGACAGGCAGAGCGTGGGCAGCGGGGGCAGGAGCGGCGTTGGGGACCCACCCAACTTGGGTGCAGCTCTCGGGGCGCTCCCCATGCAACCGATCCCCTTTTTTTTTTTTTAATTTTTGATTTTTCCCCAGATCATCTCACCCTGAAATCCGCAGCCGTCTCCTGCACCGGCCTCATCTTGTGGCCCTCGTGCTGCTTGGAGCTCTGGCAGGAGAAGCACGCCAGCTCCTTGTCGTCCAGGCAGAAGAGCTTGGCTTCCTCGTGGTGCACGGCGCAGAGGGCGGCCGGCGGCCCCGCCGCTGCCCTTCCTCCTTCAGGATCATCTCCACCAGGTTGCTGAGCGTGTGGTTGACGTGGAGGTCGTCGGGCGAGGCGGGTTCCTTGCAGACTGGGCAGAGGTGGTACTGGTGCTCCCAGGAACGGCTCACGCAGCCCTTGCAGAAGTTGTGGCCACAGCAGAGCGTCACGGCTTCGCGGAAGGGCTCGTAGCAGATGGGGCACAGCAGCTCTCTCCTTCAAGGTGGACGTGGAGGACGAAGATAAAGTCACCGAGCTGCCGGGCGGGGGGCTGCTTCCCTTCTCCATGGCGCTGGGGATAAGAAATAAGAAGGGTGGTGGTGGTGGTGGTGGGGATAAGGAGGCTTGGAGGGAGGCCAAAATCGGGTTTCCCAGAACCCCGAGTGGAAAACCAGCCCCGTTCCTGATGCAATCGGCTTCCTGCCTCTGACTCACCCCCTCCGGCTCCCTCCCAAGCTGGGCACCGGCCCTAAGTGACACCGCTGGCCAGGGCGGGCTCCGGGATGCTATGGGGCAGGGGCTCGCGACCCCGACCCCGGTAAAAGCACCCCAAGCCCCCCATTATCCCTTGGAGAGCCCCCCAAAGTCCCGTGGTGATGTGCTCGGATCCTGGTGCTTTTCTCCTGGTCTGGATACTCGCCCCCGGTGCTCGGTTCCTCGCCCCCGGTGCCACCCCGGGGGCTGTTCCCTTACCCCAGGTGCCCCCCTCGGTGCCCAGACCCCCACCACGGTGCCAGGACCCCCATCCCAGTACCAGGACCCCCA
Source organism: Netta rufina (assembly GCF_964035555.1). Lineage (NCBI taxonomy): Eukaryota > Metazoa > Chordata > Aves > Anseriformes > Anatidae > Netta > Netta rufina. The sequence continues at coordinate 120,281,301 of NC_140125.1, forward strand.
TCCCAGTGCCAGGACCCCCATCCCAGCACCAGGACCCCCATCCCGGTACCAGGACCCCCTCTTCCCAGTGCCAGGACCCCCACCCCAGTACCAGGACCCCCTCTTCCCAGTACCAGGACCCCTATCCCGGTACCAGGACCCCCACACCACGATGCCAGGACCCCCACCACGGTCCCCAGACCCTCACCCCGGTCCCCAGACCCTCACCCCGGTCCCCAGACCCTCCGGTTCCCGTCCCCTCCCCGGTTGCCCCGTACCTTATAAAGGGCGAGCGGCAGCGCTTGCAGCGTCCCCTCCGGCGTGAGGGGCGATGCGGGGGCCGTGCAGGGGCCGGCAGCATCCCGAGAGCGGGGCTCGGAGCTGGGCTGAAGGCAGCGAGGGTGTCCCGGGAGGCGGAACGGGGTGGGAAGAGGCAGGGCTACGGGGAGGGCTCACGGCAGCCGGCCCGGCCCCCTCTCCGGGCTCGCTGCTGCCCTCGGAGCATCCTCATGGGGAGAGGGGATTGTCTTGGGGTTGGTGTTCCCAGCCCTATAGGGATAACAGCCCCATAAGGAGCATCAGGTGTCCCAGTAGGGGAGCTGGAGGAGGGGGAAAACTATTTTCAAGGGCGCAGATGGTAAAAAAAAAAAAAAGCAAAAAATAAAATAAAGGGTGTTGTGCTGCTCGGGAACGCACGTGCGGTGAGAAAGGGCTGGTGCTGTGCTGGGGAGTCAAGGTTAAAAGATAAAGCTGTCGGGAGACCTGAGCTGGGAGTGAGACGTGTCTGGGGTGAAGGATGGAGGGGGAGGGATGCGACGCAGCCTTCTTTGAGATAATTCCACCCATGGCACTGCTTTGGGCTGCTATCGCCTCAGAAATGGGGAATTTGGGTACAGAGCGGGGACCGAGGAGGGAAAAATCATCGAAGGTGGGACGTTTGGGAGGAGGCTGCGAGGAAAAAGACCCCGCAGCCTTTCCCAGAAGTGCTGGAAGGGATTTTGCAGCAGCACAAAGTGCTCCCCGGGGAGCTGCAGGGACAGGCAGCGGGACTGTGGCCAAGGCTAACGCCGAGGGAAGGATTGGAAGGGGCTGGGGAGCAGGATCCTGGCTCGGGCAGACTGGAGGGGTCCTACAAATGTGCTGCTCTGTGCTCCCCCAGCACCTTCAGAGGGAGAGGAGCGCATGGAAAGTACACACACACGCCTGGCCCAGGTATAGGAGAGGTTTATTAGCCCCAGCCGGGAAGCTTTGGCTCATTGCAGCATCAGTTTTGGGGCAGAAAAGAGCCCCCAGCACTCACCGTGCCCCCCAGGGGCAGAGCAGCTCCGGGTCCAGGCGCTGCACGGGAGGGGACAGCAGCTTGCTGGTCACCTGCGGGGAGAGGAAGATGATGGTGATGGCATCCAGGTCCCTGCCGCCACGTCCCGTGCGTGGGGACGGCGAGGAGCAGCTTGGGGACACGTCCCCGTGCTGGAAAACCCCTCTCGTGTGGGATCACAGCTCCGTGTCCCCAGTTTGTAGGGACCCCAGGCTCACCCCGGAGGTGCTGTAGCGCTCCAGCATCAGGCACAGCTCCAAATTCTGCTGCTGCAGCTCAGCCAGCTCGGCCAGCAGGCCGGCCCTCCGCGTCAGGACGTTGCTGTGAGGGGAAGGCAGAGTTAAAGCGACCCCAAAGATACGCGGGGAGGTGTCAGCGGGGTCTCTGGGGGCTGAGAGATCCACATCAAGCCCCAGATGCAGGGATACGGGGAGCTGAGCCACCTCCACCTCCCTGCTGGGGGGTTTTCGGGTGGTTTCCAGCACGGATCCAGCACCACGGAGAGCCAGCACCCCCACGCAGGTGGGGCCACTCACTAATATTCCTCCAGAGCCACCAGCAGCGCGTCCCACAGCTTCAGGGTTGTCTCTGGGATGACGTGTGCCAGGGCTTCCCAGTACTCCCCGTCCTCGGAGCTGTCCCGAACCTGCAGCGCCTCCTTTGCTGCCCTGGTTTTCTCCCTGAGGGACCCAGAACAAAGCCCCCAGGGGTGCTGTCCTTCGTGGGTGACAAACAGCCCCGTAGCCTTCAGCTGTACCGAGCACCTTCATCATCATCACACCGACGAGCACGACCCCGCAGCTGCCTCTAGGGCGATGCAGCATCCCCTAACCCTGCCCGCACAACCCCAAAACCCTTTGTCCCAGTGATTGTCTGGCTCCCTCCCCGCTCTGCTGTGCCCTTCGTCCTACCTCGGCTTGTCAAAACCCCGAACAAATGCTTTCAGGATCCTGAGGACATCGTCAGCATGGATGCAGGCAGATGGAAGGGAGCCCAGTGGTCCCTGAGGAGGTTTGAGCTCAGCACTCCGGGCACCAGCCTCGCTGCCCGCTCTGTCCTCCCCCAAATCCGTGACATCTTCTCCACCCGAGCTTCCCTGGTGGCGGAGGGAAGGTCAGCGGGCTGGGCACGGTGCCCTCCTACCACCTCCTCCTCCCCAAAAAGCCACCTTGGGCTTCCAACCACCTGCAGCTTTAGCATTATTTAGGGAGCTTGGGCAACAACTCGTGTGGGAGAGGCCCTGGGGAGCTTTGCAGAAGATCCTCACAACCCCTCAGCCTCATTTTTTGCCGCAGGCTCTGCTCGCACCACGGAAAATGGTGTGTTCTCCACACAGAAAGGGTGTTCTCCAGCTCGGAGGTCGAGTGGTTACATCCCTGGGGACACAACTGCTAAATGAGGGACCTGTTTTAAACGTCTTGTTGGGATCAACCCAGCTCCACCTCCACTGCTGCCCCGTCACAGGCTCCTGGATGGGTCGGGGCTGTGCTGCTGGCCTGGTTTCCCCACACCAGGCCTGGGGAGACGTTTTGGGGTCACCACGATGCCCCGTGCCCCATTTCTGCCTGCCCTGGGGGTTTAGGTGATGTTCTGCTTCCCCTTTTCTCAGCGTGGGCTCTCCCCACTGCTGCCTTTGCAGTCTCACCTGGCTGAGAGGCTCCTCCTGGGCTTTGCACTTCAGGAAGAAATCCACCAGCCGCTGCAGCTCGTCCTCGCTGTCGATCTCGAGGGCCTGGGGAGCAGAGGAACATCTCTGAGACAACACGGGAGGGGGAGCTAAAAGAACTGCATTTTTTAGGGTCTTGTGCAGGATCTGAGAGGGGCTGAGCGGTGAGAAGGGGTTTGCGTGAGACAGCCAGAGGTTTCTGGGGGTGGGAGTGTCTGAGGACAGACAGAGGGAGCCTGGAGGTGTTCACTAGCAGCAGGATGGCCTTGAGCCAAGAAGAAATCTTGGCCACGGTGCTTCATGCCCTCCTGGGGTGCTTCTCTCCCTTCCTTGCCACAAAGAGCCCCCAGCAAGCCCAGCTGGACCCCCCTCGGGCAGCTCAGTCCCACTCCACACATGGCAGAGGCAATTCCTGCCCTGTGCAACAACCCCACGCGGCTCTGAAGGCCACCCTGGGATTTTGTACCCCCTCTCTGAAGCGGCCTGAGCAGTGCAGAGAAAAACACCGTGACCACTATGACACCCTCACGGCTCTGTGTGTGACACGTGGCTTCCTTTCTCCCAGTGCTTAATGTGCAGCCTGGAAGAAGAGCTGCCTCCCTGGCTGGCTCCCACCCTTTGGGACATGATTTTTCCAGCCTGTATCTATTTGTCCCTCCTGAAATGCACCCAGATGTTTTTTTTTAAGCCATTTCTTGGGCCATCGTGTCCTGCACACAGAGCTTTCACACGTGGCTGCCACCCTTCCCTAAGGAAACACATCCCTGCAGCCCCTGACGGGTTTAGATGGGGTGATCTGGTTCAGGTTAGCGTTAGGTCAGAGGTTGGACTGAGTGATTTTGGAGCTCTCTCCCAACCTGGATGATTCTGTGGACTGAGAACTCACCGAAAAGATGGAGTCGAGCCTCAGGAGGGTGCGTTCGTGCTTTCCCAGCGCACGCAGAGGCCTCAGCAGCTTTCTCTCAATGAGGAAACCCTTGGGAGACACACACAGAGCAGGCATAGAAACAGCAGTGTCTGCATTCATGTCCAGAACTCAGCCCCCTGCAGCCTGCCCTTCCTGAGCAGGGCAGGAGCAGCATCACCACTCACCGACTCGTCGCTCAGGAGCTCCAGGATCCTCTTGGCAGTCTTCTTGGAGATGTTTGGCAGAGGTGTGACTCTGTCCCCAGCCTTTGCTGTGCTTTCTTTTCTTCTTTCTCTATCACTCACGTCTTCCTTCTCAGCCTTTGCTATGTTTTCTTTTCCTCCTTCTCCAAAGCCCACTTCTTCCTTCTCTTTCTCCTCCTGTTTCGCTTTCTCCTCCTCTCCTCCACAGCTGCTCTCTGAAACACAGAAAAAAGGTGAGCAAAAGTCTTTAGATGCTTTGACTACACTCCCCAAACCAGCACTGGCCACTGTGGGAGTCACCAGAGAAATCCCAGTTGCTCCCTGAGACCTGGAAAGGACCCCAAAGAGCCCAGGATGCGAGCTGACTCACTTGGAACTGGGAGATGCTGGCTCCCCAGGCTGGCTCGGCAGGAGCCAACTCAGAGCTGGGCACATTCCAGACCCTGGCTGGGCTCACAGAGTCAGGAAGATCCCAACTTGTGATGGCAGAGCCAGGAAAGACAGAAGGGAGAGACAGAAGGGGCTCTCACGGAGGAAGGTGAGGGTTTCCCAGTGCCACAGGGGTGCCAGGGGCTCTGTCCCACCTGCCAGGACCTCAGCAGCCAGCTTGGTGGCCATCCTCTTCGCCTTGCAACGCCTGAGGGGGCCGATGTTGTTGAGGAACCAGTGGTGAGGCTGCTCCCAGGGCAGCCCCAGCTGCTGGGTGTGAATGATGCGATCCGCATCCAGGGCTTTCCGCATCAGCCTCTTGGCTTCCTCCTCGTTCATCAGCCAGAGCTCCGTGAACTTCTCAGCGTCGCTGGCAGCAAAATGCCTGTGCAGAAGAGAGAAAAAACCACGGCAGCCCCAAAACGAGTCAGCTTCCCTTTGTACCTCACTCTGAGGCCTCATCGGGGTGGGTGGCCAGCACGCAGCCCACCTCATCCTCTTCTGCACCTCCTTGCACTGCCCGGTGATGCGCTCGCAGTCGGCTGCCAGGCTCTGGTTCTCCTCTCTGAACTGCTTCTCTTGTTTGTTCAGCTTTGTCCTCAGGTTATTCAGTGAGCTGTGCAGCCTGAAGAGGGGACAGCAAAGCTGGGGATTCCCTAAAGAGGCGCCTTTGGGCAAATCCAGCGTGGATGAAGGCTTTGGGACTTGGGGCTGTCTGTCTGCTAGGGACTACTCAGTGCCAAGGTGTGACTGAGCCTGACCCAGCTGGCACAGTTTCCCCTCTGGTAGCTTTAAAAAGTGCTTTGGGGATGGCCCTGCCCTGGGATGGGCTGGGACAGAGGTCACTGGCCTGTGAAAAGAGAAGAGGAGAGGAGA